>NW_022992223.1:237500-854433 GCF_902827175.1 Gymnodraco acuticeps | reverse complement strand
ACTCGAGTGCAGACTGGTGACCAGGTCCTCGTGAAGGTGATTAAGAGGAAGCATTGGCACTGTCCACGGTGGGACGGTCCCTACACGGTACTGATGACAACACCGACTGCACTAAAAATCACCGAAAGAACTACGTGGATACATCAGAGCCACTGCAAAAAGATAATACCTCTCCAACTTAACGACGGATGTAAGAGAATATTTTCATCTGATCTGTTTATAGAGTCTTTTATGGTTCCTTAGAGTCTGTGATACTGCAAACATCTGCTTGTAGTCACTCAAAGACTCCTCTGTAGGTTGAGGTCACAGGTCAAACGCTTCTCCTATGTCCGTGGGGGAGGGTTGACCTGGCAGCATCTCTTTGAGACAAGCGGACCATTGTCTCGCATCGGCTATTGATTATACGCGGGCTTTCTGGAAGCCCGCCTCTCCTCGTGTTGGTTAGATGTTTTGTGTCTTTTGGGTTCAGAGATCGCTGGTGAAACACGGGACGGTGTGCAACTAAGTGATCTCCCCGGCCGTATGTAATTAATGTACTGTGATCAATAAACTCTCGGTGCTTTTGGCTAACAACGGTTCCAGACTCCTTCATTCTACCTCAACATTGCAACAACAGAAGTTTACCTTCACATTTTGGCGTCTATCGAACAGGATACCGAGATTTCTTCAGAAGGCTGGTAAGTGCTTTTTTTCAAATCTATTTGAACAACTGCCTTACCAGACTCTGTGATTGACGGTATCAAAATTATCTGTGAAACTGCGCGAGTGCAATTTGTTTTGGTCTCTCCACTATGTACATCTGAAGGCTTAATCATAACCTGAGGAATCGGTGTCAAAAGGGGATTTTATCCTGGCCGGTTCTTCCTGTGAATGCTGCTGGGGCAAGTGCCAACAAAAGCAAGCACAGCTCATGTATAAAACAATAAGAATATTTGGGGCTAATAAATAACCTCGGAACCTCGACTTTTAACGATTTCCGCTGTGTGTGGTTTCTAGAATTAAATTACTGGACAATCACACACTGCAAATATTCGGAGAGACCTTAAGGAAAGCATCAGCAAGGTGGAACCTCTGTTTAAAAAAAAAGCAATGTGAGGATTTGTAATTGAAACAAATTGCCGAATTCTGGAGATTTCAACGGGTTTAAATCAGACCAATCCGTTTTCGGGTGTCTGCTCAGGCCTGCAGGAGGGAGGGCGAATTCCCTTCCCCCCTGTGGTGAACGGCACACGAGTAATGTTTAAGAACACAGACTTGTATTTTCTGTTAATCACACCATAAGCTCAAGAACTAAATTGAGCTATTAAATGGGAAGGGTCGTGGCAGAATATTACGTTCACACTGTGTTTAATAAACTAACGGATTATTGAATTGGCTGTTGTTTAAAAAATTTTTTTTTTAAAAAAGCACTGAATTAATTAAAACAATCGCTGCTCTCGGTCGGTTGAGCAGT
Organism: Gymnodraco acuticeps; assembly: GCF_902827175.1. Lineage (NCBI taxonomy): Eukaryota > Metazoa > Chordata > Actinopteri > Perciformes > Bathydraconidae > Gymnodraco > Gymnodraco acuticeps. The sequence goes on along the minus strand of NW_022992223.1, from coordinate 852,980 downwards.
TTTACCACTACATTTGCATAGTGGTTTTGATTGAGAATAAGGTAGTTTATTGCTCATCAACAGATTGAATATGGCTGAGAAGAGCCCATATTAAACAGATATTTCAGTGCTCCCGTTGACGTTTCCGTAATTCTCGGACTAAATTAAACTGGATGATTTTTGGCCAGGGCACTGATTTTGTTGCGAGTACATGTTTGTTTGTCTAATTGCAGTGTTTGTTTTATTGTACTAACCGTTAAACATGGGTAATACTGCCTCCACAAACGATTCAGTTGGTAAGAGGAAAACCATTTCACGCACAAAGACACTTAAAAAAAACCCGATTGCAGAAAACCACTACACGCATTTGTTTTCTCCAAACATGCCGTCTGGAATTGTCGGAAGAACTTTGGATTGGTCTAAAGTTATGCCGTTTACATCGTTACTTTGCGAACACTCACAACAGATAATCAGAAAGGATTGATTCGATTTGATTGGCCTCTGACAGGTAGTTTTGATATGGCCGTGTTGTGGCAAGCATTTAAACTGGTGGAAGATAATTCAAATTGTTCATGGGATCAAGGATACATGACAGAATGTGTGAAAGCCTGGATGGCTTTGGCAGAAAAGCGGGGTTATGAAGAAAGGAAAAATGCAAAATCTGTTGGCAGCGAGCGAGGCTCCATTGAGCTCAAGGCGCTTATTGATAAAGTTGCTCAATGTGCAAAAAGTTTCATTTGCTTAGCCTAGAGGCTGCTTTTGATGTGAGATCAGAAAACATGTCCAGATTCAGGGAAAGACACGGTGAGAATGTTCCAGACATTGCAAAATCCATAATTTATGATTGGATTAAAAGACAAGGTAAAACTCCAACCCCATCTCAGCTCATTTGTATTTTGACAGACGCAGGGCTGTTGGACGGAAAGCAGGCTGTATCTCTGTACGAAAATAATTCCCGCGACAGAACTCTCAAATCCCGTTGCGAGAAACTCCGATGATGATCTGTTAATAACAGCTGCAGCTATCATGAATGAAAATAAGTTGAGATATCAGATAGGACAACATGGAGAATTAGAATCGGCACACGCCGAGCAGAGGGCAGCAGCGGGGGATGGGAATGTTTCACATGGCAGTCCGCGATTGACCCCCACTCCTCGCACTCCACCACTCATTTTACAAGATTACCCAGGTTCGCCGTACGGCAGCAGTTTTTCAAATAATGTCCAGCGTAAAATGTACACGACAAAGCAAACATCTCAGGATAATAATTCTGAAGAAAGTGTGTCTGATAGGAGATGTTCCAGTTTGCAAACCCTGGACACCCGCTGAGGTCATTGATGTCACTAACCACGCTCCCAGTCCCACTAAAAGTCCAGATGAGTATCTGTCATGGTTGACTAATATTTGTTCAGTTTATAACTGTTTGGTTCATGATGTTAAACAGCTGATAATCTTAACATACAAGGCAGATTGGCCCACGTGCAGAGACGAGTTTAAATTTCTGAGTGTACAGCCGCAGGGGACTGGCCCACGACACAGACGCGAGACATGTGGATACAAAACGTCGCCGCATTGGCTATCAGAGCATGCGCTAAAACTCACACAGATTTCTCACAAGTGACGGCATGTGTACAAGGACCCAGCGGAAAATGTCCCAGAATTATCCAGCGTTTCATGACAGTGTGGGATAATAATGCGGGAATTAAAAGAGACGGTAATGATTGGTTTGCCATATAGACCGTGTTACATAATTTAATCCCAGAAACGGCTCAGGCTACATGATGTCGACTCCCGAATGGCAAATTAAATCTTGGGAAAGCTACTATCGCCACAATGCGTGCGTTGCATAGGAGCCAAATATTTCTTACTCCCAGAATTTCACAACTGCTTCAACAATTGCCTCAAACACCCAGGCTTATCAAACGCAGGGACAAAACCACACCCAGCAGTATCAAAATCAGGGGAGATCACAGGATTATCATAATAAGAGCAGACAGCAGCAGAACAAAATCCCAAAAAGTTGATGCCATGTCATGTTTGCGGAGAGACCGATCACTGGGCAGGACAGTGTGGTAAGCGGTGGGGGGTCCAGCAGCACACACAGCCCCCCCCTCACCCAGCCCCCCTTCTCCCAGCCCCGCACTTCCCCCCAACCTTTCCAGCCATCCGGACATCTGGCATTAATGCAGTCTCCACGTTATGACAGGACAGAACCAGGAGCAGAACGCTCAACAAAGTGGATTTAATAGAAGATAGTGGTGCAGAAGAAGATATAGGATCAGAATCACAGCATTTACAAATTCAAGCAGCAACAATTCGCCTTTCCAATAACCCGCGTGAAGATCCAATTATGCCCGTTGATTTTAGTGGTACGGCTGTAGATATTTTGATTGACAAGCGGAGCCACCTTGTCCTGCCGTGCGTACTAAGGAGAAAGTGTGTGAAGCAAACCAATACATTTGTCACAAACCATCGGTGTTGCTGGAATTTCTATGTCCGAACCCATTTCAGAGAACACTAATGTTTCAATTAATGGATCAAACGTGGAACACTCTTTCATTATTTCAGATGGAAGTCCTATTAATTTAATGGGCAGGGACGTACTATGTAATTACAGGCAACAATACATTGCACTTCAGACGGATTGTTTTTGACAATTCCTGACAGTAAGGTCTATCAGGCAGTTCCAATTCATTCAATCATACGCGAGACAACCTGTATTGTTGGTCATTTCCAGATTTTCAACATGATTTCTGTTTTCTCCACAACAGGGATCAGAAGATTGCTAGCATTTCTCCGGTTTGTGCGTCTTTAATGTCTCTTATGCGACCCTGTGTTGAATTGTCATTGCACAGCAGCCTTTAATCCGTCAGATGACTACGCGCAATCAGTAAGAGGTTTTTGCAAACAATCAGATCGGTTGACAAGTGAACAATATTTGTTCATTCCCGACAAGGATGTGTTTTACCCATCAGACTCACAACACCCCAGCAGGTTCTCCAAGTTGAAGAAAGCCTCCCTACATAACGGTGGCTGTTACGCCAGGCAGTAACCCAAAAAGAGGTGGGGGCCATGGCAGCCCGCTGCCAGGCCCAGCTGGAAGCCTCATTTTCCCTTTTTCACACACACACAACACACACACACACACACCACACCTAACGTATTAACTTTGGGGGGAGCATTTCCTGCTGCGTCTCGCGGAGCCAATTGCTCTTCCACAATGCACTTTCCTTCATTTACAACCAAACCCCCCCACAGAGTATGGCCCCCCCTCAGATTTTTCAGAAGTACCGCTGCATTATGGGCAAAACACAAGAACCTGTTGGTTTTGTTGCCTCAGCGCCTCCACATCGAGTAACACTTAAAGCCAATGCCAGATTGCCAGCTATCAGACAGTACAATTTGCCCCATAGAGCCATTTTGGGGGATTGAAGGAGTCATCCAATCTTTGCTTGATCAGGGCGTGTTAATTTACACGACTAGTCCCTTGTAATACTCCAATTCTACCCATACCTAAACACAATCGCCCTGATGAGTGGCGCTTTGTCCAAGATTTACAAGCTATTAATGCTATTGTCATTCCGACAGCTCCAATTGTGCCGGACACCCAATTCGATTTTGGCTTCTCTGCCCCCGGACCTCTAAGTACTACACAGTGATTGATTTATGTTCAGCATTTTTCTCTGTTCCTCTGCATCCAGACAGCCAGTATCTGTTTGCATTTACTTTTAAAGGTAAACAAATCACATACACGCGCCTCCCACAGGGTTTGTTGAATCCCCTACAGTGTATGCAGCAGCTGTGAGGAGAGATCTGGACACTTTGGTCCTGACAGGAGGTAGTACCTTGCTTCAGTACGCAGATGACCTGTTGTTAGCTTCTCCCAATAAAGACGCCTGTCGCATCGACTCCATTCTGCTCATGAAAAGACTTTCTGGAATGCGGACACAGAGCATCCCTGGCCAAGTTGCAATACTGCCAGACTGAGGTCACGTATTTGGGTCACATTCTGAGGGATGGACACCGTCTCCTCTCGCCAGCAAGGATTTGTCTGTTGAACAAAGTCCCACCACCTCGCACAAAGAAGGACATGCTTTCCTTCTTGGGCATGGCAAATTATTGCAGACACTGGATTTTTGAGTATGCTGCGATGGATTCTGTCCTGCGTGCTGCCACTCTGCAGGCTGCCCCTAACATTGTTCAGTGGTCTGAGGACATGCACACTGCCTTTCAGGACTTAAAGCAGGCCCTCACATCTGCTCCTGCCCTGGGGCTCCCTGACTACCATCAACCTTTTCACCTACACGTCCATGAGAAGGGGGGCTTTGCAACGGGCATCTTGGTGCAGAAGCATGGCTCTAATTTCCGGCCTGTTGCATACTACTCATCTCGACTCTCCCCTGTGGTGCTTGGTATGCCTTCATGCCTGCGGGCTGTGGCCGCAGTGGCGATAGTTGTAAAACAATCCTCTCCCATTGTGCTGGCCAGTGACTGTGTAGTACATGTCCCACATGCAGTTTTGCATATTCTGAACACCTCTGCTACTCAGCATATGACGGCAGCAAGGCGATCTGGTTATGAAGCGGTAATTCTTTCAAGTCCACACATCACTCTTAAACGTTCCCCCCCCCTAAACCCAGCTACACTGGTGCCAATTCCAGATTTTGAAATAACACATGACTGCGTCACAACGATTGACATGTCTTCCTCCCCCAGAGCTGATATGTTGCAAACCCCTATCCCTAATTCAGATATGATTCTGTACACAGACGGGTCTGTGAGCAGGCCGTCTGACACAGTACACTTAGCAGGCTACGCTGTTGTGAATGACTGGGAAGTTTTAGAAAGGCGAGCCTTGCCAAATGGCACGTCAGCTCAGCTGCAGAGTTGTATGCTCTGCTAGGGCGTGTATTTTGGCTGAAGGTAGAGTTGCCAACCATTTTCACAGACTCCAGGTATGCATTGGTGTGTGCCATGATTTTGGTGTCTTGTGGAAAAATGCGCGGTTTCTTAACATCGGCTGGTAAGCCTATTCAACATCATGCGTTAGTAGCTGAGCTATTAGACACTATCCTGCTCCCTGCACAAGCTAGGCAGTAGTTAAATGTGCTGCTCACACAAATTCTAATGATCCTATTTCGCATGGAAATGCGGTTAGCCGACATCCGCGGCTAAACAAGCAGCAGTTTCCTCCTCTTCTATGGTGCTCCAATGCCCCTCGACACAACCCGCAGAAACCATTTGTTTTGCCTTCCTTTAATGATGTCGCGGACCATGCAAGCCCACGCTGATGTTAGGGAGAAAGATTTATGGCTAAGACGAGGTTGTACACTTGACGCTGAGTCCAGCTTGTGGCTTCCACCCAGACGGCCGGATGGTCTGTCCCCGTTCATTCCTCCATGTTTTGGCACATGTTGCACATGGCAAATCACATGTAGGAAAAGGAGGGATGAATGGGATTATAAAGTCACAATGGTTTGCTCCAGGCATTACACTAGCTACCACGACCCTTGTAGATAGATGCATGATATGCCAGCAGACAAGAAGAAGAAAAGGTCCAGTTCAGCATGAACATTACCGCCCCCCTCGGGACCCTTTGTAAATATGCAAATTGACTTTTCGCACATGCCACCATGCAAGGATTCAAATATCTTTTGGTAATAGTGTGGCCAGTTCTCCAAATGGGTAGAGGCCTACCCTACCAGAAAAAGAAGACGCCAGAACAGTTTGTAAAGTGTCTTCTCAAAGATGTTGTCCCTAGATTTGGTGTTCCAGCAGGGATTAACAGTGACAGAGGTCCAGCATTCATTTCTAAGATAACCCAGAGTCTAGCTACAGTGTTAGGGTTCAAATGGCAATTGCATATTCCCTATCATCCACAGAGCTCAGGTCAGGTTGAGAGAATGAACTTGACTATAAAGGAAAAACTCACTAAAAACAATGTTGACCACAGGACTAAAATGGGTAGACGCGCTGGCCGCTAGTTCTGTGCTCAATCAGAAACTCACCAAATGCAACGACAGGGCTCAGCCCACACGAAGTATTGATGGGAAGGGCCAATGTTCACAGGATCTAGTCCTCCAGTAATGCCCCACAGACTCACTCTTTTGTGGACAGAGGATTACATGACTAACTATGTCAAATATCTAACTGACATGTTGAGAAAGTTTCACAGGCAGGTGGCTGACAGGCTCCCCCAGCCTGGTGAGGAGCCCACCCACCCTTTTCAGATTGGTGATAATGTACTAATCAAATCGCTTGAAAAAGATTCTTTGTCTCCCAGGTATAAAGGTCCTTTCCAGGTATTAATAGTGACCAGAACAGCCCTGAGAGTACAAGGTAGAGTGGAGTGGATTCACGCTTCAAGATGTCGTCTCTCTCCTCTACCGGATGCTGGCGTGTGAAGGCAGTCACCATCATCGTCATTCTGGGTTTACTGTACCTGGCCAAGAACGCCCTGCTAGATGAAGCTGTGAAAATCCCAACGACAGGTGGCGAGGGACCTCGCCCGTCTGAGGGAGAAAATAAGGTGCTCTTATCTAAGAGCGCAGACGACTTGACCACTCAGGGTCCAGGCCCTGAGGGCAAAACAACACCAACGGGCAAAGAAGTGCCTAGCGACAAGGACGGGTTGTATCCAAACACCACACAGACACTCAGTATGGTGCAAGAGACACAAAGAGAGAGAAAGGAGGGAGAATAAGGAGGATTGTCTCCCTCCCTGATCATAAGTCAGAGACTATTGCCTTTAACTGCCCAGTTCAATATGTGACTCATCTAACTGTATTATTGTGTTCCTGTGTCCTCAGTTTACCCAACATGGGAGATATATCCAAAAAGCCAGTACGCTTGGTTCAGGTTCGCACCAGAGAGGGTAAGGATGGCTCTTAACACCATCGAAGAAATGCCCCCAGAACTGTGGTGTAGCACGGTAGAACAGTTCGAGACACTGATAAGGAATGAGGTCAAATGTACAGTGCGGAAGCCAGATTAACCCGCGTTCCCAATCTAGGTGATACTGCATGCACATTTACTGGACCAAATAGCAAAACAAATGTTCCATCTACTCCACTTAAACAATCAGGAGGCGAGGTAGATTCTTCAAAAAGGCCTTAATTACTCCTTTTAAACAAACTAAAACTAATTCTGCAGTAAGTTTAATGTTAGACTATGCACATGAACGTAATGTTAGCAACTGTTGGTTGTGCCAAAATATGCCAGAATCAATGCATTCTCCTATGTTTAGCCTAATTCCTTTCACAAAAGCTGATTACGGTTTAGTAAACTGGAATGACATAGCATCCAGAATTAGCGATGAGGCTGAGGATTGTTATACTCCTTCCTACCCCATAGACTCTGAAAAACCTTTACAGTACAAGGGCTTAGTCTCTCTCATTGTTGATACAGTAAATAAAGATTACCTGCCTGACGGTTTCAAACGTTTGATGTTTCTAAAACTAATATATATGAAGAAATACGTTAACCTAGCTTTTGAATACAGATTCCAGTTAGCTCTAGCTCAGACTAATTGTTCAGCTAACTTTACAAGTCCAACATGTACAATGCAACCACACACACCCGCTTTGTTAGTTGAAGCTTTGGTAACAGTTGTAACCTGGTAACCAGTAACCTGGTTTGGCTCTAGAACAGTGGACTCCGTTGAGGTTAAAATACATGACTGTACGCAGCCAATACCCTTAGGCAAGCCCCCTACACGTGACTGCTCAGTATATGTTCCCCCAATTGTTGTGCATGAATGGAAGAATGTGTCCATCTCTTTCCAGAATGCAGTAGGATCTCACACCTCTCCTGATGTGGGACACAGCGACTGTAACGCCATAGTGAGAGTAAATTTAGCCAGAATTCCCCTCCCAGAGTTTACTTAGTTTGTGGGGACCGGGCCTATGGATGTGTGCCATATGATGTTTTTTATGGTACCTGTTATCTAGCCTACCTAATCCCGTTAATCCGTAAAGTAGAGGCTACTGAGATTGCAGCAATACTTCCCTCTCTACACAGGAACAGCAGGTCTATTACACAAGGACAACAGATAGCTAGCCTATTCTTGCCTTGGTATGGTATTTATGTTACTCAGCAGGAAATTGTCGCATTGTCTAAAGTTGTAGAACATCATCTAAATGTATCCAACACAGCGATGTTAGCTGAACACAAAGAATTGCAGGAAGTTAGGACAGTAGCACTACAGAATCGTATGGCGCTTGACCTCCTCTTAGCTGCCCAAGGAGGAACATGCAAGGTGATAGGAAGTGAATGCTGTTCTTTCATATCTGATGCCACACCTGAAGTTATGGACATGGCTCATGATACTGCCAGGGGAATAAAAGAATTGCATGAAACTCATGGGTTTACATTTGGGGAATTAAGTGGAACTTTTGGATCTTGGGGAGCGGGGCTGGTTAAATTTGTTGTTACTGTTTCAGTGTTTATCTTGGTTGTGCTAATCCTAGTGATCTGTTTGATCACTGCCCTCCAGGCCCCACAAAGGCTAGTTGGACATTCGACTGTAAAGGACACAATATTAATGTACAATGCCGAGCTTCCGGACCCCTGGGTCTCCATCGTGATCTCCGACCCGTGGGTACCTCCATTCAGCGATTGAGATGTTGTTTAAAGTTGATATTCTGAATAAAGAACAGATGTTTTGATAATTGATTACAGTTGATACACTGGATTAAAGGACAAATGTCTGATTTTTTCCTTTTCAGGTTGTTATACAAATAAAATGTCTGATTTTCCTTTTCAGATTTTGAACAAATGTATTTGAATGAAATAAATGTATTACTAAGTGCCTTACTCTTGAATAAAGCGTAATGAAGTAAACGTAAAGTAATGTTAAAGATTGAGGACACTGTAACTTTACAGATTGATCGATTCATCACTGTGAATGTATACCTTAAACTAGGAACCTTAGCTGGATCTCTCATGATTCTGATTTATACCTCAATTGGATTTCTCATAATCCTAAATTATACCTCAATTGATTTTTTATAATCCTAAATTCGAATTGTGTTTTTAATAAGTAATTGCCTTAAAGTAAATCTTTGAGATGTAAGCTGATTTAGAATTTGCGTTTGATGAATGAGATTAACTGAGTGATAAATGATAAAAGATCTTATTTTTGAAACATAAATTTTGCTATAATATTTTGTATCCCATGTGTTTATTATTGTGCCTTTTGACAAAAGATGCCAAGCACTGAAGAGAGATGATTTGTATTATGATTGACTGTGTTCAATCATGGTGATTGAAATGTTTTCAATCTTGTTCTACTTTTTAATGTAATGAATGTATCTGAGCCCACCCAACTCTGAAGACGCCTATTGATTTTAAGTATTGACTGAAATATTCTTAGACTAATGTTAATTGGTTATCAATAGATTGATAAAAAGAGTGAATCTGTAAGAGAATATTTTAATCTGATCTGTTTATAGAGTCTCTTATAGTTTCTTAGATTCTGTGATACTGCAAACATGTGTTTGACTTATCAGTCAAAGACTATTCTGTAAATTGAGGTCACAGGTCAAACGCTTCTCCTATATCCGTGGGGGAGGGTTGAGGCTTGTCTGGATCTCTTTGAGACAAGTAGTTAATTGTCTCCCATCGGCTATTGATTAGGTAAACGCGGGCTTTCTGTGGGCCCGCCTTTCCTCATGTTGATGCGTGTTGGGTCTATTCTGGGGCAGAGATCATGATGGTGAAGCACGAGACAGTGTGAAACTAAGATGATCTCCCGGCCGTATGTAATTAATGTAATGTGATCAATAAAACTCTCAGTGCTTTGGCTAACGACGGTTCCAGACTCCTTCATTCTACCTCAACATTGCAACAACAGAAGTTTACCTTCACAGTATCCAATTTTATTTTGTATGTGAGGACATTTATTAAGACTGCTATTATTGTATTCAGTTAAATGCACTTTGTGATGTGCCTGGTTAAAAAAAAAAAGAAACCTGAATATTTGACTTCTAAAGCAAACAAATGTAATGCTACAACTGTGCACTTTTTTTCAGATTCTGTTAAATTAATGCTAATTTGTTGTGTTTTTATGCACTTTTTGACGTACCTTTGTTAGATGAACAATTAATACAAATGGCATGTTTTTCATGAGGTTCAAAAGACCTCATGAAAGACGACACAAGAAGTGAGGATACCCGGCCCGGAAGAAGCCCGGGGTCCCCTTCTGGAGCCAGGCCCAGAAGGAGGACTCGTCGGCGAGCGTCTGGTGGCCGGGCTTGCCACGGAGCCCGGCCGGGCCCAGCCCGAAAAGGCAACGTGGGCAACACCTCCGCTTCTCCGTTCCGCGGGCCCACCACCTACGGGAAACATCGATGGGGTCGGGTGCGCTGCCAGAAGGGTGGCAGTGAAAGCGGAGGGTCTCGACGGACCAGACCCGGGCGACAGAAGCTGGCTTTGGGGACGTGGAACGTCACCTCTCTGGGGGGGAAGGAGCCGGAGCTTGTGCGGGAGGTGGAGCGTTACCAGTTGGATCTGGTTGGGCTCACCTCTACGCACAGCGTCGGCTCTGGAACCTTACTTCTGGATAGGGGTTGGACTCTATTCTTCTCCGGAGTTGCTCAAGGTGTGAGGCCGGGCGGGTGTGGGGATACTCACAAGTCCCCGGTTAGGTGCTTCGTTGTTGGAGTTTACCCCAGTGGACGAGAGGGTCGCCTCCCTACGCCTGCGGGTTATGGGGGGGAAAACTCTGACTGTTGTGTGTGCTTATGCACCCAACAGCAGTTCAGAGTATACGGCCTTCTTGGAGACCCTGGAAAGAGTCCTGTATGGGGCTCCTGAAGGGGACTCTTTAATCTTGCTGGGAGACTTCAACGCACATGTGGGCAATGATGGAGACACTTGGAGGGGCGTGATTGGGAGGAACGGCCCCCCTGATCTGAACTGGAGTGGTGGTTTGTTACTGGACTTCTGTGCTAGTCATGGATTGGCCATAACAAACACCATGTTCAAACATAAGGATGCTCATAAGTGTACGTGGTACCAGAGCACCCTAGGCAGAAGGTCCATGATCGATTTCGTTATCGTATCATCGGACCTGAGGCCGTATGTTTTGGACACTCGGGTAAAGAGAGGGGCGGAGTTGTCAACTGATCACCATCTGGTGGTGAGTTGGGTCGAGTGGCGGGGGAAGCCTCTGGATAGACCTGGTAAGCCCAAACGTGTAGTTCGGGTGAACTGGGAACGTCTGGAGGAGGCCCAAGTTCAGGAGGCCTTCAACTCACACCTCCGGCAGAGCTTTTCGGGCATTCCTGTGGAGGTTGGGGACATTGAACCAGAGTGGTCGGTGTTCAAAGCCTCTATTGCCGAAGTCGCGGCGGGGAGCTGTGGTCTCAATGTCCTAGGTGCCTCAAGGGGCGGTAACCCTTGAACCTCCTGGTGGACACCGGTGGTCAGGGAAGCCGTCCGACTGAAGAAGGAGGCCTTCAGGGATTTGTTATCCCGGGGGACTCCCGAGGCAGTTGCAAGGTACCGACAGGCCCGAAGGGCAGCAGCCTCATCCGTGTGGCCGAGGCAAAGCAGCGGGTGTGGGAGAAGTTCGGAGAAGACATGGAGAAGGACTTTCGGGCGGCACCAAAGTTGTTCTGGAAAACTGTCCGACACCTCAGGAGGGGGAAGCAGGGAACCATCCAAGCTGTGTACAGTAAGGATGGGACGTTGTTGACCTCAACTGATGGAGTGTTAGGGCGTTGGAAGGAACACTTTGAGGAACTCCTGAACCCGACAACTCCGCCCTCTATGTTAGAGGCAGAGCTGGAGTATGACGGGGGATCAACACCAATCTCCCGGGGGGAGGTCACTGAGGTCGTCAAACAACTCCACAGTGGCAAAGCCCCGGGGGTGGATGAGATCCGCCCGGAAATGCTGAAGGCTCTGGGTGTTGAGGGACTGTCATGGTTGACACGTCTCATCAACGTTGCGTGGAAGTCGGAAACGGTACCGAAGGAGTGGCAGACCGGGGTGGTGGTTCCCCTTTTTAAAAAGGGGGATCAGAGGGTGTGTGCCAATTACAGAGGCATCACACCACTCAGCCTCCCCGGGAAAGTTTACTCTAAGGTACTCGAAAGGAGGGTCGGGCCGATTGTCGAACCTCAGATTGAGGAGGAACAATGCGGATTCCGTCCTGGTCGTGGAACGACGGATCAGCTTTTTACTCTCGCAAGGATCCTGGAGGGGGCCTGGCAGTATGCTTATCCGGTCTACATGTGTTTTGTAGACTTGGAGAAGGCGTATGACCGAGTTCCCAGGGAGTTACTGTGGGAGGTGCTGCGGGAGTATGGGGTGAGGGGGTCTCTACTCAGGGCCATCCAATATCTGTACTCCCAAAGCGAGAGCTGTGTCCGGGTCCTCGGCAGTAAGTCGGACCCATTTCCGGTGAGGGTTGGCCTCCGCCAGGGCTGCGCTTTGTCACCAATCCTGTTTGTAATATACATGGATCGGATTTCGAGGCGTAGTCATGGGGGAGGGGGTCTGCAGTTCGGTGGACTAAGGATTGCACCACTGCTTTTTGCAGATGATGTGATTCTAATGGCTTCATCGGTCTGCGACCTTCAGCACTCACGGGATCGGTTCGCAACCGAGTGTGAAGCGGCTGGGATGAGGATCAGCACCTCCAAATCTGAGGCCATGGTTCTCAGCAGGAAACCGATGGACTGTCCACTTCAAGTAGGGAATGAGTCCTTACCCCAAGTGAAGGAGTTCAAGTATCTCGGGGTCTTGTTCTCGAGTGAGGGAACAATGGAGCGTGAGATGGGCCGGAGAATCGGAGCAGCGGGAGCGGTACTGCAGTCGCTTTACCGCACCGTTGTGACGAAAAGGGAGCTGAGCCAGAAGGCAAAGCTCTCTGTTTACCGGGCCATTTTCGTTCCTACCCTCACCTATGGTCATGAAGGATGGGTCATGACCGAAAGAACGAGATCGCGGATACAAGCGGCCGAGATGGGTTTTCTCCGCAGGGTGGCTGGTGTCTCCCTTAGGGATAAGGTGAGAAGTTCGGTCATCAGGGAGGGACTCGGAGTTGAGCCGCTCCTCCTTCGCGTCGAAAGGAGCCAGTTGAGGTGGTTCGGGCACCTAATTAGGATGCCACCTGGGCGCCTCCCTAGGGAGGTGTTCCAGGCACGTCCAGCTGGGAAGAGACCAAGGGGTAGACCTAGGACCAGGTGGAGGGATTATATCTCTTTGCTGGCCTGGGAGCGCCTTGGGATCCCCCAGTCAGAGCTGGTTGATGTCGCCAGGGAAAAGAAAGTTTGGGGCTCTCTGCTGGAACTGCTACCCCTGCGACCCGACCACGGATAAGCGGGAGAAGATGGATGGATGGATGGCATGTTTTTCATCGCAGTAATATGTGTTGGTTTAAAATTTGTCATTACCCGCTTTTTACAGGCTGCTGAATGTCTGGCCCAGCTGAATTTTGTAGTTATAAAATCTGGCCCAACTGAATGTGTAATTGAATAGCCCTGCTCTACAGCTAGCCTGCGGTTCGGATAGGGCTTCATGAGGTACTCTTTCAGGGGAAATGCCTCATCTGCCACAATGTGGTAACAAACCGCCTTGTCAGAAGCAGGAAGTGGTGCAGGGATGTTGAATGTCCTATTCTCCAAGGCATCCTGCAGTGAGCATCCACCAAACACACCACCATCTGAAATCCTCCCATTACAACCTACATCTACATACAAGAACTTGTAGTTGCTGTCGACCAGTGCCATTAGCACTATTGAAAATGTATGTTTGTAGTTTAAGTAGGTTGATCCAGTTCCTGGAGGCGGGCGGATGTTGATGTGTTTCCCATCCAGGGCACCTAGGCAGTTTGGGAAGTCCCACTGAGCCTGGAATCCATCAGCTACTTGCTGCCACTCTTCCACTGTGTCTGGGCACTGAAAAACAAAACATGTATTTTTTAAGACCCATGTTTCATATGGCAAACCAAACATTTGCTGTTCAAATGCCTACAGACCTCACTGTATTACATAGAGTTTGCACAGTAAAACCAGTAAGTATCCACACATACCTTCAGGTATTTCTCTTTTAAAACCTCGTAAATGGCTGTACAGGTCTCAGGAACGAATTGCCGGATGGTTGACACTCCCACTCGGAACTGGTAGGAAAGGCTCCTGAAGCTTTCCCCTGCAAATATTAACAAACACATAACTGAGTTATCTACACAAGCAGCTGAACAAAACACTCATTAGCTACAAAACAACAGGTTATAGTTTGATTACTTTAGCTACTAAGAAGATTCAGACAAATGATACAAAATATAATAATGAAATATTTTAACATGCATTATTATAGGAAGAAGATAACGCTTTATTGATCCCTTGGTAAATTATCAAGCAACCAAACAGTACTTTGGTTTTGTACTTACACTAGTACATCTACATTACACTGCGGTATTACTACTTACTAAAGCAAAATATACAATAATATACAAAGTGCTGCAATTTTAAATATAGCAACATCTTTAGCTTGCTTGTGTCCCCACTAGGGGTGTAACGGTACACGTACCCGTACTGAAATTATTCGGTACGGGCCCTTCGGTTCGGTACAGGTGTGTACCGAAGTGTACCGAACGAATATAACGTTAAACGTAAAAAATTGAGAACGTGAATAACTTTTTGGAAGTAATCTCAGGTGCTGCATCGCAGCATTCAGAGTAATTTGCTCACATTGGGTTCAACGCGTCATAGAGCGAGCAAGTCATTTCATTGGATGAGAGGCATACTATGAGAGCTGGTCAGAGGGATGCGTTCATATGTAGTCAGTAATTTGAGGAACTGTCAAAAAATTAATGGCGAACGCAGATAAAGTTGAGCTCGAAAATCCTCCAGCATCATTGAAGTCTCCGGTTTGGGAACATTTTGGTTTCGCAGTTACGTACAAGGATGACGGACAAAGACAGGTGGACCGAACCAAAGCTGTTTGTCGGCATTGTTCAACTAAAATTGGTTACGCGGCTGGCAATACATCAAACTTGCACACTCATTTGAAAAGGCATCACCCGAACGTGAATATCACCGGTACCAAAAGAAAAAAGACTGAAGTGCAAACCCAACTCCCGCTAGCATTTAAGCCTCCACCACTCGCAGAGAGTTCAGACCGAGCCAAAGCTATTACAAACGCCTAATATCCTTATGTTGCCATGTTAGCAAAGCGCTACCTGGCTGTATCTGCTACCTATGTCCCTAGCGAGAGGGTTTTCTCCACATCAGGAGACATTGTTAGTGCCAGCAGATCTGCCCTTTCGGCAAGCAATGTGGACAAGTTAATTTTTATTTAAAAAAACATGAAAATACAATGACAAGCAAGTCCTAATGTCAAACTGGCTACTTAGGTGCTAGTAAAGTAGGCTACAGTTCAAATACAGATTATTTCAGTTCATCGAAATGCTGCACCTTAATGTTCATTTTATTATATTTTGTATTTATTTGAGTGAATATTCACAGTTTAATAATAATTAAAAACCCAAAACTAATAGTTTATGTTTTGTGAGTACTAGTACAGTAAAGTTCAAATACAGATTATTTCAGTTCATCGAAATGCTGCACCTTAATGTTTATTTTATTATATTTTGTATTTATTTGAGTGAATACATTATTCACAGTTTAATAATAATAATAAAAAAATATATATATATATGTTTTGTTTTGTGAAAAAAAATTCTGCTGTACCGAAAACGTACCGAACCGAACCGTGACCAAAAAACTGAGGTACGTACCGAACCGAAATGTTTGTGAACCGTTACACCCCTAGTCCCCACGGAGATGCAATCCCGGTAGTTGGTGTTTTCCCTCTGGATCAGTGCTGGAATTGGGCCGGTACTCACCGGTACGCAGTACCGGCACTTCTGGTTCTGACCCATGGAGTACCGGCACTTCTTGCTCAGTACCGGCATGCTGGCGGTACTCCGGTACTCATGCACCGTGCCAGTACTCAACACTCTCCCGCCGTTCTTATTATACATCCATATATATATATACAGCCGCCCGGTACTCAGTAGATGCGTCATGAGGTGCCGAACGGACATTCTCATCGCTCTAACCGCTGGAGTTTCACAGCGGCTGTCAGCTGTTTACTCCTGTCATTCAAACAGAACGTGCTGGAGAGGGGGCGGGGCTTATCTTCTCCATGTAAATACTGTGGTGGAAACGACTGTCAAAATTAACCTATTTGACCGTGATTTAATAGTAATACACGTTTCAAAATAATAATAATAATAATGCCGAAGTAACAACATACTGAAAACTGTTAGTAAAACCATGTTTTAATGCATTACAATTTACATACCTAGATGCACGTGTGTTGTGTTTATGCAGTGCAACTCCCACCCAGTGGGTGGCTATGTAGAGTGATAGAACAGAGCAGGCACGCCCCCGAGAGAAGGAAAGCAAGTCACGTCACAAATTAGCATTTCTAAAATGTTAGCGTGGATTAATAAAAGTGCAAAAAGACAGCGGTTGTCGCCGGAAGAAACTTCAAATACAGAGAATGCTGTGCCTGTGTTGGAAATTGTGTCTGATGGGGAGCTTTCTTTGGTTGATCCTCCTGCTCCAAGTTCTAGTGCATTAGCATTAGCACTAGCTCCGCTGCCTCCTCCAGAGCCTCTAACGTTAGCTGCTGCTGGCGCAACTGCCACCACCAACACCGGGCAAAGCGATGCACCTGACTGCTGGACAACGGACCAGGTGCAATATTTTTGCAAGACCAATGCATGGCTCCTTCTTAAAGATAAGAAGCTAGGATGTCGGATATGCAGAGATGTCAAATCTTTGGGAATACACACTGGACAAGGACTGAAACTGTCAACTGAATGGGGTGAGTGTGCAGTGTCTCATTTCGGTGTTGACAAGGGCAAACAACAAGCTAGCCTGAGAAAAAAAATCAAAGAACATAAAGAATCACAAGCCCATGTAAAAGCTGCTGACATCCTTACATCTGCTTCACGTGAAACTATTCAACATCAAGTGCAGTCTATGCATACATCTGAATTAGACACCACTATCAGAGTTTTTCGAACGGCATATACAATTGGCAAACATAGCCGGCCATTCACAGACATGCCAATTGATTTGAATGTACAGAAACTGAATGGGCTGAACGTGGGCAGGGTTTTGCACTCCAATAAAACCTGTGGCGAAATCATCGACCACATAGCTCATGAGCTGAAGAAAAAAATGGCAAAAGACATTACAGAAAACCAAAGAAAACTCTGTGTTTTGGTCGATGAATCTACCACTATTAGTGGTAAAACGGTGCTTGTTGTGTGTCTACGCTCAGCATTAGCTGATGCTGAGCCCGAAACGTTTTTTTGGGAGCTGATCGAGTTGGATGGAACAACGGCTGATGACATCACAAAGGCGTTAATGGAGTGTCTTGGAAGAGATTTTAACGAGGACTTTTTAGGTCAGTTTTTTCCGCAGTATGGTAGAGAATCTGAGACACAGAATGACTTCCACAACCTCCTCTCATGTCAGCACAAGAGAAATCCCATTACATGGCCGGGAGGCCCGGGACAATCAGCTAATCCAGGACATGAAAGTTATCCATCCTGGAAGTTGGCCTGAAGAGGAGTTAGACGTACAGTATGGGGACGTAGAGGTGCTACGTTTGTGCGAAGTGCTGAAAGTGGACAGAAGAGAGACTGTTCAGGGCTTTCGCGAATACAAGGAAACCAGGGCATCCCGTACACCTGCTGCCATGGAGCCTCTACTGAAAGCAGTCCGAACCATCGCTGTCTCCACTAGTGAGTGTGAGCGGGCATTCAGCTGCATGAACGATATCCTTACTGCAAAAAGGAATGCTCTCTCTGTCAGCCGACTGTCCAGCCTGGTTTTCATTAAATGTAATGGACCATCACTAGGACAGTGCAATCCGGAACAGTATGTGAGGTCCTGGCTGGCAAAGGGAAGGAGAAGTGCTGATGAAAGAGCCTGTCCAGCTCCAGCCCCTGATACTGATGTCCCCAAGGCCTTCTGGAGCCTTTTCTAACAATGTGAAGTATATTGCAAAGCAGCTCACCCAGTGAGAAGACTTTTGGCATAATGTGCCGATTTGTACAGATCCTGGAGATAGAAGGACTTCAGACCAACCAGGGAGTTATCTGATCAGCTTGGTGTTCAATGTAACTCTTTACCATGGCTCAGACTTTGTTACTTGCAGTTACAGTTTCTCATTTTAGATTGTGCAAATTTTGCATTTGTTTTTACATGTTCTTTGTTCATGCTCTTTATCATTTTTCTGAGTTGGAAAGTTAGATTGCATCATAGTTTACTTTATACATATTTGTATTCTTCAGTGGTGAAGTATATTGCAAAGCAGCTCAGCCATGTGAGAAGACTTTTGGCACTTTTTCGTTTTCTGAGTTGGAAAGTTAGATTGCATTCAAAATGTACAGAAATACTTAATTTTGTTAAAGCTTTTTATAAAAAATGCTTCTGACCAGAGCTTTGTTTCCTTGTCATTAATGTTGAACACCACCAGAGGGGCTCTCACCTGAAAGGTCTCTGCTTCATGTGTCTTCAGCAGAAGATCTAGACTTTGATTGCTATATTTTCAGTTAATATTGACCTTACTGAGCTTTAGCCATATCCGCTGCCTATCATAAAAAATGTTAAGTACAGTGAACCTTTCTAAAATATACAGTAGTAAAGAGACAAACCCACCAGCATTATAGTAGCCAAATTCTTGTTTGTGGGCTGTATATATAAAATTGACTTGAAAAAGTTGCTGATTTTAGAGTACTGGCACCTTTTTCATTCCAATTCAAGCACTGCTCTGGATGATTGGAGTGATGAGTTCCTCCAACATGTGGAACTGCACAGGAAAAAGCCGAGCGAAATTTCTGAAATCTGGCACTTCATTGAATTCCAGCTCTCGACACAGGTTCGGGAAAGCACCATGAGCTTCTCGCTGTAGTATCCATGACTTCACCCATTTAGTGCGGTTTCTCCTAATTCTTCGCTTCCGCTTCTTGAGAGACTGTTGCTTGAGAATGTCTTCCACAAGTAACACTGCAATGGCTGATAACTCCAGTGCCGCACGAAACATGTTTTAGATGGACGAGAGGGAAAATGGAACGCACACGCTATTTGTTGTTGTTTAAATATCACGGTCTGTTCTTCTTCTCTGTCTTCCGGTTGTTGCCTCTTTTGAATGACGAATACACACTACCTCCGCCTGCTGGTAAGGAGAGTTATTGCCACTCACGCACTGAAGTCTTTGCGGTGTGTTCCCGTGCGACACATGGCCAAGACGCAGGAGAACACGGCCAGGCAACAGCCGACGTCAGCGTCGGCGAGTCCTCTGGTGACTGCTTGGTGTGTCAATATTAAGATATGTGAAGAAAAGTCTTACCTACAAAGACAGAGATTCCTTCCCTTTTAAATAGCTGGCACATATTAGCATAATCTCACCAAAATTGGCATGGTTACTCAGACATCACATATTCACGTCTACCAGATTTGGGTGCAATAGCACAGAGCATTTTGTTTTGCTGTATAGAACATGAAAACTTGAAAAGGTCATTTTCTTCAGCTTGGCCAAGAGATGTTCGAATTTGGCCATGCTAAAATTGCTCAAAATGTATAGGAGTAGCAGTAGAAAAAACGTGTTGGACAAACACATTGGTATATGCAAATGGCCCAGGACAAAACGTAAAGTCTGTTGTTACAGCGCCACCATCTGGCAAATTGAACAGCAATTCATTGGGTCCTCAGCAGTACTCGTGCTAATTTGGAAGTTGATTAGATGAATGGTTATCAAAATATGCAAAAACACACACATATTCTTGTATATGTGCTATAGTGGGAATACCAGACCAGAACATGCCTTTTGGGGACCACCCTTTATGAAGGTTGTACACAACAGAACATAATTAGGAAGGATGTACATAAACAGATAATGAAGAGGCCACTGACCAGCCTAGGAGCAGATTCCTCTGGGCTTCGTTATAGTTATACACACATTGTCTAGACACACACAAGCACACGGAGATCCCTTGCTTTACAGTTTGATGTAAAGCCCTTTCATCTGCCTTGTTGTTGAAAGATGCTATAAGCTTGCCAGATATAGGACCCTGAACTGTTTATTCCCTCTGACTCTACTATACAGTGATTTGAGCCTGGGGTCATTTTTAATCTTATCATGTTGGACCGTCTAACTAGTGGAGACAGAAAAACATCCTTTACAGTAGGTGACGTCTTCAATGACTACTTATATCCCTCCCAAACTAATACGTTTTCATACAGTCTTATATGTAACATTTCAGTTTTGCTTTGTCTCACTAGCTGTCAGACCCTCAGATTGTGAAGATAATTAGCATATTTTCTGTCTTTTCATGCTCGCTTTTAATTCTGGCACTTACTCCAGTAATATATCATATAATGATCACAGGTTAATTTCACTGCAGGACAGGTATGTGCTCATTCAGCTGCAGCACTGACTGCCAGCTCCTGTGGATATGAGTGGGTGCTAACTGCTTTATATTGTCAATGTAAAAGATAATGTACTTGCTGTATGGATAATCTGATATTATTCTTTCCTGTGCACAGAAGGATATTTTCTTCTGACAAAGCTTATATCTCTCTCTGTTGCTTTTGTCTTGCAGGATTCTCTGAAGCATGCACAAAACAGGAGATAAATAAAGAATAAAACAGAAAAATCAATGAGCCACATCTAGATAGACACAAGGTATTTTCACCCTAGATTGTTATTCTCTGTTGGTATTTACAAAACATCCAAAGACCACAGTGTTTCTAGACTATGAGCCCAATTATGGTTAGCCTGTTAAACCCTTTGCCATTGATTTCTTTTCAGGCTCCATGTGCCAGCTCTGATGTGGGTGTGCTGAGCTGGAATCAGTTCCCCCATAACACTCTGAAATGGAAAGCCTTGTTTCAGCCTCTGCACCAAATTACATTGTGTCCTTGTGTCAAGGGGAGTTGTTTGTTTTTGTGGAGTTTATCTTTGTGGAAAGGTCAAATGAGCCTATAGTGTCCTGAGCAGCCTTTTGTCACACATTATTTATGGGTATTCCACCACAGTAACGGCCTGGGATATACAGTTGATATAAGAACACAAGGCTTTTCTCTTCCTGCCAAAACGCATTTTAGAATGCGTCAACCCAGGAGCAAGTCTACTAAACTGCAACTATAGGAGGAGAAAATGATGAGAAAGTAGGATAACCACGAGCTGTGAAGTTTGTGAGATCTCGCAAACTGAAACAAAAATCCAATATTGGCAAAGGATAGATTTGGCACAACAGATGCTGACTGGATGTTTTTCTTGGGTGCAGCTGAGAGAATAAATCAGTGTCAAAGTCAGAGCTAATGTGGGACACGTGATGGTCAGGGACAGTATGAATGATGACGGCATTATTGAGCTATAAACTGCAGTCTCAATTTGACAATAGTAATGCCATGCTTCCAGGACAGATTTTTGTCAAGCGTGAAAGGAAGCT
Organism: Gymnodraco acuticeps; assembly: GCF_902827175.1. NCBI lineage: Eukaryota > Metazoa > Chordata > Actinopteri > Perciformes > Bathydraconidae > Gymnodraco > Gymnodraco acuticeps. The sequence continues at coordinate 831,514 of NW_022992223.1, read as the reverse complement.
ATACGTCAAACTGTGCTATGTTTATGTGAAGCTATAAAAAAAGACTGTCATTTCACAGTTTGAGCTTTTCAAATAGTGAATGTTATCGTTTAGCGGTCAGTGGATTTGAGCAGTTTCTCATGAGATCAAAACAAAGCAATTTGATTAAATAAACCATTATTAAGATTGGATGCCAATAACAATTTGCAATTAATTGTGTTCATTTATTTTTTATTGTCAAATGTCAGAGGAAATAAGTGATACATGTGCGACATAACCCATCATTTCCTCTGCCTGCCTGTTACATTGAATTAAAGGCCAGGTGGAGGCCTTTCTTCCTGGAGAAGCAGGTTGTGTGAAGCCCCAAAGATGAGTCCCTCGGGTTCATAGTGTTTGAACTGCAGCCTCAGTGTACGTCCCATATCTTTAGAGCGGCCGGGGGGCTCGATAAGGGAGGCAGGGATCACAAGGGTGTGGAGAGATTGAGAAATAAAGCATATTGCATGTTAGGAGGGCGATAAATGACATAAATCCTGCGTGCCAGTCAACATGCGATAACGGGTTATAGTGGGGAATAAAAAAAAAACGGGGGCGCGGCGCCCCGACAATAAAGATAATTATTTTTGATAAGGTGGGAATGGGAAAGTTGATAAGCGCAGGCAGGGTGACTGAACACTGTTGACACTGATATTCCTGCATAGTCAAACACTTCCTTCTGCCTCCAGAGGAAATAGGACGCATCTCTTTATGACCTATTGTGAGTATGCTGCTTCATATTGCATGTATTGCATGTATTTTCCAAAAAATGTTACGTCATTTTTAATGAAGCTTGAAGTTTTAGTACCAGTCTATTGACTCAGTCATACATTAAAAATAATATTTTATAATTGGCTATTTGACCAAAAGGCTCTCATCGATTATTCAAAAATAGAGAAAAAAATTGCAGCATTACATTTGCAGCAATGAAATCAACAAGGGTTAATGTTCACTGACACTACATAATAAATATGTTTGCCTTTGACCCTGGATCAGTATTAATACCCCAAAGAATCAGGAAATAAATGTGTATAGAAACATGCTGATGAGAAAAAAGTAAAAGTTCAGACATCAGAACTAGCTGAGCAGGGACACCTGATAGATGGTTATGATTTGTACGGATCGAAAGTGTTTCTTAAAGAGCTCTCAGCTATTGATGAAAGACGGGAAAGCTAATTTTCTGTTCATTATTCCAATGTTTGAAGGAATATCTAGACATTTTGGGAAATGTGCTTGTTTGCTTTCCTGCTGAGGGTAAGATTTCGAAAAAATCAATACCACTTTCACAATTCTGTGCTGAGTTTAGAGCCAGAATGTGATTAGCCACTGTTACATATAGATTCAGCTCATCTTGAACGCATGGTAAAATATTTTCTTCTTTACAGATTAAACAGAAGAGCAACATACTTGTTTGTGATCTCAGATGTGCTGGTGAAGTAGGACTGTCCAGGGGCCTCATGTATAACGCCGTGCGTAGGATTCACGTGGGAAGGTTGCTTACGTAGTAGAAATCCGAAAAATAGGTCCATACATTTTCCGCCACTTCCCGATTCACCAAACATTGCGTACCGGCAAGGAAAGTGCGTATGGCACTTCCTACGCCGGTTTCCCTTTATAAATCACAACCGACTCGAAATGCGGTGCAGCTTTTGCGGGCTTCACGTAATGCCCATATGTGCCTATAAATAGTCAAAGAAACGCCCATTCATTCATTCATTCATTCTGACTGACTTTATGAAGAAGATCGCAGGAAATGACGACAGAACAGTTAAAAAAGACATCTCACACCGTGTCAGATGTGGGTTATTTTGGGGAGGTGGAGATAGATCATATTGTTTGGTGGATGCAGTTTGAACCAGAGTAGCAGCATGGAGGTCGGATCGTCACCAAAATAAATAAATAAATGGCCCGAAAAAGGTTAATGACAAAAACAATACACATAGCCTTCCTCAGGCAGTGTGTTTGTGCCGGGGACAGGAGACCCCCCCTTGATGAGAGACTGTAAGAAGTGATCGGGGAATCCCTCCGGAGTGGAGTCATGACGACTGGATCTGAATTATGTTTTTGTATTTGGTGGTTTGTGTTCCAGCTGTCGATCAGCTGTGCGCAGCGTCTCCACTGCAGCCTGTGCGTCTCAACCCCCCCCCCCGCAGCAACCCTATATCCACCAGTTAAAGGAAATACAACTAATGTGTTGTGTTATATCAGCTGTACAATTTACCACATATGGTGTTCTTAGCTTCCATACCTCCTGTGTTTTACGAGCGACTTATCAAGTCTTGGCAAACGGCATAAAACACGATTAAACGTGATAGTATATAAAACCATGCTCGTATCTACAACCTATAGAAATGCAACACGGCGTCAGTTTAGACGTAATTCTGTCCTCCTGCTTACCGCATCATTTATGAGAAAACATTTCATAACATTAACACAACATATTCGAGGTGGTTTTAAATAACATATCCGTATTTATTTATTTCTCCAAGTTATGTTTTTGTGTGCACTGAGGAGTCTCAAACAGGCGTTTGTTTAATCATTTTAAGATTGGCTTTAATCAATGTTTGAAAATGAATTATTCATGATAAATGAGAGGTAACATTTTATTGATGGTATTATTTCCACATATTTCTCTCCATTCTTCCTTCTGCCAACGGTGTCGCAGTTTCTCGTCTCTCCCGTTGTTGTGCTTAGTGCGTACGCATGGGTTAGAGTTTGCGTGGAGGACCGCACGTTTTCCCATCAAGTTAGTATTTTATAAATCGCAAACATTGCGTAGAAACTGGCGTACGCCATTTTTTGAGCGTATATCGCTTTATAAATGAGGCCCCAGGAGTTTTCTGTCTTAGTGCTGAGCTAATTGCCTTCTGCTTCCAGCTCCATTCTTAATGCACACTCATGAAAGTGCTATATATCATCCCATTTAACTCTTGGCATAAAAAGTAATTATTTCAAAACTATAACCTTAAATCTCGGAGTCAGTGTCAAAAGTGTCGGATCATTTCTATCAAGCACCTGAGAGACAACTTTTTTTGTGGCACTAAAACCTTCAAATCAGAATTTTTAATTAATACATTAAAAGTCAAGTGAACAACTTTGAAGCAGTGAAACAAGCTCAGCATCAATACTGACTTTGTAAACTGAAAAAGAAGCGAGGACAGCTTTTTATTTTTTTAGAATTTGACAGCTCAGCCGCAGATTTGACTCTGAGCTGCCACAACACTGACAAATAATGCACCCATACATTTGATGTGCATAATGTTTGTGACTTCACATATTTTAAATAAATGATAGCCCAACCTTTGTCTCTGCAGATAGAAAGTAATTGATTCTCTTCTTCTTTTATGCCTCCTATGTGCCTGTCAAACACTTGCTGCACTACTGGATAAAGTGGAAACTATTGAAACTGAGCTTTAAGCCATAATGTCAGCCACATTTTGTATTCAAGATATTATGCACCACATGGTAAGGGCAGTCCTTCCACAGCATTTCTGGACTCCCACAATTCCTCCCAATAAACCAAGGGATACTCTAAGCTCTATGCAGACAACACTGTTGTCTACGCTTCCGTATTGGGAATCAACAAATACTGTAATTTACAATCCACAATAATAATGTTCAGTAAAGGTCAAATTCCAGATATCTGCATAGGAAAAACTTCAAACGTTCTTGATATTGGGTTAGGGTTGAGGTTAACTATCATTCCTGCACCACCTTAACCTTTTATAGGGCACTATTAGGTAACCCTAACCCGTTTTAAGGCCTCTGCTGATTTGTCAAATTCCCCAATGGCGAACTCTGTGGCGTAGAGTGATCTTCGCTGATTGGCTGGGAGAAAACCACATGCTTCTCGACCTCACTGAGTCGCATGCATGGATGTATGAGGCGGGGCCTCGTTCATTCCTATGAGAGTTGCTCATTAGCGCATGATGATAAAATGGCCCAACTTTTGAGAGAGCGAAACGTCACAGATTACCCGGCATGCCTGAGAAGTACCCGTATGTGCACTCATAGAGCATGCGCAACTTTAACCAAAATGCTCGTTCACATCAAGCACGTCAAGTTGCGTACACGTAACAGCACCGTGCATTCATGACAGCATGGTAATGGATTGTTATTATGATGGATTTGATATTAACGAGGCGGCAGTTAGCAGCTAGCGGCTAGCTAGTCATTATGCTAATGTTCACATCAATCGTTATGTACTTACGCTGTAACAGGATCTAGTGATATCCAACAGAGCTTCATTTAGCATGAAAGAATTATTGCACTGTGTATATATATATATCTAGATGCACGATAATTATCGGTCCGATATTAGGAATTATGACGTCATCCCGATAAACCCGATACCAGTATTAATAGCCCCGATAATATACAATATATGTTTTGGGTAAAAAAAAAGAAAAAAATACTGCGGTGTGGGTGGATTGGGATGAGGGGCGCTTGTTTTTCCCTCGGCTCCTCCCGTTTTGCCAGTACTGTGGTATTAGTGGTTTAGGAAGAGGGGAGTTCTTCACAAATCCAGCGCTCCCTAACTCATGCCTGGCTGTGACGTAAATGGTGTGCGGCCGTGAAGCCAGGACAGTAAACAAACATGTCGTCGGTGGTATGGGCGTTGGAGCTATGTGCAACTCAAGGCATATGCTCGAACCGGAGCTGCCTGGACGCTGCAATCATGTTGCGCACTATCCGTGCTGAGTATGCTGACTTTTCGTACAATGTCCCACTGTCTGGCTTCCTGCATAAAGTCAAGTGCTCGGCGCAGTTGTGGCGAAATGTCGCTCCTCTGTTTTCATTTAAACAGCTCCTTATATCCGTTAGTGCAGCTAGCTAGCACCAGATGCTAACAACAATGCACGTAAGGTCTCTCTCTCGCTCGCTCGGGCCACACATACACACACCCTCCCGGTCCTCCAGATGGCCAGTCGGTGCCTACACAAGTGTTCATACTGGGTTGTTTATTTAGTTTAAAAAAAATTATCCAACGAGTTACAGACCACTCTTTCCCAATGTAAGTCAATGGGAAAAAGTGTTTCCGGGCCCAGCAACCTAAAGGAAGTGTAGTACCGCCGTTTGGCCACAACGAATATTCTCATCAGACTCCGACGCACTTCCTGGGGGCTTGGCCCAGGGACATCACGGATTGATACGGAAGTTGCAGTACCGCCGTTTGGACACTACGAATTGTGGGAACAGAGTCCGGAGCACTTCCTGGGGGCTTGGTCGCGGGGGGGGGTGGACGACCATGTTTTGATGTGTGCGGAAGTTACCAAATAGGGTTCAACGCCCGATAAAGGGTTAAGGACTTGGAATCGCTGGACTTAAAGAGACGGGGGCAAAAAAAGAGGAATACGAGTATACAGACAGACAATATAAAAAAAAGTCTAACTTTTAAGCATATAAACATATTCTAGTAATAAACCATTATAAACCTGGAAAAGGCATAATAAGGCTTCTTTAAAAAGGATTCACTGTATTGGAGGGGGTTGCCCATATTTCCCCCACTTCCTCATGTCAACCTGCCGCACCACCTCGAGAACCAGCACGATACGTTAAAGTCAAGCGGTGGGCTTCATCAATCATGACGCAGTCGCAATCAAACGGCAGAATTATGAAAAATGGATCCTGTCACAACACCGGGCCTCGGTGTGCGGGATGCTGCTGAGTGTCAGACTGAGGGAGACCACTTCCACTTTATCAAACACACTCCTCTCCTCAGACTTTAGGACTCAATGCAAGATTAAATCACTGGTTAAAATGCTAATTTCTTACGGCACATCCCCAATACATCCCTATCATAAATGAGCTGCATTTATGAGTGACGGAGAATTAGATCTAGAAAGGATGGAGCGAAGTAAACAACTTTACCTGAAGCCAGGCCTTTTTGAATCCACGACTATAAATCATTAATGATCCCCGTCTTTTCTCTGTTTTTCTGCACAGTGCCTGTAATCTGCCTCTATGCTGAGCTAAACTTGTTTGTGTGTTATTAAAGCCCGGCCCTCACAATGAAGTTAGCAAAGCATAATCTCATAAACGTAATGATTTTTCAAACCTACTGCACAGACTCAGGGATGGGCAATTAAGCTAAAAAAAAAACGTTCCCTTGATTAATCAGTTTAATATTATGCTTGTCCCATGATATCACATACTCGGATATATGAAAACAGTGCAAAAGAGTTTTGCAGAAGAGTTTTTCCAATCTATACAAGTATTTCCAACTTGGTTCATATCGACCGATCTCTTTGATCCAAGCCGCAGTGGAAAATGTAGCTTTCGTGCCAATTTGTTTTTGGTTCAATTGGGTCTCAATCTATGTAAACAGAAGCAAACATCGTAAACAAAACTAACATGCATTCAGAAGAAGAAAGTATTTGACATGGCTTTTTTATTTTATTACTGAAAACGAATCTTGCATTGTCAACTTCAGCTTTGATATTTCACTTTTGATATGCCCAAGCTCTGTTTATCATGTAAAAACTGAGATCTGCCCGTGTGAACTCCTACACACTTCTTCCTTTTTTACACTGATTGACAACACAAGACTTATTTTCTGTTATGTGATGCTTGGTAAAATAGTGAAATATTTAAACACCTGGACTTTTTCATCATGCCACATCATTACATCAAACAGAAGTATCCCAGGATTTCATCATTCTTTTACGCTTTTCTTCAAACATATTTGATGTCTGGCAACATTGGGATCTCCAATAGACATCAAAACAAGGTTCTTTGGGTTTGGACAGCGCAACATGGCCATCAATCGATATAAATGAAACGGCTAAAGCAACAAAGGTTTCGGAATGCGGATACATGTTAAATTGTGCTTTGTGTGAACACAAACTTGGCCTTAAAATGAGGTGTTTTCAGGATTATAGTAGAACTCTGCTTCAGGGAAGGCAATGATACAATGTGTAAACAAAATAGTGAAGGTTTCAATAGTCAATCATTTAAGAACTACTTTGAGCAACACTGCTAGGTGTTTTTCTGAAATATTAAAGATAGTTTACCTACATTGTTTTACCTACTAGTTTGCGTTAACATTTCAAATGTTGACTTTAGGGTAGTGCACAGACATCTTTCACTACAGAAAGATGATAAAAAAGTTAGTATGGTCAAGGTAGGACATTTTAGGGACATGAACATAATAACAACACACTTTGGAGTTAAAATGAATCCATAAAGAACATTTTCCTTTTGTCACTTGGAGACAGAACTCTGCAACAAAATAAAAATTGCACAAATGTGGCATATGTTGTTAGAAATTACTTCGCAGTTATATTGTTGGCTACCTGACGAACATAAGTCAACAATTAAGCTTTAATTTGACACACTGTTCAAATACAAATATCAGTGAGTGTAGCTTTAATTATTTGAGTGGGATTACCTTTTACTGTATGTGTAAGGTTAAAAGGAAGGCAAGAAAACGAGGGGTCACACCTCCCACATGTGAAAAAAAAACCAGTGCACAAGTTCGCTGTCAGTGCATAGGTTCGCTGTCAGTGCATATCTTACCACATTTCTCACCCTCTAATTCTTTAAAAAGATGTGTTAATATCATTTTAGACAGCTTGAGACTAGTGTGACAGACTCAGGGGAAAAAAAGTTATACTGATAGAATCTCCCGACCAATTAGCACAGAACCACTTTAAAAAGTTTGTAGAGACATAATGTTTCAGTGAAGTGCACTTCTGAAAACATGTCCATGAGTTTTCAGTCACACTTGGCAAAAACAAAAGCTGTAGGTCTGCTGTTCACCATGACAAAAATGATTTGAACACATACAATGTTTAAATCTACAGACATTTCTTCTTCTCTGACCTCAGAAAATCTTGGAAGTTTTCCTGTGGAGTTTTACCACAATGTTGCCCAATTTGTTTTCACAACTTACTCACAAAGATCGGGGCTGCTATTATATAACTCCAGTTGAAGTTTTTGCAGAAAGAGGGAGAAGATTAAAAAAGAGAAAAAATATGTTTTTATTTAGGTCTGAATCCAAGACAGCCGGGCTTCAAAGGGTTCTTCATCCCTTTTTTTTTTAAAGCAGCTATTTCTCACAATAAAACACGCTTTGCTGAAATCAGTGCAGATTACAGTGGCTTTCACTTCAAAGTGAGCATGGGGGGGATATTACTACAATAATGGAAATGCACGTATAAGCTGGTATTAGTTTACAGCAGAAAGTATATTTAGGACTGATTAAATGTTTCTGGTGTAAACACCCTCAGACTTATTTTGTGTCCTTTGGCCTTTTTTTAAGTAAAAACCCTCCTCAAGAATTCTGAGAGACTTTGTCAGGACTCCAGCTGAGATTTACATCGAGTTCAAGTGCATTAATTCAATGTAGAGACTGTAGAAAATAAATGCTATGTAAGGAGAATAAAGTGAAATTCAGAGGAACAGAATGTTCTCTACTTGTTTGTCATACTTTGATAATTTGAGTTCATTCAATTTCTACAGTTTTTTTCATTTTTTTAAATCACATCCCAAGCTTAAAATCGAACAAAGAGTCGGGGCTAGATCATGTTTTCTGAGGGATTATTTCCTGGTGAAGACTTTTTTTTTACATTCCCCTGTGGGCGTCAAATGATTGACAGTAAGCAGAGTGGAACAAAGTGTGTGCACTGTTAGAGAAACACTCGACTCAAGGGCACAATGAAAAGACAATAAAACCAAAAAGCGGTGACAAAACCAAAGAAAGACTTTATAAATGATGGATTATCTAACTCAAACCATTTCCAAGTCTGTCGAAATTAAATCACACTCCAGAAGAACAAGTAACAAAAGAAATTGATATTTAAATTATACTCAGTGTGCAAATGAGATGCATGGAGGCTGTTGTTTTATATAAATATATGAGAGAAAAGGAAAAAGTCAGACAAATTGACAAATCACTGTGTTTTTGAGATTACACAGTGATTAGCACTACACTCACAAACCTGCTGACATTTGATGTTAATCGCCTCGTGCCTTTAAGGTGTTTGTGAAGCTACAGCTCATTGATCCTTTTTGGGATGTAAGGGTTTTATATTGATGAAGCGCTCTTTGATTGCTGAGGAGACAAACATCACTTAATCTGCTTTTTGGATTTTTACAAGAGATGAGTCAGCACCCAAAGAAAGGCCAAACTTGAGCTACTACTGCACGGAGCAACGTGCATGTCAAATTGACACATTTGGCTGATGAAGACCATTTAATGTTGTCCATAGTGCAAAGTGGTGGACTTTCAACTCAAATTTCAAAGCACAAAATGTTTTGTTTTTTGCATTTTCCCTTTATCGTTATGTTTTTATGAATATAACTTTGTTTTATTGAAGCTGGGAAAATATAACCTCAGAGGAAAGTGTAATCATTTTGACACACATATTTTATTTTGCATACATTTTTTGCAATTTTTAATGGCTAATTATCTTATGTTTTATAAGTATTTTTTTAATTTATTGGACATTTTACTTCTAAATTGTTTAGGTTTTATTTTTTATTTTGCACATTCCTTGACTTTTTAACTTTATACAGATATTTGTATGTTGAATATGTTTTTTTTCAAATGTAACTTATTTTATTCTAAATGGACTGTCACAAAACTCAATGTTCCACTGAATGAGTAGTGTTGGAGATGAATGTTCAAACTGGAGCCACAAACCACCAGGAGACAGGAGTTTAAACTTCTTTGTTTTATTTTATCAGGGTATGTTGGTGGGATAGCTGTTGCCAATGCTTCTAGTAGAAAGGTGAAACAAACTGATTATAGAATTTGCACATTAAAATGTCTAACAAGTAGTGTTCTGATTCTGATTACCACGACATACAGACACTGATGCTACATATTGTCCAGTTTATGTCATCTTGTGTTCAATCTGTTGTTCTCCCTGCATTTACATTCTGTCACCCTGACTCCCTGTCAGCCTGCAGCCTCCATTAGCTGATTATCATCAAACTCTCAGTGGAGGGGAGGCAGCTGGACTTGGACTCCATCAAAGAGCGGAAGGTGTTTGGCCTCATCAGCCCTGATGAGGAGAAGCTGGAGGTGCAGACCCCCGGCCCCCCGCCTCTTCCCGGGGTTGAGAGGCTGGGAGAGGGGCCAGGGGACATGGCAGCATCATCGGGCAGCAGCTGGTCACACACACGAGTTAAGAGTGTGTTTTCACCTGGACACTTAGCGCAGGTTTTATCAGCCAGGCCTGGCACACTGCTGTCCCCTCATTAGAGAGGAGTGACTCCAACATTCTGGCTGGATCCAAGTAGATGCATTAAAAATATAATTTCTTTATTCTAAGGGACAATTCATATTGATCACTGTAACTATTTTTAAACTGATGTTCCGATTGCTGAAATATGTTTGCGACCATTTAGTAGATTAATTTTGTTTAACATATGGTAACAAACTTTGCATATAATATTACATCTGATTAGCTTTTAGGGCACACAAGGGATGAAACTCGCACTAAAAATGTAAAAATCACACTGTATCCATCTCATATCATGTTCATCAGTGTTGTATAACATGTTATGAAGGCACAACAGGTTCAGTGTTTCTCAAATTCACCAAATAGAACCCATTTTCATGCCTGTAATAAAAGGAAAGCACATATTCAAGGTCCATCTGTTTTTATATACAGATTAGTCCACTACTGTCTAATATCTGTCACGGCTGGGAGGGTAAGGTACACAGGACCCAAATGCAGAATATCCAAATTCAAAATACTTTATTTGCAAAACTAGCAACAAAGTAAAATAAGGCAACAACATCAATAATCTCACAAAGACAGAGAGAAAAACCAGAACTTAAATGCACACAAACTAATCAACTGAACAGGACACAGGTGAGGGGGAAGGAGACAACACAGGGCACCAGGTGCACACAATCAGCAGTAACAGACAAGATGGGAGGGGGAACACAGAGACAGGAAACCAAAGACAGAACTAGACATGACAAAAACACAACACAGACAGATCGTGACAATATCGGGTTACCAAACCTTCTATTATTTCCAATTAATTTAAATGTACTGCGTTAGTAAATTCACCACACTTTGTTATTGTACATGAAGGCCATGAAGAAGAGCTGGAGCACTAACAACCTTAACAAGCATCTGAACCTTAACAAATATCTGACCCCTCTCAAATTCCTCTTTTTCTACACAAAAGAAAATGTACGCTGTAAATTGAATTAATGAAATGAATACCATTGAACTGTCGTGTTTTCAGGGTCTTGGTATTGTGAGTGTTGTGTCAGAATGGAACAAAGCCATTGTTAATGTTATTAGTAAAACCTGTGCTTTACTCTGACATCATATCTGCTTTGAAAAACACCTGTTGTCCTTGTACTGTTTTTACAAAGAAATTCTTGTCAGCACTAATCATTGATTTTTGTGATTCAACTAATGAAATATTAATATACAGTCAAGGTAATAGAACACAGTTAAAACAGGAGGGCAGAAAGCATAGCTAATAAAAAAACAATAGTGGATTCAACCCAGTCTCATAAAAAAACGTGTAATAACTACGTTGGTCCACAACGTAGGACGTAGTATTTCTACAAAAACGCCTCTGAAATTGGAAGATCCCTACGTTTTTTTTCACCATTCATTCCAATGGCTGGCGTCTGTCACGTGATCTTCACATTTCTCCCTGCAGAAAAAAAAAACATGGCCGAACTTCGTTTTATTCTCGGTGTAAAATGCCTATTTTAAAGTTAGTTTGGCCATTAAAATGCGTTGTGATGCGAGAAATATGAGTTGTTATTTCAGATTATGTGTGCAGTGGATGTACATGATCTTTAGTTTGCTAGTTATTACGAAGATTACTTCAGGAAATTGTGTCGATACAACGTTTTCATTGTTACCAAGGCGGTTGCTAGGGACGCTGCTATCGATATTGTTTCTGTTATGTTGTGTAACAGTTTAATGGTGTAATCTTTATTGCTACCCCCTTCCCCGTCAATGTATAGTGTTGGTCCACAGCGCAAACGTATTAGTTTAACAAAATCCGCATCTAAAATTGTGGCATAGATACGTTATTTTCCCCTGTGCAATTCCAGTCTCACATCTCACATCACATAGTCATAAACAAATACCGGAAACAGACCGAAAACACTTTATTCCGAGTGTGCTTGCTTTTCTCTTTGAAAGTCATCACATAACGGCATTGTAATACACGGTTCGGCTGCATTAAATATTACATATCTGCCGTAGTTCTCTATTTATAGAGCCCTGCTGAGAAGACTTCTGGACAAACATGAGGAACTGTCGCCAACACTGTGACTGAAAACGTGACATGGATCATAAATATATCAGCCATTAAACAACATATTACATTTATTTTCACACAATACGTCTCCTTGCAGTATCAACACTAATTCGGCTGACTTTTATATTTGATCCAATTGGTAGATAGGCTGTATTTACACCATAAAGGTGCACAGCTGATATAAAGGGACACCTAGTGGTTAAAGCATGTTATTGAATTTCATTATTTTTATTATTAGATATTAATAGGATCCCTATAAAGTATATTCATTACTCGTTATTCTCTACTAATAGTTCATTAAAGACTGTATATAATGACTATTTTGCACATCCCTTTCAAGATTTCAAGATTTTCTAAGGTTTATTGACATATCATATACACAAACGGTGTAGTTATGCAATGAATGAAAAACGTTGTGTATACCTCCAGCAATGTTAACTATGTTGAAGCACTTATTTTAACTGATATTATACATATGTATTATACTCTTATATAAGATGTATGTAGATAGTATAAGAAATGTGCAGAATACAACAGTTTAATGGTGGAGGTACTGTATACACACATATTGATAGATGTCTTGTAATGCACTGTTGAGGAACCTGCGACCAAAGTTTTTCATCTCCGGCCTTGTCAGGTATTGATCAATCAATCAATAAATGAAGAACACAGAATTATTAAATATAAAACACAGAATTTGTGTGATTATACTAAATGATTTACAAATAAACACCACTGCATATTTACAACTGTTACACATGCTGATGTAACGCAAATGTTTCCAACTTGGGATCAATAAAGTATATCTTATCTTATCTTAAGATGATCGATGGCTACTGCCATATTTGCAAAATGTGCCTCTGAACCTTGATAAACTTGTGCATGTTTCAGGCTCATCAATTAACAACAGGACATAAGACCAGCTGTTAAATAAAGCTCTTCTGACCTTAGCTGGCATGTGGGTAATGCTGCCCATTATGGGCACAAGCAATTTTCACCCATTTATTAATTATATGTTTTAAATTTGAGTGTTTCCTATCCCCTAAACCTCCAGGGATGTACACAGTTTAATACTGGCCACTTCTTATTATGGGAAATATGAAAACGTCTTTTAAAACCACAACTCCCAGTAGAGGAGTGCCATAGAGCATGTTGCGAAACTGCGAAACACAATAGCCAGCATGTGTAGTTCTGGGGACGGGGTGGGGGAGGGGGGGACGGCGTGGACCCGTTCAAATCCAGTTTTGGACATTCTGCCGTGGTTCCATCCCATTTCAAGTGCTGTTCGACGCTCTGCACACTCTCCAATCACAGAGCTTGAGGACTATCATGGGGTTTGTCAAGCGAAGAGGAGAGAATACTTACTTCTGGGTGTAATATTCTGTAAAGCAAATGAGCTGCTCCGACCCTCGGTCCTGACGGACTCCAACTTGTGTTTATTAATCAAACAAATAAATAAACACAAGGATAAATATGTGTTATTGTTGAGTAAATAACACATATATGAACATAACGTATCTATGCCACAATTTTAGATGCAGATTTTGTTAAATTAATACGTTTGCGCTGTGGAAGGGGGTAGCAATAAAGATAACACCATTAAACAGTTACACAACATAACAGAAATAATATCGATAGCAGCGTCCCTAGCAACCACCTTGGTAACAATGAAAACGTTGTATCGACACAATTTCCTGAAGTAATCTTCGTAATATAACTAGCAAACTAAAAATAATGTGCATCCACTGCACACATAATCTGAAATAACAGATATGTAATATTTAATGCAGCCGAAACCGTGTATTACAATGCCGTTATGTGATGACTTTCAAAGAGAAAAGCAAGCACACTCGGAATAAAGTGTTTTCGGTCTGTTTCCGGTATTTGTTTGACGATGTGATGTGAGATGTGAGACTGGAATTGCACAGGGGAAAATAACGTATGTATGCCACAATTTTAGATGCGGATTTTGTTAAACTAATATGTTTGCGCTGTGGACCAACACTATACATTGACGGGGAAGGGGGTAGCAATAAAGATTACACCATTAAACTGTTACACAACATAACATAAACAATATCGATAGCAGCGTCCCTAGCAACCGCCTTGGTAACAATGAAAACGTTGTATCGACACAATTTCCTGAAGTAATCTTCGTAATAACTAGAAAACTAAAGATCATGTACATCCACTGCACACATAATCTGAAATAACAACTCATATTTCTCGCATCAAATGACATCAAAACGCATTTTAATGGCCAAACTAACTTTAAAATAGGCATTTTACACCGAGAATAAAACGAAGTTCGGCCATGTTTCTTTTTTCTGCAGGGAGAAATTTGAAGATCACGTGACATACTGTAGACGCCAGCCATTGGAATGAATGGTGAAAAAAAACGTAGGGATCTTCCAATTTCAGAGGCGTTTTTGTAGAAATACTACGTCCTACGTTGTGGACCAACGTAGTTATTACACGTTTTTTTTGTGAGACTGGGTTGGTGGATTTAATGATTAACATAAGTTTGTGTTAATATTCCTATACTTTGATTTGAATTTTTAATACAAAACTTAAGAGATTCGAGTAAATGCTGACTCTAATTCAGTTGGTTCAGAAGTGTTTAACTCGTTTATTCTAAAAGTATAGAAATATATGTCCCATTTTTCCATTGGGGGAGTTTTTACAACAGAAAGGACACATGCTCGTACAAATATATAGAGCGCCTTTGGTCATTAAACAAGATTCAGAAGAAGACAGGAAATGTAATTTACGGCTGGTGGGCCAGAAGGCACCAGGGACGGTTCTGAAAATTCATTCAGCCATCTTCTTTTACAGCGCGAGTTTGATTCTTTTTGTGTGCCCGCATACATTAGGCTTCAACATCCATCTCCACTGGAGCTACTTGCGTGGCACAGGGGAACACCAGCTGTGCCCCCCCCATCTGCTGCGGAGATAGGCCCGAGCATTTAGACCCCCCGAAAAAACAACAGCAGGCGAAGAGGCAGCTTGTGCGTGTCTGGCTGTCAGTCTGAAGGTTGTGTGCAGGTCTTTCATATGTATATGTGTATATGTGTGTGTATGTCTTTGGCTTTATTATGAGTTTGGACACAGTTGCCCGGGGCTTCTTATAGTCCGCGGTTCACACTCCATCTGCAGCCGTCGGTAGCGCGTAGCTTCAACACACTTTGATCCAACCTGCAGACACTTAAATGAAGAACATACAACAAGCAGGCTTCAGGGTGGCACTGTGTTCATTCTACATCTCACAACTCTGGTTTTGATATCACTTTCACAAGAAATCAACCCAAAATTCACAAAGCCATCACCCATGGTTCACGCTGAGTCCAAATGATAATAGATGAAGACACTAAATGTTACAGCAGTAATTCCGGGGAATAACAATCACGCTGGAGCTGTCAGTGTGCATCCTTTCAACACAACAACACACACACACACACACACACACACACACACACACACACACACACACACACACACACAAGCTCTTTTACAACTGGCCATGAGATATGTGCAAGGTGCTCCTAAATCATGAATAATTCAAGTGAAATAATTTAAACTTGCTTCTCCCGCTTTATGGACGTATACTGTATTTACTTGGCACATAACAGTTCTCCCTTTGTTGTGCAAACACAGCCATATTCCGCCTGATTGCATGTAAATCAACAAGGCATGTAAAATTTAAATTTCTTCAAAGAGACTCTGAGAAATATTTCACAGGCTTTGAACTTTGACAGCTGACATAGAAGAATAACAGAAGGAAATGCAGAACATTTATGACTATGTATGAGATCCATAAGCTTGCGAGAAAAATAATTCCAATACTGCGAGGTTTGTGAAAACGGACGACTTTCTGTCATCATGATGCTGTTGTCTTGAGCTTTATATTAACAATAAAAAAGACCACGGCGGAGCTCTACATTACCAAAACCTGCATACATGTACAGTATGAACTGATCTCATTGTATCTTATAATGATATAAAGTAGTAATAGTTGGCGACGTTTCCATTATTGTGTGTTTCTCTGCATTTTGATTGACAGGCTTATCGTTGTGTGCTTTGATTAAACAGATCATGCATTTTGCATGTGCTACCTCATATCTGCACATGGCTGCAGCCGAGCGAGCTCCGAGACATTCCTCACGCAGCCTGCATATAAAAAAGTCAAACATGCACATGCATCTATTTGCCACATTATGAAGGCTGCACCAGATGAGTTTGAGGGCTCACTCAAACTCGATTTCATCAAAAAAACAGAAACGGCATCTAGATGTGAGTGTGTGTTTGCGTTCAGAGAGCTTCGTCCAGTTTGGCTTCTAGATGATGGAACAGTGGAGATGAATACCAAACCTGACTAATCTCCTCCACTGTGAAAGAACACAACTCCGATTATCAGTGTTGAGGAGATTACACCAAATACTACACACACCAGATTTCAGTTTGCGTGTACATTTTGCCTGAAGGACATGTATGGACAAACCAAGTCAATATATAAAAAGTGAATCAAAGACATTTGTAAGACTTTGTGCATGCTTCATGAAACCCTCCTAAGGCCTACTGGATTACTCTTCATTTGTAACCCCTTTTTACGAGAATTCATCTTTATTATTGGGTTTGGGGAAAACATTTTTTTTTCCATATCGATTACTTTTGGGAAATGATACTGCGAGTCATTTTGTCGCTAGCTAGACTTATTAAAGTCCCAGCAGATACTTGCTTCCTAATCTTTAGTACTCTAAAACATGTTATGGCTTAAAGCAAATAAGTTTACAACCCGTCAAAGTTGGATAGATATGCTTAGGAAAGGAGAGTTGGGCAGAAACTTCTGTGTTTTTCTGTTTTGAATTGACATTTTCTGTTCCTTTTTTTTCTTGGAACATATCAATCCGGTCTCCAGCTGCCTCGTTCAGTCCATTGCTCAAAAACAAATGTCCACGACAGCACCCTTTCATCCTCTTCTTGTTACTTATGCTCACTAAACACCAAGATGCCGACTGCTAAAATGCCAAACTTTAGGAAGACAACCTTTAGACCAGGAAATGTCTATAAATAGATTACATCTCACCCGTATGAACAGCTTGTTGTCATAGTAGTCACTTTAAAGGAGGTAAAACAACAATTACTTTTCAATTAACAATTACTCCCATGAGGCTTCAGCATCTGGAGATAGTCTTTTGTTAAATGTTAATTGATTACAGTGAGGAAATGTAATTGTAAACACTGCTCGAGATGGGTTGTTTTAAGGGTTTCCAGTTACATGAAACTCACGGTCGATGCATACTGAAGCACATGTGACAGGGATGCTGATTTCTCCGTCAATATGAATTGTGTTGGAGTGGTAACAGCTTTAATGGACTACAAAGCACACCACAAACTGGGAAAAGTTTATGTTTTATTGTAAATAAAGGGAGTTTGTGGCCGTAAATATGCAATGGTTTTTCCCTACCATAAAAGTGATGACCGCTGTTGTTATCATTACTATTTGAAGATTTTACAATGCAGTCATAATCCATTTTGGCTCCTTTGTCTGCACATTAGACGAAAAGCCAAAAGAAAGTTTATGAAAAGCTGATGCTGTATATGTATTTTTGTCTCCAATTTGTCTTGACAAAATGATTTGAAAGAAGCTCTTCCCCTCGGGGACTAGTTTTTGTGTGTAATTGAAATTAGAACAATCCATTTATTGGCATATAATTCCGTGTTTACACAGTGTGTGCACAAACATCAGCGTATTATTTACAACCCCTCGCGTTGACCAATTAAAGGCAGCAGTCGTTATGGCGTCCATTAGCCGCAGCAGGGAAAACACATCCAGAGGTTAATTGCATTGACCCTTTGTTTTCCTCTTGTTGTCATATTGTTCCTCCAACTGCTGATGCCATGTGTGAGCAGTCACCATGGTGATGGAGCTAAGGGGGATATACATGATTTGGA
Source organism: Gymnodraco acuticeps (assembly GCF_902827175.1). Classification (NCBI taxonomy): domain Eukaryota; kingdom Metazoa; phylum Chordata; class Actinopteri; order Perciformes; family Bathydraconidae; genus Gymnodraco; species Gymnodraco acuticeps. The sequence goes on along the minus strand of NW_022992223.1, from coordinate 813,295 downwards.
TATTCATCAGCGTCATTGAAGGATGCAACATTTTCAATGTAGCCACTGAACGGACAGCTCATTAATTATCAGATCAGCTATACCAAAATAATCTACTGTATATGCAGGGTGGTATGTAAACAGCTTGGCTTTGCAAAATACTGCTAAATGTATATTAAAATGCAAATGCTGATTCCTGTGCATGGAATGGTGAGCACGCTCTCAACTTCAAAAAGCCTCTTCATAATTCATGAGTATCTGTTTCCCTTTCTTCGCATTTTTTAAAAAGTTGTGTGGGTTATGGTTGTTTGGAGATAGAAATGATGCCTGTACAAAATGAATAATAATGTAAAAAACATGTTAACCTGCAAATAATTGACAGATATAGGAGCTTATTTTCCATTGTGTAAATGCTGCTAGCTGCAAGGTGTCCTTTACTGTAGGAAAGAAAGACACGCAGCGGACAAATTGTCACAAAGAAAATCAGGTCCTATGACTTCCCTCACCACTTTTCCTTAACCTCAGGAGGAAACATCACAGGGTTTAGGATGGCTTTAGGAAAAGAGACTGCACCGACACTCGGAGACATCATTATGATGAGACGGAGGATGTTATTGACTCTGCCCTGAAACACATTTTTCCATAAATGGACCAAAAGCATCTAGATACTTTGGACTTTAAAATGACGGAGAACAGTACAAATATTGTACTTCATTACCAAGGTTAAATAAAAAATGAAAGTGACCCTTCTGTCCACAGATGAATCCCAATTGGATGACGATTTTTGAATAAATAATACTTTATAGAATTTGTACATAACTTATTAGGCCTACACATCTACTAAGCTGAATATCACAATTCAAACATAAAATTGTTTAAGAAAGAGCCCTCTGCTCAGTTAAACATAGCACTTTGGTATGATGTGAAATAAGTGCTTAAGTGTTTAATTGGCCCAATTATGCTCATTTTGAGGTGTGTCCATGCTTTAATGTTCAAAAAGCTCTTTATTTTTCTCACACTGCCTGTGGGGGAGAAACTCTGGAGGAACTTTGGGATTGTAGGCTTTGCTGACCATTCACATGCACTAAATCTATATAACACACTACAGGAATGGGAATTGTGACAGAATTATCTACTTTCCTTTCTTAAAAGATGGGCTGGTGCATCCTACGCTAACGGAGATAATAAGGGAAGCATTGGGGCTCCTTTCCTTTCCTTTCCAGTTCATTTCACTCAGTAAGGAACTTTCCCTGAGAGAAAAAGACTCTTCAACCGCAGCCCTGGCTTCAGATGAAATACTGCGTTTCATTATCAGAGTTTTGCCTTTTGAATAGGTCAGTTCTTTGTGTAATTAGGTATATTACACATTCATTTACTATATTAAATACTTCCACTGGAGTCAAGTAACAACAAGACCCCCCCCCCCCATAATTATGGTTTGTAAACACCAGTTAATTAGAGGCATTTATTATTTCATTACCATTTGAGATTTAAATTGGAGAGTACGTCTGGGGTTTTAAACTCATTCGCATTCAAATAGTGATTTCAATTTTTTTTGAAATGCCTGTGCATACTGAGGCATATTGTGCACCTGTCAATTGCACCTTCAAAAACCTGCTGGACCATCATGCAGCAGTGGAATAAGAGGGCATATTAAAAAGGTCATATTACTTGAAATTCAAGGCACTTTGAATGCAATGAGGACCCATTTATTCCAGCACTGACAGTAAGAGAAAAATGAAAAAAGATAGAGGAAAACGTTCATAATCATCTATAATTTTGCAGGGAAAAGAATAAATTTGTTGACAGTCATATTATATCGTGAAATATATTCCGACGTGCCACTATGAATAACAAAATGAGGAGAGCAGTGTAAGTGGGTTCCTGCAGTTGAGTGGTGTTTTAATACTAAGTGGTTAGCCAGCACCGTACATGTGTCATCAAAGAGAAAAAACATCATTAAACGTATTATTCATTGCAGGAGCTTTGCAGAAGCCCCTGATGGCACATTAACAACCGTCTACTGAGAGACGCATCACTCTTCAGTGGCCCTAAAGAGGCGAATGAAAAGCATTCCCATTGACTCGCCCTCCTCCCCCAAGCCCATTCATGATAATCATTATTTCCCCTTTGTTCATTATGATCCTCCATTAACAAGGACTCTAATATCCTCTACCACTGTACGTTTTGTGTATCCTAAAAGTGCCTCTTTTCCTCACATTACCTCAAGGCTCACAGCAGGGAGCAGATATAATAAGTGACAAATGAACACCCACTTTGGATACCCCCCTCCCCCTTTCTTTGTTGTCATTATCTCTTTTCTCAAAACCACTTTCCCTCTCGCTTCAGATCCCAGTCAATCACATTGCTCTAAAAGCGCCAGCAGGGAAATCGGTTGTTCAACTACAGTATACGACTACGACGCAGCACGCTAGTTATTTTTCTCTCTTCGGTTCTCAAGGTTTGCACCGCGGGCATTAGATGTCACTCACATCTATTTTTTCTAACTGCGCTTTGATATTGATCTGTTTTTTTGTGATCCTCAGTTCAAAAACGCTTTTATGGAACAGATTTCAATATTTGAGAGACAAGATCGATGTTCTTTTGTCTATAAAATATTTTCATGATCAAAATACCCCAGGAAAAAGCCAACATTGACAGTTTTTTATACTAACAAGTATTACTAGAATTCAAAAGATATCAAATATCTATACTGTTTCCCCTTTCATCACTAACTCGGGGAAGAAAAAGACAGTTGTTTTGTCGCTGCACTTTTGGATCATGCTGTTTTTAAACATTTTAATCAGTTTGGATAAAAGTTATATCTGGTTGTTTGAGTAGCCTTTTATAAATGTACTGTAGCACAGTAGTTTTCCTGTTCACTAGAAACGTTTTGGGTTAAAGGAGAGTAACTCAGGCCTCTACAAGTTGATATGTTTCTACCCAAGGTGGAACATAGCACACAACCATGTTTTTTCAACACTTTAATAAATGTCTTTTTTTTAAATGGATGATTGCGTACAAATATTTTACTGCAAATCCTTTTTTGGGTTGTTTGGATCCTCTATGACCGAAAAAAAAGTTAAAATGTGGGCTTCTCGCAAATGTCAGCTTTTCACATGTATGAATAATAACAGAATGACTCCAAATTTGGACTAGATCATAGAGAAGCATTGCATAAAATAAACCGAATATAACATAAAGCCCTTTGTATTGTATATACTTTCACAATATTTATAGGCAACAATGAAGTAAAAAAGTACTTTTCTATCAGAAGTGAAGAAAAGAGGTCAATAACCCAAACATGTGTACTAAAGAAGTAATCATAAAATTATTCAGTTCACCCTCTACTGTGAGAAAAAGGATTTGGTGGATTTGTTCCTCTAGTATAAGGCAAGGGTGCAGGATGTAGGACAACATGCAAACAATGTATAGTAGTTTTGATAGTCTATAGAAGTTGAGAGTAGTTTTGGGATTTGTTGACGATTACAAACTTCAAATATACCGCCAACCTGTCTACATTTCATCCCCTGACTTTCGTCCACATGTTCTCTCTCCTGGTGCCAGGTGTTTGCCAGTCAAAAACAGCATTAAGAGGGTCGATGAAAAATCAAGATGCCAATCTCATTTTGCCGCATCACTGCCTTCAAGTTGACCATGAAACCCAATCTGGACGCTGATGAAGCGCCTGTCAACAGCAGAAGCCCGACAAAGACGAGTCTTTATAAATCACTCCCCCCGCATGCTGCAGAGGAGTGAACCCGGGTGTTTTACCTTTGGGTGAACCTCCTGGCAAAAAGCAATTTGTCAATGGCTCATCTGCATTCAAGCTGGATCATGTGTGATGTGGAAGTGACTGACAACTCCATCAGCTCATTCTGCGGCAGAGTGCAGAGTCAGTACTCAGGGTCGATGGGAAGGTAGGTCTTCTTGTTTTCATGCAACAGAAAGGCTACCGGGGGAAAAGCAGTTTGACTAAACACGCAGAGTTAACATTACTCTGTTGATTCACACACTCGGGAATATTCATCACTACAGCACTCTGTAATTGACCCACTTCGACTACTCCTAATGCTCCGAGTGACACCTTCCCACCCTGTTTCTCTCCGACAACACCAGCTACCAGCCTCCATTATTTATTATTTCCTCTCAGCGTGTACTTGAAACAAGTGCATGTTCAAAGCAGCATCACTGAGATCATGTTGCCTCTCTGATAGCAGAGCAAACACATGTGGACCTTTTTATGTTGACAGTGTAATGAGAGTATTTAACCATCACACACAGTGTCCAGTTTTACAAATCACCGTGTTTGACAGATGTCTAGGCACATACCATGACTCGAATTACAATGACAATATTGAAGATTCATTCTAAAGATATACAGGATAATGCTTATTATTAAAGACCATTAGTAAAAGGGATGTTTTGTACATTACTGGCAAAAAAAGATGAACGCATGTAAAAAAGTTGCTGGGATTTTTGAAAATAAATATATAATTTAAAGAGCACTTATTTGGTTCCAAAAAAATAAAAATGCATTCTGCTCTAAGTAATATTTGATTTGGCTCTGTACAGAACAGTGCTATCTGTAAGCAAAAAGCTGACATTGTTTTTTAAATGTTTCCAAATTGGTGGTCATTATTAACACCTTGACTAGCAGGCTTGATTATAAAACAGTGCTAATGATTTCCCTGTGTGACACTTTTGAAAAAAAAGGTGCAACTCCTGTATTAAAGATGTGTTTGGACTGTTATTGTCACTGGAAATTGATGAAGGTGATTTTCGACAAATATTTTGTAGTTGATTTGAATAAAAGTGAAGTTTATTTCAACAAGAAAGGCTGCTAAAGGTGGGTTTTCTGCAGTGTAAAGGTGGCTTAGTGTGTGATGTTGCCTCCAAATGGTGAGTCTTTCTTCACATTTGCTGCCTGTGCCAGAGGGGTAAACCCAGAACAAATGTCAGCACAGACACTTCGCAGGTTGGCAAGCTATAACAGGCACTTCGTTATGTCCGGGGATAACATCTCATTGCATTAGAACCTGAGGTCAGAGCAAGAAACAAGCAAGGCCCCAAACAAAACAAAACACACACACAAAACCCCATTACAAAAAGGTGTATATCAATTCTGACTAAAAACAACAAGCCCATTACGTAACGGCACACTGTGCACTGGTGATATGCCCTGAAATGGATAGTGACTGTCATAAACAAAAAACCCTCCAGAGGAAACATGCCATCCATCACAGCTCGGGATGCAAACGTCTCAACATTCCCGTCGCAGGAAAATACCAAAAAGGAGCAGATTCCCCAAAGAGGAACTACTAAAAACACTTTTGCAATGGGGATTAAACAGGGGACCCATTAGGGGCGGTGGAAGAGAATAATGGCTGTTTCTGAAGAGGGACAGGGCTCCCAGGAACTGCGTACACAAACACTATTCGGGAAATCACTGACACAGCGGGGCCTGGCTCACGCGCTGTGAGAGAAAACTGTTGTGACTGGAGGACGGCTGCTCAATGAAAACACAATCACCAGCACACAGCCAGCAAATATCCCAGTAATGAGGAGACGTAGAACAAATACACTCAAATGCTGCCCAATGCTGTCTCTGTGCCGGGATGCTTTTCACATACAATTGATGCTGGGCCATATGAGGATATTTGCTGTGTTTACAGGAAACTAAAAGAGTCCCAATACTCCTGTTTCAGTTTCAATCAATACTGTCTTTGATCCCAAGTTGGACCTTCAATCAGTGCTGGAATGTTATGAAGTGCAGTGCAAGTGGAGTTTTGAAGTACTTGAAAGGAGTATTTTCCATTTATGATACTTTATACTTCTACTCCACCACATTTTGAAAGCCATTATTATACTTTTTAGTCAACTATATTTATCTGACAGCAGATTATTAGCAAATACAAGATATAAAGCAACAAATAAATGCATATATTGGCATATCATTATGGGTTAAGATATCCAGCAGCAGCATACAAATAATTAAAATGATCATCTTAATCACATAAATGTTTTAATAGTAATACGGTAATCCAGGAATTTCATTTATTAGATTCTGGTTCTGACCTTAACCCTCAAAAGTACTTTTGGTACTTGAATATATTTTGATGTCAATACTTTTGTACTTTAAAGTGGACCTATCATGCAAAATGCACTTTTTTATGTCTTTTATACATAAATATGTGTCCCCGGTGTGTCAGGGAACTCACGCAGCGTCAGAAAATAAAACCCTCTCTCTTTTCCTCCGTACCCAAATCTCTAAAAACGGGGGTACAACGGAGCTGATCCAGATTTGCGGCCGATATGACGTCAAATCGGCGGCGGACCCACAGCACTATCAGAAACAATGCCCGACTGTTTTGGACGTAACACTCAGAGCTAACCTGTACTGGAGAGCATGTGTGTGAAGAAGCAGGAAATAAAAAGGAACTCACCTTGTGGTATAAACGGCAAGAGAGAAAGCCTTTGAGCTCCAGACTGTTTCAGAAATAATCCTTGATCTAATAATCCTTGTGTTTCATCACCGCAGCATTTTAGACAGTATCTGCCAGGTCCCGCATGAGCCGGCATAAGCTCCGCCCCCTCTTATTTAAATGTTATTTCAGTTTTTTTTTTTAAAGCTTATTTTATTTGCCTTTATTTATACAGGTGAACATCTCATTGAGACACAGGGTCTCATTCTCAAGAGAGACCTGTTTATACCCAGAATCAGCACTTTTGAAACAGGAAGTGAAATAGAGGGATATGAGGCATGGCTAGAATGGGTGATCTGTTTGGTTTTTCAACCAAAACACTTCATAGACATGTTTTTTATATTTTTGTATATATCTGAGATCTATGCTATTGCCTAAAAATAGCATGATTGGTGACCTTTAACTTAATTGAGATTTAGAATGGAGGTAACTTGTTCCACCACACTAATAAATAGAGCCTGTTAAGAGAGCTTTTTTAGATTTATCACGGGAGAAACACAATTTCTCATGCATTTTTGGAAGGGAGAATATTTTAACATCATATTAAAAAATATGCATTAACATATGTGCATATGTTGTTTACACACATTGTACTCTCAAAAGATAATGCATCGCAAGCATGAATAAAGCTGGGTGAGTCTTTTAATTCAAATTTTATGTCGTGAGGAACATAGTACTTTATACACGTTTACCATGAAATAAAATGTATTATTATTATTATTACCATGACCACTTAAAGTAGCAATAGAAACCTTTTTTGTTTGACTTATCATAATGAAGTAAATGTTGATTGCATAATGTAATGGCATTGGCAATGCATACATTCCCTATAAGCCTTACTTCTCAACTCAATTAAAGTCTGCCTCCAGGCCCCCCTTTTACTACCTACTCCCCATATACAGTACACTGCATCACTACATACCAAAGAGCATTTTGCAGGGAATTGCCAATTCATTTGATGTAATTTAATGAAGAAAAAGGCATTTATTTTGACTATGGTAAAAGCAAAATGTTTGCTTTAAACTATTTATATGTCATAATTTACTTTTTTGTAAGGAGGCATTGTTTTTTGCTAACGGCTCACAGCAAATCCAATGTAAATCCATGGAATTAGCTGTTAGCATAACCATAATCAAACTATGTAAATGTGCAGATCAAATTTTTTGGTTATATTGGCATTCTCATGAAAAGATTATCTGTACAACAGCTCGACTGCAGGTGCTCTGAACATTTTCAGAGCTGACTAACTTGGCAGGTTTGATATGGCAGTAAATACCAAAATGTTGTATTGATGTTATTCTTAGACAGCTCCTTGTCAGAGTATTTGCATTTGAAGTATTGTTATACCCAGAGTGGATCAATCAAAAACTATAGGTTACTTACGTAACCCCAGTCCTCAGAGTAACATGAAGTGAGATGTCTCACTATGGGATGCGCCTCATCGCGGAGCAAACAGAAGCATCAATCTCATTACGCCAATCCTGATTGGCTGGTGATCTTGACGTCAGCGTCAGGGAATTCACCCCCTATAAGTAGCTTGCGCCACGACGCATGCGTCATTCAAAATAAGCACCTCTTCTCGCTTCACCACCACTTCGAGCGTTATAACTATTAACGAAGCACTTTTATACTAATAAAGGACTGGCTTACCTAAAGCCAGTTGAGTAGCACTTGAAATGTTTGGCTCTATGAAACCTGATGTACTTATATGATTCTGTTTTCTTCAAGGTTGTGTCTTCCTGGTCGAATGTACTTATTGTAAGTCGCTTTGGATAAAAGCGTCAGCTAAATGCAATGTAATGCAAGGAGGGCCGTCTGGTGAGACATCTCACTTCATGTTACTCTGAGAACTGGGGTTACGTAAGTAACCTATAGTTCTCATTCATAACACTCCGTTCGATGTCTCACTATGGGAAATTGTAGCTCCCGTATTGCCAGACGAGCTTATCTCGAAAATCACCAAACCAACCAGAACTTAACAGGTAGAGCTCTGACTCAACCAGGTGCCCAGCACTGCTTGAGTCACACTGGGAGCAGAACGTCCAGCCTGTTAAGAGGCGGACAAAAGTGAGCGGCGAGGACCAGCTCGCCGCTGCACCAATGTCTTGGATGGGAGACATCCTGGACAGAGCCCAGGATGCAGCCAGACCCTGAGTCGAAAGAGCTCGCGGACCCGAGGGTGCCTGCGAACTCTGACTCGTATAAGCCCCAAAGTAATTGCTTCCACAAACCAGTGGGAGAGCCGTTGCTTAGTAACAGGCTGATAAGGGTTAGCCCAGGACACAAGGGGTTGGTCATTATGACGAAGCACCCTTGATCTGTCCCTGTACGTGCGTAAAGCACGGGCTGGACACGGCAAATCCGGCCGCTGTTTTCCGGAGGAATACAGTGGCGGGGAGGATGCCTCAATGTCAAATGTGGTACCTGAACCAACCGCCTTAAGATAAAGGTAGGGTTGGGCTTCAACCACACTCTGTTTGCCCTGGGGCGAACTGAGTGCATGAAGACTGTACAGATAGTGCATGAGTGCCACTGGCTCGCTTGGCAGCTGCCAGGGTCAGCTTCATGTCACACTGTATTCAGATTGTACCACTCACGGGCCAGGCCCATAGAGCCAAGCGCTCTGGGTGTGGGTGAAAGATCGCCCCCCCCCCGCTTGGGACAGTATGTCCCTGCGTAGTGGGAGCTGCCATGGCTGCCCGCACAGCAGCTGATATATCTCCGCTAGCCAGTACATAGCTGGCCAGTGCGGAGCTATCAGGATAAGTGTGTGGCGTTGCTCTCTCACTCTGGCCAGAGTTGGGGGTATCAGAGCCAGGGGTGGGAACGTGTACAGAAGGCCCGGGGGCCAATCGTGCGCGAGTGCATCCACGCCTAACGGTGCATTTAGATCGCGCATCGAAAAGAACAGCTGACACTGAGCATTGTCTTTCGATGCGAACAGATCCACCGCGGCTCTGCCGTAACGCACCCACAGCTGGCTCACAATCCTTGGATGTAGAGTCCAGTCTGCATAAAGTGGTGTAGATCTGCCCCGAGGTTCATCACTCCTGATACGTGCGTCGCTCTCAGAGAGAGGAGACGTCTACCGCTCCATAGGATCAGTTTGCGCGCCAGTGTGTGTAACTGGAGAGAACGCAAACCCCCTTGGCGGTTAATATACGATATTGTGGTCGTATTGTCTGTCCTCACGAGGACGTGATGTCCCCTGAGGAAAGGCAGAAAGCGTTTTAGGGTGAGAAACACCGCTAAAAGCTCCAGGTAATTTATGTGCGCCCGCTGGAGGTCTCTGCTCCAGAGACCCCTCACCGGGCGACCTTCATAAATACCTCCCCAACCTGTCAGACATGCGTCCGTGGTGACCACTTTCCGTGAAAGGACAGCACCCATAGGCACACCTCGTACTAGAAAAGTCGGGTGCAGCCAGTGGCACAGTGCCATTACGCATTTCACAGTAACCATCACTCTCCGCGCGCGGGGTTTAGTTTTAGGGCGGCCACCCAGCGCTGAAACTCCCTCATGTGTAAGCGTCCCAGTCGTACGACCAGGATGGCTGACGCCATGAGCCCCAGCAATCGCAGGCATGATCTGAAGAGAACATGTTTGCGCAGCTGGAAAAGAGCGAGACAAGCTCTGAAAGCTTTCACTCTATCCGCTGACAAGCGAGCTGAAAAGGGCACCGAGTTCAGGTGTAAACCCAGGAAGAGTATAGTCTGCGCGGGGCACAACATGCTCTTCTCTGTGTTTATTATGAAACCCAAGTTGAGCAGGTGCTTTACGAGGACATTTGTCTGCGTAACAGCCTCCTGCTCCGACTGTGCGAGAAGCAGCCAGTCGTCCAGGTAGGTCGCCAGGCGAATACCCTGTTGTCTTAACGGGGCTATCGCGGCTTCCGTACATCGTACAAACACCCTTGGACTGAGAGACAGACCGAAGGGGAGTACTCTGTATTCATAACAGATCCCCTGAAATGCGAATCTCAGATATTTCCTGTGTGGGTAATATACTGGGATGTGAAAATACGCATCTTTCAGGTCGACTGATGTAAACCAGTCGTCTTGTCGCACGAGCCGCAGCAGAGATGTGTGAGTGAGCATTCTGAACTTATATCTTTTTAGATATTTGTTCAGAGCCCTCAAATCAAGTATTGGCCGAATTCCGTTCCCTTCCGGTTTGGGAACGAGGAAGTACTTGGAATAGAAGCCGCCCTGACTCTGCTCGGCGGGTACAATAGATATAGCCCTCTTTTCTAGGAGTGAGAGAATCTCTCTCTCCAAAATATGGGCTGACTCTCCTCGGGCCTGCGAATGCAGAATGCCTGTCTGTAGCTCCGTGTAACTGTCTTGAGAAACCCAAGCAGATGTCGTGAGCATCTCCCGCTGTATACTCCTTAGAGCCAGCTGAGATGTCACGTCTCTTCCCCTCTGAGTCTCTATTTGTTGTGTTATGGGGCCCTCCAGTGTCTGAGCACTGTGGTGCCCCATTTCGACAATCCTCACCGACACAGCGCATGCGCGTGGCAGTGGTGCCCTTACAGCTCCAGTCAGCACTGCGCATGCACGTGACGGTGGTGCCTTTACAGCTCCAGCCAGCACTGCGCATGCGCGTGACGGTGGTGCCTTCACGACCCCAGCCGGCACTGCGCATGCGCGTGACGGTGGTGCCTTCACGACCCCAGCCGGCACTGCGCATGCGCGTGACGGTGGTGCCTTTACAGCTCCAGCCGGCACTGCGCATGTGCGTGACGGTGGTGCCTTCACGACCCCAGCCGGCACTGCGAATGCGCGTGACGGTGGTGCCTTTACAGCTCCAACCGGCACTGCGCATGCGCATGACGGTGGTGCCTTTACAGCCCCAGCCGGCACTGCGCATGCGCGTGACGGTGGTGCCTTCACAGACCCGTCAATTGTCCGCCCTTTGAGAGTAGCCGTAGCTGCTCTCAAAAGGGGAACAGTTGACGGACTGTTTATTGTTTTTATTGTTTTTCTTTTCATTTTTTTCGAGATGCGCCCTTGGCTCGAAGCCTGGATGCGTCAGTGGAAAATGTTTTATGACAGAAAAATCAATAAGTGTGTGACATGTGTTTACGCGGACTTGAGGATGGTGTTGAGGCATCTCTCGAGGCGGCGGGAACACATTTAGAGCTGGGGAACCGTAGACTTCCAGCTCTGACACAGAGGGGAGAAGGAGGGGCTGTCACGCCGCTCGCTTCTTCTTCCTCGACTGCCGGCCGAAATTCTGGGTTGGCTGCGCCTGGGCTGCAGCCGGAACCGGATATTTTCTAGGCCAGCTCGCCCTCGTCCCCTGCCTGGGCTGGGGACTCGGGGCGGACTGCGACCTCTGCGTTTTCGGTATTTTGAACCGAGCAGGGTTCGGAGCAGCTTGGACGAAGGGCTGCCGCTGCGAAGGCAGCGGCTGGGCCCTTCGAGGGAGGCAGAGGTGGAGGGCCTCGTCCTCCTTCTTTTTCGACTCGCATCTCCTCTGCATGGAGGCAAGAGCGGAGCCGAAAATCCCCTCGGGAACGATGGGCATGTCAAGCACACCCTCCTTTTCCCGGTCTGGGAGGTTGGTGAGGTTGAGTCATCTAGCTCTTTCCTGCACCACCATGATCCCCATTTTTTTGCCCGTGGCCTGGACGGCGCAGCGTTGGACACGGAGACAAATGTCTGTGACCGCGGCCAACTCATCCAGAACGGCCGGTCCAGGATTACTCAACATATCCTCACAGAGCTCCGCTTGGTATGCGGTTAGCAGTAAGGAAACGTTCAGAGCCCTGGCGGACAACGCTGCGGCTCTGTAGGACCGTTCAGTCATGGTCGACTGGAAACGGTCCACCTTCGCTGGCAGCGTGGGGTTCCTGCTTGGTGACGGGCCCATCCTCGGTAGGAGGTGGGCTGCCACCAGCAGTTCCATCGGCGGTATGCGGAGCAGGCCGAGCCTCTGCGGGCGAGACCATGGTGAGGTCTCGCCGGGAGCTCCCGCCTGGTGAGGCGTGGGGCTCCGTTCCCGCGTCTCTTGCCGCCACCGGGTCCCGACCTGACACGGCGTGGGATCCCGGTTCCGCAGCTGCCGCTGTTAGTGAGCCCCAGACCGACACAGTGAGGGGCTCAGTCTCTGCGGCGGACGCCCCCGTGTCTTGATTGCCAAATGGCGAATCAGTGGACATGAGGGAGTCCTGTTCCAACAAGCTAGCTTGGTGTGCTAGCCGTCGGTGGAGGCTCTTTCGGGTGAAAAGGGCACAATGCCCGCACGAGCCGGGGTTGTCGATAGCCTCCTGGGCGTGTTCCAGCCCGAGGCAGGACGAGCAGACCTGGTGTGAGTCTGTGCCTGCTATCTTCAACCCGCAGCCGCATGACCGAGCCTCCGAGTCCCTGACTCCTCTGGTGTGAGGGGGAGAGGCGTCCATCTTGTTCGCCTCGTGGCGTGGAGAGGACCCGCTCGTAACAGGTACGTCGTTGAGAGAAAAAGTGTTACCAACCCGTCCTTAATCCGGAGAAAAAGGGACGGTGTGGGTCCTTTGTTCTCAAAGAATATTGACTGGTGTGTCAATATACTTCTAATCCTTTTCTCCTCCGTGAGAGAGAAAAAGAAAAGCGTCCTCGCTACCGTGGTGTCGGTAGTAAGGGGAAGCTAGCTAGCAACAGGTGCGTAGCTAGCTTGAGAAAAATCAAAACCTTACCTTACTTTACGGGGAAAGAAACGGCGAGGTCGATTTTAATACTAACTGGCGTTAGTATTACCGTCTTCTTGCGAAGCAGAAGGAGTAGCCGGCGAGCGCCCGTCGACCGAAATGGTTATATTTGGGTTCAGTCTGTGGACCGTTAAGCTTGTCCGGCTACTATAGAGATGTGCTCTGAAGCGAGAAGAGGTGTTTGAATGACTCATGCGTCGTGGCGCAAGCTACTTATAGGGGGTGAATTCCCTGACGCTGACGTCAAGATCACCAGCCAATCAGGATTGGCGTAATGAGATTGATGCTTCTCTTTGCTCCGCGATGAGGCGCATCCCATAGTGAGACATCGAACGGAGTGTTATGAATGAGAACTCCTGTTAGCAGCAGATCAGTATTAAGCACAGCCCTGCAGTTTGCAACTGACTCCTCCTGACATTACTAATTGATAGCATACAGCCTTTATAAAGCATGCATGAGTGTGCTGACACCACGGTTACATATAAAGCTGACAACACATTCACTTAATGTTACAGCATGCTCCATTGGAGGTGCATTACAGAACATGCTCACATTACTGTAGTGAACACTAATTTAAGGTGCTGTGTGTAGTGCTCTGTGTTTCTTGTCATAAAGAGGAAGCTTTCCCGCTCACCCTTGTAATGTCTGCTGCTGCTTTCTGTTTTTATTTTTGAGGAGTAAGATGAATAAGAGTTGAACAGCTAGTGTGTTTGACAGAATAAGTTATAGTGGAAGTCAAACGAGTTACGATAGTGGGCTAAAGTTTTGCTTCTCTAAAGATAATATGATCCCTGAAAAAATGTCCTTTGAGTTATTAAGCAATCCATTGCCTGCCAATTTCCTCATAATTAATATCCATTTAAATTAAATTGCTCCATGCTACATTGATCGCAGGTCAGAGAGTACATTTAATAAAGTGCCGTCCTTTAATATATCTTTGAGGTGGCCTTCTTTTACTTGGATTATTATACTTCTTATACACTATATTGCAGAGCAAAACCATTATACTTAACTGCATTTATCCGATAGCTATATTTATTAATTACTAGTATCAACTAACGTGAAAACTATGGTATTTACCTATACGTCTAGTTAAATTAGTGACACCTAAGGCTACTGGTGGAAACATTATATTAATACGGACCATTTTTTTATGTGTACAATTGGGTTTGATATAATGAAAATAGCGAGAAATATCGCTCAAAGATCTTGCCACAAACAAGCAGTGGAGTATTCACGGGACCGAGCATAGAACAAATGAATGCTCAGAATTAGCATGCTAGCTAACTAGCCACATCCTGAATACTCCTTCCATCACTGGTAATATATTTTCTGGAGCTACGGGAAACTTTTCATTCTGTCCACAGGCAGTAAATGTGCAGCATAAGTTCCAGGAGCATGAAATAAGAGTGATTGTAAAAGCTGTGAGGCTGAGCACACCGCTGCTCTTCATTTAAAACTCTAAATGTCATGCCTGGTGCAGGAAAGTGCACGCATTGCATCTCTCACTTAACAGCAATCTGTCTGCGAGCGCCCTGTCTGCTGATTCTTTTTATTCCACCCTACCCTGCTGCTTTTTTCTCTCATCTCTCATTCACCATCTCCACCCTCACGTTTTCTCTCTCATTCTTTTCTCCTCACCTCATTTGCTCCCCCTTGAGGCTTTTGGCCACACAGCATGCACAGCTCCTGAACATGAAGCCCACACCTCCCCTCTCTTGGCATGCATGAAGCCCTGAATAATTACAATGTGTGGGAATATGATTGAGCAATGCACGGCGTATCTGTTTCACACATATTATAAATCATTTGGACGTGTTCGGAGAGCATATGCTTGGATGTTCTTGTGGTAAAGCTCACAGGTTCCATCCCCACATTATAAAATACACACATTCACAGCTGAATTGGTGAAGCAACCAACCTTGCACTGATTGAATCTCAGTATCTGATGAATGCTTTAAAAGGAAGGCAATAGAGGAAGATATAGAAATAAGTTTAAAGGTTATTCACTTGTGTATTGGAATGTCAGTCATGCTATTTAATGCATGTACCTTTCATATTTCAAGACAGCCTGCAACAATTGTTATTAACAAACCCTGAAAGCCAAAGAGATGGTTCCTTATTGAAATGAATGTAAAAGCATAATTGTTGTCTTTTATACTAATAGCCGTTCCTCCAAATGTGCGAACAAAGGAGGGTGAAATCAGTTATTTATGGTCGTCAAAAGAAAAATGTCATATGAAGAACTCGTGTGACGGTTCAGCCAAGCGGAAACCTTAATTGCCAGCAGGGGGCAACTATTGGCCGTAGTCAGGTTGTATAGAAGTCTATGAGAAAATTAGACACTTTTTACTTGCTTTGTTGCCTTAGTAAATATCTTCCTGATGACTTTATGGTCATACTATAACCAAGACTTACCTCATGCAACCCAAGCCAACCTTAATGTTTTAGTCAATACTACTCGAACTACAAACAGAATGCATCCATTACCAAAATATGTTCCTGTTGCCTGCAGAATAATCTTTTTATACATTCAAAAAGTCTGATTTGGTAATCATTATTTCTGTATTCATCACAAACTGTAGTGCTACTTCCTCTTAAGCATAACACCTGATACCAAATTGAAGAAAAGGAATTTTGTTGATCAAGGCATTTACCTCCAAAGGGTGACTGATCCTTCTCAACACACACATATCGATTTTTCTTAATGTCCTGCAGCACAATACGTTCCAACAATAATGTCCAACAGTCTGAATCCCATTGCTAAAAAGCACTACATTCATAATATGTTATTGCCTGCAGCATTTTTCATTAACAAACCCTGAAAGCCAAAGATTGTTCCCTATTCAGATGACTTTAGAAGCATGAGGGTTGTCCTTGAATACTAATAACGGTTTCTTCGAATGTGCAAACCAGGGAGGGTGAAATCAGTAACTCGCTCACTCCTCAGAGGATCTCCTTGGGGCACAATATGTCTTATTGCTGTCAGCCTGTGACCTTTGTGTATCCCTCCCTGATTTCTGAGTTTGTAGAGCTGCACTATGTGTCACACTCTGCTGAAAAAGGGCAATAGTCTCCATGCTAAGGAGACACTGGTGACAGCATGAATCACAGGGGGATCAGGGGTGTATTTTTATGGCGTGTGAAGGACTGCAAGGCATTATTTAGACTGAACATGGAGGTCTGTCACACAAGAGTTTTTTCTCTGCTCAACTAACCCTATAGCGTTTGATGAAGAGCTGGGGAAACGCTTTGTAAAGATGCATGTTAACCTCTGCCTTCTTTGAAATGTATGTCAGAGTCAATAACGGCGTGGCTGTGACTGGTTTGTTAAGGTGCATTAATCTCTCGCTCTCTCGCACTTTCACAGTGGAGGTCAAATATCACGATCCTGACCTTGGTCGTCCGGCTTCATCAATCACAATCTGATGAGACAGAAATGATGTCGCTGGTCGATCTACATATCAATCACAGCATGTACAAGGCTGATGTGACCCTGATGGCATTCATGAGACTCAACCAGAGTTGGTGGAGTTACAGTACAAATGTATTTTGTTGCAGTTACTAATTACCTACAGAAATGTGTAATCAATAACCTAATCTAAGTATCACAATATAAAAGTAACTTTAGGATAACCTCAATATCAAATGCAACAGCAATTCTTACAAGAGAAAATAATAAAGGGCTTACACAAAATATATTATGTAAGTCATCAAAACAATTTAACCTTAGAAAAGGAATACACAATCTTTTTTTTGTCTTCTTTGTGTTTTTCATTCATGTAAAAATGTAAACTAGGATATGACAATTATCTTTGTTTGTTTTTTCCCTCATACTGCCTATAAAAATGTGAGAGAAATTCAGTTTTAGTTTAATAAATACATTCAATTGAACCAAAGAAAGTGAAAACCATAAAGCAAATTCTATAGGCGTACGTATACATTCGAACTTAAAGTATTAGCCTACATAACAATATAGCTCGCAAGGCCAAAATAAAACGTGCTTACTACAGTAAATGTATTTAGTGCAACCATGGTATTTTTAACAAATCAGGTGTCCACCTACAAAAATGTCAAAAGATTCTGTTACTCCCCAAACCTGCATTAAACAACACTATTACACACAGTGTCGTTTTTTCCCAGAAACAAGGAATAAACATGTTTCGGAGCTTTCTGTTCTAATATTCAGGAACACAAGTTTTTGCATCTTGGGGAATCTGCTGAGCACGATGTGGAGATATATTTCTTGCAAGCTGGTGCAAAAAACTGTCACACGAGTATGAAGACAACAAGATGAATTCAACCGGGGCCCCGTAAACAATGATCAGGCCCCAGACTTGACAGGACCCTGAGAAGTATAGGGCTTGCTTTTCCAAGAGACTTTTCTATGAAATCAATAGTTGCATGACCACTGGAGTGTAACTTCTCTTTTTCTTCTTGGTGGGATTAAGATCACTATTGTATGAAATGGTGCACTCTCCTGTGACTTTGCCTGACATTCATTGCTGGTTTTTTCCCCCCCTACTTCTTTCATTTGTTTCCCCAGGAGAAAGCTGTTTTGTTCTTTCCCCATCTGGCTTCATTTCATCATTCGTTTAGCCAGGACTGGCGCACATCCACTGAAGCAGAGGCATGTCACACATTTGCAGACCCGCGCCCAGAGGATGATATGATAGAAATGATCAGTTGCAGCATTTCCTCACATATGGCAGCCATTCTTTCTGTCCCTGTCTTGTCCTCAGGCATATTCTCACATAAGATACAATGTTTTCATCCCTGTGTGGATATCTGCATGCGCAAATGACAAACATCCACAAAGGCCTTCAAGAAGTCCACACTCTGTATCAGATAAGCTTCTCCATGCATACATTTCACCTATAACAGCAAGTGTCATGCCTTTAAATCATAGACTCTGTATATACTTTAAATGCAAGGTAGTCCTCCCAGTGTGAGATATCAGCTAATGTCCTGTGGCTATGAGACAAGTGGGGTCTAAAAACTAATATTTGCACGGATAGTTATCTTTATAAGGTTATCTGGCTTTATGAAGCTGTAAACCTTGGACTTCATTGAGCGAGGACAGTAGCCTATGGAAGTCAAGATAAGGGGAAGAGGCTCGACAGGAGTTTAAGTGTAATGCTTTTTATTAAATCAGGAAAAAGTAGTCGAGATTGTACTGCGCAACATGCATTTTGTAAATATGTATCAATTTGCGGCTTTATAGCTCAGGTCTGTAATGATATATCAACAAATTGTTATCATATCCACCTCTCAAAATTACAAAATATATCAACCGAGTGTGTTTTAAAACCAAGGGGTAATTATTTTTGTTTGTCTCCATGCAATCTTGAAATCTGGTTTGACTGGTCATATCTTTCTGATAAATGATGACAGTTAAGTAAATAATGAATTGATGTTCCTGTTGGGAGAAGCTAATCGTGCTAAAGCCAGCTAGCATGGTGGTTTCAGAACAAAGGCTATTCAAATTGAAATTAGGAGAAGCGATGCAGGGGTAACCCAAAGAGACAAAGGAGGAGAGCTGGATCCAGATTTATGGAGATAATTCTATGTATGCTGTGTCTCCCCCCTCTCATCCTAGGCCAGTGGTTCCCAAACGGTGTGCCGCGGCACACTGGTGTGCCGTGAGGCAAGTCCGGGTGTGCCGTGGGATTTTGTGACAACCATACGTTATTATTGCAATATACAACTACACAAAAATAATTATTTTTTAATTTACTATATCAGTACTTTGTAGGTTTATATGTACGTAATCTGTGCGATTTGCGCGTCCACATCTCCACGTGCAGTGCTGCATAAACATGGCTGAGTCAGCGATAACTCTCGAGGGGTATGCCCATTACTTTGAGTTCGTCCGAAGAATAGACAGGAATGTGACGGTGAGGTGCAAACTGTGTCCAGGCCAGAAACTGTTATCCACTGCTGGAAACACCACGTGGTCAAACACCTGCAAAGAACACATGCTAAGGTGAAGCTACCGCACACGCTATTTTTTGTTTGTTTATATCACGTAGTCTGTTCTTCTTCTCTGCCTTCCGGTTGTTGCCTGTTTTGAATGACAAATACACACTACCGCGGCCTGCTGGTAAGGAAAGTTATTGCCACTCACGCATGCGCAGTTCGTACGTGTTCGACGAGTAAGGTAATGAGTAAAGTAACGAGTTACTTTATGTAGATAGTAACGAAGTAATATATTACTTTTTTTTAAAAAGTAATATGTAATATATTAAAAATGTTTAGTAACGACCCCATCTCCAGTACCACCAAGGATTAAAAAATTCTGCGCGCCCCGACAGGCACATGTATCTCACTAATTTGTAAGTCGGCAAACATATTTACAATAGCACATGTTTCAATGCTGATTGCTGAAATGTTACATTTATAATTTGTAGTTCAGGACCATGGACAATGCAGCTTCCTTGCATTGACAGTTCTCTGTACTGAATTTCTGCTGAGTTTCCTTTGCCTCATTTTTAATGTTATGACCTGTCTGGTTTAAATGAGTGTGTTGCTGCTTTGATGAAGCCTAATTTGATAAAGTTTCAAAAATAATTTCTGAAATATTTCGTTAATAAAAATTTCATGAGTAATATAGTTGTCTTTGTCACATTGTATTTGGCATTAGTAAATAATTATGCACATTTACAGATATTTTACATGATATGAGTGATAACACGTGTTATAAGGGCTATTTTGCACAATAGGTGTGCCTTGAGATTTTTACTTTTACACAAAAAGTTTGGGAACCACTGTCCTAGGCAACGTAAGATCACCGGCTAATAATAGAACAGCTAACGGTGCTAGCTAGGAGTCAGATGGAATATCTGGAGTTTAGTTTAATTTACGGAAACATGGCTCCACCAGGATATATCTGACAACAACCTTGATGGCTTCCAGACTGTTCGGGCAATTTCCATCAATGTTTCGCCATGGGATTAGTAACGTTTTATGATGATTGATTGATGGAATTGAAGACCAAGATCTAAGAGGTGAAACAAATTCACATCGTTGACGCTGAAATTTGACTTCTTTACTGTGGTTTGAATGTGCAGAAAAAGCAAATATCCACATAAGAGATGTTGTGAGGGTAGTTTATTTCTAGGCTAGACTTCACACAGGAAAGAATCATTTGAAATATAAAAGAAATGACGACAAAGAGGACAGAAGGAAGCTGAAGTACTGTGTTGTTTCTTCTCTCTTCCTCTGTGCAAGAGAAATAATTTCTGCCTAGCCTTGTTGCAAGCCTTTGAGCATTTTAAACACTTCTAGAAGTTATACCAATTGGCCTGGATTGCCTTCAACTTGAAAACATAGGATAAAAAAAACAAAAATCACTCAGCAGACTCCTTCAGTCCAAGTGAGCAGTTTTTAATTTGTCTCGCAGTCTGTCTTTCTGGTGGAGTTTCGATCGAAGGTTAATGAGGACAATATTCCTCCACATCTGATTTCTTTCATCTGTTGCAGAACAGAATGAAGGCAGAACATTTGGCTGGGTGCGGGAAGATAATGGGATAAATGATTTCATCTGCTGGGTAGACAATGTACTGACAAGCATCGCTCTCTACAGGAACTCCTACAGCTGCTCGTTATGACCCTTTTCTACTTCAATAAAAACTACCAAACCAATATGTACTCTAGGAGTCAGGTGTATCACATTTACAGTTGGTTTTCATCAGTTACTTCCCCTTAAGTCCTATGTTTTATTACAAAAATAAACACAGATAGCAGATATGTAAAGATCATTTCAATTTGATTTAAAGGATATTGGATAAAGGGTGCTTTTTGATATCTCTGCAGATGATAAATACTGCAAAATCAAATGTGTTTGACCAGAAAACCTGATGCTAATTTGCAATGTCTGTGAGTGGAAAATCAGGAATGCAGTAATATAGTGGGAATAAGGCATGCAGTGACACAATAAAAACTCACCCATATCGACATGAGGCATTAGGTCCAATTAACTTATAAATTGCATGATCTATAGAGCTTTCAACAAGCACTAGATGACCAACTTTACATGAATTTCATCAAGGAAAATGTCCAGTTCTCTTGATTCATCCAGGGAACAATAATAAGCAGATGAATAAAGCAGAGTCCTTGAATTATGAGGGGTAAAACAATTTAAAAAAAATCGATGAGCCCAGTGTAAAATACCTCCTTACAGAATAAAACACAAAAAAAAGTTTGATTGACAGGACATCACTAGGAAGTGTGTGGAATCACAATACTGCCGCAGTGTCCTGCTTTTCACCCAACATATGGGGAAATAAAAATAAATGATTGCTGCTTGAGCTGTGCTTTTCTTGATCGCTACACTCTTCCAGGAGATTGCTACGGTGCATCTCCTGCATCCTAATGTCCTCAGATACTAACTACATTTGCAGCTTTATCGGAAATGTATTAAGCTCAATTTGCCACGGGAGCTCCTGTAAGGTCACTTCTGTTTACTGTTATGAAATCTCACAGATTGTATAAATTCACGACCGATAACCCAACACAGGTGCCTGACTAATAAATGCACAGTCCCTGTTTAGTATTGATGGCTGTCTGTGTCTTGTTAACCTTTCGGAGCTATCGTATGCAGATGGAGATTTTAATGTCTGGTTTCTTATATGGCATTTGCTAGACATTAATTATAAATGAATACATGATACAGATGAACCGATTACAACACTGCTCATTTATGCTTTTCTTTTCTTGCAAATGGATAACAAATACAAATATGCATACATCTGAAAATGATTGATAGAGATGTCACCGTGCCACATGTTGTAGCGAAACACACACTTAAGCACTACAGCTACACACAGGCAGTGGCGGCGCCAGATATTTTCTTTTGGGGGTGCTGTGGGGTAGCTTGACGTTTCCTAGAGGGTGCTCAAACATTTAGGGTTTCCCATTAATGTACCGGTTGCTACAGTGAAACTTTCTACTGCAACACTCCCCACACGCACATACACAGTATCCCACGACTCTTACAATGAAGGCTCGATAATCAGCTCACGACATGTAAGCAAGGTTAAAGTACTATTTTTGTGGGGGGTGGACCTAATATCCTCTAGGGGGGTCCGGGGGCATGCTCCCCCGGGAAGATATTTTTTTAAATGTTGAAGTTGAAAGCATCAATCTGGTGCACTTTGAGAGCAAAATGAAGAGATCTAGTATGGATATATCTTTCAACATCCACATGAAACAGAACTGCATCCCTCTCCTCTGTCATCATCCTGTTGGACCTGTCTGCTGCATTCGACACGGTGAACCATCAGATCCTCCTTCGCACTCTCCAAAAACTTGGAGTTTCAGGCTCTGCACTTTCCCTCCTCACCTCATACCTCAAAGACCGTACCTACAGGGTGACTTGGAGAGGGTCAGAGTCCGACCCTTATCAATTAACTACAGGGGTCCCTCAGGGCTCTGTTCTTGGTCCCCTCCTCTTCTCCCTGTACACAAACTCGCTCGGATCAGTCATTAGCCCGCATGATTTTTCATACCACTGCTACGCTGACGACACCCAATTAATTCTGTCCTTTCCCCGCTCAGAGACCCAGGTCGTCGCACGCATCTCTGCTTGTCTAGCTGACATCTCTCAGTGGATATCTGCTCATCACCTCAAGCTCAACCTTGACAAGACTGAGCTGCTCTTCCTTCCGGGAAAAGATTGTCACACTCTTGACCTAACAATCAACATCGGCACCTCAGTTGTTTCCCCGACTCAGACTGCAAGGAATCTGGGTGTGACCCTAGATAACAACCTGTCCTTCACTGCAAACATCGCTGCTACAACCCGTTGCTGCAGATACACGCTTTACAACATCAGGAAGATACGTCCCCAGCTGACACAGAAAGCGACGCAGGTTCTGGTCCAGGCTCTCGTCATCTCACGCCAAGACTACTGCAACTCCCTCCTGGCTGGTCTACCTGCATGTGCCATCCGACCTCTGCAGCTCACCCAGAATGCAGCGGCTCGTCTGGTCTTCAACCTTCCTAAATTCTCCCACACCACTCCGCTCCTCCGCTCCCTTCACTGGCTTCCGGTAACTGCTAGAATCCACTTCAAGACACTGGTACTTGCTTACCATGCTGCGAATGGATCTGGCCCTTCCTACATCCAGGACATGGTTAAACCGTACACCCCAGCGCGTGCACTACGCTCTGCATCAGCCAAACGACTCGCTGCGCCCTCGCTGCGAGGGGGACCCAAGTTCCCATCAGCAAAAACACGTGGGTTTGCTATCCTGGCTCCAAGATGGTGGAATGAGCTCCCCATTGACATCAGGACGGCAGATAGCTTGCACATCTTCCGGCGCAAACTGAAAACTCATCTCTTTCGACTCCACTTCGAGCGATAGATTTATTAACAAAGCACTTATATACTAATAAAGGACTGGCTTATCTAAAGCCAGTTGAGTAGCACTTGAAATGTTTGGCTCTATGAAACCTGATGTACTTATATGATTCTGTTTTCTTCAAAGTTGTGTCTTCCTGGTCGAATGTACTTATTGTAAGTCGCTTTGGATAAAAGCGTCAGCTAAATGTAATGTAACTGTAAACAGATTTTCTTTATGGCTATTTATTTACAAATCACTCCCCTTTTTAAACTGTATTCTTGTTTTACTGTCATATTGTATTTCATAACTGTTATTCATGTATTCTCTTATTGTAAAAACATCATGTTTACAAGAGTTTATACTGTATTTGGCCTCTGTTACAATTGCTATAGAGTCTTGCATTAGTTTTTTTAAACCTCTACACTATGTTCATCCAGTCAAGTTTAAGCTCTTTACAAAAGCACATTTTACATGGATCACCAATACATTTGTGGCAGTAGCTCACAAGCCCGTTTAATTCAAAAAATGAAATGTTATTTCAAGTTTGTGCTTCAAAATGTTTATGTTTCTGTGATATCCATGGCCCCTGAATCAACACTATGAAATAATTTAGTCCACTACAAACGTCAACAATTTAGTCCTGGGTTTTGTCATCTGACGTTACACCTCTTGCCCCCAAGCTTTTTTTTGTATCAGTAATGATTGACAAATCCTCTAGTGTGCAGCAGGTGTCACACCAAATATTCAACATTATGGTATCATGACAAAACGTTTGCAAAAGTCTCATTATTTTTAATCTGACTTCTTTTCATTTGAAAAGTCATTTGGTGTAGTTCCAGCAAAAGGAGGATATTTGTGGCAAAACAGCTGAACAGTAATCTCCTTTTTAATGGCTGCTGTGATTCAACTCCATTTCCACAGCTGCCCTCCTAAAGTTTGAAACTCAAGACCAACTAAATCAGAACAGATCAAAAGGGACGGCCTATTTCAGAAAGTAAGAAAGGTACAGAGGTATTTGTGAGAAGAAAGTAATTGTACATGGTCTGCTGTTTTTTAGAGGCCAGAAAAGGAAGAATAAGACTGCTGAATCCACTCTAATGTTGGGCAGTATCAAGTGTTTCGTCCTCTGGAGCACAAAGTGAAAGTCGGTGTTAATTCAAGTCAGCCGACACACAACAACACGTTTACGTTGTACATTTTTAACGCTGAATAAAGATGAATTAATTACATGTTAATTAAAAAGTTGCTAGTGTTGTTGTGCTATGCTCCACTAACTGAGAAGAGTGCGGAGCCAAGAAAGGGTGATATAGTTATTTCAAAACAAACATCTCAATATAAATGCTTTTGCTTCTGTAATAAAAACAAATGTGTATGATATAAAATAATTGAAATAAATGTTTTTCTTAATAAAGATATTCTGTAAATTCCTAGAAATCCTCTGACCTCCAGCAACCAAATAATAATTAGGTTATGAGCGTCTTGCACCCCCTCATAAATACTGATATAAGTATCCTTGTCATAATAGAGAATATTATAGGACTGGATTATGAAGTGATTTGTTTAACACAGCACTGCAGCAGAAATAAATCAGCACTCATCACTCATTAACGGTGACAGTTCATTGTTGCAGCAGCGTACAAACGTGTCCCTCGCTGCCATGGGATGAAAGATGAGCCTTTGGCTTTGAACTTGAACTATACTTGCCCTTTTTTTCACTGTCTCAGATCCTCATTTGAGAATATAGCTAAGTTGCAAAGCATTTCATAGTATCTCATATGATGGATTTGAAGTGTTTTGAGCAACTCTGAGGGCGTGTGTGACCTTATTCACGTCGGTCACGCTCAATCTATCACACCGGGGACTGAGGTGTGTAGGGAAGGTTATAGATTTATTTTGTGAGTTATTAATATGTTGAACTGCATGAGAAAAACATGGACACTCACCTCTCCTTCACTGCTAAGATGTGTAGAGACGATTACAAGTCTAGTCTCTGATGAGCAACACCTTGACTTACTAACTTCTTCACGTTTTGTTTCCCAAGGAACTGGGGGGGAACAGGTTCTGCAGAAAGGGAAGCACAGAATTAATTAAGGATAATACACTTATAATAATATCAATGATAGCATTTGTATAATGTATCACAGCTAGCCATAATCCCACATATCAGCTCTGTTTTTATTAATACTTTGGTGCTTTGATTCAAGAATGTACTCTTATGACATCCCTGGGGAGTCTTGAAAAAAAAATAATAATAATTCTAACTTAACCCCAAGCTTTGTAAATATCTGTTACTGTTTCTTTGTTTATTGTGGCGTTCAAACGGAAATGACTAAACGTGTACACAAACAAAACCCTGGTTACCCCATCAATACACAATAAACTCATATTCTACTTAAGGACACACCCCAATGCTTTTAGGTGTCGGTGAAATATGTTTATGTTTTATGATTGGCCATTTTATTAAAATAGAATTATGTCAAGTAAAGGTCATCTTGAATGCAACAGTGATTCTGTCCTTAAAGCTGCATTACTCTTTTCTTCACTTTATATATTATATTTTCTTACATGTTTGGAAGAGTGCATTCGGGGGTCGGCCTGGCAAGAAGGGGTCACAACGTTTCCCTCCGTTTAATACTGTGTTCTCGCGTAATCTCAAAATCACGTGAGATGCGTCTTGGTTAATAATGATTAATGTGTGTTGCAAATAACCTGTTTGGAGGAGAATAGTTATTAAAATATTGATCACCCCTGATGTATATGTATGGGGGTTAAGAAGTCGAATATTTATTTAGATGTTGTATTGATTTAATTTCCTCATTTAAAGTTTTAGGGAAGTGGGAGGGGCTAAAGGTTTAAAATGGTCTTTGCTCAGGTGTGTCAAACGTGGTTTTGCTGCAGGTAAGAGTTGTTTGCTTCGGGATTGGATTGGATTGCTTTTAATGAGGAAGTGAGGAACTTGTTTGCAATTTGGTTAAGCATTTTGGTAGTTTTTTTCACCTTAAAGGTCGGGTAGGTAATTCACTTCAGAAACACTTTTTGTTATATTCCATGGAATGCTCTTAACATCCCCGATAGCAATGAATACATTAAATGCTTTGACAATAAATACATACAAAAATGTCATCTATGGAAGCCGTAGTACTGTAAAAAGCACGACCAATCATTTTAGCTGGCCCGGCTAAAATAACTGGATGGCCTACCTGCCTATCAGCCTTCCATCTGTGCACAAACTTATCTAACTAACCCAAAGCCTAAGGAGCAGTGGCGGCTGGTGGGAAATATTTTTGGTGGGGCTGTTGATATAGGGAGTAAAAAAAATTGTTTTGGGAGAAATGACCCCTTAAATTAGGACTTCTGGTGATGTAATGGCGCGTTTCCAGTGCAGCGCGGAGCTCGCTTTAATGCTGCCTTCAGACCGGACGCGATGCGAATATTCGCTTCGCTCTAAACGCTCCTAACGCATCGCTATAGTCGCTCGAGTTTCACTGCGGCTGCCAGCTGTGTTTACTCGCATCTTTCAAACAAGACGCGCTGGCTCGGGAGCTACAACTACAACAAAATGAACATTACCGTGATTAAATTGTAATACACGTTTCTAAATTATGCCGACGTAACAACATACTGATACCGGTTAGTAAAAACCATGAATTAATGCTTTGACAAGTCTGCAGACAGACGGCAGGCAAAAAACCTTTTAGAATGCTTGTTTTCTGAATGGAGATTGGGTCGACCAGGCTAAGCTAACGTTGTATATGCTCACTCCACACTCATAACAACGGCCTACAGACATAAATAAACCAGCGACTGTATTCGCCATGACACAGACAGTGCCGAGCCGTGCGGGGCCCGTTTTTGGTTGCGTTTCCACTTGGCCTAGTACCGGCTAGCGGGTCCTAATTCACAGTATTTCTGGCCCCATAAAATCGTGGTTCTAGGGCCAGGAACAACCAGGCTGAGTCGGGCTGAGTATGCTAAACTAGAGAGAGAATCGCTGGCAAGGGGGCTACAACTATAACAAGATGAACATATTTTACCGTGATTTAATTGTAATACACGTTTCAAAATGATGCCGAATGATCAACATACTGATACCGGTTAGTAAAAACCATGAATTAACGCTTTGACAAGTCTGCAGACAGACGGCAGGCGAAAAACACTTTTAAAATGCGTGTTTTCTAAATGGAGCTTGGCTCAGCTAACGTTATATATGCTCCGACCGTCCACACTCACAACAACGGCCTATACAGACATAAATAAACCAGCGACTGTATTCTCCATGACACAGACAGTCTGTGGTTTGTACTTGTTTAACTTTTGTCTAGTTTCTGAACAGATCGTATCTCTCCCCGGCTGTTTGAAGAGCAAGCATGGGAAACAAAAGACAGCATTTACCTGTTTGCATCCAGCTAGCCATGCCTTTCTGGTGTACCAGCTACGTGAGAAGCCTCGTTGATACGTTTTGTCTTTTTCACGAGCTTGCTGCGATATATACAAATCGGGTTGGTCCGGTCCAAGGTCTTTAAGCAACAGTTTATCTCCCAAACTTCTCCTTTCGAAAGGATTGGAGAGTAGCTCTTGCACGGAATTGGGTGCGGACCGAGGTCCGCACGGAATTGGGTGCGGACCGAGGTCCGGCGACTCCACCTGCACACGAAGCCATTCTCATCCAACTTGGTCACTCACGAGTCTAAAAAACAACTCACGTGGCCCTCGTGACCAAAATATTTGATGGCGCTGATTGGCTGAAATTATGTTTCGGCGGCACAGTTTACTATTGAGACTTTTGCAACGTGCTGGTTGCTGCGGTTTGGCTCGGGGGCTCCTTGCACGGCGCCCGGTAATGATAAACTAATGCCACGGGCAAGGCCAGGCAGGAAACATGTGACTTATCAGTAACTTTAGACATCGTAACACAATTTTAAACAAGATTTTATTGTAGATTATACATTTTACTGATACCAATTGTATGATATTTACCTTGTTCATTAAAAATAAAAATATAAAATATATATTTTTTTTAATATATTTTTTTGTATGTGGGAAGAGGTGGGGCGGCGCCCCTATGGGCCGGCCGCCACTGCTAAGGAGGCTGGTAAACATTGCAAAGAGGGATTTGTATTCCTTAATAATATTTGTAAACTTAACCATGTTGTAGTCTGAGAAAGGCTAAACCATATCAAAGACTACATTTATTAACGACATTATCTAATTTAGCTGTAGCTTTTATAAACAAAACAAAAAGACGTTTTGACCACGGACCCTGCGGTTGTGAGTCAACTGCTTTCCAGCTGAGACACAGCCCACACACTGAATCTATCTGAAAACACTGAATCGTATTTATTTATTTATTTATTTATTCATGTTTTTATTCCTACATTTATGTATGCTTTTATTTATTTATACTTATGACATGTTCCGACCTAAGGGTCTGAGCTCTCTTAATTCCATCGTGTCACCGGGGCCGGGTACAGGAGGGGTAATATCGTTCTTATTATACATCCATGGGTAATATGCATAGATGCATAATAAGAACGCTAATATGCATATGAGCGTTGTGGTTCAACCCATCTGAATCGCTTCCTGAAGCAGTCACGTGGTATCGACAGGCAGCGAGGCTTCGTTTGTCATCGATGACGTCACTAGTCCAAAACTATACAAGCCTCGATACAAGCTTCACAAAAAGCTTCGGGGATTACTCGACACACGCTCCGAAGCCTCGACGCAATACGTAACACACCTTTTGAAGGCCAGTGAATCAATCATGTGAGCATATTTCTACCGACCATATATGTTTTGACGATTTTTTTAAAGAAACCCGGTACAGGAACTCCTCATTGTAGACATTAGCTTGGTTTGGACTTAGGGCTGTCTTGTTCTGCAAATGTCACCCCCTTAATTGTTTTTGCTAAGGTTAAAGCTAATCTTTGCGTCCAGCAACAAATACCACTGACCTTCCCTGCTCGCATGAAATGAATGCCAGGTTGCATTAATCATCCCAACGCATAGAGAAAATGTCAATTGCTAGATGCAGAGTGATCAGAAACAGACAGGGGTGTTCTTTAGAAAGATGGCTCCCTCTGAAGAAAATCATCACAACAGGTATATTCTTTGATCAGTCTGCATCCCTCCGAGTCTCAGCAGGTGATCTCTGCTCCTTTAATCAAGCTAATGGAGTCTGTGCGGTTTTCTTTTCATCAGATATACTGTTTTATCCTGATACGCATACCATTTTTTCAACAACAACACAAATCCTGAGGCAGTAGGTGGTAAATGGCTGGTTGGAAGGTTATAGACATGTTCAGGTCATTGAAAGGTCACAAGCTGTTTCTCCAAAACAACTGTGAAAAAGAGAGATCTCCAAAGGAAGGTCCTTAAAACTTGATTATTGTGTTTATTCGTCACATCATATGAGTTATCTTTTAGCTCTCTGTTTTGGTTCACGCTTAATTATGTTTTATCAGCTTTATTTTCCTCCTCTGCTTATACCTGCCCAGTAAGAATTGAAAAACAGCTAAAGACAGAGTTAGCAACTTTTGTGAACAAAGTGGATAATAAGCAGATACTGTTGGAGGAGGCCAAAATGGAGCAAAAAACACATTTAATATTTGAATAACACCTGCTCATGAATCCAAATAAAGCTAATGTAGTTCTGAGTCTGCTGGATGTGTAAAAAGGCGACTATTTGTCTATTTACATTTTTAAGAAAATATTTGTCAATTTCAAGTGGCCACAAACTTGTTAATGATGATGATGAAGTTAGAACAAGGAATTTTTGAATTGCAAGAACACACATTTTTTATTCTCACATTCATCATTTGTATATTTGCATATTTGTATAATAACAAAGTCATGTTTCAGTTCATGTGTATGACATCATCAGAATGTGCCTGAAACGTGGTGATGCTAATGAGCATGCGCAGTTACAATAAACGGCCCAGTACTCCAGGCCAAACTCTGAGCGATGTGGTCGTGTGTTTCTTCTGTCCGTTAGCATACTTACAAGCTACTTTGGTTGACTGCAAACGTGGAGACTTCTGCTGAATATAATGTCTCACGCAACAGGTTATGGGCCCAGTCAAGGAGGCCAAAGGTGGTTTAAGCTGTTATTCAACGGTGACGAGAAAAACTTTGAGTTATGGGAGACAAGGTTTTTGGCGCACATGGAACTGCGCGGCCTCAGTGAAGTTATCCTGGAAGAGCCAGCGATAGACTACAACGACGAACAAGCACTTGAAGAAGACGCAACAAAGAATGCAGAGGCATATGCTGAATTAGTGCAGTGTCTAGATAATAAGAGTTTATCACTCATAATGAGAGACGCGAAACGAGATGGAAGAAAAGCGTTGGCAATACTCCGAGAGCACTACGCAGGAAAGGACAAACCACGAGTCGTGAGCCTGTACTGTGAACTCTCTTCTCTCCACAAAGCAAGCAACGAGACTGTTACTGATTATATTATTCGAGCGGAGACTATATTCACGTCTTTGAGAAAGGCCGAAGAAAATATCAGTGACGGGTTGCAGATTGCCATGGTAGTGAAGGGGTTACCGGACTCATTCAACCCGTTTGTCGTGCACGTCACTCAAACCAACGACCGTCTAACGTTCGGTGAGTTCAAAGCTAAACTGCGGAGCTATGAGAGCACTGACAAATATAGGACGAGTGACATGAATGCGGACGAGGACGGCGTTATGAGGACTAGCGGGGCGAGGACACGAGGACGTGGAAGAGGGAAGAAGATGGACTTAGCCGACACTGAATGCTACACATGCGGAAAGATGGGACATATGGCTAGGACATGCCCTAACGAGATCCAAGCGAGGCGAGAGAAGCGACGGTGGGACACGCCACACCGAGGAAGAGGCAGAGGGCTGGGCCGTGATCAGGTGAAGAAGGCAGACGGAGACACGGAGGATGATACCGGTGCATCATTCTTTTTCAAAATAAGTGACTGTCAAAATCAAGTAGGAAATAAGAGAGGTCTTATGGTCGACTGTGATGCCACGACACACATGATTAATGACCCGGCAAAGTTTAAGACAATCGATAAGAGCTTTAGACCCGAGGACCATGTGATAGAGCTGGCAGATGGAACGAAAACGACCGGGATGGTGAAGATGAGAGGAGAAGCCGAAGTTGTTCTGCTCGACAGCGAGGGACGGCAAGTGAAAACGAGGCTCAAACGAGCGCTTTACATCCCATCTTTTCCACAGGACATTTTCTCCGTGATAGCAGCGACAGCCAGCGGAGCTGAGGTCCGCTTCAAGGACGGTGATGATTGGCTGATTCATCAAAATGGTACTAAGTTTAAAATGGATGTGTATGGTAGGCTATATTACCTTAGCACAGTAGAGGATGAAAATACTGATGTTTGTAATGGTTGTCATGACATCCAGACATGGCATAGAATACTTGGTCATTGTAATTTTGAGGATGTGTCTAAACTTGAGAAAGTGGTTAAAGGTATGTCGATCAAAGGGAAACATGACATGTCTAATCATAACTGTGAAACATGTACGCAGGGGAAATTTACTCAAAGCAGAAACAGGCAGGCAGATGCAAAAGCTAAGACAGTACTAGAGCTAGTACATACAGACCTATGCGGTCAAATAGAACCAGCAGATAAAGACGGGTACAGATATGCAATAGCATTTACTGATGATTATAGTGGGATGATTTTTCCCTACTTTATCAAAGTAAAGAGTGATACAGCAAAAGCTACTGAAAAATTCATGGCGGATACTGCTCCATATGGACACATTAAGTGCATAAGATCTGACAACGGTACTGAATTTACTGGGCATAAGTTTCAAACTTTACTTAGGACGAAAGGGATAAGGCACGTGACAAGTGCCCCATACTCACCTCTCCAGAACGGTACTGCTGAGAGAGGTTGGAGGACCATATTTGAGATGTCACGATGCATGCTATTGGAGAGTAAACTCCCAAAGCAGTTATGGACATATGCTGTACAGACAGCAGCACAGATACGTAACAGGTGGTACTGTAAGCGTCTAGAGCAGACACCATACCGTGTTTTTACTGGCAAAACACCCAACTTGTCCAACATGAAAATATTTGGCTCTGAATGCTACGGGTATAAACAGGATAAGAAGAAGCTAGATTCTAGATGTGCAAAGGGTATTTTTGTAGGATACGACAAATATAGCCCAGCATTCCAAGTATTTTATCCTGAAACATAGGCTGGTAAAATGTATCACAAAGAGTAGTGCAGATAGTCAGACTCAGACAAATCATAATATGGATTTTGACACTTATGGAGAAACTATTCCCACAACACCAGCAGGGGGGACAAAAATGGTGAACCAGAATCAGAGAGAGCCTAATGTGGGTGTACAGTCCTATAGTGAGGAGAATATTGAGGCTAGTCCGATCCAGACAGATGGTACTCAAAGAGAACAGGGAGAGAGTGCACGACGCTATCCCACTAGACAAAGAAACGCTCCAGAATATTTAATGGAGTATCAGTGTAAGGCTGATTGTAATGATGAAGGTGAACATGTAGATTATTTCTACAGGGTTGCTTGTGACGTACCCAAAACATACATGCAGGCTGTAGGCTCTAAGAAATCAAAAATGTGGGCTGATGCAATGAAAGAGGAGATAAACTCTTTAACAGAGAATGAGACCTTCAGTCTGACCACACTGCCAAAGGGCAAGCAAGCAGTGGGAGGTCGTTGGGTATATGCAGTAAAGGAAAGCCCAGATGGATCTGAGATTTTTAAAGCCAGATATGTAGCTAAAGGCTATAGTCAAGTAGAGGGAATTGATTACAAGGAAACTTTTTCACCGACAGCAAATATGACTTCTGTATATGCTATACAGGAGGATCTTATCCTACACCAAATGGATGTGAAGACAGCTTATCTCCATGCACCAATAGACTGCGAGTTATATATGGAACAGCCCGAAGGTTTTGAGGCAGAATCCAAAACAGGGGAACACTTAGTGTGCAAACTTAACAAGTCATTGTATGGTTTAAACTTTAAGCAATCCGGGCGAAACTGGAACAAGTTACTGCATGATCATCTTACAGAGAATGGGTTTGTGCAAAATGATGCTGATCATTGTGTATACAGAAAAGAGTCTGAGAAAGAAAGAGTTATTCTGTTGATATGGGTAGATGACCTACTTATAGTGGCCAATAACAACGGCTCACTCAGTCATGTCAAAGAGATGTTGAAGAGGAAGTTTAAAATGAAAGATTTGGGTGAACTTAAACACTTCCTAGGTATCGACTTTACACAGAGTGAGGGGGAGATCAAAATGAGCCAAAAGAGACACATAGCAAAGATGCTAGAGAGGTTTGGCATGTCAGAGTGCAAACCAAGGTCAACTCCATGCGAGCAAAAGTTACATTTTGACACTGAGGGTGAAGTTAACGATTCAACAGGATACAGAGAGATAGTAGGTAGCTTGATATACATTATGACATGTACTAGACCTGAGCTGAGCTGGATTGTGAGTAAACTATCACAACACTTAGCAGAACCAAAACAACAACATTGGGCTGCAGCAAAACAACTGTTGAGGTATCTAAAGGGTACAATAGACCAAGAGCTACATTACAAGAAAAGTGAGGAAAGCCTAAAGCTTGAGGGATACAGTGATGCTGATTGGGCAGCCGATCAAAATGATAGGGGAAGCACAACTGGATATTGTTTCAAATTAACTGAAAATGGTCCAGTTATATCCTGGAAAAGCAGGAAGCAGCCAACAGTGGCGCTATCGACCTGTGAGGCCGAGTACATGGCATTAGCGGCTACTACTCAAGAGAGCTTGTACAGTTATCAAAAGGGGTAGACCGTAATAGCCCACATGTACCAGTGAAGATATATGAGGACAACCAGGGAGCAATAGCTCTATCAAAAAACCCTGTATCCAGACAGAGAAGCAAGCATGTAGACATCAAATACCATTTTGTACGATCTGCACATGCTGAGGGGAAGATATCTATTACATATTGTCCTACTGCAGATATGGTAGCTGATGTCCTAACCAAGCCGTTGACAAAGGCACAATTTGACAAGTTCAAATGGTATTTGTTTGGAGAGTAATGTAAATTGCAGGTATAAAAATTGAACACTGCTAGAGAAGCTTTTGTTTTGTTTATTTGGATTCTATGTACCACTGTAGAGAGTTATCAACATGTCTTTGAGTGGGAGTGTTGAGCATATTTGTATAATAACAAAGTCATGTTTCAGTTCATGTGTATGACATCATCAGAATGTGCCTGAAACGTGGTGATGCTAATGAGCATGCGCAGTTATAATAAACGGCCCAGTACTCCAGGCCAAACTCTGAGCGATGTGGTCGTGTGTTTCTTCTGTCCGTTAGCATACTTACAAGCTACTTTGGTTGACTGCAAACGTGGAGACTTCTGCTGAATATAATGCCTCACGCAACACTGCGCCTCTTTGGGGGCCACCTTGAGTCATTATCTATCAGTCATGATCATTGATTTATGCACTTGTATCACTACCAAAATGTAACAAAATATAAACGATCACAGACTTTGGGAAGAACTTCCTTTAGATAGGTCAGCACGTGATAGAGGGTGCTAGTGATCATGATTGACCGAGGAAATGAAATGTCACAACACAACAAGGATTAATACGAGAAATACAAAACAATATTTATGATCAGCGTCCACTTTGCAATCAGAGGAATATTTAACGGATGATATGCAAGCCCTTGGGAGCACTAGACATCAATCAACCTTGTATCAAAGCCTCACAGGCCTTTTAAAAGTTGTCCCGCCTTGTTCAGCTTCATTTAAAAACCCTTGTCAGAAAAGTCCAATTGTACCCTCCTTCAGGCCGTCCAAAGAACCGTCTTCCACCGAAAGAAAAAGACTACTTTCTCCACCACAGTATACTAATTTATTTTGACAGAGTGATATTGAGGAAGAATTGTCCAAACGGGTTACTAATGCATCACAGCTGCAGGAATCGAGCCCAATCTCCAGTTGTCCACCGCTGTCATTAAGCTCTGTGTAAATTACCATCTTAGCATGTCATTGTTTAACAAAGATTGATGTCTAAATTTGCTTGACAGTGGCATGAAACACTCGCTTGTCCATGTCAAACCCATTTTCCCCCTAAGAACACCAAAAACAAAGCTTAAAGCAGCATCTGGCTGCAGAGACAGTTTGGCACTTTAGGTGAGAGGTAGTAAGTGGTGAATTTAATGAAGATGCATGGCGCCTGTTGCAGATTTATCTCCTATCGTATGGCCCAGCAGATGCTAATGTAGTGTACAACCTCCACAGCAGAAGCCCCTCATTTCTACACACCGCTGCATCCTCATCACGGCTCAAACAGTGTAGATTTGAGCAGCAGGTCTGTTAGCCCCCCCATCGTACCTCAGTGGGAGTTCACAGTATTCACAGGATTACAACCAAGTGTTTGTGTGTGCGTGCTGTCTTATCTGGCGCTGCTTCAACGGCAGATGGTTCATTTTTTATAAATATTAGAGTCCTTCAATCACGGTGTTTTTCAGAAGTTATTTACAACATGCCAGTGAAGACAGACAGTGAAAACTGACAGCAGTGTTCCCCAGGAGTATATTAGATGTTAGCCAGACATGCTCTCTACAAGGACACTTTAGTAGAAAGTGATTGAGTCATACATTCAAAATTATCTTTTGAACTGAATGTATTCTGTATGCCATTGAGAACAACACATCACATACTGAAAAGAAGCTGTGAGAAGTAGCTCACAAGTATTTCAGCTTTTAAACCTTTTCAATTTTTTATGACATTGCTTTGATTCTATTTTTGTATTTGTGCAAAAACATACAACACATAAGGAAGACGTTTGTCCACATTCTACTGCATTTGTGACAAAGACATTATAAACAAGAGCACAGCAAAACAGAACAGATAATTAGCCATACATAAATATATCCTATACAAAATCATATAAAGCAGTAAATAAGAAGTGATTGCAAAGTTTACCATCATCCTCAACATTTCCATTTCTTTCTGTTCTTTTGCCTTTTTGCTTATGCAAAACGCTGTAGATATTAATAGCTGCTGCCATGCAGTGCTGCAAAGTAATGGGTATATTATAAAGTTGTGTGTAGGTTTGAGGTATTCGTTCTTTGAAGTATTCCAATTTTATGTTTCTTATTATACAACAATGTGAAGATGCACAACCTACTCACAAAATGGAGCCCAGAAAACAGATGTGTTCTAGTTGTCAGCCTCACAGCGTTAAAGTGCTTCCAGTTGGATTTTCCTTTTTAGTAAACTCCCATCACACCGCAGTGTACAGTGCCTGAACTTAACTACCACAGAGCAGCCAGTGGCATCAGTTTTTTTCGAATAACGCACATTAAGCACATGGCCCGTGTTCAACTCACTTCTGAGTCAGTCAGCAGTCTGCAGATATCCAACAAGTACACAGGAGACCTGAGACCCTCGAAAGCCTGATTGTATCCCACGCCTGATTTCAGTGCTAATTCAAGCCTCACACC
This sequence comes from Gymnodraco acuticeps, assembly GCF_902827175.1. Lineage (NCBI taxonomy): Eukaryota > Metazoa > Chordata > Actinopteri > Perciformes > Bathydraconidae > Gymnodraco > Gymnodraco acuticeps. Next base: position 776,294 of record NW_022992223.1, on the reverse strand, counting down.
CAATATCATTTGGCGGTAATGTGAAGTTAAAGCAGTGGCAATCTCAAAGGGATCCTTCAGTCCTCACTTCCATATGCTCTGCTTTCAGCCAATTTATATGTTGTGTTCTCTTTAACCTCTGTGTTATCTGGAATTCACAGGCATGAAGGACAGAGGATGAAACGAAATGTGTATTGAGTTGTAAATATTGTAAATGTAATCGTGACGCTGTGCCCCCTCCTTGCGAGGCGTTTCCAATTATGGAAGGGTAATAAGCCTCCTTTGTCAGGTCAAATCGCGAGTCGAGCTGTATGATTGCTGCGTTGTTAAGTAAAACGCGAGCGTAAGTGCAGTACAGTAGCAGTCTCCGGGTGGAATTGTCCAGCTATCTGTTCTCCTGAGCACCAAGACGAAGCCATTCCTGCTGAGAAAATATGCTGGTTACAGTCAAAACACGTCGTTAAGTCCTTATTAGAAGTATCCTTGTGATGTCCTCATTCCTCTCTCTGGTCATTATAGTCTAATTCTGCCTCTTTGTAATTGCTTTCTGTCCTGTGTTAATATTTACGGGGAGATTGTGTTGTGCACACACTTGAGCAGCTTTACGGCAGCGTAAATAAAAACCAAAGATCACACAATGACGGGCATTTAATTACTGATGAAAAGACATGCGTTTTAGTTGTGCAAGTGTAAGGATATTCACATGTGAACCGTGTTTGTGTACTGATGCACAGTAAGTAGAAATGTTGTGTGAGTAAATGCACAAGCAGACATTTATGAGTTAAATGAGACATTCCCAGCTGCTCTATGGAGGGAAATAAAGCACATCTGTCCAAACTAAACGCTTGAATTAAAGGATGCAGACATGGTTCTTCATAAACATGCCACTCTTAATCTAAAGAAAAATTGTCGATGCAGCCTCCTAACACTGGATGGCATTTAAATGTTATCTCGATGTAATAAACAAAGTTTAAAGGATTTTGTAAGCAGGTTTATTCTGAGTCACAGTCAGACAGAACTTTATATGTAAGATTAAGACTGGCTAGGGGCTACGTCATACATTTGTGTCAGAAACTGAGAAATGGAAGAGAAAATAATGCTCAAAAGCATGTATGAAGCTGGTCTGATTATGAAGTTAATATTTAGTCACACAAAATAATACAGACATTTCATTGTGGTTCAAAATCTTAATTCTGTTGGGTACAGATGTTGTTGCAACTATGCTTGAATTAACAAAAGATAAAATATTGATACTGTTAACCTCAACAATATTGTCATTATTGGGAATTTTCTTGAATACTTGCATATAGCAATGTTCATTGGGAATAGCATGGTCCAAAAGAAAAAAGGTGGTGTTAGGTGAGGTCAAATAATACTAGAAAGTAGTCTTGCAGGCAAAGGGCTCTAGTGTTTTAGGGACAGGGACATTGGTGGTCTTCTTGAATCATGTGGGGGTCTACTAGCCTTGTTTGGAATAATCTTTTTGAAAGATGTGCACACCTGAAATAATATAGGCTGAGGTTATTTGGCCTTGTGTACCTCCTCACTCAAAGGATCACCAGAGAAAGCAGTGATAATTCTCTTGGGATCATGAATGTCTGTACAAGATGTTATACAAATCTATCCAGATATGAATTCAAGCGGTAGACAAACATGAAATTCAAAAGTGAGAAGGTTATTCTTCTTGAATAAGAGTAAGTCCAACTAAAGCACTTTTTGTTTGCCTTTCAAAAGTTCCTACAAGTTCAACTGGAAGCATTTAAATTGTAAAGTGCACTGCTCTGAGCAGACACACACCTGCTAGGTGGATGATTGAAACCTGGGTTCACAAAGGTTGTGAGTGTGAAATTACGGCCTGTAGGTGTGCCTAATGGACAGACCGTGTTCCTCTTGCACTGCTTCCCAATAAAATGTCTGCAACCTAGGCATGCTAGATTTTGTAGGTTACACATTTGGAAACAGCTCAGGTATCACAAATATTGTAACATGGAATGTTGACATGGAAACAGTTTATTGACACACCACTAGAACAAGAAAGAAAAAAAATCAAGCTCCACCAGACTTATTTGAGAATGGTGATCCAGATAAAATGTTAAAATCATAATAATATGTAAAAAGTGCAAAAATGTTCAGTTATTGTGGGCTTCAAGGTATTTTGTTGATCTTAAAGTGTTGGGACATGGTTGTTGTTGTTGTTGTTGTTGTTGTTGTTGTTGTTGTTTTTCATCTGATGTACATGAACTCTTGTGCCACACAGTTTACCATCACAGATATTTGTACATTAATGTTTTGTCCTCTTATTGACTGTAGGTGTACTTTCTTCTGAGGAAAAAAGTCCGCAGGCAATCCTCAGCAAGAAGGTCCCAGACAGAGATTAATAGCCGAACAGACACTGACTCCTTTTCTCCGTCAGGGAAAAGTCTACGTTTTAGCTCTCCCTGCCTTCTTCAATGTGAGGGGGGGTCAGTAGACACTGAGCTGTACTTAGTGAAAGATGTATGAGCACAACTGTAAAGACAAGAGCCTAAGGGGAAGAAATGTAAAGTGGGAGGGAAATCATTAGCTTTGTTTGCATGTTCTCTCTCAATTACGTGTCTCCCAAGTCTGGCAGAGCAGGGGGAAAAGAAGACGATCCGCAGCTTGGATTACAATTTATCACTGGCTTTTCTGAAAAAAAAGCGTCCTTGACTGAAGCTGCCTGAATTACAGCTCTCCGCTCAGCCCCTGCCCAGGCACAATCACAAAGCCACATTTCATGGCGAGGGGGGGATGTAGGCACCTCCGCATTGTGACAAAACTATTGCTCATTCCACCTCTCAATATTTATCATTGTACAATTTCCCCCAACGCCTCGCTCTCCGAGGGCATGATTTATGACACGCTCAACCTCAGCCTCACCAGAACCACGACGTGTTCATCACAAAGACTTTTCATAGGCATCGCTTTTGTTTAATCTGAAAAGTGGGAGAGGGGAGGAACAAGGAGAAGGAGCAGCAGACAGAGAGGTGGAGATAGATGGGGAAGGGTAGATCTGCAACCGGAGAGAATGAAGCGGACTAAAGGGAAGAGAGAAAGTAGTCGGCATCCACTTATCTATACATCAAAGAGGTGACACTCCCTTGCAAATTTGCTAAAGCTCATTTGTAATGTTTTCCGCTTGTCACTGGCCTTAATGCGCACAGCTCATGGGAGTCGCAGCCTGCCACATGATCAATGGGAAGAGAGGGAAGTTACATCTCACCATTAAACGCTTTTGACTCGCAATATGCAAAGCCCAGCTGCTATGACTGATGCTTTTCTGCGCCAGCTGGGGGGGAGTTGTCAGAAAGATTATAAATTGCACTTTTGGTGCACAACGGTAGGCGCACTCCCCTGCATGTAAAAGCAAAGGCTTTGTTGAGCAGTATTTCAAAGTCACCCTGGGCCTTCGAAGCCTCTGCAGGCTGCTGGGACTCCAGCCAGCTGTAATGTGAGTGGAATCAGAGCTTTGTATCTATCCGCTTTGCTTTACACACACCTCTAATGATTATGCAGTGATTATTAACTGTCTACGGGGTCGAGAGTTCCTTCCTTCAAATCAGTGTCTAATTGGCCAATATGGTCATTTATGGATAAAGAATAAGGAAATTCCTCTACCTCGTGGAGTCCTGAGGAGCATTTCTGGTTGTGGTTTGCATGGCCTGTAGACATTATAACTATGAGAGAGAAAGTGTGAATGCATATGAGTTGCTGACTGAGATAGCACATTGGAAAACACCTAGGTGCTAGCTGTTCAAATTAAACAAAACTTAACAAAAATGTCATCACAAACAACTATTTTTGTACATTTAATAATAAGCGCATACAGAATAATCACATAAAATCAGCAGTGGGAATCGTCTAGCCTAGCATACCTGCTTAGCTTTTTTCACATGACCGCTAACAAAATGTTGCTAACCTTTCACCATGGTTTGCGTTGAGTGTAGCAGACCTTTTGACATGCTTAGCGTAGCTTCCTTAGCAGTTGCTGCAGAGTTTCTCATTGTCCAGTTGGGTCACGTGTGCTTTTAATCATCCATGGCGCTTGTAGTTTTGTAAGATCACTGCTAACTAACTGGCTAATGAGTCATTAGCCAGGAAGATACCTTGTGGCGTAACATAGTAGACACTTTGTTTTGGGCAGGCATGTGAGGATGTGGGTTTGCACTCCTACTTGTTTCATGGTATTTTTGCGTATATTGCGCATATGTTAGAGAGAAAGGGATCCGTCTTCAGTTGATATTCCTGAGGTTTCTTCCATTTCTTCTTCTGCTTGTGTTTTTGAGCGTGGGTCAGAGAAGGACAGACTTGTGATTTGTATTATTGTGCTGCATAAATACAATTAATCTGAGTTGACTACACACGTTCTCTTCTCTGAGTCAGTTTGCCCCCTCCTGAGAGTGGCCACATCAAGTCAAACATGATTAATATTGCATTCATCATGGTTATTATACACTTATTGGATCTTTCAGGGAACTCCCCTGAAACACACTCCATACTGAGGCATTATTAAAAACAGTTCAATCCGCGAGGTAATTAAAGTCTATCAAAGCATAATCATCAATTATCGATGTGTCGTTATCTAGTTTTGGCTTCCACTAAACACCCCGACTGTTTCAATTCAAATGGAATTTAACATCCTTAGCTATAGTGGTACTTGACAGGCAGCAGAATGAAGCAGACTGTGGTGGAAAAGAAAGGTCTTTAATGTTCAGCGTGCTGGGGGTTAAGGCCCTGTCACACTGTCCCGAAATTGACACCCGATGGACACACGATAAAGGAAATGTTCAAATTCGGCTGTGATCGTAGCAACATCGGGCCATTCGTGAGGGCATCTTAAGCCATCGTATGACCGCCGGTGGAGTTTCTCAGGCTCCGGCAGCAACTTCGTGAGCGGCAACTTCGTAAGGCACTCGTGAGGGCATCTTGTCAAATCGTGTCATCTTCGTGTTATCATCGGTGCATTCACCCTCACTCTGATCGTGGCGAATGCCCGATGGCACCAATGATAACAAGATGCCCTCACGATGGCCTTACGAAGGGCACAATTGACACACGAATTCAACACGAAAATGAACCTTCGCAAGGTCCTTCGGCAATTTTTTGGCATGCCAAAGATTTTTGCCACCACTCACGAAGTTGCTGCCGGAGCCTGAGAAACTCCACCGGCGGTCATACGATGGCTTAAGATGCCCTCACGAATGGCCCGATGTTGCTACGATCACAGCCGAATTTGAACATTTCCTTTATCGTGTGTCCATCGGGTTGTTTTATTGCACAACAAAATCATGTAAATATATTATGTAAATAACCCAATTTGTGTTCTGTGAAACTAAAAAGGATATAATATATTATTTTGAAGGAGAGTTGACAGGAAGTTGTTGTTGTTATGGAAACAACATTACGGAGAAAACGTAATATTTTCTACATATAAAGACGGATAAAGTAAAGAACAAAGTCTGAAGATATCAGTACAGTATCATAGTACTGTAACATAATTGTTTTTGGTACTTTCATTGCAGTTGTATGTCTTAAATGTAATGTAAATGTTGCCTTCGTGTGTGGTTCGGGGGCATCTTCGTGCGAAATTCACAATTCCATATTCGTGTGTCCATCGGGTGTCAATTTCGGGACAGTGTGACAGGGCCTTTAGGGACCTGTTTGAAATCACCTGATTATTGGTGGTATAAAAGAGGACAAGATCACATTAATGGTGCATTTAGACATGGAGGATTCCAACATATGTTATGACAGAAGCGTAATTCTCCTCCTAGACAAGTTGAGTATCCTAAAAGAATATACATTTTAGAATACCTGAAGAAGACCCTTTTTTTGGTGGACAATTGTAAACTGGAACTCTGCTTTGCTGTTGCATTAAGAGCACATATTGCTCTTGACTCGTATTCGCACATTTAAATTGTATTTAAATAGTTTTACTTAATGTATTGACAAATGTTGTCCATAAAGATAGTTCAAAATGCAAACCTTTTTTTTAAACAGTAAAAATACAACAAAACAGAAATTGCCTTAAATCCACAACAGCGTCTTTTTGTTGTTTTTTTCAAATATTTTTCAATTTAATAATTATTTGGCTTGTTTGTTTTAGCCCCTGCTGTTTTTTTTGTTATTATTATAACCTGAAAAGCTTGTTTTTGTTGTGCTTATTTGTATCTTTCAGCACTGATTTATACTGCTGGATTAACTGAAAGTATTTGTCATATAAATACAACACGCAAAATACAGCTTGACTCCATTACCTAGATTTAACAGGGGTCGGCAACAGGCGGACCGCGGTCCGGATCCGGACCCAGATGCCAACCTATACGGGCCCGGACCTATAATCAATACATTAAAAGGGGAATTCAATTTTGACGGGACAATTCTATTTTAACCGCTGCCGACAGGGAGCGAAAGAGACGAGTGAGCGATACAGGGAGAGAAACACAGAAGAAAATACAAGAGAGAGAAGCGGAGAGGAAAGTGAGTGAAGAGAATAATTAGCGATACAGGGAGAGAAGCGGAGAGGAGAGTGAACAGGCGTGTTAGTGGCAGACAGGGAGAGACAAATAATTACACATGGCGCTCTCCAAGAAGAGGAAAGTGAACAGTGAGAACAGAGCTTTTAACCCTGAGTGGACTCATTCATGTTCATCCTGCCCACTGGCAGCACAGAACCAATGTGTCTCATTTGTTCAGAGTGTTTGACCAAACATTCCCTCTCAAGTCAGAACTGAGCTCACAAAAAATAAGCAGTCTCAGAGCCCAATATGATCAGTCCACCAGGATCAAAATTAAAACGAAATATCGTTCCAGCGCAGCATGTGTGTATGAGAATGGCCATGACACCATTTCACCCCATTTAAACTCCTGGCAGGACAAGCTCAAGCTTAATTCTCGCACTGAATAAAAAAAAGCGAGTGAGGGACTGCAATATAAGAGGGAAAGAAAGAGAAACTTTAAAACTGTTCAATTGTTATGATGTGTAAAGACTGATATTGTTCTATAATCGGTTGAAGCTGTTAAGTCATGATGTGAAACGGTTAACAAAGAAAAAGGGAAACTCAAGCTGTTGCTACACTTTATTTTATTTATCTAAAATTAAGCACTTTTAAGATGCACATATTTTCAAAAGCTATTTTATTTATGTTCTCTATTTTATTTGTAAATGCAGCCCGAGAGGAACATTACACATATCCACAGTATTTACTGTATATTTGTATAGCTCAATGTTAATTTGCAATAAATATTGTTGTTTATGAATTGTCAGTTGTTGATTACATGCAGACGTTGATAAAGCTACAGGCTACTTCAATATATATCACACTAATTCATAAAGCAAGTTAGAACTTTGATGTTCCGGACCTTTCCATGGGGAGATTTTCTCTAACTGGACCTCGTTGAATTTTAGTTGAATACCCCTGCCTTAGAATATATTCTTTTTTCTGTATTGAAACTTTTTCCTCGGCACATCAAATCCAAACGCGGCAGAGCCCCGTAGGAAATCTGAGCTTGATTTGGCCCAATATTTCCTCCTGATGCTACCATTTCACTGAACGTATCCATTCAATTTCCTTCTGCCGGTGAAATCCATTTACTTTGGAGCGACTGCTTCACCCTTCCCAAGTACCACAATGGCAATAATGATATAACTGACCCCTCAAATGAATGGAGATCTCGCTGCTGTATATCAATTCCACTACTTAAGAGGAATTTGGGGGGTTTTAAAGCAAACCTAGTTCTGGGTTTGGAGGTTTTTTTTTTAAAAGTGCACGGTGGCTGAAGCTCCCCAGGGTGCACGCTGAGAATTACCCTGTTATGCTGTTTATTGGTCCTGAAGGAAAGGTATTCCCAGTGCAGTGCTACTTCACGTGCAGGCAAGGCTTTTAGAGGAAGACCTTTGTGCACTGACAGTACTACACATCACGCATCCACCCGCCCACACACACACAGATACAAGACAGGAAACGCCCACACACACCTCCACATGCAATAAAGGACACTATAGACTTACACACACTCACCGCTACACACCTGCAGATGACCTAAATAATCTTCAATGCATTTGTCAGTTCAGAGAATGTATAGAAGAAAGAAATGTCAGAGAGATAAATGCATAAATCCGTACTGGGGCATCTTAAAACTGTAGAAACACAAATTGTGGCCAAGATATTTTGCACTTTCTGATCATTAAATTCCTCCAGTGGTGTTTTCTTTACAGATCTGACCGTTTGAAGAGCCCTTTACAAACTATACAAAATGCAATGATAAGACGTTCCTTTTTAGTTTAACCTCTTTTTTTCAACCAGACCTTTAACATACACAGCCTTTATTTACAATCTTTCTTTAAATACAAACCATTTTATTTTATTATTTATATGTAGGAACATGGTTATTGTAAGTTAATAACGTTCCACATTTACATTAAAAAAATGATGCAATCTCTACAGTTCATTCACATGTCTAATAAAAAGGCAGATAACACTGTATTTCCTTATGTTTTAGTTATGATTGTAGATGAAATACAAAGCTGGACAACACGTCACTATCAGCTTGATGAATTGTGTATAATCAAACTGGTGTGTTGTACACTGAAACAGACACACACCCTGTCTCCCCACACACCCCGCTGCAGACAGATTGGACTGTTTATGCAGCTCCCAGGAGAAGAGCAGTTTTTTCTGCTGTTCCAAGCTTTGCCTGAATAATCGTTGGTTATTACTCCATACAGAGGCTACTGTTGTCTTATCGCACCATGTCACAATTCATTAATTGATGCCAATCAGTGGAGAGAATTAACGTAGCCTTCCTTTTGACTTCATTAATTACCTAAGCCCGGGCACTAGGGAAACTCCTGTGCAACACAGATATTTGTCCTTATGTTGCAGAGGTGTTGTAGAAACTGTGTCTTTTAAATCTTTGCTCATTTTTAGGTTGATAAAGTTGACAAATTGAGGATGAACATTGCGAGCCAAACGATAATATTCTGCACTGCATGTGAAAGCACACAGAGAACATGTAATAGAGCGAAAATCACATGAGAGCTGCGGTAATTGTGTTCATTATAAAGTGCAGATGGGTGCTGATCTACAGATTAAGGATAACATGTCTCTTTACTCCCATGGAGGGCATGAGATTAGCTGCTAATTTAGCATTCATTCACTGGTTCATCAAGACGTTCAAGAAGCTATTAACCATTGATTGATTATTAGGTTTCTTGTCGGGATAAGGCTCATTGTTAAACAGAAAAGTGTTATTTGTTGTGCCTTTGCAGGCCAAGTGTTGTAACCTTATAAAAATGATTTTCTTTAAATGTATCTCATTATATAATATAATTACTAAAAATTCACAGAGCAGAATGAAATGTTCCACGATAAAATAAATGGTAGGTCACCATATTCCACATTTAAACTACTTGTTGTTCCTTTTATTCAAGAATTGGATTGTTGTCAAAGGTTGTCCGCTACAACTCATGGATTTCATAACCAAATGGAGAGTCTGTATGTAAACACCATATATTCATTGTTTATCTTGACAAATTGAAATAGCAAAACTGAGCCAAAAACACTTAAATAATTGGACAGATCAAATAGGCCGATATCCTAAAGAGAAGCCCTCTCTCAAGTCCAACAATGAATAATTAGATTAATAGAAAGTTGTATTCTTTCAGAGAGCAGAATCAAGATTAAATAATACAAGATAATCTCATCACACTCAATTTTAGTTTGCGTTTCCCAAGCAAAGCAAAGTCACATTAATATCCTTTCAAGTGTTTCTAAGAATGGGGTTGTTTTTATGATGACACCTAAGTGTGAAAGGAGAAACCCTAACCTGGAATACCCCAACAAGCTCAAATACACATTTGAGGTATTCTAAAAACTGTTTTTGGAGCTTGATGGAGCCAAGCTGCTCAAACAGGTCCAGAGCCTCAAATAAACAATTTGTTCTGAAGTGGAATTTCACAAACATAAAATAATGTGATGTGGAATGTAATGGATGTGGAGAAACCTTTTTCTGTTAAAAGTGGACTGTTTACTGGCACTTAAAGGTTTTAATAGTTGAGTAAATTGCACTTGGAAGATTATGTTAAAAATGTTTACAATTTCTATGCACTTTACTGTTAAAACAATGTGATTGTATGACTATTTTGAAGATTCTGCTCAGTGATAACAATTGAAATGCACTTAACTGTTTAAATAATCATATGACCATATTGCACTTATACATTTTTTTATCATTTGGTCAATAAAAAAAAACATGATCAATAAAATCTTGTGTGGCAATATATTGTTTACTGGTAACCTGACTAATAAAGTCATATTAATGTGTAATATGGATCAATTATTAAGTAAATAGCTGCCTACGATTAGGAGTAAATATTACTCATTTATAAGTAATACGTTTTATTAAGTAATTGAGTTAGATTTGACTGAATTTCTTAAAGTAAGTCTTATATATTAAATATTAGTAATCTTCGCCCAGCTGCCTATGATTGAGAGTAAATATTACTCATTTATAAATAATATGTTTTAAGTAATTGAGTTAGATTTTACTGAATTTCTTAAAGTAAGTCTTATATATTAAATATTAGTAACCTTTACTCAAAAGAAGTGTGTGCAAATTGTTACCCCCATTTTATTGAGTAGATCTTATAGGTTGATTTTTACAGTGTGGACCTTGCAGTGAGAATCTTTTGTCACACTGTTATTTTCAAGGTCAGCAACGATGCTTCCAGGCTCTTAGTAATAGTATTATTATGCAGGTCAGGTAACATCCACGGAGGATTAAATTAGGGAACTACACGGAGAGGTTAAGATGATCACTTACGATAAGGTACTTTATAAAACATTGTCAATGACAATCAGTTTGATTCTGCATCTGGAGTGCCAATGTTTCACAATTCTTCTAAAGTAGGTCATCTTTTTAACTTATTTTGTGAGTCTCAGGAAATCAGAGGGAAATCATGTGGCGGATACAGCTATCGGTTAAACTTTGTTAACATTGTGAGGCATTTGTGCTGCAGTCATGTGATTTATATTAATTAGAAAGTAGGCAAAATGTTGGCAGACATTATCTGTCTCCTGTGCTATACTTTGCCATACAAGTAGTCATAATGCTCAGCCCTAAAATAGGCATAAAAACATCTTTCTAGTGTCCATTTGCCCATATGTTAATGCAGCTTAAGTGTTTGCGGAGGTCTGTGCTGTTCAAGTGCCATTCTGATTAAAAACTAAAAAGTTATTTTAGTTTCCAAAAGCTAAATGTTCCCCGTCTGACAATCTGAGACAGTCAAAGACACACTTAGATAGCGAAGGGGTTGATTTAGATGTTTTGTTTAGGATTGATTATTGAATAGAGTGGTACATTTATTATGACATTTTTTTAAGGCTGTCCTGGAAGTTGGCAACGCAATGGTTCCATCGGAAAAGGCTTTCATTGGATTTGGAAATGTTGTAGAAAATAATCTTTGTGATAAGCATGCTACATTTATGATACTTACATGTTTTCCTCAGCACGGTAATCTCCACATATTAGCACCACTTTTAGTCAAAAGCTAACATTTGGCTACCAACAAACTATAGATCGACTGACCTTACATCACCACTGCTAAGTAAGAGGCGGCAAATACAAATCATTAAATTCTCTTCAGCTTGTGTTAATCACAGACTTTTTTTCAGTTTGAAAAACAAACTGAAAAACCATCGACTCTGAGCAAAAGGAACCTAAAGTGGTAGAATGCTGACTCATTTCCAGGTTTTAGGACTCATTCCTGCAGCACTATATCAAGGCTGATCATCATTGTTCTTTGAGTTTAGCCATATTAGTTCTTTACAGTTTTCACAGCCTTCTTTGCTCGATAACCCCCCTGCATACATACATGATGCCCCCCATCACCACCTCCCTATCTTTCCTCAGGAGAGTCTCTGTTACGTCCCTCAGCCGTCTTATTAGTGTCATCACGCTCTATTGCTCTGCACTTGTCATACTGATACCAAACTAATCAAGACTAATGAATTCATTTAACTGATGATAATAATGTTATTAAAATGCAAATTGTTAATTTCTTTTAATTGCCCTACATCACATGTAATCAATCACAGCAACTTCTATCCTCGGCACAAAACTCTCCACCTCTTTCCCACTTTTCTCGCACCGTTTCTGAAAATATTTCTATTTCCCAGGCCGTGTTGGTGAGTTCTGTCATGGTCTGGTTAGAGATGCGATTGTGTGTCGTATCATTTATTCTTAATCTTCTTGTTTGTGTCTGCTTCAGTGCTTGTGAATGGGCTGGTGACTGTAGAGCTGTAATTGGAAAATGCATGACTTATTTGCAATGATGGAGCAAACATGGAGAATAGTATTTGTATCAGGTTTCCCTCCAAACTGTAATGTAACAGGCGAGCAGTAACATACTAAGTCCTTTCAGGCTACCAAAGTTCATACAGAAACCAACTTCATGACAATTATCCCTCTGACTTCATTCATGTGACTTCATTAATCAGTCTGCTTGTTGACTGTAGTTTTAAATGTCAACTTTTCTCTCAGGCAGATCTGCTCTAAATGCAAAAATATAACCTAATCCATGAAGCAATATTGTCCCTTGAGATTTATATCAGAGGAATTATGAGCTTTGTTTAGAATTAAAACTACAAAATGCAAGTAGTATTTGGAAATAGCTTATGATATTGTTGTTTACTTTCAAAGCAGTTCTAAATATCTACTTGAAGCTGATGTATGCTAACAAGAGATTTGAAGGACTTGTTGGATAGATACAGTAAGCAGAAACACATAGTAGCAGTTTGGCAAAAATCTAGCAAATTAAAATACACTATTAGAATAAACCCTAAGCCTTATAACCCTTAATATATAGCATTTCCGGAATTAAAACAACTAGAATTTATGTTTTAGATTTTGTTAGGTTGTATAACTATATTATTGCAAATAATAATATTCTTCAGGCAAAGGTCTATTACCAAAATATTCTAACCAAACCATCAGTAAAACCAAAACCAATCTACCATGTGTGCTAACATTAGCCATGATATGCTAATGGTCATACCAGACCAAGTAATACTGGAAAGGCAAAGTTGAGTGTAGTAAAAGTACAAATGTAATACTAGCTAAATAATGTTTAAGTATTCAAATGTTCCTTTAAGGGAGTTATAAATACAGTATTACTGTTACAGTACAGAAAAGTAGAAGTGAAGCTACATTATTATTTTACCATATGATTTTTGATTTTTTTTTAAATAACCCCTAACTCAAATAACTGTAAGATAAGTCAAATGGAGTACAATATTCCCTAGTGAAATAAATACAAATAAAAACAAGCACTTGCATAGCTTTAAAAATGTAAAAAGTATCCCTCTAAAAATCCCAAATGTAAGGGCCACAAAAACTGTGAACATGACACCTTCTACTCTTCTCGATTGGGATCAGGAACAACTTTAAAAAGATAAAGGAAAGAAAGAAATCCGATACAAACTAGTACCCCCAAGTTCTCAAGATTTACTCCCCAGAATACATGTACGACTGCATCTGAAAACGATTATGGCTCTTCAACACTGTGTGTGTGTGAGTTTTTGTGTGTGTGTTATTAATGCACAGTATGTCGGTGCCCACAAAAGAAAATAGCCACAACCAAGAATCAATCAATAAACACAATGCGGTGTGCATTTAATCCCGAGAGTCTATGACCTTCACAGCGTAGAATATCAATTTATCTCAAAATAATTTTCAGCACTCCATCTTCCAGTGTTTTCTTACTGTGCATTGTCAGTCCCAGAACATTTCTTTCATTTCACCTCAGGCAGAGATTAATTTGGGTCTTATCTAAAGTCTATTGACTGTATTTTATCACAAAGGTGAACAGTGGGAGAGTTATAATCAATGGTGAAAAACACAGGGCATTTAGTTTAAAACCTACACTGTGAATATATGGAGAGCTATAAGAGTTGAAACAAAGTTGTATTTGCTGCTGCTATCGGCCTTGCTTTTCAACGCTTTACAATAAGTATTGATTTTGTGAATGCAGGTCAATAGAATACATACAGATGTATTTTCCTTTTTTTGTGTGCCTCCTACTACAGGCATAGAAATCTTAAGCATCCTTCCAGTGTCTCCATCACATCTCCAAAAACATCGAAAGACATTTCCACAGGTATTATTTGGAAGACCTGACCACATATTGGGAATATAAATGGTTATCCTTTGTTTGGTTTGGTTTTATCTCCTGAAAACATATCGAAAATGTTAGCTTTCCTCAGAAATCTCACAGGGCCAGGCTGGTGTCTTTGGGGGGGGGGGGGTAAAATCATGTCCACAGAACTTTTTTAGACCCAGGTCCAAAAGAGCTATTATGACAACTGATTCTACTTTTTGAGAAACCAACAACCAATCGCAGCTTTGTTGGCGAGTTTAAGAACAGAGGAACTTAAAGGTCAAAGTGTGGATAAGATCTTAAAGCCCTACCTCAAGCATGCCAGAAAGATTCCTACTTATGTTGATTGAGAATGTGGAACTGAGCTTTTATTAAGATCATTTCATGTGTTTTCAATTAGTACTCACATGCTTCAACCTTACTTAGTGAGCATGTCTTTGAATGAGTCATGAAAGCATGTGTTATCTCTACAATCAGGAAGTGTATTCCCTCTTTTGATATAAGAAATGTTACTATAGTGTGAAAAGTGAGACAGAGCAAGGATATCTCTGCATTGTAGTGTTTTTTTAGCGTGAAGCTGCACCAGGAGAGGATCCTCAGTGTGTGTTTCTTCGTGGTCTTATACGCTGTGAAAGGTTAGCTTTTAGCCTTTAACTTTTCGAATCACGGATCAAATTAACATGAAGTGGTGGAGGAAAGGTTGTGGCCTGGCTGCCCCTCAGAGCTTACCCCTGTGTGTATGTGTGTGTGTGTTCACGTCTGTGTATGTTTTCGAGATCCAAGGTTGTTTTACAATGTTCAGTGAAACTTCAATGCTTAAAACGCGAGCAATGAATAATGATTGTCAGCGCGTGTAAAAACCTGTATTTCAAAGAGAAGTATTCCTTCCACATGTTCTTAATGACTATGATGGTGTTGACACAGTGGTAACATGCAATAAATGAAAGCAGTAACCCTGTCATATCCAAGACCGTTCTGGGAAATAACGACAATTTAATCCGGTTTATCCGTAATTGCACCTCATTGATTGATAATTGTTTTGATTGATGTGCAGCGAGACACTAATTGGAGCTTGTGGAGGTATTAGAGCGGTGGTCTTTGTCCCCCCTGCTCCTCAGACGTCGATTGTTATGTCGTGCGGCAGGTTGATTGACAGGCAGATGAATGGAGTCTGCCAATTTGACTTGGGTGTGTGGTGACAGAATCATCCATGTGCACACGAAAAAGTGATACAAGTCTTATTTCTCCAGGGATAAACCTGTAGTTAGTCTTTTTTGCTTAGAGCAGTCTTTTTTGCTTAGAGCAGTTGAGCTAGGTGGCCGAAAAAGCATTACACATGGAGGACTTGTTGCATGGTCTAGCAGGACAAAAGGGTCTGATGTTTATGGGCTAATACTGACACAGATCAGATGCATTATGCATGACCTTGTGGGTTTTAATCTCTGTAGCCATTTTCCTCCTGTTGATCTATATGAGACGTGGAGGAATGGCTAATTTTATTGCCGTTTGAGTGTTATTCCAGGTGCCATAATCACAGGAGTGTAGAGGCTAATTCATGGCTGTGTCTTCAGATGGCTTAATGGTGTCGTTACACCTGGGAGGAGTAACGATTATTGTCATGTATGCTGAAAAAGTTCACCAATATATTGTTAGAATACATAGTGGATCAGATTTCAATCCTTCTAGAGTCTCCTAGGTGAATTCACTCTTGTGTATTGTATGCTAATCATTTATGCTGTACAGAAAAAAATGAAATAAGAACACTTTGAGTGAGGTTTATCGGCAGAACATGTACAATATCTGTTCAGACATGGATCAAATCTGGCAACCCAAATGGTGCAATTTGGACATGTGATATCTGTCAACTTTGAATAGAAAATAGGAAAGCAAACATTGTTGCCGATTTTCAGCAGCGGGGCAGACACTGTGCTATATGTCAAAAAATTGATGTAAGCTACAAATAATTCCCCTTTGCCTACTTATTCTAACTCTTGCATGTGCCAATCAGAAACTTTAACAAATGGTTGACGCAGTTTCTTCTTGTTCAAGTTTTCCATTCTCATTCTATTAACATGACAAACAGCCATGCATGACTCAGGTTTGGACATTGAAGAGCCAATCTGTTAGAAGAATATCACTCGTCACCAGC
Source organism: Gymnodraco acuticeps (assembly GCF_902827175.1). Taxonomy (NCBI): domain Eukaryota; kingdom Metazoa; phylum Chordata; class Actinopteri; order Perciformes; family Bathydraconidae; genus Gymnodraco; species Gymnodraco acuticeps. Next base: position 759,990 of record NW_022992223.1, on the reverse strand, counting down.
TTGAGTTTCAATATACATGTATTTATTATCCTCTCAAGAATGGAAGTAGTCATCACATAAAGAGCATATGATACAACTAGTGTCCTTCAGATGCTTTATATACAAGAGAGGGTGTTATTCAGTCATAAGATACATGGATACCGGTACAAAGCAGTATTCTTTGCTTAGTTCAGATTAGCTAAGAAGACCCACGTCAGAAATTATCATGCTTGTCATATGTCTATTTCCATAGAGGCTGAATCATCATTATAATTACATAGCTATCATATGCCTAAAATAGTCCTGAGGCTAATCATACATCCTGTTATACACAGCTACAGTTTGGCCTTTGTTATCATGTGCTACTCTGATATTGAAAAAGTACATTCAGTATTTTCCCAACACAATCCAGTTCTTCAGACGTCTTCAGGTGTTGCTAAGAAAATAATAAGCCTTTGTACAGTAACTAGTGTACTCTGTGTGGCGAGAATGCAATCCGTAGTTGTTAATTTATCTTTAACAAAGTGCCCCCACCACTTTTCAAAGTAAGGCTAATGGATTGCTAGCTACCCAAGACATCTTTTCACCAATCAAACACTGAATTAAAACTTGCAAGCAGGAATAAAATGTGTCCTCTCAATACTGCAACCCCAGTGTTACTGCATGCTGCAACATCAGTCTTTCCGCCTTCAGTCCACTCTTGCATTGCTCAAAAAAAATGAGCATGCCTTGATTACAGAGTCCCCGCTATGGCTCATGTAAATCTCTTTCCCAGCAGAGCCATTCCAACCATTGCTTTACATAAAATGATGAATTCTAACATTAGCTGGAACTGTACTTCCACTTGCATTAGAAGAGATGCACACACCTCTGAAAGCAAGCTGAAGATAGATGTTTTCTCCTGACTCCATATTGACACCTCGTGCTAACCAAGTGAACTACAATGATTTCACTTGATAATAAGTCACCTCAATGCATGAAACCATTATTTCCCCTCTGAGGCATCTATTCCTGCTGGGAGGCGATAAGACAGGGGAGAGATAACAGCTTTGGGGACGCCGTGTTCGTTACAGTGATTATGGTTTTAAGAGGTGAGAGGGACAGCGAGGTATTGTCTGCAATACGAAAGTCCTATTATCACAGGCTTTGAAATGTACTTAAGTAAAAAGTACCCATATCTACCAACTGTTTTAAAGAGTAACTGACCTCCCTTTATATTAATAGAACAATAATGTAATTGTTAGCTAATGAATGTTTCGATGCTGAACAACGGCAAAAAGATAAAGTTTTCATTGGTCCCTCTTCTTTAGAGAAGACCAGGAAATGATGGATACACGGATCGTGTTCAAATCAATAGGCACGCAATGACTCTAAATAATAATGATCACGCCACCAAACACTAAAACTAAAGGAACCAGCCTGTTTTGAAAATGTAAGAAGAAGAAAGTACAGGTATTTGTGTTCAAAATGTAAGAAGTAAAAGTAAAAAGTCGTCTGAAAAATAAGTAGTGGACTAAAGTACTGATACCAAAAAAGTTTACTTTGTACTCCCCAAAATGTAGATTTAGACCACGATTATCGAGTGAAAAATGAGTCTAAAAAAGTTCTGTGCCGTTAACAATATCTTTTTCATCTCATTAATTATATCATGACCCTAATCTATCTGCCTAGTGCAGAAGCCCAACTATGATAATGGTATTTTGATATTGCAGAAAAAATTGTCTTTCTCAGCTTTAATGTATAGTTAATACCTCAATGTTCACCTTTGAGATCTTACTACAGTTGACTTAAGTTACACAAATTAGGCTGGTGAGTAAATCGAAGGCCATGCACTATACTACATGGATGGACAAGTTTATAGAACATGTTCCTTTTAAAGAACATCCTGAAGGTGTTTGTGATATGTATACACATATTGAAATTCTGGGATATATCTTGATCAATATGAAACCTTGGACAGTGCATTAAAAGAAAGTTACAGTCATGTGCGAATTGGGGTAAAAAGTTGAAAGCAGATTAAAAAAAACCTGCACCCATAAATGTGTCACATGCACTCTAACACTGTCAGTCCCTGCTCTCCAAGGTTAACAAATAACACCAATAATCATCCTGCATTCAGAATCTTGTTTGTGTTATCGGAGGTGTTAATATGAAAGCATGAATTGCTGGTTGATTAAACTCTAACATCAGGTACTGCTACAAAAGACAGAAAAACCTTTCAATGCTGGGAATATAATTACAGCCTCTTTCTGTGTGTTATTTAAAAATGAGTGTCAGGAAGCAGCATAATGGGAATAATTCTGCAGCCCATTTTCAAATCAAATTTCGGTGTTGATGGTGAGAGCAGTGTATGTGCTCATCTCTTGGAAGCAAATCCTCCGTTTGAATAACCCCCTGGAGCTGGAAGTGAACCGGATTCCGGAGCTAAGAGTCGGCGCCTCTGCGGTGTGAACAGGAAAAACCGGTACTTTTCAGGCTCCAGCTCCAGCTCCGAGCCGGAGCTGAAAACGCGTTGGTGTGAAAGGGGTAGCAGAGCTGTTCTGTGAGGCCTTCAAATGACTCACTTTCACTGAAACATTTATTCAGTAAAAGTATGTGTCACATATGTTGATGCTGTTGGCGCGTAAATATTATACTACACTTTTTATATAAAATTATAATAATTTTTTTTTAAAGATTATATCTTTGTAGTCAGTGTTGTCATGTTTTTAATCCACTTGACATTTTTAGAATATGTATAAATAACAAAAATAAATTCAAATAATTAATAAAAATACGGCCTTGATATAAATATATATGATTATATTTTAGATCTTTTTAATATATTTTTACAGCCTTACCAGCACTTTTAAATGTTAATTCACAAGAAATGTGAATTTATAACATTTGACTTTATTTGTAATATGTACTTTTTTTTTTATGTTGTCCATGATAAGTAATATGATTGAAAGCCCCAAGACAGCTATTAAATAAACCTTGTGGGGAAATTCTTTACTGCTGTTTCCAGTATAGTCTTTATTTGAGCTTTAACATTTTTCTCTTTCAACTATGTGATTTTAAAGGTCAAGTCTGATGTTTGGAAACCGGTTTCTGAGACATGGCTGTTAACCTCAGAGCTTTTGGAAGTACACTTTTCCCAGAGGTCAGGTTGTAAATTTGAGAAGACATATCTGAAATGTCAAATAGTTTGTTTCGAATCTTCATGGAATCATAGTCGTCATTTATACTGGAGATGCTGGAGACATCTCCCCACCACTTTCTCAAATGGCCAATTCTGTGCCCCACACTTTTTACAAGTATAATTTGTTAAAAATGTTCTGAAATATATGTTACGCCAACATTACTAACCAAATGCACAGGGGGCAACATGAATATGAGTCCCTACCACTTTTCAAAACAAAGTGACACCCATGCTAGTCATGTAAGCAAAATATTATCCAACACTGTTTGTTTAGGGCGCGCTTACCCACATATTAATTAAGTCTGCTCTTTTAATTACAGGAATGAATGAAGCATCTCTGCAGAGATTACTCAGTGTATGACTCACTGCATTTCTTTACTATTCCCAGTGCTGTGCTTTCAAAATCAGAGTTATTAGTCCACTTGACCCTCCCTCGGTTGTTGTCTCTATCCCTCTGTCTGCTAAAGAGTCATTATCGCTGCTGCTCATTAATTACACATGTGAGTCCATGGCCAGACATCAGAGCGTTGCCCAGGTGACTGTTTCTGTCAACTGTAGCCAATTTTGCCAATTTGCACAACGTTCTTGATTTGTTCAATCAAGGCGTCACAGACAATTTGTCGTCCGGCGGCCACCTCAGAGCTCTTCACAGAAAAGAAAATTAGAGTATCCGTCAGCCGTCCCTAAGGGTCCTGCCTTTGGGAGATGTAGCATCCTCCCCTTCTGTTGACAGACCTGGCGTCTGCCTCACTTGTCACTGTAATTAGTTTTGTTTCGCTACTATTGTGCTCAACAGCCCTGCTTTATTGCTGCGTATAGCTCTGTGCAGCCGGGGCTCATGCCACAGAGCTAAAGGAGGATGGCTTTAAATGCCCTGACATGAAAAAAACTAGTATTCTCCTCCACCATTGATTCCTCTCAACAGCTTGTAATAAGCAAACATGCTTCATGTGTCCAACTTATTTGTGTCTCTCTGCAAACCACAATTACAGACCAGTGTTCCATTGATGGATCGTGGATGGCTTTAATTAATCAGCTGGATAATGTTGCATTCAGGCTCAGTGCGGATGAAAGAGGTCACGAGGGGACTTGGCCCAACACGGATGGAGGGGTGCAGTGTTTTTTTATCAACCCATGGTCTCTATGGAAGAACTTATCTGGTGTGCACAGGATTTTGGGACATGGAACAGAACAAAAAACAGGATCAGACCTGAATACCTGATCTGTGCACTGACATACTTCATTTTGAAACTAGTGCTTTTTCACCTGTTGGATAAACTTCTCTATGTTGATAATTTGATCTTGGAATATTTTATGCAGTTGTTGCCATTTTAACCAAGGCTCAAAGACATTATTTTAGTACTGATTATATTTTATTCTGTGCTCGTCTCTTATGGAGTACCACAAGGCTCTATGCTAGGTCTTTTTTTTAATTATTCTTCCTTTCTTTATCTCTGTTACAATTGTATTATTTTCACACAAGAAACCAACTATTTCAACACCCAAATGACCTAAAAATATGGTTGTTTTAAAAAACATTGCATTCATTTTAATTTCCTTTACAATTCAAGAGGCTCAGTACAGGTAGTTCTACTGCACCAAGATAGGAAAACAATTTACTTAAAGACTTTCATCTTCTGTATTTTCAGACTTCCTTCAAGCAATATTAAAATAAAGAGCAACCATTTTATAAGTTATGTAACCGTTGTAATAAGCGGTTTCCAGAATGGCTTCATGCTGCAAGCTTACATTTTCAAAGTTCAAGTGGCAAACCTTTTCTTTCTTTTTTTTTTAATTATGCTTTACACCTAGGAACAGCTCTCCTGCAGCCTTTCATTCGGCTTGTGAGCCACCTCAGTCCCCAGCTTTAAGTTAGCTGTAGCCGCAGTCCTTCCCCTAACACACAGGTATCACATCCTCTGACTACAATAACAACAGTAATGAACTGAGTGGCACGTGGCAGCTGCTCTGACCGCCCCTCTGGCCTAAACTGATTCACACCCCCCATAATGGCTTTTACTCCCAAGGCCCCTGCGCTTCCAACACCACACACATGTTGTGGGTTCATTTATAACGGAGGACAGCCTTTTAGTAATCAGATAGTGGTTCGATAAACGCTGAACTGCTGACTCCCTTGAGGAAGGCTTCTGAAGGGCGATTTACCACCTCAGTGCTGATGTGATGTCTATCCTCTGTTGGCTCTTTGTGTCTGTCTATGGATGGGGCGTTGGGGCTTTATGTCTCTCTCTCTCACTCTCTCTCTTTCACAGGGTATAAGTGTGTGTGCAGTCCTTTGAGAAGACATTGTGTGACAGCATAACAGACTGATAGGACCCAGTATCCCCTTTGGGTAAAGAAAAAAATGCAGCAACTCATGATGCAGCCTATCTTTCTTCAATGACAACCCAATTTACACCTTTTTAAAAAGACACAGCAGTTTATAATAGCATCTATGACATTTTTTTAATATAAATAAATATTTCCATCCTATTACCTGCCAATGAATAACGCATAATAGCGATTAAACCTCCACTCATTTTGTGAAAGCTTTTCCATTTGCTGCCTCTAAACACTCGGCGTCTGGTAGGCCTTTAGTGGGAATAATCCTCCAGGCACATGGCAGCAAATGGGGCTTGTCTCTCATGCAGCAACAGCAGCATATATATCTTAATGAGTACAAAGGAAGTGAAGACGAACGGCAATAGCTACCACTTAAAAATCACCAACAACAGGAAGTTAACTTAAACAATAGAACATTCTGAAGAAATCCAGTGTTTTGCATGTTGCTCATGCAGCAGCAGCAAATATCTCTTTATAAGTATAAAAGAAGAGAAGATGTTTGCATAAGTAGCAATTGCTAGCACTTAAAAAACACATAGCAGGAAGTTAACTTTAACAGAAAATGCAGAAAGACAACAAAACTTTGAATTAAAGGATGGGACTAAACTTCAATGTTGTTCTTTCTTTAAATATAGAATACTTTTTTTCGTAGCATGTTGTGCAAACATACAAACATGCTGCAGGATTTATTCATAAACATGAACTCATTATACAAACCTCATATCACCACATTATTTCTGCCCTGCTCATGTGAAAGAGAATAATTTACTTAATAACTCGGTGCACAGCACACTACCAGCGGTAGGTACTTCTTCCCACTTTGTGATCCGTACCTTCCTCGGTTCAGTATGAATAAATATGTGCATGTTTTCCTCAGTTTCTGCAAGGTGTAGTTGTTCTAACCAATGTACAGGGGCAGAGGCAGGCAGGCAGAGGAGCCTGTGTGTTTTTTACATTTTCCCTTTCTGCTGCTCTATTCTCAGAAAATGATGGACACATGATGACAGCAGCCAAGGGTGTAACTTTGGTTTGAGAAGTGGGGGGGACACAAAACAGGGGTTCCTCCGCAATTAAACATTTTCTCAATTGAATTCCATTTCCTGCCTTTCTACAAATATATTAGGGACTATGTTAACAAATCCAAGAAAAATGTGTAGTGTATATAATGAGTGTGCACACTTATCTAGTATTCTATCCATGTGAACATGTTTTATTTGTGACGACCTCACATCCTCTAGGGGGGTCCGGGAGCATGCACCCCCGGGAAGATTGTTTTCTTTAAACTGAAGTTGAATGCATCAATCTGGTGCACTTTGAGGGCAACATTAAGAGATTTATGGATACAGTTCTCAGAATATGAAACAGAACTGTATATATTTCAATAATCAAAAAACCATTAGAATATGCTCACAACCAATAACAAATCATTGATAAACTCCTCTATATCTTTATCTTACCTAGTCTGCATTCTTTCTTTTTATTTATGCATATTTGACTAATCACTCCCCTTTCAAATTGTATTTTTTATGTTTGTACTGACCTATAGTACACATTGGAAAGATGTATTAACTTATTTTATATACAACTAATATTACATAGATGGAAATATGTGTTTACATAGATGACCAAACCGTTTGAGACCCACTGAGATAACTTAGACTAAAGTTTACAATCTAATCACTCAGAGTCCTTTACCTCCCTGAGCTGACGTTATCTCTCTCAGTCCGACAGGAGAGGACTCTCCCTCTCCTTATTGCCAAAAGTTGTATTTACAAGTATTAAAAGTAAGCAGAGGACACCAAACCAACTGAGACCCGTCTGTCCGCCGTACGCACTGTACAAAACACACACCTACACACTGTACCACATACACACCTACACACTGTACCACGCACACACTACACACTGTACCACACACATACTACAGCTCGTAAAGCATAATCAGGCTACAGCCGTTGTGTATTTTATTATGTGAAGCACTAAATGGTCTTAGAAAAATATTGACTCTTTGTTTGTAGATATCTACTAAACTAAAGCAAACAAAGAGAGTAGGCCTGTTATACTGAGTGTTATACACTCCTGTCTAAACATCAGTCAGGCTTCAGAAAGCAACACAGCACCATCACTGCGACAATGAAAGTGGTGAATGATGTGGCGAGTATTTTAGACAATAAGCAGAGTTGTGCAGCTCTATTTATTGACCTGTCCAAAGCGTTTGATACCGTCGATCATCGCATTTTAAAGCAGAGGCTAGCCAGTATAGGCATGTCCAGCCATGCAGTGGGGTGGTTTGAAAACTACCTCTCTGAAAGGTCCCAATGTGTTCACTTTGATGGGCTGTCTTCTGAGTGGTTAAATATTGCTAATGGTGTTCCTTAAGGTTCTGTTTTAGGTCCACTTTTATTCTCCATCTACATCAATAGTTTAGGTGAAAATGTGGATGAAGCTACTTTTCATTTTTATGCGGATGATACCGTGATGTACTGTGCAGGTCCCTCGATTAAGGAGGCTGGTGTTAAATTACAGGCTGTTTTTAACATTATTCAGACTCAGCTCTCTGAATTAAAGCTTCTTTTAAATATTGAGAAAACCAAGGTAATGCTCTTTTCTAAAGCTAAAAAGACACCAGAGCATGTTTTAGATATTGTAACTACACAAGGAACAAAACTTGAAGTTGTTGCCTGTTACAAATACCTTGGTATCTGGCTTGATGATGGTCTCACTTTTAAACTTCATGTCAATAACCTGCTTAAAAAGCTGAGGGTTAGGCTAGGTTTCTTTTACAGAAATAAGTCCTGTTTCTCGCTTGAGGCCAGGAAAAGGCTAGTCACTGTGACCTTTTTACCTGTGCTGGACTATGGTGATTTGATTTATATGAATGCACCTGCCAATTGCCTGATCAAGTTAGATGCTGCGTATCACAGCGCGCTAAGATTTGTGACAAACTGTAAAGCATTAACGCATCACTGTACCCTGTATGCAAGGGCTGGTTTGCTTTCACTAACTGTACGGAGGCTCAGTCACTGGTACATTTTTATTTACAAAGCCATGTTAGGGAAACTTCCATCCTATATCTGCTCCCTGATCTCACGGCGAATTGTAAGTGGCTACTGCCTGAGATCGCATGCTGTAGTTTTATTAAATGTGCCAACTGCTAGGACTGTCTTAGGGAAGACAGCTTTTAGATGTGCAGCGCCACTGTCTTGGAATAGTCTGCAACTGAAATGGAAACTGAGCAATCTGGTGCCACTAAATGTTTTTAAAGCTCGGTTGGATGCTACTCAATCGGAAGCTGTTGGTACCTGTATACATGTGGATAGTTATGTAAATTGTAATCCCTGTGATGATGATGTAAGATGTCCTTTTGTTGTTCTGTTAATGTTTTTATGTTTCATGTGGAACCTACTTGAGCAAGTCTCCCTTGTAAAAGAGTTCAATGATCTCAATGGGATTTATCTGGATAAATAAAGGTTTGAAATACATACTGCTCTGCTTTCTGCACGGACCTCACAGCTGTTACACGATGAAAGCAGTTTCTAAAATAATATCCAGGGGATGCATGCAGTGCTGTCATTGGCTGAGATAAGTCCGGCCGTGCGTCACGCCTCCACCGTTCTCGGAAATGCATCCGCGGAGGAGCCGTGGAGGAACCATCAGTGTATCCTCGGTTAGAGCTCCTCCTCGACGCTCGATCCTCGGTCCTCGGTCCTCGATGTGCATTTAGAGAAATGAGATGTCCTTCAAAATGGCGCGCTGAAATTCATTTCCGGGTCACTACCGGAGGACTGAGGAGTCGAGGAGGGGAAATTTGAGTATTGAGAAACCTCTACAGACGCTCCTCCGTGACGATGACCGCTTACGTAAAAAAAAAATAAAAAAAATATATATATTTAAAATGTGGGGGGGACACAAATGGGATTTTGAAAAGTGTGGGGGACATGACGACATGTTCCTCCTGTCCCCGGTGGAAATTACGCCCACAGCAGCACAACATCATTCAGAAAATAGAAAAGTAGCTTAGCGCTAGTTATAGGCTTGACAGGGACACTGTGTGGCCTACTGTGCTCGACAATACAACGAACATATACTACTGCATTAGTTTCAAACACAATAACACATACATTAATCTGTGTGTCATAGTGTGCTATTTTTCACTTTTATAAAAGGTAAATATATCTGCAGGGTTTTCTAAAATAGTCGAAATGTGGTTGTGAAAATGAGTTTTTTATGCTGCCATTGACAGATTGACAGGATGTGGGTGCTTTATCTCGAGGTATAAATGCAAAAACAAGAAATGCTACAGTTCCTAGGTGTTGCTCGAGGGAGTACATCGCCACAAATGTAACAGTAGCTGATTTGACTCGAAGATAAGTTGATTTATCTGTATGCCGTTATGTTGACACTGCCAGAAGAATAATTTACCTAGTAGCAATATGCACACATTTTATAAATACATCCGCAGCTCTCAACAAATGTTCCACATGAAAGTTAGCTTACTCGTCATAAGAGGCTGAGAAAGCAGATAGATACATGAGTCAATGGTTAAAAAAAGCAGCTTCATATGGTACATTTAAAAATTGAAATTAAAAACATAACCCTGATAATGTCATCAAAGGGCTAGTGAGTTGAGTTATGGGAATCTAGTGAAATGCAGAAACAAAAATCAGGATATTTGGTGATTCATTCTTTATTATAATTTATTATTATTTGTTTCGTCCACTTAATGTGTTGTTTAAAATAATACTTCTGCATACAGTATGTGTGACAATGTAGCCTAAGTGTTGCACGGCCAGATACGGCTCGAGAAGCTGACTCAGACGGAAATATTGTTTTTATAATATATGACGGAAATATATGATATATTATGATATTATATGATCGATGATCTGATTGATGATGTGATATGAATGATAAGTGCGACACTTCGGTGTCTTCTCTGCAGGCTACTGCAGTTTAAACTATAAAAAAAAGTTATTTAGCCTTCCCAAACCTGAGCCTCACGCGCCGCCTATGCGCGGACTGTACTGTTACTTTGATCCGGTTACATATGTTCATCCATCCATCCATCTTCTCCCGCTTATCCGTGGTCGGGTCGCTGGGGTAGCAGTTCCAGCAGAGAGCCCCAAACTTTCTTTTCCCTGGCGACATCAACCAGCTCTGACTGGGGGATCCCAAGGCGCTCCCAGGCCAGCGAAGAGATATAATCCCTCCAGGATCCTTGCGAGAGTAAAAAGCTGATCCGTCGTTCCACGACCAGGACGGAATCCGCATTGTTCCTCCTCAATCTGAGGTTCGACAATCGGCCTGACCCTCCTTTCGAGTACCTTAGAGTAAACTTTCCCGGGGAGGCTGAGTAGTGTGATGCCTCTGTAATTGGCACACACCCTCTGATCCCCCTTTTTAAAAAGGGGAACCACCACCCCGGTCTGCCACTCCTTCGGTACTGTTTCCGACTTCCACGCAATGTTGATGAGACGTGTCAACCATGACAGTCCCTCAACACCCAGAGCCATCAGCATTTCTGGGCGGATCTCATCCACCCCCGGGGCTTTGCCACTGTGGAGTTGTTTGACGACCTCAGTGACCTCCCCCCGGGAGATTGGTGTTGATCCCCCATCATACTCCAGCTCTGCCTCTAACATAGAGGGCGGAGTTGTCGGGTTCAGGAGTTCCTCAAAGTGTTCCTTCCAACGCCCTAACACTCCATCAGTTGAGGTCAACAACGTCCCATCCTTACTGTACACAGCTTGGATGGTTCCCTGCTTCCCCCCTCCTGAGGTGTCGGACAGTTTTCCAGAACAACTTTGGTGCCGCCCGAAAGTCCTTCTCCATGTCTTCTCCGAACTTCTCCCACACCCGCTGCTTTGCCTCGGCCACGGATGAGGCTGCTGCCCTTCGGGCCTGTCGGTACCTTGCAACTGCCTCGGGAGTCCACTCTGGTTCAATGTCCCCAACCTCCACAGGAATGCCCGAAAAGCTCTGCCGGAGGTGTGAGTTGAAGGCCTCCTGAACTTGGGCCTCCTCCAGACGTTCCCAGTTCACCCGAACTACACGTTTGGGCTTACCAGGTCTATCCAGAGGCTTCCCCCGCCACTCGACCCAACTCACCACCAGATGGTGATCAGTTGACAACTCCGCCCCTCTCTTTACCCGAGTGTCCAAAACATACGGCCTCAGGTCCGATGATACGATAACGAAATCGATCATGGACCTTCTGCCTAGGGTGCTCTGGTACCACGTACACTTATGAGCATCCTTATGTTCGAACATGGTGTTTGTTATGGCCAATCCATGACTAGACTAGCACAGAAGTCCAGTAACAAACCACCACTCCGGTTCAGATCAGGGGGGCCGTTCCTCCCAATCACGCCCCTCCAAGTGTCTCCATCATTGCCCACATGTGCGTTGAAGTCTCCCAGCAAGATTAAAGAGTCCCCTTCAGGAGCCCCATACAGGACTCTTTCCAGGGTCTCCAAGAAGGCTGTATACTCTGAACTGCTGTTGGGTTACTTATGTTGTGGCAGATATTTAATTAAGCTTTCTTAACGCTAATGTTATACTAGTCAGATTGCTCTGAAGATGGGAGGTGATATTCTATTAATGTTCACGTTCACACAGTCGGTGATTTTTGCCGGCCGGCCGTCCTTCCTGCAACGGCAGTTTTTCTGTATTTCCTTTCTCCTGTAATATGACTTGATCGCTTTAAACTCCGCACACTGAGCTCTGATTGGTCAGCAGGCAGTGCTTTCACTGAGTTGATCTCTTAGCCTGCAACCTAACCAGGGGGGTATACTACGAATCCAGTTCAACATATCCTGGATATGTTTTGAGTTATCCGGTTGACTTAATCCAAAACAAAGCCGCTCTCGCTAAACTCATGGCCGTATCTACCATTGAGGTCACCGAGGTCCGGACCTCGGTAATATTTTCCGAGCTGTGTATAACAAAACTTGTGAAATAATTGCACTAAATGGGATTCTTTGTAGAACTTCCATTTACTGACCATGGGGGCGCTGCATAACTACGTAGCCTCGATTAAAGCAAACAGAAGAAGACGACATGTATCAACAAACCACCGCATCCCAGACTTGTACCGGAGCAGCGGAGGAGTGATGAAGTATCTAGAGATCTGAGTCCAGCGGGCTGCTTGTGTTTCTGCTCATCAGGACATCATATGACCAGCAGATCCTGTGTGAACGCTGTACGTTAGTCAGTGGACGTCCGACAACATGCACACTAACTTATATTGCAGCTATAGGCTATACGTTGGTTTAAATTGCGTGAATAAACTAGCTAGAGAGCTACAGTTAATTACATTCATCCAATGTCAGAAGGATTACCTTTTAACAAACGTTGTAATGCTTTTCTTTCATTTCAATTTGAGTAAAACATTGAAGATATAACATTGTATTGTTTTCTTTTTACACTGACTCAGATATAATGAAAAGACTACGTCAGTCGAAGTTCAGCTTTGGTAAGGAAGAGACAGGACAGGCAGAGAGAAAGAGAGAAAGTGATTGAAGTCAGGGAGGAACTGGAGTCACACAAAATAATGTAGGCTTAATAAGCCCATCTATTTATCTATATATTTATCTATCTATCTATCTATAACAATAGTCTTTATTTACAATAGACATACTTTTAAAACATACATCTATTGCAGTTATGATGTTGTAATAACACACAATTTGCTTACATCTTTGTTCTCTTTTGAAAATCAAACAAAACAGATTTAAATAAAAAAAGAATGCAAACAAACAAGTGAAATGAACTAAATAGCTGAATTGCTTTTAATTCACTGGCAGGAGCAAAAAGTGAGGAGGAGCAAAAAGTGAACAACGAGGGAGAGATTGAACAAAGAGAAAGCGTAGAGGACAGAGAGAGCAAAGAACAGGAAGACGACAGAGAGACTAAAGAAGATGGAAGAGAGGGGGCAGGTTATGGAAAGGAGAGAGACATGGGAAATTAATGTTGACAATGTTTTGTGATCATTTTAGCCTCTTCTGCATGTCCAGATCATTAATAGTAACAATCAACTGATTCTTATGTATTACACTTTAAAATAATTGATGCTGACATTGTCAGCCCACTGACATGGTTTGATATCAATATATTATCCATTTTGTGAACCCCCACAGGACTTAAAAAGCACCTACTGTAACTAGATCATGAAAATCCCAAAAATCTCGGGGGGTATCCCCCGAACCCCCCTAGCATGTTTGGACCTCGGTATTTAGGAAATCCTGGATACGGCCCTGGCTAAACTGTCCTACACTACAACGCTGGCTATCAACTCGTTCGCTCAAGCCAGCCGTGTCCTATAGGTGCGTTCACATAAAAGGGACGTGGTATCTGGAGCATTCGACCAATCACAAACATGGAGAAGCTACTGACAGCGCAGCGTCACACTTCCTGAATGAAAACTATAATATTAATCAGATATGAAGAAGTTAAACTTTAAACATCCATGATTTAAACACTTTATCCAGGATAAAAGCCACATAGCTGCCTGCACCTGCAAGGTGAATACAGCTGGTAAAAGAAAAAGTGTTTGAATGCGTACATTAATAGGTTTATGATATCACTGCCCCGTCTAAAACACGAGTGGATCTGACTTTAATTACATTTGACTCGAGTGTTTCGTCAACTTAATGTGTTGCTTAAAATAATACTTCTGCATACAGTATGTGACACTGTAAGCTTTGCACGGCCAGATACGGCTCAGCTGACTCAGATAAGGAAATATATGATAGCCTACATTATGATGTGATATCTCAATCTCAATCTTTATTTATTTATATAGCACATTTAAAACAACCTTCAGTTGACCAAAATGCTGTACAGGCAGTAACTACAATATTAAATAACACAATGGGAGAATTAAAAACATAATAAAAAGCACAATAACTAGAAACATATAAAAAATAAATAAATAAAAAACACATACAAATATAAAAATGTAATGTTCAACTAGTATTAAAAGCCAGTGCAAAGAGGTGAGTTTTTAGCTGAGATTTAAAAAGTTCAATAGACTCAGCAGTCCGGATATGTGCTGGGAGGCTGTTCCACAGTCTGGGAGCTGCAACACTGAAAGCGCTGTCACCTCGGGTTTTTTTCCTGCTCCGAGGAACCACCAACATATTCTGCTGAGCTGAGCGCAATGCTCTAGCTGGAGCATGGCGGTGCAACAACTCAGACAGGTAATGTGGTGCCAGTCCATGCAATGATTTAAAAACAACAAGTAAGTACTTGAACGCGATCCTGTAACTGACAGGAAGCCAATGAAGGTCTGCCAAAACGGGTGTGATGTGGTCATAACGTCTCTTCCCATTAAGAAGGCGTGCAGCTGCATTTTGGACCAGCTGCAGGCGACGGATCAAACACTTGTCAACACCAATATAGAGGGAGTTACAATAGTCTAAACGAGACGTTGTAAATAAGTGGATTAGCTGTTCAAATTCCTTACTAGGAAGATAGGCGTTTACCTTCCCCAGAAGCCGCAGCTGGAAGAAGCTTGTCTTGACAACTGAGCTTGAATGATAATGGGACACATCGACGTCTGCACTCACAGTGCCGCGGACTGTAGGCTACGTAATGTTACTTTGATCCGGTTACTTATGTTGTGGCAGATATTTAAGTAAGCTTTCTTAATGCTAATGTTATAATTGTCAGATTGCTCTGAAGATGGGAGGTGATATTCTATTCATTTTCACGTTCACACAGTCGGTGATTTGAACTGCAACGGCAGTTTAAACTGTATTTCCTTTATCCTGTAATATGACTTGATCGCTTTAAACTCTGCACACTGTTGTTATCAGCTGCTCCACCATGGTTTCTACCTCAACCTGTAATAGATGTAGGCCTATCCTTATTGAAACGGTTACATTCAATGAAAAATTAAATCAATGTGCAGGCTTACGTGAACACTGTTCTACATGAACAATATGGGCAGTTTATACATTAAATAAATCAACAGTATAGTGGCGATATGCTCCAAGTGTAAGCGATTCGCCATTAAAGCAAAGAAGAAGAAGAACTCCGCACAGTTGATCTCTTATCCTGGAACCTATCCTGCTCCGGCGCAGGCTAGCCGTTCAGAATAAGTTAGCCTATCTAACCCGCTAAAAAGTGAACCAGCTTCGTAGAACCGGAAATCCCAGAAATTAGCTTGCTAAACGAAAATCTTGATTCGTAGTATAGGCCCCTGCTCCGGGGCAGGTTAGCCGCACAGCATAAGTTACCATGGAGATCTAGCCCGCTAAAAAGAGAACCAGCGTCGTAGGACCGGAAAGCCGGAGTTTTCCCTGAAGTTAGCCGGCTAAGCGAACATCCTGCTTCGTAGTAGGCCTATAGGCCCCTGAGTGTCAATATAATCTTGGCTTGGTTGGTGTTCTTCCTTTCACAATTTTCTCCTTCATGCTATGCTTGTTACGTTAATCTACCATGAGAGGATTGACAATAGCTTCAAAACACTTTCGTTTACCTGACACTTCTATCACATATGTGAGTGAGATGGTGCGTTCAAACACCTGCCGACCTCCCTGCTGCTGTGGGAGGAGCTTGTTGTTTGCAAACCTCAAGTAACACCTGCATGAAAGAATACCTGCTGCAGTGTGGACTCTTCTTATTTCTGAGCTACATTCAGTTTACAGGAGATGTTTTCTGTCCCCTGCATGGCTTGATCATCGAGTGATGGGCTGTGGGAACACTAAGGTGCTGCCTGAGGCATCCAAGAAGGGCTATGTAAGTGTGGTGCAGTCTCTCGTGGCCTTTAGTAAAGCTCACGGTGATGATGAGTCGAACAAGCATGCAAAGAAGAGAAGAGCTCCATGGTTTTCCACCGGTGCTAAAAATCTCCAACCTGCATCAAGCGGACAGCAGCAGATACTCAGAGAGGGACGACAGCAGGCAAGAGTCGCAAAGTATAAGGACAAGTTTGATCCACGTGTGACAGCAAGGTGAGCGGATCTACTTTTTGACAACCCTATTATTGAAGTAATCCTTCAACCCAGCAATGCAATATGACACATTTTGTTTTTGTAGTGCAACTGTCATTAAATTATATTATTTGCCAACATCAATAATGTTAAACTATTCTGCCAAAAAACAAATAAATAATACTAATATTTTGAAGATCTTTTTAATCATACTCGACAATTGACCTGCTTCTGAGTTTCTTATTTCTCATTTGAAAGATATAAATGCTGCACTGTAAACAAGTACTACTATCTCAGCCCTGTGAGAAGACAATTTGTCATTAATAAAATAGATCTTTCACAGCAAGACACAAGGTGAAGTGACTTATTAAAGGCATTCACAGTGCTCATGAAAGACTGCTAATGTCACCGGCTTCTTTCATTAACTCAGCCTGCCAACGCCAACCTTCATGTCACACAATTTATTAGCAGTAACAGTTTTCATTTGAGAGGCCTTATTATACCTGAAGACTGGCTTCCTGTTGTCAGATGAGAGAGCGGAGACAATTAAAGCTCGGAAACTGATGTCAGTGCGCATATCCCTCTACATCTGATTAGTGGAGGCTTATATATTGCCTTGTTGGGGATCTAAATCATAGTGTATTCTTATATGAATTTGTCTCATCGACTTCACTGTACAACATGCAGATATATCCCCATACATCACAGCTGCATCTGCAGTGAGGGACATTCAGCGCTGAGTAACATGTATCATGAGATACTAATGCTGTAATGACTCATCTTTCCCCTCTTGTCCTGTCAGATACGACATCAAGGCTCTGATCGGTCGGGGGAGCTTCAGCCGCGTTGTGCGCGTGGAGCACAGGGCGACTCGCCAGCCCTTCGCCATTAAAATGATGGAGGTGGAGGGCCCCGAGGGCCGCGAGGTGTGCGCCTCGGAGCTGGCGGTGCTGCAGCGGGTGAGCCACTCTCACGTGATCCAGCTGATGGAGGTGTTTCAGTTCCCGCAGAGGGTCTACATGGTGCTGGAGCTGGCCACAGGGGGCGAGCTACTGGACCGCGTGGTCAGCAGGGGTCACTTCACGGAGAGGGACGCCACCCAGGCCCTCAGGATGGTGCTGGCTGGGGTGGCGTACCTCCACAATCTGGGCATCACCCACAGAGACCTGAAGCCTGAGAACCTGCTGTACTACCATCCAGGGGCTGACTCCAGGCTGCTCGTCACAGACTTTGGACTGGCCACTTTTGGCGGCGCAGGGTCCGAGGTCTCATCCGGAGATCACTCAGGAGCAGAAACTTGGTCCCTCAGAACCACCTGTGGGACCCCTGAGTACATGGCCCCTGAGGTGTTGCTAAGTAGACCCTACTCCTGTGCTGTGGACATGTGGGCCCTGGGGGTGATCGCCTACATCGTGCTGAGTGGGTCCATGCCGTTTGAAGATGACAGCCGGACGCGCCTCTACAGGTCCATTGTGAGAGGGAAATACAGCTTCCATGGAGATGTAAGTTTACTTTACCTGTTATTGAGTATTTTAGTTTATATATATATATATATATATATATAGACATTTTCCAATAATTGTAATGGTATTAAAGATTATTTAGTTAACTAGAAGACATTTTATTTCTTTGGCTGGTTGTAATTATTTGTGCTTATGGATAAGACTATTTCGTTTTTTATTTCCAGTTCTGCACCGGGTGTATCTCAGCCTTTTAAGTAAATCATCCATCTGGCATTTCCATTTTGACCTTAGACCAGAGGACACCAACTACATTTGTCCAAGGGCCAAAATTAATCCAAGAGACACTTTCAGGGGCCAGAGATTTATATATATGATTAATATTTTCACTTTATTGAAAAAAAAATCTTTTTTTTTATAAGCCTGCATCCGGGCTAATAAAACTGAAAGCAGTCCTGATTGGCAGGGAAAGGAATCAACTTTTTTATTAATACCGTGTCCTGATTGGTGGGAAACGGTTGCAGGATATAAGAAAATTGTTTGCCAGGCACGCAAAAATGTCACTGTCAAAGAGCCTCAAGTGTAAAGTTGACGTGGAAAACCGCAGTTTTAATGAGGAATGGGCAGATAAATACGCATTCATCATGCCATCATTCAATAAGGCTACACCTGTTTGCCTTATCTGCAATGAAACGGTTGCTGTTGCAAAAGAGTACAATCTCAGGCGTCATCACAAAGCATGCAACTTTCTCACTTTTTTTTTTTTTCTTTTTTTTTTTTTACACGCCACAGTCACCCCCGCCGGATGAGAATGTCTGACGGGCCTGATGTGGCCCGCGGGCCGCCAGTTGATGGTCACTGCCTTAGACCATCTCCCCACAACACAATCCAACATAATTGACTGCATTATAACTACCAAAAATAGCTACATTAGTTTACCCTTTGTAAGAATAACATTTGCAATTTAGCACTGAGGACTGCAGCTCGTTTTCATTCCTTTTCCTGCAACTTTGTAAAAGCCCAAAAATTGGTATGCTAAATTCCGGCTAGGGTTTGCTTTCGGAAATGGGAGAACTGCGGCCTGGCATGTTTTTTTTTATTATTCCCTTTCCTTCATCATACAACTGAAGTGGGTATTTTTAACAGCCTGCCCTGAGTCGCTCGCCGGCGACTCAGAGCTTGTTCTTTCACGCTGATTACACACAAGGCTGGATTATTCACTGGGCTTGAAGCCGGGCCCGATTCTTAGGGATGCAGCCTGACATTTTAGTCTGGCATACAAGAGGCTCCCTTACATATAGGTCCTGGACTATTATCCATGTGTTTACCGCTGCAATGACCAACAACCCAACAACAGTGCAAAATCCTTGAGTTTATTCAAGGAATTATTTCACGTTTCTCATGGTGGCTTTCGACACGGCTCATATGTGAGCAGAGCTTAGAAAACATATTTCGTATGACCTCACATATAGCATCTTACAGTACACTGAGATGCAGTAAAGAAGTCAATGTGTGAATTCACATAATGACATTATGAAGACATCACATGGCTGAGTAGCAGTGCAGGGCTTGATGGGAAGAGCCATCAATCACATTTCCATGTTGACAAGACACTTATTCTCCGTCATGTGCAAGTCTCCATCCTCTCTGATAGACTGACAACCC
This sequence comes from Gymnodraco acuticeps, assembly GCF_902827175.1. NCBI lineage: Eukaryota > Metazoa > Chordata > Actinopteri > Perciformes > Bathydraconidae > Gymnodraco > Gymnodraco acuticeps. Next base: position 740,428 of record NW_022992223.1, on the reverse strand, counting down.
AGTCACACACACACACACACACACACACACACACACACACACACACACACACACACACACACATACACATACACACACACACACACACACTGCGTTAATAATGCTGTAATGTGTGATGAAGGTTCACAAGTATGCACAAAATGTGGGCCTCCGTCTTCAGAAGGGTTCTTCATGTCACTCAGAAGGGTGCTTCTCTTCGGGACGAGAACAGTTTCAACGACCTGAGCAATTCCCATCTCATATTAAACTTGACTTGAAGAGTTTAATCTGAAACGAGCTGTCCACCAGCTCAACAAAGAGAAACAGGGACCTCCTTTCATCGATGTGATGGCTTTTTGGCTCAAGATGACACTTGTCAACTTAATTGGATGTCAATACAATGGGCCTTTTTCACAGCAGACATTTTGAACTGTCATAGTAAGAAAGGCACAGAGCAGTGGGCACTAATAGTATTTGGCTCTGTTCTTGTTCTCTTTAAGTCGTGTCAATGAGCACAGTACCAGGACCCTGAAACCAAGGCAGCTAAATGAAGAAAAAAAAAGCGAAATTCATCCATCATTAATTTGATTACCGATACCCGTGCTTTTCCAACTGTGACATGTCGAAATGGAGTCCGTGAAACAGGTCTACGGACCAGAATAGAGCTCACATGAGCAATGACAGTCAAAGTGTCAAGGGAGCTTTTGAAATGATCATGAAACATACAATAAAACGGGTCATGATCATGAGCCGCTGGAGCCAAACACGCAATGCATAAGAAGCAGGGTACATCTATCCATCTGTTTTTAAATGTATGCTTTGTCAGTTTGCTGCTAATGTGAGCTAAGGGTTAGGCTTTCCTGTGACATGTCTCCATGCTTTAATGTTCAAAAAGCTCTTTATTTTTTTTCATACTGCCTGTGCTGCAGTACCTCTTTTCACCCTCTGTCTGAAACCAGAGCCCAGTCTGCTCTGATTGGTTAGCTGGCCGGCTCTGTTGAGATTGGTCAAACGCTTAGAGATGGAAATGTCAAACCCCTTTTTATATTGTGTACAATGTGTTGGAGCACTAGCCAATATAAGCTTGAAATTGCATAGTGATGTCATTATGATACAGAAGTCGTCAAGTGTGTGGGAGAGAAACTCCCTCTGGAGGGTTTTTGATGTTTTTAGGGTTAACCCATACTTGAGGCATTCAGGGTGTTCTTGCAAAAATGGAAAACGCAGTATTGTTTTCATCTTGATTCAAAGTCTGTGTCATGAACATAAAACCTTCTTTTAAAAAAAATATATTTTCTCTATTCGGACACGCATCAAGCACTAGGTGATAGGTGATTTGAAGCTTGCAGTGCAGGTGTGTAGAGGCTTATATACAGGGCTGCACATAACTGGTGCGCAGGTGCGCATGCGCACCTCCGCCAAAAAAAGAGCACCGGGTCATTTGAAACAAAGCGCATTTGCGTACCAACATTGAGAGAGGGAGAGAGAGAAGGGAGAAGAGAAAATAGAGGAGAGAGAGAAGAGAGAGAGAGAAAAAGATATTTGCGAGTTGCATACATGTATATGAACCATGATATGAACTCAGGGTCGGCCCGTAGCCCTGGCTAGATGTTCGCATAGGGCGCCAGATCTGTGGAGGCGCTGCGCTGGCAGTTCTGGGAGGGAAAAAAACATTTTGACCGTTGGGGCTCATCCTAATTTTCAGCCTTGATGTAACAATATTCATAATTAAGTAAATGTAACACCCTTTTCACCCTGGTTACACGTTTCATTTGCCCTGTACGATGGGCGCTGTAAGTGATGAAAATGGGGGATGTTGGCTTATCTGGCGCCCGCAGCTCACAGCCAAAATGCGAGTGAGCGAGGGAGGGTGTACCGGTACCAGCGCTGTTGTTATTAGAATCTGGTGCCGTGCTAGCTGCTCTAACGGATATAAGAAGAAGATGTTTCTACAATAATGTGGAGGGAGAGTCCTCTCCAGTCAGACTGAGAGGCTGATACTACAGCTCAGTGAGGTAAAGGACTCTGAGTGTTTAGATAGTTCACTTTAGTCTAAGTTCAAACGGTTTGGTCGCAATTTATGTAAACACATATTGTCAAGGCACTCCTTTATAATTATTGGGATAAACAGGTTTTAAATCATTCCAATGTATACTATAGGACAGTAACCAAAAATATCCTTTAAAACTGGAGAGATAAAAAAAAATGCATAAATAAATGTTAAGGTAAAATAAGATATGAATGAACAACACAAATAAAATAAGTTGCATTCATTTGTTATTGGCTATGGTAGGTTGTTGGTTATGTTCACATACTTATTTGATTACATCCACTTGTCTAAGATGACAACAGAGACTTTCGACCCAAACCCAGCTGTTGACTTGTGGATGCAAGCAGCTAATCGCAGACTCAACCAGAGAGAAAGAAGTAGGCCTACATCATCAGCTACCATGTCTGACAGAGAGGAAGACAGTGAGGAGAACAGTCAGGAGGGGAGTGATGACAGCTTGTAGGATTACTGGTCGTGCTAATGTTGTCTTGTGTTCACCTCTGCATGTGTGTTCTGTGTTCACCTCTGCATGTGTGTTCAGTGGCGTGTGTCTGGCAAATAAAGTCAAGACCCCCTCAAAAGTTACGGTTTATTTCATTTTAAGGATGAGCTCCAAGCAACATCTCCAGGTGCTCCTTTGAGAACCAGGGCAAAAAGGTTATGTGCACCCCTGCTTATATATATCTATAGCTGGCACAGTTATTTTGAGCATGTGTTTGTGGTCCATCAATAGCAGATTGTAGAATACTGTCATCAGAAGCTCACCCATAAACATGCAGCGAGCAACAGAAGTGTAAAAAAGGAATAACTGCAGGTATCATTTTTCCAGATGGACATATAAAGAAAGTAACTATTGTTCTTTATTATGCAAATTAATACTCAGGGGCTGCAATTACAAACAAACAATCTTACAAAAGTATCAGTAACCTTGGTGTGTTTATCAAAACAAAATAGTGGTGTGTGTGGGTGTGTGTGTGTGTGTGTGTGTGTGTGTGTGTGTGTGTGTGTGTGTGTGTGTGTGTGTGTGTGTGTGTGTGTGTGTGTGTGTGTGTGTGTGTGTGTGTGTGTGTGTGTGTGTGTGTGTGTGTGTGTGTGTGTGTGTGTGTGTGTGTGTGTGTGTGTGTGTGTGTGTGTGTGTGTGTGTGTGTGTGTGTGTGTGTGTGTGTGTGTGTGTGTGTGTGTGTGTGTGTGTGTGTGTGTGTGTGTGTGTGTGTGTGTGTGTGTGTGTGTGTGTGTGTGTGTGTGTGTGTGTGTGTGTGTGTGTGTGTGTGTGTGTGTGTGTGTGTGTGTGTGTGTGTGTGTGTGTGTGTGTGTGTGTGTGTGTGTGTGTGTGTGTGGTTTCAGCATTACAAAGGGGGTAAGACTCACTAAGAAATGCAAATGGAGCCCTGGCACCTGCCCATGAAACAGGTCCCTCTGTATCCCCAGCAGCCCCCACCCACACACACACCCTGGGTACATTTCCCCCACTGGTGCAACAGCCCCTGAAGACTTGTAGAGCAGACTCACACTGATGTGTTTACTCAACAGTGGGAGGGTGGGGGAGTCAGGGATGGATAGCAGGGTGTGGAAAGAGAAAGGAGAGGACAGAGGAAGAGCGCCTGTAGCCTCGGGGGCTTTTCACACCTTATCACTCAATCCGCTCCCCGCATGTAGCACGAAGCGTTTCCCTCGCTCAGAATAAGGGCATCTCATCTGAGGTGTGTGAGAGTGGGAGGGGGGGGGGGTTCTGTGCATGTGTGCTCATGTCGTGGCAGTAAAGCGCAAATCTGTGCATCAGCTCAGGCCAGAAAAGCAGCCAGCAGGTAACCTCCTCTGCATTCTGCCGTGTTATTAAAGACTCCAGGTCGAAGCCAAACATAACTCAGCAGCAGTGCAGTCTGGGTAATGGTAAGCCCAGCCTGCCCCCTTCTGGGCACCATTTGAACACATCCAGCCTCTGCATGGCCACAGTGTGTTAAACAGGGGAGGGGGAGGGTTACTACTAAAAGAGGAATATTCTGATTACTTACTGTTACCTCTGTATTACCTCACTATCAAATACAATGTAAATAGAGACAAGAGAAAATACATACCTTATTATCTAGAATTCACAGTTAAACAAATCATACATTAAAAAAAAGGAAAAAAAATGCTTCTTCAAATTCGATTTTGACTCAGCTGTAAGCCATGAAAATGAACTGTAAATGAAGCTATGAGCTATTGTCTCAAAGCGTTTCTTCGTTATATCGTTCAGTATTTCCAAATGGATTGTAATTCTCATAGTAGTCCATTTTTTTTTTTTACTAAATGCAATACAGTTACCTTTGTTTGTATCCTGATTACCAAATTCCGTTATAAAAGGCTTTCACCTGAAGTAGCAGTGTTTCCCATTTGGACCCATTGTGACGAGGCATATTTAAACTTGGCTTTGTTTCTCAGGAAATGCTGCCAAGTGAATCAGATCTGAGTAAATTGTGAGGCGGGTGAAGTAGTTCATTTCTCAAACTCGTGATCACATTAGCTTAATCCAACCTTCTAGCGTTTTCTTCATTTGTTGCAATTACTGCTCTGTCGGGTAAAGATGTAGCACGCCATAAACAAATTCAGCTTCTCATTCACTCTAACAAGATGTTGCTAAACCCTGTAGGTTTCCCCTTGCTTATGCCATATCTGCACTCCCCCCTCTCCCTTCTCTTGGTCTAGCTCAACAGTGATGTATAACACCAGCTCTCACCCTCTGCTGCAAACACAATAAAGCCTTTGTGTATTTTGACGTGAGAAATGTTTGAAATAAGGCAGAGAGATAAACTTCCTGCAGGTGGCTACGTTCCAGGAAACACAGTTATGTCTCTTCTCCTTTAGGTGCACCATGTTGAAAGCAGGAGGAGAGTAAACTTGTTTTTTCCCGCATTATTCCCACTGAGTAAATGCTTCACCATCTTCCAGCAGAGGGGGAATAAGTACTCAGTAGAAATAATATTGGTTAAAACAAAGTAATAATACAAAATATTAGTATCAAGATATACTTAAAGTATAAAAAGGGATTTCATATTACTTCCATTTCTAATTTAAGAGGCCCTTTTATGCTTTATTTTCTCTTTCCTGTAGTGTTATGGTTTATTTATGTACAACATGGTCTGCAAATGCTAGAATCCCAGTGACCCTAACCCTTAACATAAAGTATTTTCTACTACTGTGCAATGTTCAAAACAACAGATAAAGCCAGAAATCTAGGTGTAGTCATGGACTCTGACCTGAGTTTCAACAGTCACATTAAAACTGTTACTAAATCAGCCTACTATCACCTAAAGAATATATCTAGGATTAAAAGACTAATGTCACAGCAGGATTTGGAAAAACTTGTCCATGCTTTTATCTTCAGTAGACTCGACTACTGCAATGGTGTCTTCACAGGTCTCACTAAAAAATCTATTAGGAAGCTGCAGCTGATTCAGAACGCTGCTGCTCGAGTCCTCACTAACACTAAGAAAGTGGATCACATCACTCCAGTTCTGAAGTCTTTACACTGGCTTCCTGTGTGTCAAAGAATAGATTTCAAAAATACTGCTGCTGGTTTATAAAGCACTGAATGGTTTAGGCCCAAAATATATTTCTGACCTCCTGCTAAATGATGAACCATCCAGATCTCTCAGGTCTTCAGGGACTGGTCAGCTTTCTGTCCCCAGAGTCAGAACTAAACATGGAGAAGCAGCGTTCAGTTATTATGCTCCAAATATCTGGAACAAACTCCCAGAAACCTGCAGGTCTGCTGCAACTCTGAATACTTTTAAATCCAGGCTGAAGACTTTTCTTTTTGTCGCTGCTTTTAATTGAACTATTCATATCTTAGACTGCACTGTAACATTTATCCATGTACTTTTTTTCTTTTAATGTTTAATTGACTGCCATGTATTTTTTTCTTTTAATGTTTATTTTATTAGCTTTTCTTTTTAATGACTGATTTTAAATGCCATTTTCTTAATCTCTTTCATTTTTTGTAAAGCACTTTGAATTGCCTTGTGTTGAAAAGTGCTATATAAATAAACTTGCCTTGCCTTGCCTTGCCTTACTTTTAGTAGGCTACTTAAAGGTGGGGTAGGTAAGTTTGAGAAACCAGCTCGAGATACACTTTTTGTTATATTCCATGGAATGCTCTTAACATCCCGATAGCAATGAATATCTTAAGTGCTTTGACAAAAAATCCATAACAACATTTAATCTGTGGAAGCCGTAGTACTGTAAAAAGCACGACCAATCATTTTAGCCAGCCCAGCTAAAATAACTGGATGGCCTACCTGCCTGTCAGCCTTCCATCTGTGCACAACTGTATCTCGTGCCCTCATTGGTCATGTGCGCGGTCGTGTGTGTTGGAGGAGGGGCTCTGTAAGGAAGTGGCAGATTTGTTCCGGCTGTGTATTTTCAAATTCTAGCGCACTCGAGCTGGTTTCTCCAAAATTACCTACCCCACCTTTAAAGTATCAAAAGTATAGTCATTCTGCAGAATTGCTCTTTTTTAGAGTAATATATTACTATAGTTATTGTATTTTCCTGTTTTTTTCTCACCTGCAAATACATTTAAAAGCATGTTGCAGTTTTTCAACAGGGAGCCAATTCATGAGACTTACAGAGTGGACTAACATATCATTTCTTTTCATGTATAAAAAGTGACTAGTATCTGATATAACATGTAGTGGAGTAAAGAGAACCATGTTTACCTCTCAAATATAGTGGAGTAAAAGTATGAAGTAGCATAAGAATAACTCAAGTAAAGCACAAAAATGGCAAAATAACTATTGGTTACATTCCACCCCGTCTCGAACAGAAGGCACCGGTTAGCCCCGGCTGCCATCACATGTGTTTTTCACAGCAGATAAAGAGCGACATGAAATCACCAACAGCACTGGAGAAGGAGGGAAGTCAGACTTGTTGGTCGTGGGAGCTCAATCAGACACTTTCTCTCCTTCCCAGGCTGCCGAGTGTCACTCTGCCTGCCTCTCAGGTGTGAAATAACAACACAATGAGAAGAAAGTTTGAGTGAGAAGCATTTCAGCTCCGCGCTCTGCGCTCTGCTCGCACACACACTCCTCTCCAGTCAGTGCACCGTGAGAATAAGCGAGTCCCTGCTTCTTTGAATTCCTCTCAGTCCTGCGATTGTCAATTTCATGCTTGATTAATTGTCATTACTCGGCGAGAGACAAAAAAGGGGGAGAGAAATGCATTTCAGGATTAAAATGGAGAGCGAGACCTCCCTAAAGAGAGCGATTTAGTCTGTGCCAGGTTGAGCGAAGAATGAGAGAATTCTGCACACGCAGGTTTTACTGTATTTAGCTTTTATCCTCCTCAGACAGACACAGTGGAGCATAACACGGCTGATTGGTGGAAACATTTGTTCATGTTAAAGACAACTGATACAGCGATAAGTCTGATAATTACCTGACATTTACAGAAACATCATGAAGAGGAAGTCATCCATGCTTTTTGATAAAGGTTGTTGTGTAAAACAATCGGAAAGACACATGAGCAAAACACACATACTTGATAGAAGTTTGGCCTCTTTGTTGTTGTGTTTTCTTCTCTTGGTTGTATCTTTCTGGGGTTTTGAGTCTCATTGTTGTTATTTTACATTACTTTCTAAATATTCTGTTAGTATTTGTAGTTATTTTGTGTTTCTTTGTGATCTATTTGCATCTGTTACTTAACATATTTTCCTCTTTGTGGTCATTTTTGTCTCCTTTTTTTATAGTTGCTTTGTGGCTGTTTGGGTCTGTTCTGTTTTTATTGTCATCACAAGTCTTGTTGTAGTTAATCTGGGCGATGTTGTAATTCAATTATTTTTGTCTTTTGTATTAACTGTTTACACATAGTTGTATTTTGCCAACTTGTTTTGTATGTTTTTTTTTAATTGATTTGTGTCTCTTGTGTTCATTTTGTGTCTCTTTTGGGTTGTTTTTCACTTTGACCAATTCATTCTCTGTGTTTTTATAATTGTTGTTGGTCTTTCTCAGTTTCTTTGACATCTTTGAGGTTACTTTTAGTCTTTTACTGTTTGGAATGTGTCTCTTTGAGTGACATCCTGTTTTGTGGTGAAGGCCAGGGGGCATCTGACCCTTTTAGCCCCTGAGCCTTTGAGGCATGTGTAGTAATCAATCCATGGTGTTGTGGCCAAATATCCATCTGTTCTTCTTTAATTTAAAATAGGACAGAAGCTCAAAGGTCATCACTTCCTGTGGCAGGCCTCCACAATTGAGTTTTCATGACAGAGAACCAAAGTCATGATGAATAATGAAAAAATTGTGATTTATGATAATAATCCTGATGCCTTCTGTCTCGCTGGAAAGATGGCATGGCAGATTTCAAAGCATGCTTGAATGTCAGCTTTCTTCATGACAAGGGGAATGATTTGCTATTTGAGTAAACAAACAGCAAAAGAACCCAGCGAGGCTCATCTGTGGTGCCTTTATTAAGAAGCTAATGCAGGCTTAGAATAAACATGTGCCCAAATCCCACACATATGGCAGGGCTGTCCTTATTTCCCAGGCTTCAAATTATTTCAGCCAACACTGCTGCTTCCCTTTGACCAGTGACATTCAGCTTTCCTTTGAGGTTAGCTCTGCTTGTTGGGTCTGCACCAGGCCCGGTTCTACGGGGGTGCATAAGGGTGCATTGCACCCTCAGTTGAGTCGTTATGCACCCTCATTTGAAAAGTAAAAAAAAAAAAAAGGGGGGGAAAAGTGAAAGATATTACATATATAATAATAGTAGTAGTAATAATAAGAAGAAGAATTTAGTTGAAATTAAATACATTGTAATTGTGGTTAAATAACATTGTCTGCTGCATTTATTTGGTCAATTTAAACGGTAAGTAACGTTATTATGTCAGGTGTGCGTGACCTGTGCCGCTGCGCGTTCGTCATCTGCAAGGTGCTTACACAGCAGTCAATGATGGACATAAAAAAAACAGCTCTTATAGCCAGCAGTAACACTGCATCTACTGCAGGTAATAACAGTTCAGATCATGGGGACATCACGTTACCCGCGGCCACTGTCGTGGACACTAACGCCCGACTCGCCGGCTTTGCCCGCCTCGCCCACGGAGGCGGAGCAGCCGCAGCCGTCTTCGTTGCCCCAAACGCCGCCACCCCTCAGCGGCCCGCAAGTGCCAGAGGACCTTGGCAAAACAGAGCCTGCCCAGGTATATTTAAAAAAGCACCCAACTCGCCTGTACAGTGGAGTGAGGCGCTCATTTTGCAGCTCATGGTTTCAAAACAGAGATTGGCTGGAATATTCATGTAAAAAAGATGCCATCTTCTGCTATGCATGTGGACATTTCGGTTCAAGTAAGTCAGATGCCTTCACCACAACTGGCTACAACAACTGGCGTCATGCTCTTATAGGCTACTTGATAAGGGACTGGGAAGGCATGAATCAAGCAAAGAGCACATAGATCCATAGATCTCTTAATGTTGCTCTCAAAGTGCACCAGATTAATGCTTTTAACTTCAATATTTTAAAATAAATCTTCCGGGGGAGCATGGACCCCCTAGAGGAGGTGAGGACCCTCCTAGAGGAGGTGAGGACCCCCCTAGAGGGTGTTAGGTCCACTCCCCACTTATAAAAATAGCACTTTACCCCTGCACCCTCTCTAATCTCAGATGCACCCCGAGTCATTTTGTTCTGGAACCGGGCCTGGTCTGCACGGCACAGGCATCATAGTTTTAATTTTTGTGTTAGAATGAAACCCAGCAGGCGCTTTTACAGGACAGCAGGTTCCTGAGTGTCTGTGCGTAGGTTGAAATGTGGTGCGAGTGCACATATTCACACTAACGGAAATCACTCTCTTTCCTTTTTCCACAGCCTTGGCCCTCAGTGTCCAACCTAGCCAAGGACTTTATCCATCGCCTGCTGCCGTTGGACCCCGCTTCTCGACTGAGCGCAGACCAAGCTCTCCGTCACCCCTGGGTGTCCACCATGGCAGCCAGTTCCTCCATGAAGAACCTCCATCGCTCTATTTCTCAGAACCTCCGGCAGCGGGCATCCCGAAGCTCCTCCCGGTGCCCGAGTAGCAACGGAAGCTCTGCGGACTCCACCAAGGTTGGCTTGGGAAAGCTCATATCGCTGGAGGGAAACCAAGAGCAGCAGCAGGGCCGAGCATCTGGACCACATCCAGCCAGAGGAGCTTCAACGCCATCCAACTGAAGCACCAGATTTATAAGAAGGCTAATGGAAAGAACCAGCTGCCCCATGCTCAGTGTGTGTACTAAACCTCAGAGGTGCAAAAGTGCCTGGGACAGGTGTTGTGACGAAAGAAACTTCAGTCAAGCTTCTCTAATAACCCCCTGAAGGTTTCTACCTCCAGTAGCTCCTCGTGCTCGGGTTAAGCTGTAAGTGAACATCTTTCAGTTTAGAGGGTCCAGGTTTATATTGAGACAGAGCTGTCCACCTCTACAAGGCCTCCAGCCTCCTTTTATTCACACAGCTCAGACTAATGGCTCTCATATACTTCATTATGAGTCACCACATCACCTGCCTGAGAGGAGGCTCATACCAGATATGAGAAATAGGAGCTAATCTTAGAAAGGATGACGTAAAAGAAGAAGAAACTTGCTTTTTCTTAGATGTTTTCCCACCAGACAGCAGGATGATTTATCTTTTATAAAGAAAGAAGCAAATAAGGCACGCTGTAGTATTTTCTTTTGTTTTCACGCCTCCTACATAGCATCCCCCACATCACTGAAACAACTGCAAGCACAAAATAGATATTTGGTGACAGGCCGCTGTCGAGTTAAAATGAGGTTTAAAGAGCCCTTTCTCTCCTCCATGCATTATGCAAGCTGTTAACAGCAGCATTCTCAAAATAACCACTTTTCCAGTGAGAAGTTTTAGCGAGTATAATATGCAAATTACAAGTGAAGTTTAATCATGTTTAGCAACATCACACATCATGTATTATGGATTTATTTCTCTTTTTATGTTTTAATCACATTTGATGAATGCTTTTGGTTGCAGATGATAAGTCATGTATTGGACTGAACCTACAAGGATTATTGGATACAGATTTGAAAAAGGCTTGGAAAGGGTAATTAAAACATCTAAGTAAAAAAGCATTTTTTTATTATGACTACCTTTTATTTTATTGATGTTTTGTGTATTAACACAATTGTTTTCCTTTTTCTGAAGAAAAACGTCACCAACAGTCACTCAATGTTAAATCGATGTTCTTAATTATCTAAAAAGGCAATCAATCAACCCGGTGTTTTTTTGTGCAGCTACAATAAATACAATAAAACAATTTTAAACTTGGAAAGTGACAAAGTAAAACCAAAAGTCTCTTTCTCTTTTCTTTGGCTTCAAACCAATTTGCTTGGTCTTCGTCATTGCAAGACTGTCAAAAAAGGACAGATAGCTTTGGAAAAATACATAATTGTTCTTCTTTAAGTATATTTAGTATAACTAAAAAGCAAAATGCTCCTTTTTTTTCCACAGTCTCATAAAATATATATCTCACACTGATTTGCTTTTGTTTTGCTTCAGCTTCAGAAAACTGGAAAATGCCATCAAAATAAAAATAGTCATGCTTGACCTCTGAAATAAAACACTTTGCAACAAAGTTTGCTCAACTGCAATGAGATGTAAGAAAAAAACTAATCATGGGTTTGGTCATGATGAAGGAAAAACACTTTACTCTCTCTCATTCTCCCCGATTCAACAGGTCTCTGGTTAGTGCCTAACACTCATGATGTCATTTGGAGGAAGTTCATGCATAATTTCTCCGGCAAAGGGCATTGGAGAGTTGTTAAAGTCTTTCAATGGCTGCCCAAACTCACTGACCTGATATCAATGTCCCTCTGGGTAGCAGATGAGCACTGACGGTGTATTTTGGAAGTAACGTGTAGAAACACAGAAAGGGCACCGAGCTGAGAGTGGGACGTTAGTGGGCAAAGAGGAAATCTCCTTAAAGTGCCGCAGTAAACGGTGCGTGGTGTGCTTCCTTTGATGAGCGCTCCACATTGTGCTTCAGAAACAGTCACAGTAACTTCAGAATTCCTTTATTCGTCCCACATAGGGGAAATGACATTGTTACAGCAAAGAGACGAAAACAATAGAACATTATAAAACAAAAAGGCATGCACATAAATACAAATAATTACAATTTGCAGAACTTTCTAGCATGTTTCATGGCAACACCTCATATAGCTGTGAAAAAAACATGGAATTGTTTGAAATGCTTTGTGCAATTTTGCTCCATATCTTGCGCTATCAAATATTCGAGGAAGAGGTGATTCGTTATGCATGTTTATTTTCTGCAAGCAAAATTCCCCTCACGGACCGATAAAGACAATTCAATTGGATTAAACCGAAAGAAGTCAGCAATGATGGAAATTGGTCTTTTCTCTGTTATCGTTCCATTCTCAGTGCCATTATCTTTCAAAGGGGAATAACAAACCAACCGTCTGCAAACAGACTAGCTCCATTGTCTCGTGCAGTTGCAGTGGTTTATGGAGTGGGCAGTGAAAGCTGCTTGATCTCAAAGAAATTCCCCAAATATTTACTTAAAAGCTCTCACAAAGAACTGTGCATAATCCTTCTATTATTTTAGTCTGATGCTGTGTAATCAATGGGGAGTTCTTATTTCCCCATAGCCCTAAGTGACTCCTCTGAGGGAAACAATGCAATCCTACCTTTGACGCAGAGGTTTAAAAGCCCACGCTCTGCTCGGGTACAGTACAGTGGATTTTGAGTAGCATCCTCAAAACTAATTTAGCGTGTGTGCAGTTAGGTCAATATCTCTCCATATAGGCTTTAGTCTCCTGCAGTGGTCAGCAGTGGCAGACAATCGAGGAACCAGAGTGTAGCCAAGATTATAGCCGATATCTCTCACGAGGAAAAGTATGACAGAAGGTCTTTTCTTCAGCTCCTCTCAGCAGAAAACTGAAGGACTTATTTGCTTTATCTTTGGCCTTACTTGGAGAGATCATTTGCTGCTCAAACATAAGCTGCAGATCCACTTGTGGCTAAAATAAAAAGAATAGGAGAGGGATCGGCGGACGGGAGCATCCCCCACACGGTTGAATCGTTGCAAGTAAGTGCCCTTTTTATTTCTTTTGTATAAACCAAACAGCCTATAGATCAAATATTGTGAGCTGCTGGGTGTACAGATTATTTTCCTTAAACAGCAATTACAACTGCACTTCACCTTAATGATTTGAGAGGAAAGAACGGTTCACATTTTCAGTCAGTAAATTGCTTTCCTTTTTTCCCCCTCCAGATGAGCGTGCTATTTGCCGCCGTCCTGTTATTGTGCTGCAGATACAACGCCACAGGAACACAAGGTGGGTCAATACTTTTCTCATTGAGGATGCAATAAAAGTAAACTGTCTCATTATTCTTCCCACTCTGAAATTCTCATTTAGATTGTAGCCTGGATCCCACCAGTTGTTTGCCACTTAAAATGTGCACTTGTCATCTCCTCGGGCTGAGGCTCTGCTTTAAATGCAGTTTACATCCACACAAGGGGGGGGGGGGGATGTTGATCAAATGAAACCAGTTGGATAAAGTGAGAAAGAGGCGGAATCGCTCTAAAAGATGTTGTTTAGGAGGTATTATGCTTTTAAGTTTACTTGTCGACAGTTAGAAAATAAGTTTACACTCTTATTATTTAAAAATATTATATCTCCTGCGATTAATCTACATTTTGGGGTTGTCTTTTCCTGCTTTGAAGGCTGTAATAAAATCATATAATGTCCTGAACTTCCCAGACTGTCCTATTATTTACCATTACCCAAATATTGATAATATCCATATTACTGATAATTATTTATGAAAGTCACATTCAGTAATTCTTTTTTGAAAGCGCCAATGATCAACTTTACAATATTGCAGCCATATCGAAGTTATTATTGGTCTTTTTGACCAATAATAACTTATATTCTATTGGGATGATTGAATTTCTCCGTATTGCCTAGCCCTAGCTGGAAAACAAGTGGAAACATCTGTTTCCAAGGAAACTACACACAATAACTGACCCATACATACACCATTTTTTTTTAACTGTACAAACTAAAACATTTTGTTTTTACAAGATGTCTGCCAGACTTTTTCTTGGCTGGCGAGCATTTACTTCCTGAAGTCTCAACTGACTTTCTGGCAACTTGAGGATGAAGGCGAGATGAGGTACTGTGCAGCCAATAAATGGTTTGGCACATAATGTGTTAGATAGCCCACACCTTTTTACTTATAAAAAGTCTGAGTAAAAACCTTCTATACACATAAATACATACTGAAAATGAAGTAGAATAACCTCTAGTTGTTGTATTTACTTCAAATGTGAGTCCATCATGTGAATAAGGTGGTATATACAGTATGTGTATAGATGTGTGTAGATGTGCAGGCAGCCAGCAGCACTCTTCAGATCACAGACTGCCTTCAAATGAAATATTTAAGGTTGTATTTATTTGGAAATTCAAGTAAAAGACACATATGATTTTTAAAATGGTAAACAGTGAGAACACTGTCGCTAGGCAACTGACACCCAAATTGATAATGATAGGGGATTTTTGGGGCAAATTCAATCACAAGCATAAAGGGACGGTTCACCCCAATATCAAAAATACATATCTTTCCCCTTATTTGTAGTGCTATTTATTAGAGTTGATTATTATGGAGGAGTGGGTGTTGGAGATATCAGTGTTGTCTGCTTCTCATTAATATATTGTATATAAATGTCTTCTTCTAGAAATCATGACCTGATTAGTAAAGATAATCCGTCAGACTGTGCCATTTCATGTAGGAACTATTTTCTTTCTACACCCGCCAACAGTATCACTGCACAGTTACGTTGCATCAGAAAATACTTTGCTGTTGAATATTCCAATAATATGTTTGAGTGATGGCAGACATCATTAAAGCCCATATTTCCAACAATTGGCCACTTACATCAGAGTTGTTCGAGGAACAATAAGTACATTTCCTTTGCTCCCAAAATACCAACCAAATATGTGAAATGAAAACGTGTACAAGTGTGTTGTGGAGCATTCATGCAGTGGAAAAGTCAAACTTGCTGCTGCTTTCTGTTCCACTGACAGACCATTCAGATCACGGATACCAGAGTCAGGGGTCAGAGGTCACTGAGGGTCTTCTGCAGGGCCACACTGACTTTGGGGGGGTGAGTGGCCTTGAAATACACTCTGCACAGGGATCACTGTTAACACAACCCCTTGGCACTGTTTGAGACCAAGAAGAAACTCCTCCATGCACAAATTCCTTTTTCAGAAATGATTGTTTTTGTGAAATGCTATGAGTTTTTTGTGAATTGTTTATTTTCTACAGTCGTAGAATTTGACCTACAGATTCAAATATTTTAAGAGGTTGTCAATGTTTGTTTCCCATTATTGACTAATATACTATTTCATAGACTTGTTCTACTATGAGAGGAATAAATGGAGAATTGTTTGTAACTCCTTAAAACTGTTTGAAAATGCATAATCATAATTAATAATATATATTATAACCAATCACAGTTATAAAGTGATGTTATAGTTATAGAACATGCAACCCGACACCCCCAGTGTGCAAGTACAGTGGGGCAAAAAAGTATTTAGTCAGCCACCAATTGTGCAAGTTCTCCCACTTAAAAAGATGAGAGGCCTGTAATTTTCATCCTAGGTACACTTCAACTATGAGAGACAGAATGGGGGGAAAGAATCCAGGAAATCACATTGTAGGATTTTTAATGAATTAATTGGTAAATTCCTCGGTAAAATAAGTATTTGGTCACCTACAAACAAACAAGATTTCTGGCTCTCACAGACCTGTAACTTCTTCTTTAAGAGCCTCCTCTGTCCTCCATTCGTTAACTGTATTAATGGCACCTGTTTGAACTTGTTATCAGTATAAAAGACACCTGTCCACAACCTCAAACAGTCACACTCCAAACTCCACTATGGCCAAGACCAAAGAGCTGTCAAAGGACACCAGAAACAAAATTGTAGACCTGCACCAGGCTGGGAAGACTGAATCTGCAATAGGTAAGCAGCTTGGTGTGAAGAAATCAACTGTGGGAGCAATTATTATAAAATGGAAGACATACAAGACCACTGATAATCTCCCTCGATCTGGGGCTCCACGCAAGATTTCACCCTGTGGGGTCAAAATGATCACAAGAACCTAGTCAATTACCTGCAGAGAGCTGGGACCAAAGTAACAAAGGCTACCATCAGTAACACACTACGCCGCCAGGGACTCAAATCCTGCAGTGCCAGACGTGTCCCCCTGCTTAAGCCAGTACATGTCCAGGCCCGTCTGAAGTTTGCTAGAGAGCATTTAGATGATCCAGAAGAGGATTGGGAGAATGTCATATGAAACCAAAATAGAACTTTTTGGTAAAAACTCAACTAGACGTGTTTGGAGGAGAAAGAATGCTGAGTTGCATCCAAAGAACACCATACCTACTGTGAAACATGGGGGTGGAAACATCATGCTTTGGGGCTGTTTTTCTGCAAAGGGACCAGGACGACTGATCCGTGTAAAGGAAAGAATAAATGGGGCCATGTATCGTGAGATTTTGAGTGACAACCTCCTTCCATCAGCAAGGGCATTGAAGATGAAACGTGGCTGGGTCTTTCAGCATGACAATGATCCCAAACACACCGCCCAGGCAACGAAGGAGTGGCTTCGTCAGAAGCATTTCAAGGAGTGGCCTAGCCAGTCTCCAGATCTCAACCCCATAGAAATTGGAGGGAGTTGAAAGTCTGTGTTGCCCAGCGACAGCCCCAAAACATTACTGACATTTATTTATTTGTTTGTTCACTGCAGTTATAGACTTTCATCTTTAGATTTAAGAATTTTAAGAGTTAAGTAAATTTGCTGTTTTTGTCAAAATCTAAAAAATATGTTTTTTTCACATGTGCTACAATGTAAACGAATGCCTCAGTTTCCATTTACTTCTCACCTAAAATGTAGGCTAACATCATTTTCACTCCTTTTTATCCATGTGTCACATTCCCTCTCACCCACCTGGGAGCCGCCCTGTACAGTAATAATCTCTCCACCAGACTCTGAGCTGCAGCGCTAGTAGCGATTTGGGATTAAGTGCTTTGCTCAAGGACAAATGGTAGCTTTTGAGGCAATTGAGAGCATAAATTATTCACTTTCCACCCTTCAGTCCCCAAAATCACTTCCCAAAACTTCTTACTCAACCTCCATTAATTCCCTCTCCGAGAGCATTTGGTGGATTCTTGGATTAAACGTTGACATGGCACTGCGAGGGAAATGCTCAAAAATCCCCATCTTCATTTACTCAAGAACTGAATTTAAGTAACATTTTGAGGAAGGTGTACTTACTGTATGTATCTGACTGCTTCACTTATTTACAAATCGAGATTATTAGCTAATACAAAATGTAAATCAACTAAAAAATAAACATTGAACTTGATTATAGGTCAAGATATCCAACAGCTGTCTATAACATCATTAAAATAAGCTCCACTTTTACCAGCTGTGATGAACGCTTTAATGCATCGATAATCATAATCCAGCAGTCCAATATATATCAGAATAATTTATTCCAGGGGAAATAGGGTTTTGTGAAGAGTTGTTCCATCTAAGAATGAAAAGGAGATACAAAATATGTATATAGAATAAAATGAATATATAAACATAAGGAGTGTGGCCCATTTAACTGCCCATATTATAAAATAATATGGGCAGTTAAATGGGCCATGCCGCATGATTAGTACTTTTACTTAGATATATTTTGCTGCAAATGCTTTTGTGCTTTTACTTAATTGAGATGTTGAGTGCAGGACTTTTACTGGTAACCACACATTTTTGCAATTTAGTATTGATACTTTTCATTCATAAAGAGATCTAAGTACTTATTTCACCTCCTCTGTGAGACAGGTCATGTGAGGAAGCCCAGCGGGGGGGCAGTATGCAATACGGAGATTGTTCTGTTTGGTGGGCGATGTGTGGAGGAAGTGTGAAGACTGCAAACAATAAACAAGAGGGGTTTTTCAGAATACTAAGCCTTCTTTGAGAAAATGCACCAGTCAATGTGGGAGGATTCTAACCTCGTTATGATTTTTTAAAACATGAATATTTCACTTCAATAATTTCACAATGTAGGTAGATTTCAGCCCTGCAGAGCATGAATGAATGAATTACTCATCTGCACTCATTTGATAACATGCAAAAGCAGAAAGGTAATTATTTGTTCCCGAAGCCTGTCAGAATCGCTTCTATCAGACACGGTTCTCCATTTGCAGCCAATTGGACGTTCATTGATTTTGATGTCTTTCAGTTGCAGGAACACCATCGTACTTCCCAATGAAGTGTCACCTGTATAACATGTAGCCACCAGAGGAAATTCACAGGTTTGGTATGAAGCTTAAATATTCGTGTTTTTTATTGCAAAGCCCAATTTAGCACCATTTTAAGGGTAACACAGCAATGTGATTGGGGCTGTTCTGTAAGAAAAACTTCAGGTACTTCAGAATATTTTACCTTTTTACACTCAGGTTTGTTATTCTTTAAGGCTTAATATTCCCTTGTTCACTTCTCCCTCCATACAACAAATTGAGGAATATGTTCTTGAAAGTAAACAAAAGGATAGTCATAATGAAACTTAAATCTAAACAATATATAATTTGAAATTTGAACCAAAAAACCCTGAAAATGATGATATGTGAAGGACTATCTTAGTCCATGTACAATATGTGTGGAAACGATTTCATGGTAAGTATCTAGTGCAATATTGTCAACATTTTTTTTTGTTTTAAAGAAAGGAATGTGTGAAGAATAAGTATCAAATATAATACTAGTAATTAGGTGTTATTTACGCTGGGGACATGTCATCACCACTTTCTGAAATGGCCAATTTTATCCCCACCACTTTTTAAAAGTATAACTTGAAATACATTTTCTGCAAAATAACTTGCGCAAAGAAATGTATTAAAACACAACGGTTTATTTTTGCACAACATAAAATGTGCATCTTGGTGGGTGTATTTCTGGAGACCCAAGATGTGCAATTTGGACATGCTGTAGTAAACCTTAAATAGAAAATGTAAAAACAAACATTGGTCCTGCTTTGCAGCAGCAGAGCGCAGGCACTAAGCAAGTAATGTAATGTGTTTTTGCTAAAGTAGTACCTGAATAGGTACATACTGTCGTTCCCCCCCAGACCCCCCTACAGGGTTTTGGTTTACAATAATTTATGCAGGTATGTGTCTCACCGTGGAGAACAGGCGTGTGCAAGTCTAAAAAAAGTAGGAGATTATTGGCTTCCTCAATAATTTTCCCCACGCCACACATATAATGGTTCCTACTAAAATAGTCACCCGAACCAGTTTGTACAAAAAAAAGAGCGCAATCCAGATTTATTTTTGTCTGAAAAAAGTGTCCCCACCACTTTTCAAAACAAAGTGTTCTAGTTAATATATAATACAACATTTTTCAAATCTGTTCATGTCATGTTATCCTCTCATGAACCTGCCTGGGTTACTAATAACATTGTAAGTTCATCGTGATATCGTTTTTCTGTTTTTCAACTGACTTTTCAAAAATGTTACCCTCCCAGAACTCCACTGCAGTAAAATGTTTCGGCAGAGATTCAGAGAATAAGTCATCTGAAGAGAGACTCTGAGAGAGGACAAGAGGAACAATAAAGGAACAACTTCAGTTAAAAATAATTGAAGTGTGAAATCACCCGAGGTGAGGCATTAATATTGTAAGACTTAAAGATAAAATGCAAAGCTTCCAAATATGCTACATTTTTATAGAAATGTTGTTTTTAAGACTGCCTGTATTTTTATTTATTTTTAAATCGAGATAATACATCCAAAAAAAAGCTTTTTATTGATCCAAAACTCGACCCAAAGCCGTCTGAATTTCTGACATGTAATTCCCAGCAGCCTCCGCGCGCGTGACGTAATAGTGGCCAAACAGTCTCTGGACCAAATATCCCGACTCGGCAGTCTCGGTCACATGTTTTTCGAAAAGAAAACTGAATTAACATGGGTTATTGTTGAGCTTTTTGTTGTACGAACGGTGCGGGATCTAGGAGAGTTTTACATGCATTTCCCAAAGACCAAATAATCCGCAAAAAATGGATTTTTTTAGTGAATCGTGTTGGATGGCAACCGACAACATGGAGCAAGTTGTGTTCTGACCACTTCGCGTGTGATGCATACGACGTTGATCCTGCTATCATGAAGTCTGTTGGTGGAGAAGCATTAATAGCACGGCTGAAACCCGGAGCCGTCCCCTCCACATTTCAGCACAAGAAACCACTGAAAGAACGAAAGAGCCGGGCGATGCAGAAACGCCAAAGAATTGAGGTAAACAACTTTTGATTAGATTTCAAAGCGCACGGAGCACAGCAGATAACGCAGATAACGGAATTGCAGTTTTATTGCTTATAGAGGTGGGCACCGTTAGATTCTGTGTCTTTACGATCATAAACAATGTGTTGGATGTGGAGCTAGGATAAGTAATAAGGGCGCTAGGAGTGATAGGTTAGCATTTTTCGCTCGGGGCTAATTCACTGTTAGCATTGTAGTTTATCTGCAGCTCATTCATCGCTCCTCCACTCATAACGGAAAATGTCGAACGTCCTACAGTCGGTGATGCGGACTTCTTCTCCCATCTCTTCCTTCACTTTCCCATAGTTGTGGCATGCAGCACTTGTTTTCTCGGCTTGTAGGCATGGTCTGGCAGTTTCCACATCTACACCAATTCTCAGCACCCTCGGCCTCTTCCTCAGATGGCGAACTTGAATCATCGCCATCAGCACTTTCATCGGTGATATCAGGTGACGTTTCCTTGTATTTCCTCTTCGACATCAGAGGCTCGTATATATATGGTTGGATGTCGACAACATACTCCAGATATTGGGTGGCCTCCGGCTCCGACTCAGAATCAGACATGATAGACGAAACTAAGTTTTACTATCGGCGGAAACCGCTGTGAGCCGCTGCGAGCATTTTTCGCTCGGGGCAAATTCAGACGCTCACTCAGAGCGCCTGGACTTTATTTTTCTAAACCTCTCTAAAAAGGTCAAATTTCACTTGTTTTGCATCAATCTTGATACAGGGTACTTATTATATGTTATAGTTTGGATTCCTAAAGCTTTTAGTCTATAGTCTACTCAGAATCAGACATGATAGACGAAACTAGTTGTACTATCGGCGGAAGCCGCTGTGATTGATAAGCCAGGTGGAAATATGTTTGGCACATCTGACGTCACGCGCCGCCATCTTGCGGAGGAGCGGCGGAGAAAATAAATCGTCGGACTTGGTGTTGGGGGTTGAACAAAATTAATATTGCGCATTGCCAGACTCATATTATCTCCGATTTTAATACTGCAATATCTTAGATA
Source organism: Gymnodraco acuticeps (assembly GCF_902827175.1). NCBI lineage: Eukaryota > Metazoa > Chordata > Actinopteri > Perciformes > Bathydraconidae > Gymnodraco > Gymnodraco acuticeps. The sequence continues at coordinate 719,042 of NW_022992223.1, read as the reverse complement.
GTGTTGTAGCTATATGATTTCGATTTTACTGGCAATTATACAAAAAGCTTTGCATTTGATCTTTAACACTCACAGTTTAATTTACAAGACATGCTGTGATTCCACTTTAAATATTTAATCTATAAGTATAGTTTCATTAATATTCCAAGACACATTTGATCATTTTCTTAGTAAACGTTATGAACATTTAATTTGGGGAATTATGTGAGCTAGCTAATTCAATTATGTTTTGTTTTTCTTTAACACATTTAGAACAAATCTATGTGATAAAGATCTGTCAATAAAGAAGAAGCATACTGTGGTTTCTTTTTGTAATTAATTAGTGAAGTTAATCAACATTATTTCAATCAAGAAAAATCTATCAAAAATTAAATCCTAGCAGGCATCCTCTTAGATAACGACTGATGAATTGATTCAATTTGGTTTTATGTCAGGCATCAGTGTTGATTCAATTTAACTCATCAAATATTGCTATTAAGGCTGCCAGGGGCCAAAAACAGACAAACTAAATTAGCAACTAGGTTAAAAACAACTTTAAGCATTAAGCTTTTTATTATCAAGATCATTTTCCGAGGACTTCAATGTTGTACTTCTTTCCAAACTTGAACAGAAAAACTTTAATGACTTTAATAATAATGTTGCTCAGGACTGCTTGTTTTCCAATTCTTCTCCTTTTGTGGAAGAAAAAAAAAGATTGATGCCGCTTTATGATATATCATTCTTATGAAAACCAAAGCTTTAGCTCAGCAGAAAGCCACCACAGCTGTGTGTGTGTGTGTGTGTGTGTGTGTGTGTGTGTGTGTGTGTGTGTGTGTGTGTGTGTGTGTGTGTGTGTGTGTGTGTGTGTGTGTGTGTGTGTGTGTGTGTGTGTGTGTGTGTGTGTGTGTGTGTGTGTGTGTGTGTGTGTGTGTGTGTGTGTGTGTGTGTGTGTGTGTGTGTGTGTGTGTGTGTGTGTGTGTGTGTGTGTGTGTACTCTGTTTGTAGCATCCATCAGATAGCTGTGGTCCCAAAGAGCATACAATGTTTATCCTATGGAGCAGGTTCTGCAGCGTGTGCTAAATTGATTCCCATCGGCAATCCGAGCGGCAAAATAGAGGTCCAGGATTGTGCCGACAGAAGTCAAAGACAGTGATTTAAAGGTCAGCATCAGCAGCACAGTTCTCTGGGTGAAGGAGACGCTGACAGGCACACCCATAATGGGAAACAGCTGGAGTGTTTGCGGAGTAATCCAAACCCAGGCTCTCTTCTCGTCATCGCACTGCGTTTCTGTATTGATGTCGGTTGGGGTGTTTGAACGTGCCTGTCTTCTGAGTGCACTGTATGCCATTGTTAAACATCCATTTAGCTCTCTCATAGCGCTGATGTATTTTCGTTAGCTGCCCTGGGAGTTAGCATCGCAAAGGCTCCCTCGACCAAAAGCTATAGTGGGGTATTGGATTTGGAACATTTCAGAAAATAGAAAATTTGGCAAACACGTTTATAATACCATGTCTGGTTCAAAGGGATAATCTAAACATTTTAACACCACTTTTGTGATTGTTGAAGCGCACATAAAATCTGAACTAATAATCTAATAGGCTATAAGGGATCAACATATCAATCACATGACTTCACGTCACCACCGCTAAGCTAAAAGCAGCTAATGTTCGACGTGATCACCATTAGTTGTCTTATTTAAACACTTCTTGCTTGTAATCAACCATTTATCTATGATACATGAGGCTTCAGACATTCACCAGTGAATTATTTACTTCATGTCGTAGATCAAATTGTGAAAGTCTCTTAACATTGACTCCGAGACGAGGTACCCGAAGCGGTAAAATGCTGACTCATTCCTGGGTTTTGGGACTTATTACCTCTCTATTAAGTAGTGTTTTATTTCTTGACCTCATTGCAGTCCAGGCTGTTGACAGGTGGAGTAAATATAGATACATTATTAATATCTTTCTGTCTGGATAAATGACCACCCATGGCTGAAAATGGATGCGCGCGATGCAGGTGCCGCTTCTCTCTTGAATGGTACTTATTTATCTATTTGCAGGAAATGGAAAGTCTGTCAGGGAGAGTGAATGAAATGAGCGATAGAAAGAGTTGTTAGATGGGTGGGAATGGGGAGGACAGGGAGAGAGGGAAGAAGGAGAGCAGGCCTAACTCCTGATTACAGTATATATTCTTGTCTGAGTGTTATGCATCATGTTTTGCATCTTTCATGGCTCCTACTCTATCAGGATTATCATTTGGGGGCTCACATCGCTAAATCATTGAGACAGGAACATCCAGATCGTCTTCACTGTCAGGAAAGAACTGTCACAAATGCATGAGGTAGGCCTACAGCAGGGACTATCTGTAGTCATTCATTATTCATCCATTTTTTTTTCGTATAGGCTATACTTTGGAACTGAGAAGTAGCTTTGAATAAGATGATAACATGTAATTTACTAGTCCAGTGAAGATGAAAAAACAGTAACAGTGGGTGTAGTGTAACAGTGTTAAGAAAACATAATGAAACTAGAAAATGTATTTCCTGCTGAAAATGCGTGTGAATGCTGTAAACTGCAAATGTGTTGCTGAACTTGGAGCATACACTGCTTCATTGTCTATTTCACTCTAAATGGGAACATAATTTACACAATGATCATCATGCTGTATTGAAGAAAACATGAAACTAGCGATTGAGGAGATTATAAATAAAGTAGAAGGCACATTTTTTCGTAGACTTCTACACTATCTGACTTCTTTTTGCAACCATTATAGTCGCCCCCTACTGGATTTTTAGAGAGAATGCAGGGGCTTTGCATTGGCCTAATATCTTATTGGGAATTTTGCTTTGGTATTCATATATCCTGCGAAGGTCAATCAACAGTGGAAACATTTGCGTTGTAAAGCCACTTTTCCCTTGACTACCTCCATCAGAGCGGGGGAATTCTGACTGTCTCCAATTGAAGCATTCATGCTTTGACACTGCGTTTAGTCGTGGATGCTAGAAAGAGTAGCATAGTAAATCAGCTGGCAGATTGTCAATGAGCTCACATTCATTCACCTGTGTTGTTGCTTTGCTGCAGGGTATGGGAAACATCTTCCAAAACTTTTTGCAACTCCCACAACATCCTGCAGATAATATTGGAGGCATATAATGTAACTGAGGCAGTGGCGGTTCTAGAACATTTTACATGGGGGGGCAAAGGGGAGGCAAGAGGTCATGCCAGGGTGGCATAGGAGGGCGGACAGTACGTGGTATTTTATACTGTATATAACCTATTTATTGTTAATTCATGCCCTAACACAAGTGTTCTTAATGCACAAGAGAAACAAGGTGTTCAGACAAACAATCGGGTGCCCTTTGAGTCCCCCAAGCTTACCTCAACCATTTTAAATGAAAGGAAACTTCAAAATGTATTTTAAAGCAATGAATTAATGGAACAGGTTGTTTTGCATTACAATGTAAAATTAAATATATATTTTGTTTTAAAAAAAATTGGTTGTCTTAGACAGACATATTTGCATGTCCTCACTAAGCATTATTACATATTAATTTAATATTAAACAAATCAAAATGGCCAATTATCCCAAAATGTTGCTGCTAATATAATCATATGCTTGTCAACTTTAACTGATCAAAAATCAATTCTGAAAAAATACTTGAATTATCTATGAAATTGCAATATTGTCCCTCAGTTTGTTTCAACCCCGTCACGCCATATAATTTACGCTCCTATTAAAATAATGGATCAGTCCGTGATCTGCATTGAGGGAATTACATCACAAAAGTGTCAGTTTCTTCTCTTACCTATATTTCAGATTAAGATTGACAAGCTCAACATTTCAACTCTGTTGTATGAATTAATAATAGTAAATAATTGTTTATTACAAAAATAAACAATAGTTTTGCAAAATATTACAATTTTGTAATGTCCTTGACTTCCATGTGGTGCCATATCTTAGCTAAACAAGGTCTCATGCCTACTTTTTGTCAAAAACTTCAACCCTGTTAAATGTTTTCACGGAAATTCCTAGTAATTATTTATATGTTGTGCCTGAGGTGGGAACATGTAAGTAGTCCACTACCAGATGTTATGACCAAACATTTTGGTTTCATTTTTCAAAGATATAAAGACCCAAAAGGCACCCGATTCAGAGAATACTCAGAATTCTGCATACTGTAAATACTTAATTATAATTAAGTACACAAATGACATCACCCATCTCTTTAGAGAGCTACAGGTGACCTGTGCAGCAACACATTTCAATACATATTTGTCAATACTAAGAGCTGCTAGATTGTGCTGCTGTAATGGAATATGTAAGGAGAATAAGAACACACCATGTGGTCCAGCTGGAGTCTCCTCTGCCTCCTGATCCCTGCCTCTGGCCCTCTTTCTGATACTTCATCTTTATTCCTCACATATATTTCTTCTTCTTCACTAATGTCTTCATCTCCTCCTCTTCCTCCTGCTCTGACCCTCCTGGTCTCTTCGTCTCTCTTTTCCTTTTCCTCTTTCTGTTCGTCCTGATCACTTCTCATATGTATTTTTGTTGTTGTTGAATCACTCCAATACTCTGGCCTGCAAGAGTCTACTTGTGAAAAGCACTGGTACAAATGCTTGTATAACTTTACACGTTAGGGCCATGTAGACTAGCTAATATGTAGCATATCATAAATATAACATCAGAAAGTATTGATCAAACGCACACTGTATGGCAGTGGCAGCTGTGTTTGGATCCAGTTTTTACGGTAAAGGATGTATCCTGGTTTCATTGATCTGGCCTCATGGCTGTGATGTGTAATTTACGTGGATTTAATAGGAGGCTACTGCATAGTTTAGCAAAGTGATCGATCTCCCAGCTAACGCTGTCTGCGTAGTATTTTGTAACGTAACGCCCCAAACAGCGCCCGTCTGTTAAACGCTATCGATTCAAACGGCAGCGTTTTATTAATATTTAGTTTCAAGCTCTCGTCCTTAGTAAAAACAAAACTAGTGGAAGGGGAAATGCTCCCAGGGGAAGCTGATCCATAGGTGCTAGGACAGCTCGCTCCCTCTCTGCAGCGGTGTGAGCCGCGGTCTGTGTGAACGCCGCTCCGCAGTTTAATGCAGGGCCGTAGCTGCGTTTTTAACGGGCCTAAAATGATATTTAAAATGATTCAATTTTAACTAATGTAATGCTTGTTTTGTTGCTTGAGAAGCTTGTGGAAATAGTGTAGGTTTGTTTTAGTACAGTTTTAGGAACACAAAAGTTAGGGGGGCAGCTGGGGGGGCAAGGCTCTACAGTGGGGGGGCAGCTGACCCCCTTGCCCCCCCCGTAGATCCGCCCCTGAACTGAGGTAATTGGCACCATGTGTATAGCATTCTGGTTCCTCCTCAAGAATAAGAGGTTACCTGCTCTATTGACCACAGGTAACCTTTACAGTTAGTATGGAAAACGGGTTATCACATCGCCTATACATCACACTGTAAGGACCTCATGTGGAGGCACAGCGAGTAGAAAAAGAGGCATCGACATCTTCCAGGGGCCAAGATGGGAATTCACGTGGCTCTCTTTCTGTGTGGTTAAATGCTGCTATTAGCATGTGGCCATTCAAAGCTGGAGCGACGGTAATGCTAATCATGATTACCTCATTAGTAGAGCATTGTAATTGTGCGCAAAGCAGTCTCTCCCCAAGGTGAGCAGTAATGTAAGCAATACGTTCACTTTGTGGTCCCAAGGCTGCAAAGGAGCCGAGGTCCTGCTGAGCCCCATATGAGTGTACTCACGTCAAAAGGACATAATTCCTTATAGTCCTTCATGTAGCTATGGCAACGAGGCTTTGGAGTGCAACACATGAAGGGAGGTGAAGTGACTTTATGGCACCAATTTTGCTAACAAGCTTGATTTCCTGTTTTCCAGGAAAGAAACCAGGGAGAGTTATTTGTTTCTGAGTTACAAAAGCGGGGAATTGCGAACAAGGTGAGTCCGGGGCCGAGCAGTGGTGGACAGTAATTAAGTGCATTTACTCATGCTAAGTACAACTTTATGAAAATAAGATTATATTTTCTTTAGCGGACAATCAGCAGAGGGGACACAAATTCAGAAAGTCAACATACTTATTTGTTAGTATAGTAGCTTAAAACACGCCAAACCTTTTGAAGTGCTACATACTTCAATTAATTAATTCATTTGTATTTTCCAAATGTTTTATATTAGTTTTTTGTTTTCTTTATTTTCTTTTTCTTATGTTTTATTTATTATTATTTTGTATGACAACTTTTCTTTTGGTTTATTGCCAAGGTGCAGCTGGAAATAATCTAAACCTTTTCAAATACTACATACTTTTGAATTTCATTTTTTTAACTAATCTTTTAATTTTCCATGGTGAATTGAAACAGATGGGTTTTAAGTCTACAAAGGGAAAGTTCTGCTGTCCTCATTTCTCTTTTCACCACTTTTCTTTCCATTAACTGCTACCTTATACTTCTCCACTATCTCATAGAGAAATACATTACATTTATTTAATAACTTTAGTTACTATAAGATTCAGATTTAATAATACAAAATATAATCAACAAATCTGAATCTTTCTCGAGCCCCGGCCCACGCTGTGTGTTCTTCGTCGCTTTTAGCTAAATGTCTCATAATATATAATTGGAAATTATGCATAGCCGATGGGTAGAGAAGGTAATGGTTCATACGAAGTTAGAAAAGCTCAGTGTCCTACCACTTAGGGCTCGGTGAATAAATTCCAATAAGTATGGAAATCATTTCTGGACTACTATAATAATAATATATAATATAAACACTGCAAGATATATAACTTAGTGCAAGGCAAGGCAAGTTTATTTATATAGCACTTTTCAACACAAGGCAATTCAAAGTGCTTTACAAAAGTGCCTCTAACTAATAACCATAACTTTGTGGAATTGCTGTAGAATCTTTCACTTTATTCATAAATTATATATTAGTATGTTTTCTCTTTTTGTTATCACTTCATTGTTTTAAATCATTTACTTAACATTTATTTCCAGTAATATTTGTTATTATTATTTTTGAAAAATAGAAATCTATTTGGATATACTGATATCATCACACAGTAATATTCCAGGACTTGGCAGATGTGTGTCACCCAGTTAAGGCCCAGACACACCGGGCCGATTTCGGCCGTCGATAGATGTCTGGCCGTCGATGAGCGTTGTGTCGCCCTACTCAGATTGGCGTGTCCCGCAACGTCTTGTCTTTTCGGCCGTGCCGACACCTTTTTGGCCGAAAAGCATCGGCCAAAGGCTGTCGGTCAAATAAATCACTCTGATTGGCTGTTCAGCTAGCGAATCAGTGCATGAGAAGCGAAACGGAAGTGAGGGACCCAAAAAAACAATTAAGAAGGCACACACAGACGGCTATTCTTTTTAATTTTCATCTCAGCTGGACGCAAGAGTTTATTTTTCATCATAGCGATCTGGAATGAAGAAACTAAAGACCAACGCACACGCTATTTGTTGTTTGTTTATATCACGCAGTCTATTCGTCTTCTCTCGGTGTATCACCCGGGCTGCAGTCGAATAGTCCATTTAGCTTAGGAACCTTCCTAACCGAGTGAAATGACCCGGAAGTCCCTCAGTGGCAGCCATGATAAGTGCCGTTCGAATTCTCTAGATTATAGGAAAGGTGGTTTCAAAGTTCCTTTATAACCTCCTTTAGCTTAGGAACCACTGGACCTCCCTAACCGAAAAGAGAGGAGAAAATGCTGCCCCACAATGCCTTGCAGCCGCAGCATTTGCCATCACACAACAGTCGGCCGTTCACGGAAACAACCGATTATGACGGAGAAATGATATCATGAAAGTTACGGTGCTTATTAAGCTTTTTAAAACGTATGTGATAAGTTGCCAAAGTGCTTTGTTTTGAACGTTCACCAGTATTATAATCAAAAAGAGAAATATGAACGTTAGTTTTTACTGAAATTATCAAATAAAGTTAACATCTCACAGTCTTTACTGAGCTGTGTGGAGTTTGTTCAACTTTTAAAAGATGTTTGAATGGTGATATACACAGTGATAGATGTTAAGGACTGACGTTTATAATAAATACATTTGTATTTATTTTAAGATCTTTTCATACAATCATACGTATTGGGATCATTTGTATAGAGTGGCGAAGTCAAGCCCATCTACTTCCGCCCCATGGGACCTTATTTCTGAAAAATTATGTATTGAAGTCAATAAAGAGAGAAAACTTATCTTTCGATCCCGTTTCAATTGTGCCACGAATTACATGTCAATCTTAAAAAATAATTTCCATGTCAAAAAAGTCACAGTTTGTCGTAAAACTGTTGACGGTAATGCTAATCATGATTACCTCATTAGTAGAGCATTGTAATTGTGCGCAAAGCAGTCTCTCCCCAAGGTGAGCAGTAATGTAAGCAATACGTTCACTCTGTGGTATTTTTAGGCCCCAAGGCTGCAAAGGAGCCGAGGTTCTGCTGAGCCCCATATGAGTGTACTCACGTCAAAAGGACATAATTCCTTATAGTCCTTCATGTAGCTATGGCAACGAGGCTTTGGAGTGCAACACATGAAGGGAGGTGAAGTGACTTTATGGCACCAATTTTGCTAACAAGCTTGATTTCCTGTTTTCCAGGAAAGAAACCAGGGAGAGTTATTTGTTTCTGAGTTACAAAAGCGGGGAATTGCGAACAAGGTGAGTCCGGGGCCGAGCAGTGGTGGACAGTAATTAAGTGCATTTACTCATGCTAAGTACAACTTTATGAAAATAAGATTATATTTTCTTTAGCGGACAATCAGCAGAGGGGACACAAATTCAGAAAGTCAACATACTTATTTGTTAGTATAGTAGCTTAAAACACGCCAAACCTTTTGAAGTGCTACATACTTTAATTCATTAATTAATTTGTATTTTCCAAATGTTTTATATTAGTTTTTTGTTTTCTTTATTTTCTTTTTCTTACGTTTTATTTATTATTATTTTTTATGACAACTTTTCTTTTGGTTTATTGCCAAGGTGCAGCTGGAAATAATCTAAACCTTTTCAAATACTACATACTTTTGAATTTCATTTTTTTAACTAATCTTTTAATTTTCCATGGTGAATTGAAACAGATGGGTTTTAAGTCTACAAAGGGAAAGTTCTGCTGTCCTCATTTCTCTTTTCACCACTTTTCTTTCCATTAACTGCTACCTTATACTTCTCCACTATCTCATAGAGAAATACATTACATTTATTTAATAACTTTAGTTACTATAAGATTCAGATTTAATAATACAAAATATAATCAACAAATCTGAATCTTTCTCGAGCCCCGGCCCACGCTGTGTGTTCTTCGTCGCTTTTAGCTAAATGTCTCATAATTGGAAATTATGCATAGCCGATGGGTAGAGAAGGTAATGGTTCATACGAAGTTAGAAAAGCTCAGTGTCCTACCACTTAGAGCTCTGTGAATAAATTCCAATAAGTATGGAAATCATTTCTGGACTACTATAATAATGTCAACACTGCAAGATATATAACTTAGTGCCTCTAACTAATAACCATAACTTTGTGGAATTGCTGTAGAATCTTTCACTTTATTCATAAATTATATATTAGTATGTTTTCTCTTTTCTTTCGATCCCGTTTGAATTGTGCCACGAATTACATGTCAATCTTAAAAAATAATTTCCATGTAAAAAAAGTCACAGTTTGTCGTAAAACTGTTAAAATATACTTACTTACTTACTTACTTAGTCCCGCCCACAGAATTATGTGGGCGGGACTAAGTCTCGAGGATAGGAGTCGAGGAGGGGAGTTAGAGAAATGAGAAAGGGCCCAGGTCCCATGGAGCTTCCCCGGAAGGGGAGGGACTTCGCCACTCGATTGACTTCAATACATGATTTTTCCGAAATAAGGTCCCATGGAGGTCCCCCGGAAGGGGAGGGAGTTCGCCACTCTATTAATGTGGACCGGAGGGAGAGGGTGACGAGCATAAGTTTTACTTTCCTTTTTCATTTCAATTCCAACTTTGGTCATGAAGAATATGTTTCTCTGTTGTCCACGTTCATAAAGCATAAAGCAACAGCATCAGAGCACGGTGCAGAGTCTCTAGATGAGTTTGCAGTAGTCCCTGTTCTTATTGAACATCCATGTTGTAGTCCGCTGTATAGAAAACTGTAGTTTCCATAGTTTCCCCACAGCAGCAGACGCACAAAATGACGTCCGCTGGCGCATCATAAACACGTTGGATAGTGAAAGTGCAGTCGGATTCTCTAAAGTACAGCAAATCCAAAATGTAAAAAATACACAAAAAAAAAATGGAAATGTAATTGAAAGAATCTACCCTATGCATAAATGAAACCTCAATCTTAGCGAACTCTATCTACTTACTACAACTCTATATCTATCCAACACCCCTCACCCCCCACAATGAATATCGACCAATCACGTTCTTGCAACAGTTTAAAAGGGGAGTGATTAGTAAAATATGCATAAATAAAAAGAAAGAATGCTAACTATAGGTAACATAAGATAAGAATAAACAAGTTTAAATGATTTGTTATTGGTTGTGATCATATTCTAAAGATGTTTGGATTATTGAAAAGTATACAGCTCCCTTTCATATGAGTGTTGAGAGCTGTATCCATAAATTGATGTTGTGCTCAAAGTGCACCAGATTGATGCATTTAACTTCAACATTTAAAACAAATATTTCCCGGGGGTGCATGCCCCCGGACCCCCTAGAGGATGTGAGGTCCACCCCCAAATAAAGCAGGTTAAAATAATTAAATTGCATACATATTCTTTTAGTAAACACTGAAAACGGGTCCCACATGACCCAAACAGCACACAAAGTATAATGTTAAAATGTACTAAATATATACACTGCAAAAAACAAAAAAAAGAGAAGTAAAAGTAGCTCACTACTTGTTTTATTTTTTGAAAGTAGCTCTCATTCTAAAAAAGGTTGGAGACCCCTGCATTAGAGTGTAAAAACTGTAACTATAAGTATCTGAAATAAATATGTGTACTGAAACAAATACCAATAACTGTATTGCATTGTTTTCTTATGCGCAATTATCATACTGTCTTTGTCTTTTTCGTCCCGCATTTATTGTGCCCCCCTCAGAAAATAACTGGCCCCAGCCTGGCCCCCCCAGTCAAATTGGTCTAGAACCGCCACTGACTGTTGGCCAAGACACAGGCGACGTGAGGCGACACAACAGTTGTGTTCCGTTGGGACCTGTTCTTTGGTGTCAGTTTGGTGTGTCTGGGCCGTTGTGGTGGAGCATGTGAGTGCACTCAGCTTGAAGTCTTGTCTGTTTTGGTATTAAACGATGGGGATTATTACTGTAGCTCCTGCCATGGCAACTACTCCAAAAGGCCCAACATCTGCACTGTGCATAGGTACCACATCCTTTTTATTTCTGGCAAATTAAGCAGAAATTCCAAAAAAGTATGGACGTTTTTGGATATATAATGATGAAAAGATACCAAAATACTCTCTTTGCTTGTATACCCTCTGGTTCTGTCTTTGATTACACTGTTTGTTTTCACAGAAATGCATCTTTTGTCCTATAATCTAAAGGAGCGCGAGACGGGGTGTCCCCACCTGAACCTCACGCTGGTCTTTCAGGCTGGTGTCTTAGCAACAGTGCCTCCAACTCCAGCCTCCTCAGGTGTATGGACGTGGACACTGAGGGCTAAAGAGAACAAATCCTGCTGACGACTGGACAAACAGAAGACTCTCTCAATGTTCATAGACCTCCTGTAAGGGGTAGTTATTTTATTACTGCACCAATACATCCATAACAATGGAACAGTTCAATAGATTTTGTCAGTGAATGCAGCTTTAAGTGATGTTTTTCCTTAAAGTGGCAAATGGCAGCTTTTTCCCCACCATGCTTCTCTAAGTGTTATTATTGTTGGCTTCCATTTTCCTCAGAGCCCAGCAACTACCAACAACAAAGGACCGGTGTTCCCAACGAGGAGATATCTTCCCGAGAGGTTGCCCTTTATTTGGATGTTTGAATAAGTTTGACCCTCTAATATTCCCTGGAAAATCCCTCTACACAAGTCGAGAAATGTAATAGAGGCACAAACTGATATGTATTCAGATAAAATAGCAACCTTTATTTGTTATTAGTGTATCATGTGCAGTGCAAAGTTTTCAGTATATCATTTTGTCCACAATTAATAAGCATATCTTCCTAACTAATATACCATTGTATATTGTAATGTAGAACAATCTGCACATTTGTACCCTTACTTTTTATATATGTATTCATTTTATCATCTATTTTTACTTGTTATGGCACATTTTTCATCTTACATAACTATTTGCATTCATTAAAACATTTCTCCCGGGAAAGTTTAATCACTTAATGTTTCTTTCGCTCACCCCCCTTAAGATTTAAAAAGCATATTAATTTCATGCAAAATACGTTTTTGGAATGAATATCGACAATCTGTTTCCGATAAAGAGCTCCGGCTTCCCCTGTCTCTCAGGTATGCCCATGAGGTCCAAATGTAATCCTGATCGCTGCAGTGCTATGAGCTGCTGATGCTGGGTGTGGCTCTGTGGCTGCTATGGAAACTACTCACCAGCATCCACAAGAGTTTGCCTGTTATCAGAAAAAGCTTGAGCAGAGACGCGGGAAGAAGGTGAGCCATGCCCAAACAAAGCCTTCCGTCAGTGCCTGAAAAGAAATCTAAATGTATTGGTGAAATGAACACAGGAAGTACAATAAGAGCTGAGGAAAAAGCATGAGACTTCCTAAAAATGGTTGCAATCATATTTTGTATATAGAATGCAGAATTATATGCTTATGTCATAAAACTCTAAAAATTACAATAACAAAAACACTTTAATCTGTTTTCAATATCTAAGAGTAATGTTTCTACTGTGTTGCACAGCCCGTCTTTAAAAGGGCCATCATGACAATTGTCAACCCCAAATGTTAACGAAATCAGTAATAGCAGCCAGGGAAACAGATCTACTTCTCAATCAGGATCCCTGCTGTGAAGCACAATGAAGCAACAGCCTTCCTCGGAGAGGGGTTTGAAACGGATGTTGGGGTCTGACTTGTTCTCCTTTGATCTCAATATGCAACCCTGACTGCCACCTTAGACATTTCCCTGCATGCACTGCATGCACACATTCACACGGCATCCCCACATTAACTGCTTGCAACACAAGGTTAGTTGTCTGTGGAATGCATGCAAAGTTAAATTAATGTATTATTCACATATTTTCCAAGAAGAATCCCACATATGCTGACGTGTGGCTCAGCTGTGTAACTTTGCTCTCAGAAGGCAAAAGACTAAAAGGTTAGCATTTTGCAGTGTAATCCCAGTGGAGACACATTACTTTACAAAGGTCTCCACTGCCCTCTAGATGACAGGAGAAGAAATTGACTCGCTGCTGCAAATGATGAAGCATCTTCACATTCATTTACAGTTCAGCAGTCAGAGAAGATGCTATTCTGGACACCGACATGCAACCTTGACTCTCGGTGCTTCAGTATTCCGGCAAACACCTTTGAATCAATCAAACAGAACACTGCAGGCTTCACATGGTGATGTACAACTCTTAAAAGACTCTAAGAGCAGCCAGTGTATGTGCAGCCACTTTGCCAGGGCACTGGGCTGCATCATGTAAGCGCAGAGGAACAATGGGATGTTCAAACGTAAATTAGGGGTTCTCCACTGCCTACAGATGGCTGCTGATGACCTTGCTTGGAGTGTTGAACAAAGCGATATTAATCATAGCCATGCTTCCTTCAATCCAAGAGTCACGGGGCAGGAATGCATGCAGCTTTGGCACCTAGTAGGAGGTGGTGCTGCTGTTGGTGGTGGTGGAGCATCAGCTGTGTCATCATAAAAGATGTGGCATCATGCAAATATCACAGAGGAGGCGGCATTGCCCTGCATGTGAAGGGGCAGAGATGGGGGGGGGGGGGGGTTGGAGGGAGGTGACCAGCCCCGGAGACAGTTACATAACAAATACTGCAACCATGCTGAAAAATCACTGTTGCATCATGGCCTAAATAAAGGAGTAATACACTTAGTCAGAGGTTGCACTTATTAATTTATTTAAGGCTATATTGTTATTTGTTGCTTTTGTACTTACTACAATGCATTTCTTAAACCAAAACATTTAATGAAATACATTATTATTGTTATTATTAGTGGGTGGGCGGGGGGAACAGTGAGCTCTCCACAGGTGATTGGTGGCGTGCACCCTCCAATCACACTCCGCCTGCAAAGTGGCTTGGTGGTCAGTTTGGATGTTTTTTCTTTTTTTGTTGTTGTCGAAGTAACCTTAGGAAACTATCAAAGTTTACCCTCAGCGACAGGATAACACTTCCTCTGTTTTGGCTTGTTATTCCCAGCGACCTCTCACGGTGTGTTAACGCGACTTTTTTAAAGGATTTATCATTTTTATTTCCTCTGAGGCGTCCTGAAGGGAGCTAACCAGCGTTAGCATTGGGCTAGCATGACAACCAGAAGAAGAAATGCCATCATCATCATCCTCCCCTGTGGCGTTGCTAGCAGCAGGTAAGTTAAAACTCTGGCTCAATGTAGTTTTACCCCTCTTTTCCCCGAGGAAAATGAAAGTGACGGATTTTAATCGCGGACAAGTAAGTTACGAGTTGAAATAAAACTGTTGGCAGCCTGTTAGCTGGCTGGTAAATGGCGCAGGGTCAGGGGAACTGTGCTAGGATATCGTTAGCATCAGCTAGCCTCGGTTGTGCAAACACAGCTGTGTCTGATCTTTGGGCTCGAAGCGATTACAAACCCGTTAAAAGCTGCCTTGTAATCGGCTTCGTATCGGTGCATGGTTGTCGCCTACATTTGTTAAGACGATTTCTCTTTTTCTGTCGTGTGCTGTTATATTTACCCCTCTACTCTTCCATAAAAGGGTTGCACTAATGTTATGTGGCAATACTTGTTCTGCATTTATTAAAAAGCTAATGCATCCCAGCAAAAAATCATGCATTGAACAAATTGAAAGTGTGAACTAGTGTTGGTGTGTATTGTAGATCAAATCTTGCTCCATATATTTTTTTCCAGTGATCCCACATATTTCAGTTTAATTGTAATGCCCAACAGAGAAGAAAACAACACAAATTGCTGAGGCACTGTGCCTAATAAATCATATTAACCATGCATTTTGATAGACACTGTTTATGATGTGTTCTATATTAATTATGTCCTTCTTGCTAATGTCTGTTTCACAGGTCTCCATCATGGTCTGCAGCTGTGAGCCTATTGCTCCCAAATGGATGATGATTATCATGTCAGCCTCCCACATCTGTATCAGTCACTCACTCCCCCAGGCATTCTCGGCCATCCCTGCAGGTTATTTGCATTTTATTGTTTCTCTCTATGTTGTGATATGACTATAACATGTAAAGGTCAGGTAGCTAAGATCAGGCCCCACGTTAAAAATGTCTGCAGAATCTTTTTTTTATTTCTCAGTGTTGCATATGCAGATAATTAGTATTTTGACGGTCCACCTGGTGTTAAACATGTGTTTTAGTGTCAGACTGTACCCACAGAGGTGTAGTAGTGATGCATATGAGTTTATTTCCCTCTAGACATAAGTGGTTGAGCTGTCTTGCATCATATGCAGCAAACATTCTATGTTTATAGATGATCGGAGAATTCAGAGATTTTACTTTGAGACATCTTTATTGAGGCATATTCTTGAAGGGCAAGGAGGAAGTTGATTTAGTAACTTTAATACGTTTTATGATTTCCCTATTGATTCTTGCACTATAAACAGGGGTGCACATAACTGGTACGCATGCGCGGCACAAATCTGAATTGCGTAACGTCACTTGTGTCACTACACGTACCTCAAAACATCAAAAACAAAACACATATTTCGTCTACACGTGTAAACACTCAATGGAGTAAACTACATGTCAAAAAAACCAAAGACATTAAGCAGCTACGTTGCCGTTTTGCTCCCTGCAAAACATCTTCGGAATTTCTATGACTGATTGAACTGGAGCTGGGCGAGCCGCGCAGAACATAACCGACGGACCTGTGAAGCTTTACAGGAGGCAGAGGCTTAGATCACCGGACAACAGAGTTGGTCGCCGTGTGCACAGACAGGGTTAACGTCGGTATGAACAACAGAATTGTGCCAAAACTCCAACTGGCTGCAGTGGGAGACTCCCCCGCGCACACACTGGAGAACTACGCAAAATCAGCTGATCACAACACACAGTTGCAAACTTACTCTTAATGGAAGAGTTTGAAATCAGACAGAGGTGGAAGAAGTACTCAGATCTTGTGTAGGAATACTCTGTTACAGTAAAAGTCCTGCATTCAAAATGTTACGTTAGTCAAATTAGAAAAGTATTATCAAAATATAGTTAAAGTAGATTGGTCCATTTCAGAATAATACATATGATATGTTTTATAATGATTGATCATTAAAGTGTTATTACAGCTGGTAGAGGTGCAGCTAGTTGTAATCACTTTGTATACTGCAGGGTAGCTTGTGAATTTACTCCAGGTGGATCTAAAGTCTGATTCAACACTTGATTATATTTCACATCATTAATCCAGATCTGTAAAGTAACTAAAGGGATTAAATACATGTAATGGACTAAATGTACACCATTTACCTCTGAACTGTAGTGGAGTAGAAGTACAAAGTAGAATCAAAGTCAAGTACAAATATCTCAAAAAGTTACTTAAGTACAGTACTTGAATAAGTGTACTTAGTAACTTCCCACATCTGAAATCAGATATGACTTCAAGTCATGTGATCATTTCTTAGTATTTGATCCTTCAACTTGGCCTCAGGAAATGCAAGGACTTCACAGTTTTGGAGAAAGCAAATCGGAGGCTTAAAAAGAGACAGGGAGGTGCATCTTCATCATCTTCATCATCTAGCATGCAAGAAGTGTAAATAGAGGACAGTGAAGGAGACACTGAGGAGGACCACGCTTCGTGTGGGGTGACACTGTCTCCTGGTACTCATCCGAGTAACTCACAAAAAAAGTTATGTGCACCCCTGACTATAAACTTTATAATTAGGGTGATTACTTAGGCTTCATACTGAAACATATAAAGCAAATGTATACCTGTTTCGCAAGTGTTGAGTATCATACGATGGGTAACCTTTCTTATGTAAGTCACTCTTTTGGGCCACATTTAGATCAAACACTACACCACCAGTTTAACTTGACATAAAATTCAGGGCTAAGTGTGTACCTCGGTTTTAATGTTATGGATTGGTATGTTTTTAGTACAGAAGGGAAAACCGAAAGATGCTGAAAATAAAAAATATGTCATCCTTTACCAAAACGTTCCTTCCAAAACATAACTGCCTTTACCCTTGTGCTTGGATGTTTCAAAGCCCTTGATTTGATAACAGTCGGATTATTTGTGCCGAACACATTCAGCAATACAGAAATGATCAGCCTTGAATGTTGTTGAGCCCTGTGATTGGTGAGGTAACAGAGACATTGATTTGCAGTTTTGATAGTTGCATTAACATTGTGAAAATGCCACTTTGTCAAAAGCAATTGGCGGATAATGAAAAAGGCATGTCTTATCTTACGGGATGAAATTTAAACAACATCACAGTACATCAGTAATGTGCAGAAGGACCTGTCGAGATGCACAGATTCTCCATCCTGGAAGTGTTCGGGCTCCAGCAGCAGAAGACCGTGCATGTTTCCACGCCTGACAGCTACGAACAAGAAGAGGAAGCAACACTTGTTGATTTTTGACAGATTAAACAATGTTGCCTGTGTTTGGATTTATATAGCTTGACAAGGCGTAAAGCTATCATGCCCTTGTTTTTTTGGGAAACATTACAACACCACAGCATATTTTGTTTTGTGTGCATTGTCAAAAAGTCATGAATAACAGATTAGCTGTTCTTGTTCTGTTAAAAGAACAAGTCAATTTCCATATTGCTATATTATAGCAACATGGAAAACACTCTAGCTTTTGCCATCTTAACTTTAACAATTTCTTGCCATATATGCCGTATTTCAGTTTGCAACGAGCACTGCTCCAGTACTACAAAAAATAATTAAAATAATAGCCAAAATAAATAATGTATCCTCCTCAACTAAAATTACATAAGCTAAATTGGTATAAACCGCCCTTTCGGCATAGTATGTGATTACACACAATCCTTAATGAGTGAAAAATATTGAAAACAACAATGACTGCAAAGTTGTGAGGAAGGCAATAATTCCCCACTTCTAGACCCTGATTTTATGTCCTGTGCATTTCCAAAAAAAATCAAGCAGATGCTGTTCACATGAGTGCAGGATAGTAGTATGGTTTGTTTGTTCCACAGGGTGGCACTGTTTGCAAAACAATTGTATCGGACATGCAGAACGTGTCCCATTAATGTTTGAAAATTAATGTTAACACACGACATACATTATATGATATGTCTTTGCAAGGTTTAAAAACACTCATAACCTGTGATGGTTGACCCATAAATATATTTATTTTATTGCCATGGCGCTACACACTGCTGTGTTTTATATTTATTTTTTATTATTGCCACGTTTTTTCATCATAGAGAATAAATATGATCTGGTACGTCAGCACAGGATGAACCTGGGAAGTTCACATCCTTCATCAGCATCCATCCAGCCCCCACCCTCACTACACCCCCCCTCTACCGTACCCCAAGGGTCTCACGAACGCGCACGCGTGTAAAACTGCGTGGGAATGGCTGTTTGCGTGATCGAGGGGGTTGGGCCGCTTGCAGCGAGCGGAGAGCTGCATGAGTTTGTAATGTCCGCCATGTTGGCCATGGCGTATTGAACCGGGGAGGATCAGCGGAGCCTGCGAGAAAAGAGACCGACAGAGAGCGACCGAGACCCGGGCCTTCCCGGCTCTGTTCGCGCAGCTACGGACCCTAACCACGCTCAATTGACTGGCTGACTCCCACAGATTCATCCATGAGAACTCGAGGCATACCTGCTGTTATTCCGAGCAGATCCAATAGATTTATGCTGCATCTTTTAATATAAAAATGAGTAAATTGTCGTTTCGGGCTCGGGCTCTGGATGCTAGTAAGCCTCTGCCCGTTTTCCGCTGCGAGGATTTGCCGGACCTGCATGAATATGCCTCCATCAACCGGGCAGTGCCGCAGATGCCGACAGGGATGGAGAAAGAGGAGGAATCGGTATGTTTTTCTATTACTGCCCGACTGGCGGTGGATCGGTTTGGCGGTATTTTCACATCGAGAGGCGCCACTATGCTGCCTGCGCAAGGCTGTGCAAAATGGCCGCCATGTCTGCTCTTTCGTGCACACGACGGATCTCGATGAATCTTCAATATTATCCGCCCGTTCCACCACATGTGTTATTATAATGCTGCACAGATTTGATTTTGTATTCGTGAGTCGTGTTGTGTGCGGTTGTTTCCCTTGAAATTGCACCCGAAAGCACAAAGAAGTCACGTGATTTGTCTCTGCTCCACCATTTTGTTGACTTTCTCCTCGGTAAATGCAGGCGGGGATAGGCCTTGGTTATGGTGTGATTTCCGTGCACCAATGCCAGGGGGAGACACTGAGCCCCGGCTCGGTTTGACAGCTAAGTGTTGCGTGTTGACAGCTCCTGCTCCACCATGTGTGCTGCACACTGCCCGCGCATGCAGTCGCCAGTTTGGCGGAGACATGTTGCAGATCCTGCCCTCTATTTAATCATAACACACACCTGCAGGATTGCACAGTGTCGTGGGAGCATAATGTGTTAAGACATGCATGGTATGGCTATGATAGTGTTAGACTACAGGCGGATTCATGCTCTCGTTGCACACAATGACAGCAGTCTGAGTGCTTCAGCTATATTTCAAGTCTCATGATGCAGTGTAGGAATGAGAGAAGAGAAACTAGCAAAGTGTCTCTTACATTAGCGTGTTGTTTCAGTAATAGTTGCTGATTATGACATTTAGAAACGGATGCCTTTTTTTAAACTCAAAATAAATCATTTTGCATTGAGTGTACAAATATTGCTCACGTAGTTAAAATGTAAACTTGATATGGGCTTTTTTTTTTTTTAAAGGAAGAAACCCTCATTGCAGTTGCTTAGCTCCTGTGCACCAAGAACATTGTGTTGCATGTTTTTCTACTTGGATAATGTGTTTTTTTAATTAATGAGAAGTGAGAATGGCCACCAAATTGGCCAAAACCAGGCTGGTTTCCTTCAGTTTTGTTCGAAGACTGTTTTGAGTATAGGGGATTAATTTGTGACATATTTCTGTAAAAAGTTTAAGAGTGTCATGCAGAATATTCTATATAACTCAGACTTTAAGTAACAACTCTGGAAGCCTTGATAAGCCATGTAGTTGTATAGTATTTCTTTCTTTTTTAGGTAATGTTTCTTTTAGCTTGTGTACTATATCATCCTAGATAGTTCAGGTAATTCTCAGGCTGTATGTAACGTTCTGGATCCTTTATTTAAACTCAGGTCTTTTTATGATCATATATAGCGCTTGTCTTAAATATTTTTCTTAGTTTGTGGAGTCTGGTGTGTACTACCTAACCCTACATTTGTTCCCTCTTTTGTGTAATAGGTTGGTAGTACACATTATTCACATTCAACTCACGTTTAAATATAGAAATTATTTACATTGTGGCTATAGACAGATTATGCAAAGCCATAAAGATATGACCCATTGAAGCACATCTTGTCAGATTGGAGTATAGCCCAGATTTAGCCATTCAAAATGCATTGAAAGTCAAATGGGGTCACTCCATTCAATTCATCTACTGCAGAAATGCTAGCCCTCCACGTCTACATGTTTCACTTTAACTGCTTCAATTTGTTAAATTATTGATGAGTGTATGTTGTTGTCAGTTAATAGGTAGTTAATATTGCTGGTGCTGGAGAAAGTATACATTGGCAGTGTAATAGCAGGTGTTTATTACTACTCCTGGTGCCGATATGCCAGATTTTTCTGTCACCTTATAATCAAGAAAGCCGCTGAGACAAACACTAGGAAAGCACATACAGGGGCTTGCAAAGTCAGCAGAAATCCTCCTCCCCCCCACTACTGTACACATACACACAGTGGCATTACATAACAGTGTGACGGCAGAGATAAAGAGGACAGTTTTACTACAAGGCTCCACATGGCTCAGCTCCCTGACCCACATCCTGTCCAGCAACAAGGTCTCGCTCTGCTGAGTGACCACACGCTAACCTCAGCTGTATGTCTATTTAAGAAGCATGCAGAGGGAATTTTCAAGTACATGCATTGACAAGTACATGGAAGAAATATATTTTTGGAATCTACTAGTTTTATTTGGGGAATATACAGTTTGTTCATGGACTGCAAAAAAATCACATTGTGATCATTTTTGACTGATAGTACGATTACATGATTCACGATATTAAAAATGCATATGTGACTTTTTAAGAGAATTTGTATCAAAGAAGTTTTTTTTTTTAAAAGCCAATAGTAAACGTAGGCTTGATTATCTCTGCGTCTTTACAATACTAAATCCCAAATTATATTTGAACACATATTTTGACATGAACAAATATTGTGCTTCCTGTCATTTGAATATTGCACAAGTCCATATTTCTTTTTTTGATTACATTACGAATCATTGTGCAGCCTCAATATAAATAATAGATCAGAAGCCAGTGTATCTTTTCTTTTCTGATTGAGTTCTTTTTTGTATGCCTGCCTCATCAGCATTCATGATGGCAAACCTGACAGAAATAATTAACCTCTAAAGAACAATTTGTGTGCCATCAGTGGTTGCAAATGAATTAGAAATATGGCACTTAATTCACTGTTAAGCTGTGCATGCACAATGTCCTGCACAGCATACAATAATTCACCTGCTGTGCTCCACTGTGGCTTTCAACACGCATCAGAGTATATGTAAGGCTTTGTATGTCAGTGCTAGTTTGCCGTTTGTAGAAGCACAGCTATTACATTTATTCACCAAGACTGTGGCAAACAGGAACATTTTGTGCCAATGCCTAATCAGGGAGTCTGATTGTTACATTTGCACTGATGGTTGGAAAATATGTTCGTTGAGTGCTGATCAGAGGAGGAGATGTATCTCGTCAGGAATCACAAGGGTCAGTAGGACAATGGCTGTCGCAGTAACGTCTGATGTTGAAGAAGCAAGCAGAAAAAGATTAACTCTACTTCAGATATGCACAGGCCATCTTTAGCGATGAGGTATAAGTTTCATTATATGTGTGGCTTAATCTATACATTCATTCTATAGTACTTAAATTAAGAAGTTGCGATGACAACATGAGTTGAATTGAAACGTTTGAATTGTAGTTTATTAAGTGAACCGCTGATTCTACTTTGAGCTTCAGAAGTCAATAATATCTTTTAGTTTGTCTCAATGTTTAGGATTGTTGCGATAGTCTGGTTTTCTCGCTCCCCGCTTGTCTCATTGCTTGCATCGCTCTGCTCTGTGGATTTTAGATATGCCTTGACTGACTGAGCAAATTGCCTTCCTCGAGACTTCCTCTGGTCAGCGTGAGCTGAAAACACCTGCTGGAGGCCACACTTTTGTTTCCATGGCAACTTTTGTTGGAGTCATCTATTTTTCTTGAAAACATTTAATGGAAGTCGTGTGTGGTATTGTGAAAAATAGATTTTCATTTGTGTTTCTCTGCATCTGTGGCCCTGACAGAAAGCAGCACCGCCGCTGTGAAGGCTCCACAGTGCGAGCTCATTTTGTGAGGAAAGAACAAGACAATCAGAGGTTCGATATTAGGTTATTTTCTGGAGTAAAAGGCGGTTTGCGACTTTCCTATATGGGGTTTTAGCATTTGTGCACAATGCGTCCGTTGGCAGCCAGCATTATCATTCTGTTGTGTTTTTTCCTTTAGGTGTTCTTGTACTCTTGTAGGGTTCCAGTGGCTCTTTGAAAAAGTCCCAAAACGCATTGAATTAATTCAAAATATAGCCTCAATTTGCAATAAAATGTCTCTCAAAAGTCTTTAAAATGTTAAGTAGGATTCTATGACTGGTTGTTTTCCCCAGAGATATAATCTTTTAAAATAATTATCCAAATTACCCTCTCATTAATGTCACTCAGTTAAGGATAGAAAACCCATCAACTGTCTGCTCGCTAACAACGTTATGGCGGAAAGACTGATCATCAAACAATTTAGTGAAATGGTTCTAAACTCTAGGTAACTGGGGTCGTTTCTCTTTTTTATATTCATTGAGTGGCATTCATTCTTTAAAAAGTCTTAAATGTATCTTGCCTTAAACTGTAGGAACCCTTTCTTTTTTATTTGTGTGAATAATGAACATAATTGTTTCAGTGTGAACATACTTCTAGAAATTGGTTCCGAAACAAGCATTCAGGAGTGACATGTTCACTATGAATGGATTGAAACAGACAGTTGCACAAGTTCTTAAGATATCGTAGTATACTCGTCCCCATGTGCCATTCTCCAAAGCCCTTTATCCTTTCTCACACAATTCCTCAACAGAGGAAATCCCAGGCTGTGAACCGCGGTCGCGAGGATCACAGCTGCCAGAGATCAGGATATCTTTATATCTGAGGCAGCTCCGTGTAGCTTGCTGAAATGTGCCGAGCATATATCCTCCGCAGACGCTTGCAAAGGCCAGTCTGGGCCAGGCTCAGGTTTAATTGGTTCCTTGCGCTCACTCTTGTATGCATGTTCCTTAACCTCGCCATGCTCAGAGTTCATCGTCGTGTCAGACGGTGGGATGCACAGAGGGTGACTTTTAGAGGATGTCTTTGACAAGCAACAAGAGAGCAAACCCTGCGCCGTGTTGGTTAAGCATCAGTTCAAAAAAGTTGACATAAGGTCATGTCGACAACTCTTTGATTCACCTGTAGTCTGTCCTTGTGTGTGCCAGATGGTGCATACAATATTTATGGGTGTTTAGAAGCAACATATTTCACATTTAGACGTTACAAATATGGTGAGTTCCCGCTGGATATTCTGGTTTCCTCTGTAGTCTTGAGTAAGTGTGAATGGTTCTATCTCTACATGTATTCCACCCTTACCCTATTACACAATGTGATTAAGCTTCACCAGAGTTAATATTATGCTTTCCATCTTTTCTTAAATAATCAGTGTTTCCATGTCAACACATACATGTCATTAAAAAAGTGTGATTTTTAAGTGTTCAAAACCCTTTCACCGTATATTTTACTATGGCTTTAGCTTTGTATTAATAGGTTAGGGCTTGTAGTATTCTCCAAATGAAATAGATGTTCCTGAGTCCACAGCTTTCAAACTGATATTGAAGAAAGAGCTGAGGGAATTGTGTGAATGCTGTAACATTCCAACCTTTTGTTAAGAGATTTTTCCAATTAAATGTGTTTATTTTATTGTTAAACCTTGCCGAGATCTGAAGATGAAGAATCCCAGCATTTGTAGGCTAAGAGTTTTTAAATGTAGCATCACATAAAACTGTTGACTACTTGCATGTGGTTGTGTTTTTGTGTGCAGTGAACAAGAATGTGCAAAAGTTCCAACAAGTTTGTCTGGACTCTCAGTGCACACTGCAACAAAGCCAAACACAGCGTTTCTTTTGATCGGAAACCTGTGATTTGGGTGTGTGAACATGCCACATTCAGTCGTAGCATGCCAGCTAACCATTGCGACAGAAAAACCCAATGATTTGTGAATAGATTGTAATTTGTGGGTTGTATCCTAAACTCATTTAGAGCCACTTACAAGAAGACAGTGGGTGATGGATTACTTGGTGCCATACCCTTTAGTCCCGAGGTTACGCTAACAATAGTGTGGCTAACGCAATAAGCTGTTTTCTTTGTGTATTGGTTGTAGAGAAAGTGTTGTTAATCTTACCAGGGGCAGATGGTTGAGTTTGGACGCATGCTGTGTCCTTTCATGGCAGCTCTCGGCTCTGATATGGTTCTCCTGTTACTCCACGCAGAGCTCCTCATGGCTTCGGATTACACTTAAGGCCTCGAACACTCAAAACTCCCACGCAAGTGTCTAAAATTCAATGGCTAATGGAAATTAGCCATGCACAGACGTGGCTTCGTTGATGGTAGTATTTGCCAGCCGCACTTGGTATGTCATTGACCCTTATCTCCAACCAAGAAACTCTGGCTGTGAAAGTAAATTGGTAATGTGTAAAATGAGTAGGAGCCCTGTTAAAATACTTGTTAGAGCAAGAAACATTGGTTTGTTTGACTGGATCTGCCATCTGTTGCATTGGCTGATAAGAGAAGGCCTGTAAAGACAGTAAGAATAAAAGCTGAAATGTATTAGACGCAGATGTTATAAATAAAGTAGTTCTCCACTTATATTCTAGTCATTCAATATTATAAAGAATGCCTTGATTTCTCCAAAAGCAAACAATATGATGTGTTTAAACTCTACACGGTAACAATTAGAGAAGTTCAATAATGTAGTCTCGTGAAATGTTGTATTTGGCAAGAATTTTAAATAGTAATTGATGTTTCAACAGCAATATTTAATGGATATAAGAGAGGAAACTAAGACCTGTTTAACTTCCTAACTCTAGATCTAAACACCCTTTGTAATGCATTATATCATCTACTAATGTACATATTTATTTAATCAGGGCCCGTATTAATATCATTAAAAGGTACGAAGCTGGAGACTTGTAATATATGGCTCATTTGCTAGGGATGCTCCGATCGCCAATTTTGGGGTTGATGGAGTGGGCGGGGCCTATGGGGATCTTCCATTTAAAGTGACGTTTAAAACTCAGTTAATGGGGCTCATTCACTGGCGCTAACACAAACAACATAAGTAGCTAAGTAGCTAAGTGTGTTAGGTCTAACTCTTGTGTGTGTTGCTCCGCTCACCGGTCCGTCTCAGCGGGCGGAGCTGCAGGGTTTCTGCTTCACACGTTGCTATTTTACTGTCTTTTTCAGACACATTCAAATACTGCCAGACCGGTGAAGCCATGTTGGCGAGCTTGTTTTGCCGCGCACAGAGAAAAGTGTCATGTATTTGACGTCATGTGATCGGCTCTCCTAATCGGCCTTTATAGAGAGCACCGACCGATCGGCAGAGAGTGAATATCAGCCGGTCGATCGGAGCATCCCTTTCATTTGCAATCTGTATCGGCAGCAAACAAGGTGTGGGAATCTTTAAATGAGGCCTATAAGTTATTCTGGCATATTTTCAACAGTATGCGATTTAAAGTTGTTCCTGGATTCTTCTTAGCAGCACATTTTAATTCAGTGACTCAGTTTACATCATGTAAAACATTCTGCGCAGTTCAAGAGTCAAACTGTGACTCATGGTCGTGCTGCAGAGTTAGTTAAAGCAACAGATTGTTTGCTGGAGAAACTTGCACATATTTCATCTATGATCCCATGTGCAACGGTATCGGTGTAAACTTTGGGACAGATTTCTTTTCAGACTAACTTTGTGACTTCTGCGAGTTGCAGTAAATAATAACAATGAGTCACTGGTGTAAAATGAGGGTTACCTGTGCAGGTCTCAAGATGCCAGAGAGCGCATACTTTGAAGTATAAATACACACTGAATCTGTGTACTCGCAGTGTATTGACACAGTAATGCTCTGGCTGATACTCTGCAAATCCTACACCATGCTTCTACCTGTGTGTGTGTGTGTGTGTGTGTGTGTGTGTGTGTGTGTGTGTGTGTGTGTGTGTGTGTGTGTGTGTGTGTGTGTGTGTGTGTGTGTGTGTGTGTGTGTGTGTGTGTGTGTGTGTGTGTGTGTGTGTGTGTGTGTGTGTGTGTGTGTGTGTGTGTGTGTGTGTGTGTGTGTGTGTGTGTGTGTGTGTGTGTGTGTGTGTGTGTGTGTGTGTGTGTGTGTGTGTGTTGTGTGTGTGTGTGTGTGTGTGTGTGTGTGTGTGTGTGGTGTGGTGGGTACTATGACAAATAAGAGATACGGTTGTAAAATAGGAGCTAAGAAATACCAGGGAAATAAATTGGAAGGTATTCAGTGAAAGGATTCGGGGAGATATGTGACACTGGCAGCCTGTTTTAAAATGTTTTTGGATAATTGCCAGAACATTTTGCACTCTTTAAATGTGCAGGCCTTAATTCCCATGACATGCCTCAGGACTAATAGAGATGTAGAGCACATTCGTAAGGGTGCACCAATTGATATATTCTGCAATGTAAAAGAACTGATTCTGAGAGAGAGTTAATTGGCAGTGATTATTTACAGAGTGATCTTTTGGTTTCTCTCTGCATCAGGTAGTGCGTTGGTACTTTAGTAGGCTGTGAATACTTTTCCAATTGCTGCGTATTAATGAAATACAGTTTCTGTCTACTTGTTGATGAATACATTTTTCACTTTGCGCTGCCAGTGTGAGTATGTAAAGGGACAGGATGTCATCTTCAATATCTGATAGTTGTATGGTTTAGTCCTCTGAAATATACTCGTGTTCCTCATCTGGAAATTAATTTTAAAAAAATGTGCTTTTGACCGCTTTTTTTTCAGTTTAGTTTCAGATCATTTGTATTCCAATTACACGACAGTATTCTTATTTATAGATGCCGTTCCATACAAAGAAGTGATTATTATGAAACATAGTTATTGTCTACTAGTTGACACATCAGATGTTCACGTTGCCGTGCCTGTGTGAACATGTCTCTGCGAGGAAAAATCAAGAAAACTATTTGGGAGAAGAAGTGTGCAGACAGTGTCAGTAACACCTGTTTCCTCCCCCTCCTCCAGGAGCACCATCTCCAGCGGGCCATCTCGGCGCAGCAGGTATACGGCGAGAAGCGGGACAACATGGTTATCCCCGTCCCCGAGGCGGAGCGCAACATCACGCACTACGATTCCCTTTACCCCGGGGAGTTCAAGATGCCAAAGCAGCTTATTCACATACAGCGTGAGTAGAGGAGGATTATCCCTTCAACTGTGTTTGTGGCCTGTGAGCACGTAGTGGTGTAGTCGCTGGATACGTCTGATTTCACAGGCTATAAGCTGCCGATTGAGAGATTTGTGTATTTAGCTTCAGCCCCAGTTGTGTAAGATCGCATGCTGAAAGACTAATAGAGTTGTCATGTATAGGGATGCATCGATTTCTTGGTCCATACTGACACTATATACTATATAACTATTTGGCTGATGTTGCTATTTCTTCAAAATGTTCATTTGTGCCAGGGAAAATTATACATTTTCATAATAACTTGAATTAAGAGCTTTTCAGCCCTTTTTTAAAAAGTGTTTCCCATCATCACACCCGCAAATTGGGTGACGTGCAGAAAAGTATTTTCAAGAAATGGGCAAAAATCTGCCAATTCATTCATTGGTGCATCACTCGTCATATAGACTAGATACAACAATTCCCCACCACATGGGGATAATCAAACTCAGCAGTGTTGCAGATTTCATATGGCATGTAACTATGGGGACAGGACATCTTATATCTGCAGTGTTTCCCCTACTATTGTAACAATATTAACATGAACCTTTCTGTTGGTCGCTTGCTAGCAGACCCTTCAGGGCCCATAGTGATAGCCCTATAGTTTAAATCTACTACCCACAAATAAACATATGGACATGGGTTGCTATTATTATAAAAAAATGGTAAATGTATTTAGAAACCTATCCATGTGATTTTTTTATTTTGGGGGTGGACCTCAAATCCTCTAGGGCGGTCCGGGGGCATGCTGTCCCGGTAAGATTTGTTTTTAATTGTTGTAGTTAAATGCATCAATCTGGTGCATTTTGAGGGGAAAATAAAGAGACTATATGAAACAGAACTCTATACATTTCAGTAATCATAAAATCATGGTCATAACCAACAACATACCATTTCCAATATGAAAAAAACACTGAAACTTGTTTATTTATTTATTTTTCGTTCATTTATAGTTGTGAGTGTGTCTGTGCTCCTGAATCAGCCTCTCCCTCCTCTCCCTCCTCTCCCTCCTCTCCCTCCTCTCCTCCTCTCCCACCTCTCCCTCCTCTCCCTCCTCTCCCTCCTCTCCCACCTCTCCCTCCTCTCCCTCCTCTCCCTCCTCTCCCTCCTCTCCCTCCTCTCCTCCTCTCCCTCCTCTCCCTCCTCTCCCTCCTCTCCCTCCTCTCCTCCTCTCCCTCCTCTCCCTCCTCCCCTCCTCTCCCTCCTCTCCCCCTGCTCCCTCCTCTCCTCCTCTCCTCCTCTCCCTCCTCTCCCTCCTCTCCTCCTCTCCCTCCTCTCCCCCTGCCTCCCTCCTCTCCTCCTCTCCCTCCTCTCCCTCCTCTCCTCCTCTCCTCCTCTCCCTCCTCTCCCAGGCAGCAGCAAAGACTAGTTTTAGCTCTCAACAAGTTTTAAAAGTGTATCTTACCTTTTTTTCCCTAGTTAACTTTTTATTTATTTATTCATGCATATTTTACTAACCACTCCCCTCTCAAATGGAAATATGTGTTTACATAAATGGTGATCAAACTGTTTTGAGACCCACTGAGATAACTCAGACTAAAGTTAATATATCTAAACACTGAGAGAGTCCTTTACCTCACTGAGCTGACGTTATCTGACAGGAGAGGACTTTCCAGTTAGTTGTAGAAACAGCTTCTAATATCCGTTGGCGCAGCAACAACAATCTTGCTCACTCGTGCGCTCTTGCCACACACACGGAGCCGAGCTTGAATGAAAACACCCAGAAGTTGTACTGTACTGTAGCATATCATTTTCAAATCAATAATTTTTCAAATTATACATTTCACATATATATAAAAAAAAAAAATACATTTCTTGGGGTTGCTTAGCAGTTGCTAGGCCAATTGTTGGTGTTGCTGTAGCAACAGCAAACTACCGCCTGGCGCCGCCCCTGGTTGCAGCAGGTATGTTAGGTGTAGTCAGGTGATTTAAATGTATCAATGAAAGGAAGAAGTGTAGGCTACATGATAAGAAGGGAATACAGTTTGAATAAAAGTAATACTGTATTACTTTTTAATGTACAAATACTTTGTTACTGTACGATATCAATAACAATAATCCACAGCTCCTCTCTGCTCCAGAGGATAACAAAAATTCCAAATAAAAAAATGTTTGGGGGTACCCGAGCAGCACCCTGCCAAGTCAGTAAACCTAGGGGAAACACTGATCTGTCTTGTGTGGTACAGCGGGTTTGTAGTTATCCCTAGAAGTTCAGAGAGCAGATGTGATTTCAGAAAGTGTTGGAGCGGTTGGAAGAGAGAAGAGTTGCACCCACAGCACGCTCTATTCTAAATTTGGATTTGGCATGTTTGCAGAAGGTGAAATGATAGCTCTGCAACCAAAAGGAAGTGCAGCCTGTATCAGCCGTCTATCATTTGTGAAACCGCCTTGGATTCCAAACTTCCCTCTGTGCTGTAATATATTGTGCGAGCATAGTTTGTTTTTCTGGTTGCAACAGTGATTTGTTGAAGTTCCCTCTTCTGGAGAGAATGGAATCACACAACAGACTGGAAGTCACATGAAGAAGTATATCTCAACATACAATTACAACACATTTCTTGTTTGCTATCGACGCCAGCCATGACAGGTGTTTGAACAGCACCATGTAGACCTGAGGAGTTATGTAACAGTTGAAATACAGGGTGGTGAAGAGGATCACTGCATACCTTTTACAAAGCCTCACGTTTTGACAAGTTAATGCCACGATTAGAGTATAGTGACAGTGATGTTTCTTTTGCTGTTCACAGTATTTCATGGATAATAACAGACACTGTTCATTAGGGGTCGATATTCCGCATTTGACCGGTTATCGGTATCGGCCTTTTTTTATCAAATTGCCGATATTTGGCTCTGATGCGGCCGTTTCTCTGGCTGCAGTCACCACTCTGTGTACACGAGCAATGTCCCGCCCACAGCGCTATCTGATAGGCTATTACTGAAGATTTTCCGGGCGGGAGCCAGAGAGGCGGGACCTTCTCAGATTACAGGCAGGTGCGAAAGAACGCAGACACAGACTGAAGCGAGCAGCAGCGCTGAGCAGCAGAGCCATACATGTGTTAAACCGAAGTTCAATAAACATCCCTATCCCCTATGCTGAAGTTGCAAAAACACCACGATCTTATGATCCAATTCTATCAGTTTCCCAGTTACACAGGGACGCGGGAAGTCAGTCAGAGTTGGGGGTGCGTGCAGCGTCTCGCAGCGGAGTAACTTTGGAGCGGAGGGGGGGGGGGGGGGGAGGGGCTGCGAGTGGAGCCTTGCAGTTTTTCAGGTTGATATGTGAAGCTCATTAGCTAGCCAACATGTATCGAGCAAATGTTTAGCAAAAATATTAGAAGTGAGGCTCCTAGACTAACGTTAGGTCTACTGTAATAGCCTCACTTTTAATAGTTTGCAAAACATTAGCTAGCACTAGTGCTTTGCAGTTGCTAGCAGTTTATTGGGATTTTATGCTAGATAGACAGATATAATAAATGAAGCATTATTGTTAGTTAAGCATGTCAGCCTGCAGCCCTACTTCTTGTCTCTCTAACTCATTGCAGATGGCTGCACTAAAGAAAAGAGCACAGAGAGGAAACCAGTTGTAAGATGTTTAAAAGTTAATTAAACATAATATATGCGTAAATGCATTTCAAAGAAGTTGTGTTGGAGTTTGTGTTCTTCTACATTTTGACACCAAGATTTTCTGATTTTACTGCAAATGTATATCGGTTATCGGTCTCCTTGATTACTAATAATCGGTATCGGCCTTGAAAAAGCCATATCGGTCGATCCCTACTGTTCATATTCGACCAGACTTCCATGTTAATCTGGAGGATCTCCAGGCCATGGCTGCAGATTCTGGCCAGACGAACTGTAGCCACGGGCAATATTTATGAGCAAATATCTGGTAAAGTTCCCAGCCTGGATTCTGGGGTTCGCCCTGCAGCTTCATTGAGTTGGGGAAGGCACATAAACAAACACAAGCTCAGTGCTTTGCCATAAAAAAGTGTGTTTGTTTATTTAACAAACACAGTGACTTGTGTTTATTGCCTGAAATGCACTGCTGCCTAATTGTATGACTGCATAATAACCATGACGTGGAAATATATCACTAATACCTTTTGAAAGGGCTGTACAACATGGAAAAATAACTTAATTGCAATTATCATAATGACTTGATTACTGGGTATTAAAGTCAGTTTTAACAGAAGCAATGCTGTGTCTGCTTGAGGTTGCTGTGTTTGCCTGTTTAAATGAGTGTCTGTCTCTTCAGTAACCAGCCCTTCTCCGTCCCACAGCTTTCAGTTTGGATGCGGAGCAGCCAGACTACGACCTGGATTCAGAGGACGAGACGTTTGTGAATAAGCTGAAGAAGAAAATGGAAATCACAGCCCTACAGTTTGAGGAAATGATAGACCGCCTGGAGAAAGGCAGCGGACAGCAGGTATTTATCAGTCTGTGTGGGAAGAAAACACTTGTTTGCATGTTGTTTGCATCTCTGGCTTTACTTACACAGACTGAAATACTGGTTCTCACCCTGTCATTTAGTAAATCCAAAGGTGGGTCGTAGCCTTGATCTTTGGTTTCATAAATAGTTTCTAATACTTTTTACACAACAAGGTATTGCATTCTCTGAATACTCAAAATCATACATCTGTCAAACTTAGAAGTATAATGGCGCGTTTCCACTGCAGGCCTCGCTCGGCCTGGTTAGGCCTTATTAGGCCCGGCTCACTTTAATGCTGCGCTTCCATTACAGTTTAGGAACTGGGGTAGTTACTATAGTAACGCAGTGTAGGCGGAGCCGTGACGTCATCTTCAATGAGAGCCCCAGAAAAACAACACAGCCGTTAGCTGTTAGCACTCCGAGCTCACAGCTCTTCATATCTGTTCAGAAGCTAGACACAAGTTAAACAAGTACAAACCACAGACTGTCTGTGTCATGGAGAATACAGTCGCTGGTTCATTTATGTCTGTATAGGCCGTTGTTGTGAGTGTGGACGGTCGGAGCATATATAACGTTAGCTTAGCCAAGCTACATTTAGAAAACACGCATTTTAAAAGGGTTGTTCGCCTGCCGTCTGTCTGCAGACTTATCAAAGCATTAATTCATGGTTTTTACTAACCGGTATCAGTATGTTGTTACTTCGGCATCATTTTGAAACATGTATTACAATTAATTCACGGTCAAATATGTTCATCTTGTTGTAGTTGTAGCCCCCTTGCCAGCGATTCTCTCTCTAGTTTAGCATACTCAGCCCGACTCAGCCTGGTTGTTCCTGGCCCTAGAACCACGATTTTATGGGGCCAGAAAAACTGTGAATTAGGACCCACTAGCCGGTACTAGGCCAAGTGGAAACAAAACCAAAAACGGGCCCCGCATGGCTCGGCACGCTTAAAGCGAGCTACTCGCTGCAGTGGAAACGCGCCATAAGTTTACTAGACTTGCTAAAAATCTGTGTTTGTCATGTTCATTGCTGTTAAATGGACTTAAACTTGCTTAAAACACCTGGTTTCTTCCCTGGTTTGGTCTCACTGTATTCTTCTCCATGCATCCCAAGAGGACGTGTTACATTTGAATCGCACTGACTCTGTCTCTCTTCTGTTGCCCCGCAGCTCGTCAGTCTCCAGGAGGCCAAGCTGCTGCTGAAGGAGGACGATGAGCTGATCAAGGAGGTGTTCGACTACTGGAGCCGCAAGAGGAAAACCTGCACGGGGGGGTCCCTCATCCCCACCTGCAAGGGGGAGAAGAGGGACGGCTCTAGCACCAGCGACCCCTACGTGGCCTTCCGCCGACGGACGGAGAAGATGCAGACCAGGAAGGTAGGAATCCCTACATTTGAGCTTGTATGGGTTCTCGCACCACTACATTGGATAGTCATTATTACACTGAAATCACAGTTCTAAGAAGCACTCTATAACTTCCTTTCTGTTTCCAGAATCGAAAGAACGACGAGGCATCGTATGAGAAGATGCTGAAGCTGCGCAGGGACCTGAGCCGAGCGGTCACCATCCTGGAGATGATCAAGAGGAGGGAGAAGAGCGAGAGGGAACTGCTGCACCTCACACTGGAGATCGTGGAGAAGAGGTAAGAAAGACCAGCAAGAGTTGTTTTTTGGAGTTGTCTGCGAGAAGCTGATATTTGGGGGTCTTTTCTCTTGGATTTATGATAAAGGCATGCTTCACTTACTTGATGAGACCGATGCTTCATATAAGATACATTATTATATCATATCCTGTCATTCTTTGGCAATGTTTTCTGGTGAGGTTTAAAGTGAATTGTGTATCTCCTGGTGAGTGTCAGACCTGCGGTGTTTTGACTTGTGTGGTTAACCTTCATGTTTGATCAAGGTTTTGTTTAATCGTTAATAAGTTGGAATCCCAAGTGGAGGTCATTAGGAAACGTGTCTGCCAAGATTGGTGCTGTAAAGAAGTCAACAGCCCTTTTTCTGTATCGTCAGGCTTCGCTGCATGTGTTAATTGGGGGCGCAGTTATGTACAACGCCTTATCCATTTAAAGCTCACGTTATTTATTCAGCAGTGTCAGGAGCAAATGAGCTTATTGACTTCTCTGTGTGGATCTTTTCACGAAGTACGCTAGACTGTATGTTAGTATTATTTTGTGTTTCCATTCATTCTTTTCTTACCCAAGCTCCGCTTTGAGTTGTTCTTTGTTTCCCCTGTGGAGCCTTTGTGTTCAATCTTAACATGACATGCGAATGGAATGAATTTGCTCTGAAAGTAGCTGTCACTGTGAGCTTAAATTGGACCCTTCTCCTTGAAGTGCTTTTGATTTGTAGTGACATTTCAATTTCCTCTTGTTATCCCGGCCTGGTTTCTGCCCGTGCATCACTGCCAGCGTTCACTCCCAGATTGGACCTCTCCACTCTCAATAGATGGCTTCCCCGGCCCACTTCATGATATTATGCCGGCATAGAGAATGTGTAGTCTGACAGGAAGTAGTGGTTTTAGGCTGCTCCTGTGTACTGATGTTAAGGCTGTTTTTTGTGCTGGTCATGGCTGTATGCAGTGGAAAGTTATGCTTAAACCTACAATCATGTTGCTAAGTCCTGCAGTTGATTTGTAAACATCAGCTACCAACGCCTCTACCTTTTCTTTCTTTCTTCAGGAATGTAATGCCAGACTATGGCAGTGAGGTGATGGCGGAGGCTCTTGCACAGCGAGCTCTGGTGAAGCCTGTCTACACCATCCCCATCATTCCCCCGTCCAACAGCAACCAGTACAGACACCAGGACCACTTGGACATGAAGGACTACAAGAAGGTAAAACAATCCACATGTGCTTCTTCCTAATAATGTCCAAAATCTATCCTTTCCTCCTCGATTAGCGAGAAAATGTTGACTAATTCAAGTGGCAACTAGGTATGAATTATTTAAAAAGATAACCATGAATGTGTATTTTTCTCTGAAAAAAATGATGCACATTTATTTTTCAAAGGACAATACGTTATAGTGTCAAATGAAAGGCTCTTGAGGGTAGCTAAAAAGACTCGCACTATAACACTTCGGCCTCTTTCACACATGCAGTGCAACACATCATTCGAAGAGCTTTACGTGTGAATGCAAATGTCCGACATTAAACAGACTTTAGCTTCCCAGCTAACTAGTTCAAAGTCAGCATAATGTCAGATTTTTGCTCCCAGGGGAAAATAGTGAATTTCTGTTCCATGAATTAGTCCATGATGTTTCTATCATGAGAAACCTGAAGAAAACAAACAGGGTGGAGAAGAAGGGTCATTTTACACCAATGATTGTTTATTATTGTCAGACAAATGACCCTCTCCTCTGGACATTGTTCAGAGGTCATGCGACAACACCACTGAGTGCGATTAAGGCTGCTTGGTACATATTTAAATATGCTGACTCCTTCAAACTCAAACTAGTTAATGACAAGCCAAGCTGCCATATGTTTCTGCAGTGTAGGACTTCATTACACAGCAGTATGGTGAACTCTGAGACACCTCTTGTCATTAAGACTTCATTAGCTCCAGTGTCCAACAACCCCCTCCTCTCCTCACATTTCCCCTTCTTTTCTGCCTTTTCCTCTACCAGCTGGTTGACTTCTCCCTATTGTTTACCGATGCTTATTTAGCTATACCCCCCCCCCCCCCCCCACTCCCTTCCTTGTGTTGATTTGATGCAGCAGTCCTCCACTGTAGAGTCCCTGCCTCTCTGTTTGCTTTGTCTAAGGCCTGAATGGGATCTGACTAATCCTAGTAGAGTTGGAGTCTGTTCAGTCGGGGAGGGGTTGTCCCGATGGGGAAGTCGGGGTGAACGGTGGCACGGGTGGCTTGAGAAGGGGGGGGGTCAGCCATCTGGCTAGGCAGCAGCATCTGGCACATGCTGCCATCTGCATGTCAATGCCTCTTTTACTCGTGGTTGTTTCTACACACACTAGACGGCCACCAACAGTATTGCATTGCATCTTTAAATGCCTTTCTGATTACGCACACTGCCGTTATAACATTATCACGGTCCCCCCCCACCCCCCCCTTCTCCTTCTCACAGCCGGAGAAGACGGAGGCAATAAGAACCAAGAGGAAATACGAAAAGAAACCCAAGATCCCGCCTCTGTCAGCGCCTCAACATTCAGGACCCTCCGTGTTCAATCCCAAGGACCTCAACCAGTACGATTTCCCCAGCTCAGACGAAGAACCCTTCTCACAGGTAAATTCCTTTCAAGCGCGAGTGTTGTGATGTCATGTTGTTTCAGTTCAGTAATATGAATATTTATATTAAAAAACAGAGGGGTAGGGCTGTAATGCCCCTATGGCTGGCCGATATATCGATATGATATCCTTAGCGTAATATGAGACTAGATATCGTCTTAGATTTCACAATGAGAATACCTCATGGGGACATTGGGTTTCATGAACATTTTAGAATAAAATAAAATATTTGAGAAGAAGAAGTTATAGGAAAACTGTGCAATAAAAGACTTAATAAATAAAATATGATAAAAGTATTCCTAAAAGACATAAGTTAAATTTAAGAATGTGCAGTAAATAAGTAATGCCATTTCCCTGAATTTCTGATGATTTCTCAACATCTCCAATCCCTAAATCACCCAGCATTTTATTTCTTTCATTTTCAAGCAACATTATTTGCATCAATAATATGATTTTTTTTTTTTCTTCCAGCAAATCTTAAAATACAGCTTTGCCAGTGATATGCTCACCTGTGTATACAAATGTGTGGTTTCAAGTCCTTTAATCTTTATTAACTTAAGTTGTTTTCATTGTGTAGATCCATTCAGGTTCTTCAGAGGCAGAGGAGGAGAACGACCCAGATGGCTGCTATGCGTTCAGGAGGAAGGCCGGCTGTCAGTACTACGCTGTGAGTGCCCTCCTGTGACTCCTGGTTCTATTTTTAGTGCCAACAACAACAGCAGCAGGCTGGCCAGACTGGCTGTTAGTCTTCCACTCTGCTGGACCAAACAATGCAATACAAACACGCTCCGTTTGCCAGTGTCTTATTTGTTGCCCTATATTTTAATATGTGACGTCTCGCTGTGTTTTCATATATAACATAACATTTAGCTGGCAATTTTATACATAGTGACTTACAAAAAGTGCTGTTCTTGCATTATATTACATTTTTTGGACTTGTTTTATTATAGTTTTCAATCAAACATTTTTCCCTCCAGTCTCGTCCGGAGCAAAGTGGCAGCTGGCCCTGGGTCAGCCCGTCTGACGGGGGTCTCGGAGACTCTCGCTTCCGTTACTGTCTGACTTCGCTGAACGTGCCGCGGCGATGCATCGGTTTGGCCCGGCGCCGGATGGGCAGAGGAGGAAGGTGAGTTCAGTCCCACTGAGTGCTCCACATAATGCAGAGGTTTGATCAGGGAGGCTTGGATTGTTCCAAAGGTACACAAGCTAAATGGAAGTGGATCACTTCCAATTAGGGATGCACGATAATTATCGGTCCGATATTAGGAATTATGACGTCATCCCGATAAACCCGATACCAGTATTAATAGCCCCGATAATATACAATATATGTTTTGGGTAAAAAAAAAAGAAAAAATACTGCGGTGTGGGTGGGTTGGGATGAGGGGCGCTTGTTTTTCCCTCGGCTCCTCCCGTTTTGCCAGTACTGTGGTATTAGTGGTTTAGGAAGAGGGGAGTTCTTCACAAATCCAGCGCTCCCTAACTCAGTGCCTGGCTGTGACGTAAATGGTGTGCGGCCGTGAAGCCAGGACAGTAAACAAACATGTCGTCGGTGGTATGGGCGTTGGAGCTATGTGCAACTCAAGGCATATGCTCGAACCGGAGCTGCGTGGACGCTGCAATCATGTTGCGCACTATCCGTGCTGAGTATGCTGACTTTTCGTACAATGTCCCACTGTCTGGCTTCATGCATAAAGTCAAGTGCTCGGCGCAGTTGTGGCGAAATGTCGGTCCTCTGTTTTCATTTAAACAGCTCCTTATATCCGTTAGCGCAGCTAGCTAGCACCAGATGCTAACAACAATGCACGTAAGGTCTCTCGCTCGCTCGGGCCACACATACACACACCCTCCCGGTCCTCCAGGTGGCCAGTCGGTGCCTTTATATATACAGTCTATGGTCGGTGCCTGCCGGTGAGCGTGGAAGTGTGGAAGTGTGCTGATGCTGTTAGCATCAGCTTGTAGATGGTATTTTAAACTCGATGCGCTCTGAAACTACGGGGCGGCCAAGGAAAAAAAAATACATTAGTGGCGTACATTTTTGTTATCGGTCTTGAGAAGCAGGAAGTTATCGGTATCGGTTTCAAAAAACCAATATCGTGCATCCCTACTTCCAATACATTTAAATAAATCAGAAAAATATGCATAACCTCATATTTTGAGAAAATTGTAATCCTGTTGCCTAGGGCTGCACGATTAATTGGAATTTTATCAAATGTCCATAATTGAATAGTGCCATATTCAAATTGAAGTAGCGTTAGGGTTATATACCCTTGTCCATCTACTTTGCATTTATTCTAAGTGATTGTAACTGGGAAATTCTGGTATAAAACGAAGTCTGATAAAATGTTGAAAATTGTAATTGAAGAGTGCAGGAATGCTGCCAGTGCCAATATTGAGCGGGGGGGAAATGGAGCCAAGTGTTGGCAGTAGCTGCTGGGGCTGTTTACCATACCGGCTCTTTGGCAGGTGACCAGCGTTCATTCGGCGGGCTCATTGTATTATGAATATCAAGCTGGCTGCTAAAACGATAAACATGAGAGTCCCTTTTGGGGGATTCGCCCGCCACTGTGGCCTGTCGACGAATCAGGAAACTAAGAGACGGGTTCAAACAGCAGCATGTCCTTCAGCTCTGTCTCCTATCTCCTGAGTAATTACACACACGAGTGAATTAAACACTGACTGGAGGAGTGGTCCAGGTGATGTTAGGGGGGATCTGTTTCACTGACTCATGAGATTAGCAATAGCATGTTGTGCGTGTGGAAAATATGTGATCTTGTATCTTTGTTTATGCACAAAAGCAGTGTAACCTGTTGGCATGAAATCCAAAATTGTCACTATTACAATTTCTTCAACAATATGACTTTTGCTCTCATAACAACCCGCAAGCGGAATTTCTGGAGTTTAATTATGATATCCGCGTATCTGTAAACCTTCCGTTTTATGCAATACCCAGCTGTATTCAGTACTAGCCAAAGGCACATTGTAATTACATGAATGGTATGCAAGGAATATCCACTCTTGTGCAATCCCTCAAAATAAGTAAAGGATGTTGGCGCTGTAATGACCTGCTAATGACTGCAGGATGTTTCCCCTTCCATCTGACCTCAGATCCCTGTTGAACAGCTCTCTGATGTGCACGTTTGTTTCTGTTTCAGGGTCTTGTTGGACCGAGCGCACACAGAACTAGACGCCGTCTGTCAGAGTTTGGACTCCGACCCGGAGCCCGAGCCGCTCTCCTCTCCACTTCCACGCTCTCCACTCCGCAACTCCAACGGCAGTACCTCAGAAACCAATACCTCGCACCCCACCAGCTCCTCCCACCCCCCCGCCTCTTCATCGCCATCATCGCCAGCCCCTATGGACCTCAGCCAGATTATTTTGAACATTAAATCCAGCCGCTGGAGGCACTTCAGACCACGGACGCTATCCCATCACCCCTCGGGTGGAGGAGACTTGTCTCGCAGAGGATTTAGGGATTTTAGCCGCACGGTGTCAGCACTAACCCGGACTCTGTCGGGAGGAACCAACTCCCGGACCCGCCCCGGACCCCCACCCCCCCCCATCAACGGTGAGTCACATGTTTTCTCTGCCATGCTGTGCGCTGTTCTGGCATTTTACATCTTAAAAGTTGTTTAACATTTAATTTACTAGTAGTAGTTCCATTTTAGAACATACAATTATCAGGGTTCGTACGGGTGCTTGAAATCCTTGAAAATGCTTGAAATTTGACGTGGTGTTTTCAAGGTTGGGAAAGTGCTTAAATTTTGGGAATGGTGCTTGAAATTGAGATAAAGTGCTTGAAAATGTAAATGCTTTACTTTTACAATAAATTGCTGTCTGACTGAATAGTTCGCTTTTTAGATTAAAAGAAAATAATTGCTTCGCTTCTACATAAAACAGCTCCGCTGCGCGCGACCTGCAAGTGTTTGTGTTACGTGTGACCTGGGCATTCTGGTGAGAGTGATAGATGACTGTGTGCCAGTATGGGGGTTATTCCCTATCTTTATTCAAGAGCGTGGTATTTAAATTTGAGAGCATACTTTATGTATGTATTTCCCTCAAACCCTGTCCTCGCACTCAAACAGTGCCTGCTTGCACTTAGATCTGCTTCTGCTCAAACTGTACGCTTGCACTCAGATATATTGCTGCTTACAGATTTCCTGTGTTCCAGCTTAAAACCTTCTCCTCGCACTCAGGCTGTTTCTGTGCGCTCGTGACATTTCTGCTCTCAGATTTATTCTGTGCGCGCTCGAAACTTTTGTGCAACAATCCTGTCAAAATCCCTCAACCAATAGGAGGCCAGGTGTCCTTGCGGGTAGTTCGCTTTACTTATTACAGCGTCCCGTAAGGGCAGTTACTCTTTGGTTTATAAACTCCCGCCCTCCACGGCTTTATAACATAAACATAAGCCGGATGACCGTGGAAGAAGGAGCGGTGTGAGTCCAGATAAAATGAGAATTATAATCCACAGCATATCAGGAGAATAATTCCAGGGGTTTCCAGAGTAGAATCGTAGGAGGGGCTGACAGCCTGGTGCAGAGTGGGAGCCAAGTGACCAGCCTGAGCCTACTAGCTGGTTAGCTAGCTTGATAGCCACCGGCTGTAGGCGGCAGGGAGAGACGATGTCAGCGGGGAAGCCGGCTGATCGCAGCGGGATGGGAAGACCCACACGAGCCGCGGAGTTAGGATGGAGTTGGGGTGGAGACAGAAATGTTAGCTCAGCAGACTTCAGGGAGCCGAGGAGCATCTAGGTAGCAGCCTGCTAGGTCCGATAATGCTAGCTAGCTATGGACCGGTGAGCAGGAAAGAGCCAGCAGGTAGGAGATGACAACACAAAGATCTGTGTCGATTCGATATAGAGATGCTGCTATTTTTGCTGATGACTGACGTTTCAAAAGTAGAGAGCCAGACAGGAGAGGTTCTGATCTGGACTAAAGAACAATATTTGGGGCGGAGGAGCGGCGAACAAACAACGCCAGCACCCTCGGCGACCTGGGAAAAATAATCACCTACAATCAGTTAATACAACTAACGAGTGACCGTCAAAATACTCTAGTGGTTTAGTGGTACTTTAGTGGTTGGATGTAGACAACATACTCCAGATCTTGGGTGGCCTCCGACTCAGAATTAGGGGTGCAACAACTAATCGACTTAATCGATTAAAATCGATTACCAAATTGGTTGCCAACTAATTCAGTCGTCGATTCGTTGGTGACGTCATCACATGTGTTTTACGCGCCGTTAAACTCCAACGTTATTGGTCTTTTTATCGGTAGGCTACTGGAGACATTTAAAAAAGATATGTCATGTATTATTGCTACAAAAACATGATATCGCAGTCTTAGTGTCGCCAACTCGTTTCTAATATGTAAAAAGACAAACAAATGCGTCTATGGTGTATTTTCGATCAGACGAGATCTCTCTCCCGTCTGTGTGCGAGGGGGCGGGGCAGTTTACACACACGCAGCTTCTACATGCAGCGGAGCACACTGCGGAGATGGCGGAGAGAACGCGCTCCGAGGTGTGGTTAAACTTTACCCGTCTCGATGCTCGTTGCCAAAGTGCAATAAGAGTTTAG
Source organism: Gymnodraco acuticeps (assembly GCF_902827175.1). NCBI lineage: Eukaryota > Metazoa > Chordata > Actinopteri > Perciformes > Bathydraconidae > Gymnodraco > Gymnodraco acuticeps. Next base: position 676,964 of record NW_022992223.1, on the reverse strand, counting down.
CATGTAACGGCGGTAACACGAGCAATGTGTCTAAACATTTATCAAAAGTGCTCCACATCCAGATGGAGGAATGCACCGGGTTCCACTGTCTTTCTAGCAGCTCTGTAGCCCCATCCACGAGTAACGTTTCCACGTCAGGTGTTATGTATGCTAGCAGCAACACACGGAGTTAACTACATGATACAAACATGGGTTAATGATTAGAGGTAACTGAGTTATTTATTTTGTTAAAGTTTCAGCTATTCTGTTTACAGTTCTGTCATCAGATTATTTCATACGATTTGCTAAAACACTGTTGTTTCTTTTGATGTGAAATATTATTTATTTAATTTAAATAAAAAGCAATGTTAATTTTGTTCAAAATGTGTTTAGTTAATTTAATAATATATGTATTTTTGAATCAAGTATTCATCTTTATTGTCTTCATTGTTAGTTTCCACGTGCCTAAAACAACCTCAAGCTAAATCTAAAAGTTGATGGCTAAATAAGAGCGCTTGAGAAATTGTGCAAGGCATACGTAATAGTCCGAATAGTCGATTAATCGTTTCATTAATCGGTAGATTAATCGATTATCAAATTAGTCGTTTGTTGCAGCCCTACTCAGAATCAGACATGATAACGAAACTACGTTGTACTATCGGCGGAAGCAGCTGTGAGCGATAAGCCAGGTGGAAATATGTTTGTACACTCTGACGTCACGCGCAGCGCCATCTTGCGGAGACGAGCGTATTTAATGGCTGAGAAATAAATCGTTGGACTTGGTGTTGGGGGTTGAACAAAATAAATATTACGCATTGCCAGACGCATATTATCTCCGATTTTAATACTGCAATATCTTAGATAGTGTTGTAGCTATATGATTTCGATTTTACTGGCAATTATAAAAAAATCTTTGCATTTGATCTTTAATGTTTATTTTATTATATTTTGTATTTATTTGAGTGAATATTCACAGTTTAATAATAATTAAAAACCCAAAACTAATAGTTTGTTTTGTGAGTACTAGTACAGTAAAGTTCAAATACAGATTATTTCAGTTCATCGAAATGCTGCACCTTAATGTTTATTTTATTATATTTTGTATTTATTTGAGTGAATACATTATTCACAGTTTAATAATAATTAAAAATATATATATTTTATGTTTTGTGATAATTTTTTCTGTACCGAACCGTGACCTAAAAACCGAGGTACGTACCGAACCGAAATGTTTGTGAGCCGTTACACCCCTACAATTTAGTGTTACTTATTTTTCATTTATTTATGCTTAAGTTTTTCTAGTTTAAACCTGCTGCCAGGTTATCTTTCAGCTTGTTCTTCAATGTGATCTTACTTTTTGCAATGACATTCTGTTATCAACATTTATATAAGCCAGTGTTTCTCAAACTCTTTCACATCAAGGACCACTTAACCAATAAAAAAACACTCGCAGACCACCTAACTCCACAAATATCCAAAATCGCATCGTTTTTCTAGAACAGATTACAAATCGCCTGAAAATGGTACAAACAAGTGGCAGCAAGTGTGATGAAGGTGTTGCGATGGGCTATATCATGCAATCGAAAGTGAAACTTTAGCGCGCTCCATTGCGGAGATATTCCCGCGAGAGTGCGGAAAACTTAAATGTATTTTTTTATTTCTAGGGATGCACGATAATTATCGCCCCGATAATTATCGGTCCGATATTAGGAATTATGACGTCATCCTGATAAACCCGATACCAGTATTAATAGCCCCGATAATATACAATATATTTTTTGGGTAAAAAAAAAGAAAAAAATACTGCGGTGTGGGTGGATTGGGATGAGGGGCGCTTGTTTTTCATTCGGCTCCTCCCGTTTTGCCAGTACTGTGGTATTCGTGGTTTAAGAAGAGGGGAGTTTTTCACAAATCCAGCGCTCCCTAACTCGTGAAGCCCGGACAGTAAACAAACATGTTGTCGGTGGTATGGGCGTTGGAGCTATGTGCAACTCAAGGCATATGCTCGAACGGGAGCTGCGTGGACGCTGCAATCATGTTGCGCACTATCCCTGCTGAGTGTGCTGACTTTTCGTACAATGTCCCACTGTCTGGCTTCCTGCATAAAGTCAAGTGCTCGGCGCAGTTGTGGCGAAATGTCGCTCCTCTGTTTTCATTTAAACAGCTACGTATATCCGTTAGCGCAGCTAGCTAGCACCAGATGCTAACAACAACAATGCACGTAAGGTCTCTCTCTCGCTCGCTCGGGCCACACCCTCCCGGTCCTCCAGATGGCCAGTCGGTGCCTGCCGGTGAGCGTGGAAGTGTGGTCTGCCACAAGCGGGGCTGTCAGCATCAGCTTGTAGATGGTATTTTAAACTCGATGCGCTCTGAAACTACGGGGCGGCCGTGGAAAAAAAAATACACATGCGTTAATCGCGTTAAAATAATTAGTTGCGTACATTTTTGTTGTTATCGGTCTTGAGAAGCAGGAAGGTATCGGTATCAGTTTCAAAAACCCAATATCGTGCATCCCTATTTATTTCAAATGTTACCAATATACTCACGGACCACTAGGGAGCGCTCACGGACCACCAGTGGTCCGCGGACCACACTTTAAGAAGCACTGATATAAGCTAATAACATAACTCTGAATGCTTGCCGCTTTTCACTTTGTCTAAGGTAGATTGCTCGGCTGGTGAATTACACAAGGTTTCTCTTTCATCCCCCGCTACATATCACAATACATTAGTTCCTGCTCCCATGTCATGGTGGAGTCGATTAGAAAAGTTATTTAATGAATAGATTCATGAGGTGTTGGCCTGAGTCTGGGCTGGTGGCTGCAGAATAGGGCACTGGGTGAATATGTGAAACACCATCTATAAGCCTTGATTTCAGCGTAGTTGGTAAAGTTGGATCGATCCAGATTTGCCAGTCCGGTGTACACGTTTAAACAGGTTTAACCATAAGACACAGTGAGTAAAAATGAACAGTGTCATGGCACTCAAGCCAACTGTAATCGCAATTGTGTCTTTAAATATTCCATTTTGATGAAGTGGTCACTGCTTGATGAGTATTGTGTATCTGATACATGTTTGTATTTATTGACAAAACATCTTCAAACTAGTTATACGTGGCGGTCTGCAAAAGGTCTCCAGGGAAAAGAGGAGACCTTATTTGAGTTTTTCATGTTAGTGATCAATGCCTGTATTTGTAGAAGAAATGCATATTGCTGCATGGAGGGCTATTCCAGTCATTAAAGTGGAATGAGGTTGAAGACATTGATTATTTGTTGAGGATTAAGCCCACAGCATGGAGGTATGAGTGGGTGTTGCTTTCTTTTTCATTCATCTCTGGATTAAACTCACTGATTTGGGAATGTATCCTTCCTTTCCCCCCTCAGTTGGAGTAGGTGTTATTCTCTGTAAAGGCCTCTCTGATGCATTGTCAGGGGGTCTTAAAAAGTATTAAAAGTTGATGAATCAATTCAGCGAAAATTAAGGCTATTAAAAAGTATTAAACGGCATTTTCCAAGGTATTACATTTTGTAGCTTGTTTTCAATAAGTATATAAATGGTCCAAAGAGGTTGTATTCTACAGTCTGCCTGAATGTAATCATGGCGTAGGTGTGTAGTGTGATTCTGTGTAGTTTATTTATGGCATCCCGTTCGATTTGACGTCATCTGAACAGGACATCGCACGCTCACTGCTTGATAGCGCGCAGAGGTCCGTTTACGCCGGTTGTTAAACAACATCGTTATGGGGAAATGCAAGCTTCCAAATGGTTGGAAGATAAGGAGGAAGGACAATCAATACTGTATATAGTCGATGTGAGGTCAAGTGTGTCGCCAATAGGGATGGGTATCATTTGAAATGTATCGATTCCGGTTCTTATCGATTCCCCGTTTCGAAAAAATAAAATAAAAATATGGCTTAGTGCAGAATTATAACCTTAAGACTAACTAGTCTAGTATTAATGCAATGAACAACAGCAGCTTAACATAACATGAATAAACAAAGTATTATATTACCATCTTACTGGAGTAACACAATTCAATAGTAATCAGCAGCGTACCACTTATTTTTGTTATTCTACAGTATTGTTGTTTTATAGTTATTTGTTAATGTAACCCAATTTGTGTTCTTTGAAATTGAAAAGGATATCGCATTGTGTTTGTTACTTTCGTTGCAGTTGTATATGTCTTAAGTGTAATTTGTCTTTGCTTCCCATTTGTGGACATGCTTTTATTTTGAAGGAGAGTTAGCGCTGTTGACAGGAAGTTGTTGTTGCTTTGGAAACAACGTGACGGAGATTAACGGAGAAAAGTAATATCTACATATAAAGACGGAGAAAGTAAACGATAACGTTTATGGTTAAGTGTTAGCACCCCCCGAAGAGGCACAAGCTCTTACGTTGATATGGGAGATTTCAATAAATTCAATTTGGGAAAAAAACGGGGGGGGAAATGAAAAAACAAACAATCGTATCAGATTGGTCGTGTTGAACGTAGCTCTGTTCTTTCCACCACGCGGAACATCCTTCTTGCAAACATTGCATCTGGCTGTTACACTGCCTTCACTTTCAATTTTATAATACTTCCAAACTCCTGACATTTGCTCTGTCCCGACTCCCGAGTCACCAGCTGAACGTAGCCTCTCGTTAGCTTACTGCTACTATTAGACACTGCGCCCACTCTGTTGCTTTGAGAGAAATAAGCAACCAAGTCTGAAAACAAGCCCAAAAGAAGCAACACATACATGATGTTGTGTCATTTTAAACCAAAACTAAGGCCTCAGGATGACTTTAAGAAGTGAACATGGTCATTTTTGTTTTGTAACATTAAATAAAATAATTGTTTTAAGGATTCCCGATCCCCGATCTTTTTCTCCTGATTCCGATCTTTTAAAAATCACGTGATCGGCTCCGATCCCCGATCACGTGATCGGATCGGGACATCTCTATACTGGACATGTAAGGTCCGGATTTCGATTGGGTACTATATAGGGATGGGTATCGTTTGAAATGTATCGATTCCGATTCCGGTTCTTATCGATTCCGATTCCGGTTCTGCTTATCGATTCCGGTTCTTATCGATTCCCCGTGTCGATTCCAAAATGGTAAAAGAAAGAAGTCAAACGTTTAGATAACAAAAATATCTTTATTCTTTTAAGCTTTAACTGACATTTTTACAAATAAAAAATATACATGCAATACAAATGTATTGCACAATAGCTGTGCTTTACTTTAACTGAGCTATGCCTGTGGCGAGCTATTAACAGGCATTACACTGTGCCTTGTCTTTTTCTTTCTTAGTTTAGTGGAGCCTCACTTTAGAGCGTTTACCATGATCCATCTTTGGTGTTATGAAGTGACTGAGCTCGTGAACTGTCTATGGGAGGGCGGGGGGAGCCTCGCTGCGGGGCAACTGTGGACCTCTGTCGCCTGTCAGTGCAACTTACATGATGCCGTTTAAAAAAATGAAGGGCTGTGCCGGCTGTCAACGGCCTGCTGACGGCCTGCCGTTCTGTGATTCTCCAGAACACACAGATGGCCAGTCCGCCCTTACCTTGTATTCCACCGGGTCACCGCGGCGCAGACGGACCCGGTGGAATACAGGGTCTACCGCGTTTAGGAACCGTTAAGCAGAACCAAAATGGTGTATTTTGTATGAGTACCCGGCATTTTCTTAACGGTTCTCACCTGGAACCGAGTTTCGGTTCCCAACCCTAGTAATATATGATCATGCCATAGTAGGAACATTGCTGCAAATGATAAGATGAATGCTATGCTACTTCAGTACCAAACCAACACTTTTTACAAGATACGTTTTTTTTTATCAATAACACCGGTGACAGTTGTTTTAAGTTATAATATTTGCACAATGTCTGTACAGATGTGCACTTTTAGCTTTATTTAAAGTGTTTTGTCTTTACAGATTTATGATTAAGTAAAATACTCTGTCAAAAGATGGTTTTACTTCATTGGTTATGTTTTTTGTGACGCAACCAGTTTTTGAATGCAACACACGGTTTTAACCCACAGGTAGAAGAACCTGTAGCTTGAACCACTATGCAAATTCAGAAAAAAGCGTTACAATGTGGCCTCAGGAGGATAAGCTGTGTGTGTTTTGATAAGCCTCAAACTGGACTTTCAAGCTTGTGATCATTTAGTTTACCTTGAACCCTGGAGCATCACGCCCACATCTCCAGACACTTGTGTGGTTGTGTTCTCTCTGTGAAAGCATTCCTTCACATACATTCATTTCTGTCAGTTTCTCAGAACATTGAGGCATACATATTGCATGCATACAAATCTTTGTTTGCCGTTCACAATTCATACAAATCCAAACCCTTTCTGTTATATCTGCTCTCTGTGCACACTGCTCTGGATGAATCTCTGCTAAATGCAAAGTAAACTGAATGAACCCCTCGGTAAGAGATGTCAGAGTTGTGGTTGTGACCGGTGTGTTTGTCTCTCCTGTGCTCAGTGTTCACAGCGGAGCAGTACCAGCAGCACCAGGAGCAGCTGGCCCTCATGCAGAAACAGCAGCTGGAGCAGAGCCAACAGCAGCAAGCCAACAACCCTGCAGTCCCAACACACAACACACAGGTCAGTGAGGACACACACACACACACACACACACACACACACACCTGGGAGCACCGGAACACACCTCTGCATCCCCTGAGTTGAACTTTTAAACAGATCAATATCAAATGTTATGGGTGTAAAACTACTGAGAGGAAGAGGGTGTTATTTTAGTCAGCTGGTTGTCATTTTGTGCACTTCTTACATGCTTTTATTGCCAAAAATAAGGTAATAGGAGCTTGCATAGATTTCTCCACAGAGTGGTGCAGGAATGAGTCCTAAAACCAGGAAATGAGTCGGCATATTAGCACTGCCATGGTGCTTTATGGGCTTTTTGATTTGATCTTTCTCCCGGAAAAAAAGTTCTGCTGTTAACACGAGCTGAAGAAATGTTGTTTTACAACATAAAATATGTCGGTTAACACCTCACTGGTGCAATTAACATTTGTTATCAAGTGACTCAATAGCCGCGTTCACACTGGAGTACTTTTCCCACAATAGTTCACCAGAACTACGATATATTTGCGTTCACACCAAAAAGTCCCAGGAACTAAATTAATTCATGAGAACCTTTTTACCCCCTTTTCCGTCCCTGCTAGAGAGCAGGTACTTTCGTGGGAGAAAAAGGTTCCTATGTCTGATTGGCTGGGCGCATTGCAAACCACGCCCCGTAAAACTCCCAAAAAGTTTTGTGAAGCCGCCATTTTATTATCCTCGCATTCCATTATTAGCATTAGCCCAGCGCAGAAACGCAGAGAGACTAAAACATGGGAGCGGTGGAGATGAGGAGGTGTCGGCGTTCTGGCGATTTACTCGGAAGGCTTCAGTAGAAGCTGCTGGGAGTCCCAGCAGCTTCTACTGAAGCCAGTCCCCAACTCCGGGGACTTCTGGCCGGGGACTTTGGGCGGCAGTATACGCCGTGAAGTGGTTTGCGGCCTGCCAGTAAACCCAAAGCAGAAGAAGAAGAAGTGACGTCAGCGGCTTCATTTGCCTAATCCTCCCCCAGGGATTTATTCCGGTGTGAACGCGATCTGTACTTAGTTCATGAGAACTAAAGAGTTCTGATGAATTAAAGTGGGAAAAGTACTGCGGTGTGAACGCGCCTCATGACACTACTCGACGTCATCATGCCGATCATTAGCCACCTTTAGCTTAGCGGTGGTGACATAAAGTAATGAGACTGATGTAGTTCTGATGTAGTTATAGCCAAATATTAGCTGGTTCCTTCTGGTGATTTCATTTAAGATTCAAATATCATTAAAGTATTCTTAATTTGTTGCGATTATCCTGATATACAGAGGTTAATTTCTGCGATATTCCAAAATCCAATCAAAAAAACAAATCCCACTGCTTTGGCATCCTACAAACATACGTCATCACTGCAGCACTCTATATGGAAATATTTCCCAGGTCAGTTCAGCCTTCCTAAGGAAAAGGGACGCATCCTCATTCCCACGAGCATTGTTAATACCATTGGCTTACTTCCTGTCTGGCAGCAGAGGTGCTGACTCTGCAGTTTGTATACATTGTAACGGAGCGTTAAACGTTGGCCCACTCTCACATGTTGCCTCTCCGGTCTCCAGGCTCTCGTGTCCAAGACGTTGGACCAGGCCAGCGCTCAGTTTGCTGCGTCGGCGCTCATCACCACCAACCAGCTGCTCACCTTCAAGTCCAAAGAGGAGCTGGTTCTGGGGGGCGGGGTCAACGGGGTCATGGCGGGGGCAGGTAGGAGACCCTAAATGTTACCTGGTCTATGTCCCGCAGGACAAAGATGTGATAGAAGCATGCTCTGGATTCATCTTGAATTTTTGTATTTACATTTCCATCATTTTCTCTCTCTGCAGGTGTTTTCAAGGGCTTGCATCTCTCCGGCCCCCCCGCCGCCCTCCACCAGACCACCCAGTCTCCCCGCACCCCCCCCTCCATGGCCCCCGCCTTCCTGCAGCCCTCCTCCAACTCGGCGTCCCCGGCCGTCCCCACCTCCCTCACCTCCACCTCCACCCCCGGCGCCCACGCAGCAGCCGCGCTGGGGATTCTGGGATGCAGCGCCGCCAACGCCACCCCCGCCACCACTCAGGTCCTCATCGGGAACAACATCTGTCTGAGCGGGCGCCACATCCCCCGGACCCTCGGCCCCGTGCCATCCTCTGCCTTAAAGCTGTCGGCCTCCACCAACCTGACCATGCCCAAAGTCTCCGGGGCGGCGGCCATGGAGCTGGGCTCGAGGTGAGGGGAACACAGGTAGCATTTTCTCACAATCATTGGTATAAAATATCATTCATAGTCTTTCAAATACTTGGGAGACTACGGGAAAATATATGAATTTGTTGAACTGCATTTTTTTATTATTTGACAAACCCTTTACGCATTACCACCATGCAGATCCGGATAGCTCAGACATTTCAAAAAAAGTCTTAAAGTCTTGAATCTATGTGAACAAACACCAGTGTGACATTACTCTCGAATAAATGACAAAAGAAGATATATCTTTGTTTTGCATTACTTCGTACTGATGCAGAATAAACAGATGTGCGGCCACAAGCGGTAATAATCAGCCGAACCAAAGCTGCCGCACTAAGTGGGCGATCAGACGAGAGTTCCAGACACCACAGAAAAACACCCATTAATATATAAATACATAAAAAGCAGGAATGTGTTTAAATATGCAACAGAAGATAACTTTATTGTAAGTGTGTCCCTCTTGTTGTAGCAGTGTTGGATTACTTATTGTTTGTGTGTGGATAAGTGAGTTAAGCCTCTGCATCCCTGGGTTCAGTCTAAATAAGCCGACGCAGAGTCTGCCAAAGAGAAATGTGAATCCACATAAATCCGTTTGAAAGAAGAAATGAATGTTCCTTTAGAGATCACTGACTGATACACAGGACCGTTACAGATACCTCGTTAGTAAAGTGAAAACAGAAGGACATCAGCGTTAAACTCTGCCTACCTACCTTCTCCTAATATCTTATTAATACTATTTTACCGTTGTTTATACTGTAATGTACATATTAAATATTGCAGTACAATAAATATATATAATTGTTTTACATAATTATTTTCATCTTTTATTGGACAACTGACTTTAACTTGTGTTAATGTACATATCTTAATTTTATTTTAACTTTATGAACTTTTATAACTTATATTTAAATAAATATATATTTTTGAAATGTATTTATATTTTTAATGCACATTGTATACTATTTTTAAAATATATATTTATTGGGCATTTTACTCTATTAACTTTTGTTTCTATAAACTATATAATGACTAAATAAATATATTATGTTTTCTTATTTTGCACATTCTGGCTCCCACCTATGAATATATGTTGGTATTCTGAATGAACCCTGACTGAGATGTTAATGCCCCTCTTCCTCTGTCCTCAGGGATAATCACGACGAGGAGAAGCCAGCACTGAACAGTATAGCAGACAACACAGTGGCCATGGAGGTGACGTAGTAGCGGGGGGGGGTCCCCTCTTTAGGTGCTGTGCATCGTAGCATCGGGAATGCAAAGGGACAGCAGGACTCTGATGCAGACTGACAGAATGATCCTCATCTCGCATACTTTTTCAACCTTTTATTTTTTTTTGTTAAAAGTAAAAAGATCAACTTGTAAATTATGAATATGGCAAAATTAGTATCTGTACAGTAACTACATATTTGTAATATCCCCCTTGTATATATTACTTGAATACAGAACTGTCCATTTGTGATGTTTTGCACTTGGGAAAAAAAAGAAAGCCAAGTAACCTGTGGCAGTGAGAGGCGTGTATAGACAAGAGTTTTATCATCATGTGCATGGTGCGGAGCCTGCTGCTTTTATCTATTTATTGTGCTGTGTTTACAGTTTCTTTATTTTGCTTTGTTCTGTTTTTTATTTGTACACTGTACCTTTGTTGGTTCCTGTGCTGTAGTAAATGTTAGGTAGCTACGGACTCCTGGGTATTTTGTATATTGTGAACACAAAGCAGGTTCCCCCCCCCCCCCCCCCACACATTTATTTCTGGTCCCTGTGCTTCTCTCTGTGGATCATGTGAAAATAAATGGTGACATACGGACCGGAGTCCAGGAGAAGGAGGAAGAGGAGGAGGAAGATGAGGCGCCCCTCTTCCTGGAGCTTCCATTAACATCGTCCCAAACACAAGTAACAAAACAGGGATGAAGTCTCTTCCCAGAAGCCTTTGCTGCTTCTGATTAAAGCACTATTTTTTGTGATGTTTTCGTTCATGGTTTTGATAAATATTAATGCTGCTTTTGTATTTTTGTTTTTTTAAAAGGGGTTGTTCTTCATTTTCATGCAACCTTTTATATTTGTTTTATCACAGACATTTTTTTTGTAAAACAAAAATTCAGTTATTTTTGTATTTTTATTTTGTTCTTGTGGTAAACTTGATTGTAAGCTTTCCGTTAATTGAAAGACTTCATTCTTTTGTTAATTTGTTACTTGTTCATGCATAGGTGATAAGGGAGGTGAATGGGCAGTTATTGCTGTACGTGTTTCATCATTCCATTTTTTAATAACAAAAAATGCTAATGAGGGGCAGGGGGTGGGAAGAACGGCAGTTCTCTCCACTCTCTCTTCCCCTTTTTCTTTATTTTCTTTGAAAAAATAATCTCCAGACGGCTGCAAGGCCAAAAACCACAAGTATTGGGTGCCTTCCTTTGGGGAATTTAATGTACTCTCTTCTGTGAAGAGTTAGGCACAAAGGCAGCATTACTTAGTAGTGCTTCTCGTCTTTGTCACAATCTGAATGCCCAGTCCAATGGCAGGATTTATCCTTGAGGTTTACTTGTCCCACCTGGAGGCTGAAAAACAAAAAAAAATGTGACAGAACTCTCACTAAAATAAGACAATAAAGCCCAGGGCATTAAATGTGAACTGTTTGGACTCTGTGTCATTTATGTACGTTTGAGTGTGTATACGTTTGTTTGTCTGAAAGGATCTGAAAATATAGGTACAAAGTTACCATTCCTGAGATTTCTCCTATCTCCAATGCAATTGGTTTAGAGAGCTCACAGCATTTGAGAAAATATAAGAATAGTCTGACGTTTTTATGAAATACTGTATACTGAATTATATATTATTTCTGTGATTTTGATGAGAAAACACTCTTGCGTCCTTCCTACAAATATTAAGCTATTGCTTAGCTTAGCATAAAGACCAAGTAGGGGGAAATTGCTAGCTGGTTAGGCTAGCTAGCCCAACTTGCAATGTGTTAATGATACACTTTACAAAATAAGCTCATATATGCAGGTTTTAAACATGATAAAAACCAGTTAAAGATATGCAACGGACTCCTATGTTTTCAGTGGGGCTTTTCTGGGGTACCTCAAAAAGGTGAAGGGTTGAAAGTGGTTCCTTCTCTTTAATATCAGTGACTTATTCAGTCTTTCTTCTAAACTCCAAAACCAGCAGAGGTGATTTTCTAATAGGAACCACAAAGACAGTTTTGGCTGTGAAATTTGTATTAAGTGTGTTCCAGAAATCAGCTACTTTTTCCATATAATAAATAATTTTCTATACCCCTGTTGATTTAAATGATTATATATTCATTTCAACGCGTTGCATAAGGCATCGTGCCGGAAAAGGGATGAAAATTAGACCTATATTTCCATCACAGGCGATAAATAGTGTGACTAACAGGTTTTTGGCCCTGGGAATAAATGTTTATTGTAATGTCTCCCATTAAAGACAAGAAGGGGGGCTTCACTGACCTTTTGTGACTGTACTGGTCCTGCTGTACATCTCCCTCCTTTTACACTTTTTTTGGCATCAGTTTCTCAGGGAAAAATAAAAACAGTCACTAATTCCCTGCAGCAGATATCACTTTCCCATCGGGAGCCAAATTACTCCAAAGTTTTCCAATATATCCGAGCTGGAGCGCTGCCAGCTGCAGATCATTTATGTGAGAGGAGAAATCAGTCAGCAGTGAGACAACTGGCCCTTCAAACTATCTGGGTGGGCGTAACTCTCTGCCTTCTCTACAGAGAGAGGTTTTGGTTAGGGAAAAAATAGTTTTCCTCCTCAGCTTTTCTGGGTGTTAACAGAAGCTTTGTGAAGGAAATAAATCACTGATATCCTCTAGGCAAGATAGCTGCAGCTATAACTTATATCTTGGTGTTTTTCCATTAAATTCACTGCACATTTTTTTCCTGGAATGACTGCCTGAAATGGTCACAACTTATTTTTGTTTCTCTCAGCTGTTATTTAGTCTGTAAAGGAAACTTAAGCAAGTGTTTACGGCTCCAGGAATAAAACTTAAGTTGCACAAAACACAATATGTCTCGTACTTTAGGGATAACACGTATTTCTTAATGCTTTAATACCAGAATTCCTATTGCAAGTTTTTTCACTGGGGACTGACTCTTGTCAATTCCTTATTTGGAGTCACATAGTATTTATATATCTGCTTGTACAATCCAAAAATGTCTTCTATTTTGAGACGGAGAGTTTACAAAAGCATATTCAATCAAAAGAAGGGTCGTCTGTGAAATATAGCTCTCACTTTTCCATGCTTCCTCAAATTCATTCTCCTGAAGCCTCACTGAGAAAGAAAAATGTGTCTTATTAAAACTTCCATGTTTACTTTTGGCTTTTACAAACAGTTTCCTCTGCATCCATGACGCATTTCAGGACAAATGCAGACATCTGAAGGAGCTGCAGTGCCAGAAACACGCTGCAGCTGTTGGGCCACCTCTGGATCAGATGTCCAGATCAGGGCTGTGATTGGTCGAGCTCTGTATCTCCTGCGGTGTCAGACAGCAGGTGTGAGGCCGGAGGCGTTGCTGGTGACAAACCCCATGATTCTGTGAAAGAGGAATCCACTTTCCAAGTAATCACAAAATGACGTGCACTGAATAAAGTTAGATCAGGGGTTGGATTGCATGTTGAATTAGATTTCCGAGGCCATGGAAACACTGGAGTCAGTTGGTCGTGGCCATGCTTCTCTCTGCAGAGGAAATTACTCAGACTGAGTGGAAGCAGCAAAGTATATGTAAGTCTCTGACAGTTCTGAGAAACTCAAAGGTGTAGAGGTGCTGCTGGTGCACTAACCACAGTGAGGGGGGGGGGGGTATGCATCTCCTCCTTCAGCCTTAGTAATAGTTATAATAAAATGTATTTGTATGGCACTTTTTGCTTTACATACAATTAAAGGCAAAACAAGTACAACAAATAAATCAGACATAAGAACAACATGTGCTTATTGGCCTTCTTGACAACAATTAGATTTTAAAAATCTGCTGGCAATCTGCAGGTCTGAAATGTTTTAATTTTGTGGGTGGCTATATATTGATTGCAAAAAAAGTGTGATTCTATAGAAGTCTATGAAAAAAAGATTGTAGCCTACTCCTCACTGTAACACCACCGTAATTATTTTCCTAATAAGTGTAATCTCAGTCATTTTCGAATTTTAAAGCAAAATTAAAAATTGTACCCTTTCATAGTGTTTTCAGTTCATGAAAGTTAATTTGAAAATGTTCGGTTGCCTCAAAATGTTCAGTTCTTAGCTCCACCCTCTAGTGTCATTTCTTGTTCCAAAAAATACAAGATGGCGACTGTCAAAAACCAAGATGGCCTCAGCAGACAGCCTTTGCGTACCAAACTGTTCTCTCTCACTGTTTTACAGTTATTATTTAATATCACACGGCTAGAAAAACTGTTAACATTGGTCTCTACTTTATTGCCCTATTGTGACAACTTCCTTATCACATTGACACTGAATTTACTCAGCAATCACAGCCTATAGGCACTTCATAAAGACCAACATGAAACGCTTGATTGGACTACAGAGGCAAATAATGGAAGAAAAGTACATGGGGTGAGAACTAGCAGAGGTAAAGGTACGATTTTTCAGTTTTTTACTTTAAAATAGTGATTCTGTGGGTCGTGCTGCACTGCTGTGATTGTGAAACATCTAATGATAATATTGGTTGGCTAACCTCTGGCACACTCTTCTAAAGCAACACATGAAACCAGAGCATGCTCAGGCTTGCTTATAGTATCTCCTCTTCTGAAGTGTTTATAGCAGCTGCTTGCTTCAGTGTCTGATGCATGCAGAGGCTTTGTCTGAGCATTTTTTTTGCTACAATCAGCTGCAGTGTCAGATGATGGTTTTATCTTCATGTTGTCGCCCTCTGGCTCTCTAAAGGCCCTGACACACCAGGCCGATTTCGGCTGTTTTCGTAAGTCGGGAGACGAAGCGTGTCCTGTCGCCCAAACTCAATTTGGTGTGTCCCGCACCGTCGACCGTGACACGCCTTATTTGGACTGCCTGTCCCGATGCATGGCCGATTCAATATGTTGAATCGGCCATGCATCGGGTCTGGCTGTCGGACCAAACAATCACTCTGATTGGCTGTTCAGCTAGCGAATCAGTGCATGAGAAGTGAAACGGAAGTGAGGGACGTAAACAAACGATTTAAGAAGGCACACACAGACTGAAATTCATTTTCATCTCATCATGGCGATCTGGAATGACGCAAACGAAGACCTGCTCATCCCATTGATCCAGGAGAGGCCAGCTCTGTACGACATCACAGAGAAAAGGTACTCGAACCGAGTAGTGAAAACCGGACTCTGGCGAGAGATTGAAACGCAACTTGGTTTCTCGGGTAAGATTATATTTTTCATCAATTGAGCTCTTTAGCAGATATTGTTGGCTTTTTATTGTTTGCTAGCGTACAGTGACGTTAACGTGAAATGTCATTTGTTATTTCAACCTTGTGTTTTGTTGTTATCTTGTTGCTAGCTGTGCAGTTTGGCACTGCATATAGATATTAATTGGACATGCTAACTAGCCACAATGCTTACATCGTTTATTTGTGTGCTTCAGAGAAAGAGCTGAGGAAGAAGTGTGATTCTCTGCGAACCCAGTGCACCCGGTACAGGAGACTTGCCCCTTCGGGTAGTTGTGGAGCACCAAAGACGGGCAGACAGCAGTGGATCATAACCAGGCTTCAGTTTGCACACACTATTTGTTGTTGTTTATATCACGTCTGTTCTTCTTCTCTGTCTTCCGGTTGTTGCCTATTTTGAATGACGAATACACACTACCGCCGCCTGCTGGTAAGGAGAGTTATTGCCACTCACGCACTGAAGTCTTTGCGGTGTGTTCCCGTGCGACACATGGCCAAGACGCAGGAGAACACCGCGACGCAACAGCCGACGTCGGCGAGTCCTCTGGTGACTGCTTGGTGTGTCAGGGCCTTAAAGAGCCTGTGACACGAGTTTCCCCCATCATCCAAACCCATCAATTTGAGTAAATATTGTCCCCTTGAAAACCGTTACTGCACTGATTTTGGATATTTGTACTTTGATAACCATTCATCTGCCCTTCAATGTTGACCATTTTCTGGATCTTCTCGGGGATTCTTCAAGTCCCGCCAAATGATGTGTGACGTCATTGCGGGCACAGCGCTCCAGCTGCACCGTTCAGGATCCCAGCATCTGCATGTAAACGCACGATGGCGCACACAGCAGCAAGCTCAGACAGCGATGACAGTTTAATTTTTAACGTGTCTGAGAGCTCATATGAGGCTGAAGGATCGCTTTATGTTGTATCTGTTAGAATTTTAGGAATTAGGTGCGTCAATATGGGCGATCATACGGTCATGTATGGGACATGGAATGGGACTAAAAATCAGCCCGGGACTCTCGACCGGCCCACTTCAGTACCGCTAGTAAATTGTCAACGGAGGGGAGTGGGGGATGTGCTAGTGACTTATCCGACCGGCCCACTTCGGTACGGGAGTGGGGGATGTGCTAGTGACTTATCCGACCGGCCCACTTCGGTACCGGCCCATCGGGATTCGTCCCGATGGCCAGTCCGCCACTGCACCCAGCCCAGCCCACGTAAACTGTCAACGGGGGGAGCCTCGCTGCGGGGAAACGGTGGACTAGTGTCCCGATCGGAGTGGGAATAATAATAATAATAATAATCTGTGCATTTTATCCATTAATTTCCCCAACATTGTGGTAAAAAAAACGCACGTTTAATCCATGTTGGTGTACTACAACTACAAAAAGCATCGGTTTGTTTTCTCGTCAGGAAATGCAGACCGGCTCAAACAAACGATTTTTAATCATCATCCTCACGATCATTTAATGTATCATATGTTCGCCGAATTGACATGAAAGCACTAATAAATGTAGTTTCATCCACTTGAGTTTACAACTACAAAAATAATCGATTTGTTTTTATATCACATCCGACGGGAGGAAATTCAGCAGCTCTCACTACCGATTTTTAATCCTAATGTAATCATCATCTTCACCACGATCATTTATGTTTATGTTCGCCGAATTGACATGAAAGCACTGACAAATATGAATATACTGTAGTCAACTTCATTAAAACGTTATTAACGTGCCTAAACTCAGTAATTCACCATTTCTACGCATGACAACACACTTTGTCCGTGTTTGGCTCTCTCGCCGCACAGTGAAGCGTTCCCGCATTGACGTCACTTCCGGCTTCCCCCAAAACTTCAAAATGAATCGAAGGAATTTCCCCGCGATGTTCGAAATTATTGATATTTATCGGAACGGTATCGCTTTTTCTTTTTTAAACTGACGGTTCGAGATTACTAGTAGCCCAATATTTCATTGCACAACAGTTGTTGGGAGGCTGTCACAGGCTCTTTAACGGCCCGTCCACACTACAGCGTCGACAGCTTCAATCTGCCCATTCACTTTGAATGGGGTGACGTCACGTTGCCGCTTTTTTTCGCCTAACTGAATTGTGGGTAGCATAGCGGTCCGTCTCCGCCGTCAGAAGTTGAACATTCAACTTCTGACGCCGGAGATGCCGGAGTAGCCAGCGCCAGCCAATCAAATCCCGTTTCGGAAAATCTGACAGCTCAAGCCGTAGCCAATCAAACCGCGTCTAAGCTGGGAGAGATATCCTGCCGTTCATTTCTATATTTCAAAAAAAGATGGAGGAGAAACTAATTATCGCCGTAGCAAATCACCCGGTTTTGTATGACCAGACCCTCTTCACCTACCCGGATACAAACCAGAGGAACCAGGCATGGAGGGAGGTGGCAGAGACAGTGGGTGAAACTGGTAGGTTTTCGCCTGTTTGGGGAGTTTATATATATATATATATATATATTGCTCCCATAAAATCCCCGGGGTTTTTTGCTTTGTATGTCGGGGGCGGGAGATTCATGTGATTGGTTGTTGGTCGCGTTGCTTGAATAACATCCCCAAGCTTCAGACACGCCCAGCTCCAAGCTTTTTTTTGGAGCTGTAGTGTGGACGCTCCGTACGGCCCGTCTACACTACAGGCATCAAAAAACAGGTATGGCTGCGTTTGTCTCTGCTGCTCCTGCAGGCAAACATACCTCATTTTAGAAATAGTGAATATTTTTTAATGTCTGTAAATGTTCTCTTTACTTATGTTAAGGATGTGCAGCCTACAGTGAAGAATTTGTACAAATGCCTTACCTGCTAACTTTGTGCAAAAATGAGTGCACAGGCCAATATGTTGGGACTTTGTGTTCCTTATTTATCTGGATTTGACTCAAAGAAATAATTCCATATTAAGGGAATTTTTGTTCTTCTTCCGCTAATATTTGCAATGGATGTGTTTTGCAAAAACTTGGTTCCTCAAGGTGCCACTGTACCATCTCAGATGAGGGCATTTTCTTGAATGACTTTTGACTTAAAAACATTGCAAAGAACACAGTGCCTTATTTAAATTGGTGTGTTTTTGGGGTTGTTTATTTCCTTTAGTGTGTGATATAGGTTTGTGTGCATGTAAATAGTCTGCAAAGGCTAAAATCCCAAAGTTCCCTCCCACAGACTCAAGTGACGTCACTATGTAACACTCTCCCTTCTATTGGCTAGTGTTCTACCACATTGTAAATGATAGGCTAAACATCTCTAAGCGGTTGACCGATCAGAGCAGACTGGGCTCTGGTTTCAGACAGAGGGTGAAAAGAGGTGCTGCAGTATGAGCACAATAAAGAGCTTTTTGAACATTAAAGCATGGAGACATGTCACAGTAGAGCAGTGGTTCTCAAACTTTTTCTGTCAGGCCCCCCCTTTGGAGAAAAAAAAAAGTCGGGCCCCCCCCAACACAAGTCAGGCTCAGTGGCGGCGCCAGATATTTATTTTGGGGTGCTGTGGGGTAGCTTGACGTTTCATAGAGGGTGCTCAAACATTTAGGGTTTCCCATTAATGTACCGGGCGCTACAGTGGAATGTTCTACTGCAACACTCCCCACGCAAATACACAGTGTGACAGTTACAATGAAGGCTCGAGGCATATAGGTGTAAGCAGGGGTAAAGTGCTATTTTTATAGGTGATGTGTGTGGACCTCACATAGGGGGGTCCGGGGGCAAGCTCCCCCGGGAAGATTTATTTTTAAATATTGAAGTTAAAAGCATCAATCTGGTGCACTTTGAGAGCAAAATGAAGAGATCTATAGATATATCTCTCAACACCCATATGAAACAGAACTGTAAACAGATTTACTATTTCTTTATGGATATTTTACAAATCACCCTTTTAAACTTAAGCAGTAAACTTATAATTGTTTACATTAATGGTGACCAAAACGTTTGAGACCCACTGAGATAACACTGAGAGAGTCCTTTAGCTCACTGAGTCTCTCTGTCTGACAGGAGAGGACTCTCCTCCACTTTGTTGTTGAAAAAACTCCTTATATCCGTTAGCGTAGCTCGCTAGCACCAGAAGCTAACAACAACGATCTCCGGTACTGTTGCGTTCTCTCTCTCTCTCGCTCACGCACACACACACAGTGCCAAGCTTTAATGAAACACAGAGACCCAGACCCCAGACGTAATAGTACGGTACTGCATCATATTATTTTCGAATCAATAATCTTTCAATTTATGATTTAAAAAAAAAAAATGTTAATAGCCATTTTTCCTCCTGGTCTCTCGCACCCCCCCTGACATGCCTCTGCGCCCCCACTTTGAGAACCACTGCCGTAGAGACACAAAATACAATTATAAAACCTTGAAATTAGAATAATAGGGCCCCTTTAAAAGTTTCCTTTTCATTTGTTTTGAAGGCAATGCCTATGGAATTGATAAGATTTGAATGATACCAATGCTACGAGAGTGTGAAGAATGTATGTTTAATAGCTGTATTTTAAAAACACTCCCAGTACTGTTGTCATCTTTCTTTGTGACATTAATGCATGCTTTGGACCAATTCTACATCTCTGCCATGACCTCCTTCTTTTTGAAAGTGTTCTATCTCCAGCAGTCACTCATTGCTTCCTCTCTATCCTATGTATTTATATACCTGTGCTATGTATACATGCTGAATGATGTATATTCATATGTCTTCTTTATTTCTATTATTCAATTCCATTGTTAATACTGCAGTGTCTGTAGGTTTTGGGTTTCTGTTCCTGATTTTCAAGTGCATTTGTTAAATTTAAAAATCAATCTTTCCTAAAAGAATATTGATCTCCTCACCTCTCTCTGACATGTTTTCCAAAATGTCGAGTTTGCTGCTTCTAATTGACTTTTCCATCACTGTGCTGGCTGCAGAAAAAGTGTTTCTCGGTTGCTCTGAGGAGCACATGCTTGATTAACTGGGATGTGTTCAAACAGAGCGAGGATTTAGGAGACTTGGATTCAATCAGAGAGAGAAACAAAGGTCCACAATGCCTTCACGATACAATCCGGTGTTATCAGGATTGTTTCTGGTATCAAACTTGGAGGCAGAATGTAAATATTACCTCTCAGACTCGGGCTTAATTTAATTTAATTTTTCAGGATCGAGCAGTCACTTTGATTTTGATTAATATTCTTACACTTGGTGAAAGCAGATGTTTTTTGAAAGTGACTGTGGGGAATGTTAATGAGACACGGCCTCTTATGTCTCCCCCCCATTGTACAACCAGTACTCTGGTGACTGTAGCTGTGTGTGTTCTTCCTTTTGATTACGATGTAGAACTTTATTGATCTGGTCAGAGATCTATAGATGTTATTTTTCATAATGCAGATCTTTCAACCTCCTTTATATTAAAGCATTTTGAATGGAAATGCAGTACAAAACTTAAGTCCAACGTTTTGATGTTATACATTTCCTTTAAGTGACATATTTTACTGGTGCAATGGAATCCTGTGTGTGATGAAATAATAATGCAATTAAAGTACAATTTGCATTTCTGCATCAAAAGGACCAAAAAGACAATTGGGCATAGGGTATATGTGGTATATCAAATATTACAATATTTTTGATCAAATAGCTCAATATGGATATTACAATGGTGTTGATTATTTGTGCTCTAAAAATATTTTCACGGTGAGAATTTTGATGAATTATTATAATTTATGTTGATTCAATGAGTAATAGGGTAAAAACAAATAATAACATTTTGAAAATGATGTCACTTTGCTGTAACGCAGCCTTTAAAACCAGTAAAGGACAACACTTTTGACATATTGAGAAATCCAAAATCAAAGACAATATCTACTCTACCACAATATAATGATATTATATTGGTATATGTCCTTGCCCTAGGCTCTACTGTTAAGCTGTTTTAATAGTAGTCAGTATTCAGTGTCCTTAAATACCACTCTACAGGGCCTCTGCCCTCTGAAGAGAACAAAAACAGAGGAAATTAGTCCTAAAACAAGGAAATGAGTTAGCATTTTGCCAATTCTGAACCCCTCGTCTGTACAAAAAATCTTTTTTTAATTGGTTTGGATGCCTGAAATACGGTCTGTTGTTAACACAAGCTAAAAATATTGTAACATTTTCATCCCTGCACCACTGTATGGAGGCATCAGTGTGTGATGAGGATAGCGTGGCATTATCGATCCCCTAGCAGACCCCGCCTCTCTGCCTCCACCCACCCCTCACTGAGAGTTTTCTACCCACTGTGAACCCCCCCCTCCTCAACACAATCTCAGTGTTTTCAGAAAAGATAATGTGTGTGCTGTCAGACAGGAAGTGAGGTGACCTTTCAGTCATTCCTCGGGGACGGAGAGGGCGGAGCGTCACTCTGACAGGAGATTGGAAAAACGTCTGCATGGATTTTGTTGCTTGGCAGCGAGGCTTTGCAATGACAGCGTGTCAACAATGGGACGGGAATGAGGAATAGATTGCAGCTGTAGAGAGGGCGAGGGATTCAAGGCCGGATTCAGGTCTGATGAGAGGCGTTCAGGCACTCTGTATTTCATGCCTTTAGTTATCCCCTCAATGGCACAAAAGCTTTAAATGACTGTATAGTGTGAGTCATGTGGAATACAATCAGGATAACTGGATGTTGGCTGCAGAGTGGGAGCTAATGAAACATTAATAGAGAGGCGTGGATTACATTTAAAAGTTTGGACTTTAATGATTCTGTCTAGTCATAGATGATACAATTATTTCCCAATTTCGGATCGATTAAGTAGATCTATCGTTCTATCAATGCAGATCTTTCCCTTTTTTGCGAAAAACTGCCAAAATTCAATAGTCTTAAATAGACCTTAAAACCTACTTTCTCATTCATCATCTTAAGAGTGATGGAACATACATAGAACATACATAGTCATGAACATACATTACCTTACGAAGCTAGAACAGTTTGTTCTGTATTTCTGTTAAATAATATCTTCTTGTTAACATTGACTCATCTGTTTTAGCAACGCATTAAGTTACATTTAATGGGGAATTTTTAACATTAAAACAAAAATAAAATAAGAACCCATACACTGCTACTTTGGTCCCTGTTCTTCTTTGAATTGGCGTGGATCTGGCACCAGCATTTGTCCTCTGTATAATATGTAAGTATTATGTATTTCCATGTTAGCAACTTTTCAATTGCTAGCAGTCTGTCAATATACTGGTAGCAACTTGTATTCCCAACTGTGGATGCTTAAAGCTAATAAAGCTTATATTATTAATACAAATTATTCAGTGACATTCAGTTGTTTTCATAATTGATGATATTTAGCAGTACCACAACAAACTGCTAACATCTTTCCAAACACTGCAGTTCAGTAGAAGAGGCTATGCAACATAATGTAATTATATTGTTTGACATTTGGAGAAAATGCCAAATAACTCCTTTAACATTGCATTATTTATGCATAAGCAATTATGTTCTAGGATAGGTCATTGTTACTGGGCCTTTTGTGTTTACAGTGACTGCATGAAGGTCAGCAATTCAATCTAAATGATATTCACAGACCTGCTACACGTACTGGATATTGATTTGACGTTAAAATGTCAAACGGCAGCTTTGAGGGTAAAGTAAGAGTGTGAAATGTGAGGTTGCCATGTTTTGTCAGAGCCATCAGTCTGTGGAGAGATAGAGATGAGCTGTAAATGAGAGTTTGATCACTTCTTGATAGTTCATCGCCTCTCAGAGAACATTACCCTTGATAGAAAAGTCACGCTGCTGAGAGAATCGTCTGCTGAGCAGGTGTTGTTCACGGTGACGGGGAGAGAACACAATGCAACAACACAGCTAAAATACAAGTTGAAAGACTGTAGTTCGGGGTCTGTGTAATGATTTCTTGTCCAATTAATCACTGTGTTCTGACTTTGACTTTCAGCCATTTCATAAATAAATGTTTGGCTTTATTTTCCTTAATGTTCACCTTCCAAGCTGCAGCAGGCATGGAAATATGGCGTAAATCTAATCTGTGCACAGGTTGAAACAGATTCCGAAAATTGTATTTATCCAACGGGTGAATAAGGTTTGGTGACAGTTGTTAAACTTTAGAGTAAATTAAAAAAAAAGCTAAAGGAAAATAAATATTTAAATTATTTGATTTAGTTTGAAAGTTAATTAAATGCCAAAACAATAAGTGTCAAATATTGCTTTAAAAAAAATATATATATATATTATATCCATTAGAAAATATTTACATAAAAAGTTAGATGAAACATTTGCAATTAGAAAGTATAAAATAGAATACTGATATTACTTTAAAAAATATATTTAATTAAAAAAATATATATTTAAAAAAATATTATTTAAAATGTTATATCACCATAAAAGGTCAAGTAAATATGTATGCATTGTACTACAATAAACCTGTAAAAATATGTATATTACAACATGTACAGTGTATTCCCTTTCTGTGACTTTGATATGTACATATGTAGAGGAACCAATCAGAATTCAGTTAACCCATAAATAGACTGTAGGTAGAGGTTAAAAGAAGAAGAAAATAATGGGGGAGGGGAGGCCTCACACCTGTTTGTGATGATGGTGGGGGTGAACAGTGTGAGGTGATGTGAATATAGAGGGTGGGGGGGGGGGGAGAGATGCTGAGAGATGGACTGGTGTGGAGAGACACTCAAAAGAGCCACAAGTGGGCCACTGTTCCCCTGCAGCAGCACCTGCCTCCCCACCCCCCCCCCCCCCCCCCCCCCTCACCCCGGCCTCCTCACCCCCGGTGCATTTAAAGGGAGTGTTGGGGGGGTGATACATGCATACAACAGAGTGCGTGTGTTACATCACAAAGAAGGTCTCTTTCCAGGTACTTCCTGCCCCCCCCCCCTTCATCCTTTAGGAGGAGAGGAACGATCTCTTTCACAAAATATCAGATTTATTGTTCTGACGTATGTTCACTGAGGCAGTGTGAACAGAGAACGTGTTTACCTTCTGTTACACCTGTCAACCTTTAGTATGGGAAATATGCAGGTCACAATAGGAAAGTGAAAGATTTACTACATATCCTAAGTGTTGTTACCTGTGAAACTATATGAATTAAGAATGCTGGTGTATACAAGTCTGGCCTAAATCTTCTGTCGGAAAGATTGCAGCAAGCCAGGGGGGTGTAGTTATCCAAACTTTAATTGTTCCACATGAGTTATGGTAGTACAGTATGTTATTTTGTTGTGGTTATCACAACCCTTTATTTCAAACTGAAAAATACCAAAGAAAAGAGGATAATACTCAAAATTGAAATAGTTGTAATGTTATTTTTTTCCAAAAAGTCCTTCAAGTCCTTAATATCAGATACAAGTGTACCAGAAAATGTGGGTAATATTCTGCAAAAAAATGCAGGACTTTAACATTTGAAGATACATTTATGGACAAAATATGTAGGTAGTCTGAGGTTAGAGTCACGAATTTAACAAAGAAACCACATTTATGAATGTACAATCGTGAGGTTGATCTAACAAGGGTTGTATTCACATAAATGCATGCACTTTTTAAATCATTTTCTGAACAGTCTCCTGTTGTCACTCCATCATTTAACACTCCTTTTTCACTGCACGCAATTTGACATGTCACAACTTCAAACAACACCGGTGTATTATTAATAAATGCTGCTTCCTGTTCATTTGTATTCTTCCAATTCTGCAGGCTCCTCTGTATGACACTTGAACACATAGAGGTTATTAATGTTATTCCACCTGAGCTTTTCCTGCTCCGACAAGTCAAGAAGTGTGAAAGAGATATGCACGCCTCCTCATTATTCAGAATTCACAAGTTGTGTGCATTCTGCAGTGTGTGTGACTGCTAAAGCTACATTTCCAACAGAAAGAAATCACAAATGAATGGTCCAGGAATTAAGAAATAAGACTGTTTTGCAGATATATTCCACTTTATGTAATGGTTCAATCTAAGAGCTGTCTGTTTCTGCAAAGTGGATGAGGTGAAACGTTTGAAATCACTGGTGTCTTGTATTGTCTCAGGCTTTTCCATTTCAACGTTTGACTCATTCAACCAAAACTGAGAAAATGTGTTGTTTCTGATGTGTGTCGTACAGCAGTGAATGCATGGGTTTGTGTCTACGTTTTTCCCCCTGTTGCACTTAAATGCACCTCTGTTCATCATGTTGAGATACTGTACTGCCAATGTCAGGCCTGCTCATCCACACATTTGAACATTAAAATCTGCAGAGAAAATCTTACGTGTGTATTTTGTTGCAGCAGTTGCTTTCACTGGAGCATCTGAATCAACAAGCCAATTATCTGCGCTGTAATTATCTTCACAGGCCGCACGCAGACACTTGGCTCGGCATTGATTGACCATTGACATGCAGGATTCGCCCTTGTGGCAAATTGCTTTTCAAAAATCTGTCTCCTGGCTCCTTGCATTTATTTGCCAGTGTACAATGGGGAAGTAAATAACAGATCCAAGGTTTTGCTACAGCTGATTTAAAGTGAGGCACATAAAGAAGTGTTTCACTGCCATGCTGAAGGTCAGTCTTTGTTACAGAATATTAGACTGGAGAACATCTGCAGGGCATCGATCGAGGCTGGCAGCTGAATGCAGAACAATCAGCAGAACACTGTGCACAGTGTGTTAAAATCAAGAAGATAAATGCTGAGTTAGGTTTATCAAAAGGGATTATTTTTCAAATGTGTTTTTGGATTTGACCCGCGAGAACATTTCTAAAGGAGTTAAGCAGGTCCGAGATGTTTTTGTCAATTCAGTGCATGCCAATTATTACAAACGTGTACAGGCACAGCAGGCCTGTCAATTTGTAAAAGAGCATGGGGCTGAATGAGAGACATACTCTGCAGCATCTAAATCACTTGGAAAGATATTTCCTATCCTTTCCAAAACCAAAAACATGTAACATATTTTGTTTATCTGCTTTAATGTAAGCTGCCATTGTTAGCATGTCCAGCTAACTAGCTTACTGCTTTCAGTAGTAACTGTGTATTGATTCCAAAACCAAGCTGCACACATTACCTTACCTTAAAATGTTAACAAAATCATTACGTTAAGAAAAAGCAGCTCTGTCCAGCCTTTTTAATATTTGAGGAAGTTATATTTAGTCCTCCTTTTTAAAAAGGGAAAACAAATGAAAAAGACTTCCATCATTTCTTCATGTATTAGCATTAGACTATATTGCATTTGTATATTTAAACATAACATTTCAGAAAACTTGTAATACAAAAAATGGCTTTGTGTCTGTTATGAACTGGGGAAGTTTTTGTTTAACTATTCACCTTCAGTGTCGATGCTTAAGCAATCCTAAACATAACGTCATATAAGCTATTAAAGTAAAGCAAATGTGTACTTTGAAAAACTACACTTTTTTTAATATGCATATGGCTCATATTTCATTAACTATGGATTAAGTGCTGAAACATTTTTAAGGGATTATCACAAGGGGAATTATGCGTGGTTACGACCTCACACACTCCTCAGTTAATGGGAAGGAGGACTCAGCCAGCTGGTGTAGCACACACACCAACACACACACACACACCAACACACACACACACACACACACACACACACACACACACACACACACACACACACACACACACACACACACACACACCTAATCCCCCTTCAATTTGTCACCCCCCACCAAATCCTATTCACCAACTTCCTCTTCAGAGCTGTGGAGCTCCAGAGGAGGCTCATCAGCCTCGGCTCTGTTCTGCGTCTCCACACTCTGAGCCACACTCAGAGAGACATCACTACAGCTCAATGCATTGCATCCGGTCTGTGACAAATGTTACTTCACTTCATCTGGTGTTTGACAGATATATTTTTCCCCTTACATTTTTATTAATTATTGTTATCCTTTAAGTTCCTCATTCTGTTGCTGTTAAAATCTATTTAAAACAAATTATAATTGCACGCCTGGCGCCCTTATTTGCTCTTGTCAAAATTAGTAGAGCCAATAGAAGTCGCCATCTACTTCCAAACGTAGGCTACATTGAATAACCTTTGTGATATTCTTTTGTTCAGCACATCTTGTTTGTATCCAGCTGTAATGTCTTCTTAGTGGAAAAGTTTGAGCTATGGACAAAATACAAAAATAATGGACATCTTTTACTTTAGTTTTGTAAGATAAAAGATAAGGCTAACTAACACGCTAACGTAGCTAACTGCTACATGCTAGGTAGCTTCCCATAGCACGGCCTGTCTTTAGGGTACCTTGTCCTTGAGGGTTTTTTATCAGAGTAACTTCTTTATTTATTTTTTATTTGTTGTGCAGACACATAGGGATGTGAGTGATGGGCTTCCCCATTGTTCTTTTTATTTGTTCTGAAACCTCAAAGTCAAGAAAGATGAAGGCTGCATGAATGTGAACAACGCATACTTTGAAATATTCAAGAAATTCCTTCTAGCGGAGGGACAGAACAGATACAATTACACATAAGGGTACACACTTTATTTTGGTGACAGAATGTTAACATACATTTTATTTTAAAGAACACCCTTATCTGTTTAACTAGGCCTCGCCTCATTAAGCTCCACCTCCAGAAGTTTAAATCAGCCAATGGGATTCATTTTGCAGGAACAAAAGCTTTGCTTCTTAGAAAACGTAAACTCCAATATGTTCCCATCTGAAGACCGTCTCCACAAACTACTTAACACTAATCTCTGGCCACCTTATGCCCGCTGCCACTAAAACAAATCACACGCTGGCACTCTGACCAATGAGTGCGCTGCAAACACATTTAATACCATGGTGATCTGTTAATATCACACCAGGTAACCCCATTCATTCCGTATTACTGTATTACTATTATTATTACAGGCCAGGGCTTAACACAATATGATGACATGTCTTCGTGAGGTAATAACAAGCAGTTACACTTCAATTAAGCAATTTAAAAATGATGTAATTGTCTTTAAAAAAAATTAAGGGTAGACCAAGTTCATTTTAAACCGTAAAAACACATTCCAGTTTAAGAGACAAATATGAACCAAGACAACAATGATTTAGATATCTTTAATAAAATCCCATCCCTTGGTGTTCATTTCCGTTCGCCTGTGATATCACAGATTTTTAACTCCATCCTGTGGTAAAAAGTGGCATTACACCCTTAATGTGAAAAGGCAGAATAAGTTCCAAGTTCACTTCATATACACACACATTGTACTTTTTATAAACTGTTAACAAACTGTTAAACGGTAACAAGGAGCTCTTTTAAACACCTTAAAGTTAGCTGCAGCTCCAAAAACCCCATCATTAATTTCACTGAGCTATGGTGGACTTTATTCAGATTTTGTATTTTCTTTGCAATATTTAATACAGTTTTCTCTTTTTTGTTGTTGCATTTGACTATTTCTACTTTTGTGAAGTTTGAGTGTCTTGCTAGAGTTGATACTTTTTGTATTTTATTGTTTAGAGAAAGTGTGTTTGCAGCCAGTAGAGGAACATGACGTTTCACTTATTATAAATCTGAACAGCACGTTTCATTTAATTATTTCTATTTCCCATCACTGTTCTTTAAGTGATACAGACATTAACATGACAAAGTCTGTATTTGAAGTTGTATTAAAGTTGAGTATAAGTTCCTTCTTGGCAAAGTCATCTTCTCTAAAGCTGAACATCTGCAGCGGGACAGATGTTCCTCTTCATCGTCTCTCACTCATAATCCAACTCAACTCCATATAAAGCTCCCAGATGCTCGATTGTCTTCTAAACTACTTTTTAATCATGCCATAACAAAACACATTTTAAATAGCCTATTCACTTTGATGTTTTACTCAACCTTAGGATTGGGTGTATATTTCTGGGCACCATTTCTCCACTTTCCCCTCTTTTTCTCCTTTTCTTCCTCTTTTCTGCATTATTTCTTTTTAAAGATCCACCTTTGACCTCTTGCTCCCTTCCTCCAGCTCTCTGACTCATCTCCCTAATTTCTCATTTCCTCTCCTCAGTCCCTCTCCTCCTTCCTTTTCCATCAGATAATGAATCTGACTCATCGGCACAAGTGCTCTCCATCAAGCGTCCTCCCTTTATCTCTGTGTTTGTATGCTTCTTCCAAATGCTACTGAAGCTCTTCCTCTCTCCTCTTTCAGCCTCTGACTCAACCTCTTGTTGTTTTCCCGGGAAATGTATTAGCACTTGTGCAGGAATGTGTGGGAATCAATTATTTATTTGCCATGTGAACAGAAGTGACCAGAATATCACAACATGTACAGATGGGTTAAATGCTGTCAAATGGTTAATGCATTACTCGTGGCAATGTTTGAAACAGAGCCTTTGCAGATTGTATCAATCAATCAATCAATCAATGTTTCTTTATATAGCCCAATATCACAAATGTTACATTTGTCTCAGTGGACTTTACAGTTTGTACAAAATATCAGTATGACAATACGACACCCTCTGTCCTTAGACCCTCACATCGTACAAGGAAAAACTTCCGAAGAAAACCCACAGTTTAAAGGGACAAATGGGAGAAACCTCAGGGAGAGCAACAGAGGAGGGATCCCTCTCCCAGGACGGACAGACGTGCAATAGATGCCGTGTGTAAATTGAAAAGATAATACATTTGCAACATAGGTAGTCCAAATGTTGTATTGTATGAAGCTACAGTAAATATTAAGGCAAAACTGAACCCAACCTTTAATAATTAAAGAAATGTTTTCAATCCCTTTTGGTTGTTGTACTTCTTTCTTTTTTTTTAAGTCTATCAAAGCTGTTTAAAGAGCAGATCCCCACCTACAATTAAATTAGATTTAACCAAATATATATTAATGAATATACATATTGGCCTGCAAAACGAAATAAACATGCTTAGTCTAGAATTAAATAAGGAAAGTACATTTAAAACGTTTTCATTAAATGAAGGTAAGACATTTTAGGGGGTATACATAAGAAAACACATTTTTGGGTGCAGATTATCTATAATTAAGGAACATTTATCCTTGAATATGGCTCCCTCTAGTGGTAAAAACATAGTACTACCACACCTGAGTTGCAGTATTTTTTGTATTTTATGGTACATTTTAAACATGCAAAGATAATGCTAGCATCAATTATTATATAGCATATAAAGGAGGGTAATGGGTAGCCATGAGTTGAGCCTCTCAGGCAGCACTGCACTTTCAAGCTCTGAAAATAAATTGTAAAAATCGCTGTAAAAATGTCCCAATGTGGAAGTTATATTAGATTTTTGGATAATTTCTTTTGGACTAGCATCAAAGGATTGAGGTTTATTTTTAAATTGCACCTCATCATTTGTTATATTTGGGCTTTCTGTTAACAGTGTTCCGACTTTAACATCATGCAGACAGTGTACTGTAACTCAAAGTGTTCACAGAGCATTAAATGCCACCCAAGAACACCGTCTGGTTTCATTCAAACTGCCAGCATCGATTGTTTTCTAGCTATTCTCTAAAATGTGACTTTGTATGCATTAATCCACCTTATGTTCATATGAACTAGAGTATGATTTGCATCTCTGGCCAGAGGTTTAATAGAATAAAGCTGCAGCCCAACCAATTAATCCCAGTTCCTGAAAGCTCTTGATGTTGTAACATGTTAAATATGATTCCAGGGAAATATTGTGTTGCATGAACATAGACCAGACAAAGAAAATAACAGCTGCTCTCCCACAGAGAAATCACCTTTGTTTTAAAGTTTATAAGGAAGAAATGTAATAATCCATGACAGGATAGAGCCACCGACCTGAGAAGAACCCAGATTTAAATCAGTTTAAATAATAAATGCAGGACGAACCCAAGTAGCCTTCCAGCCTATTACAGTCTAAGTCTAAACCTATTCCAACACACACTGAAACCCACCTGATTAAAATGCACCATGCACATTAAAACCTGTGGTAGGCCCTACTTTATGTGGTTGGCTATGTAAAGCTATTGCAGGTCTCTTGCTGTTCTGTATCTCCATGTGTTTGTTGCTTTGGATAACATAATTAGCTTGATGTAATGATAGATGATAACAATGTGTCTGCTCTGCACCACACATCATGGCCAGCTGTGACTCCAAACATTCCCCCCCCGCTCGTTCCCCTGCAGGAGGCTCTTATCATGTGGTTTGGAGAGTGTTGTACGCCTCACAGTTTCCATGAATGCATGATCCAGGCGAGGCACAGAGAGTGGTGACAGTATGGTTTTAGCATGTTGTGAGGTCCTCTGTGTCGCAGTCTTACAAGTGGATTTTGTAATTGCATCACACATTTGCATCATGCATTTCTCACCCAGCATATGCTCAGCATGCTTCAGCTGGAAGTGTTGTTCCCTTGCGTGGCTCCTAAAACATGTGCAACTCTCTATCTAACCACGATATACAGGGCCTAGATTTTAAAGTGGATTTTTATGGACTCTGCTTCGATAAAAGCTTTAGCAGCAGATAGAAATGACAATAAACTAGCAGTTGTAAAGACGAATAGAAGTCTTATATTTCACCAAATTGTTTTTGTGACCTGGTGGCTCCATACTCTAAATCACTCATGGTTCGGTTGCCTGTAAATTCAGTAAATAGATTCATGGTCTCCAGAGGATTCATTCTTATGATTTGACCTTACATTTTTCACTAAAATGTCTGAGCAATTATTGAATGAATTCTCTTTCCAGTATATCCACTAACAAGCGAAAATGTTCCCTTTTCCTACACAGGAAATATTGGTGAGTATTTTTTCCAGAGTAATTACTATTTTGCTCTGAAATAGTGATATTTAATGATTTTGGAGTGTATTTATTATTCATAGCTTCTAGAGTGCAATCAAAAATGCAGAGTCAATTCTATTGGAGTCAAACCATGACCACGCTGTAACGGAGGTGATCTCTGGGGCCGTAGATCTCGGTCTCTTATATTATAGCTTCATTATTGGCAAAGTATATTACTTTGTTCCACGCTAAAACATTGCACAGGAAGCATGTGAATCTATGTCATGTATGTATCTATTTGTCACGATCTGTCTATGTTTTAGTTTGTCTGTCTCTGTTTCCTGTTGTAGTTTGAAAAGTGTTCCCCCTCCCGTCTTGTCTGTTGCTGGTGATTGTGTTCACCTGGTGCCCTGTGTTTCTCCTCCCTCCTCACCTGTGTCTTGTTGGTTTGATTAGTCCTGTGTGTATTTAGGTTCTGTTTTCCTGTTAGTGTGTGTGTGTGAGATCCTTGTTGCTGGTGACTGTGTTCACGTGAGACAGTCATATTGAGGCTGTGTATCATGAACCACAGCGATGAATAAATGCCCACACCGGGTTGTATTTTAACTCTCTGCCTCCTTGCTTGGTTGGGCCGCTCAATGGTCAGCTTCACACACACCCACTCGTGTTACTTAAGCACTTTGGTTTATTGACCTTTTTTATTATAAAGATCATTATGGTTCATTTATTCTATTCTGAGTAAAATTACCTTCTATTTGGAGTAAAATTACCTTCTATTTGGAGTAAAATGACATTCGATTGGAGTAAAATTACATTCGATTGGAGTGAAATGACGTTCGATTGGGAGTAAAATTACCTTCTATTATGAGTAAAATGGCAGTAGAGTTGTTTTTAATATACACTACATACACTATACACTACACTAAGCACATAATAGTGTAAAATGAACTCTAAAAATACAACTCTGAACAAAGAGTACATTTTACTCTATATAGGTTGGGACCAAATGTAATATTTTTAGAGTAACATTTTCTTCAATTTGAGTCAATTTTACTCAGAGAAATTGACTGTGTGAAATATCATGACATACTGGATGGATAGAAGATATTCATGCTCCTGAGATTATGCATCCTTATGGCTTTGGTGATACTGTTAGAAATTAAAATCAATATTTAATGATATAAAATAGATTAAACATACAGTAATTTTATAACTGTTTTATTGTGAAAATACATCCGGTTAGCTTTCGCCTGTGGTTAGTTTATTTTGAAAAGCTATTCCGGAAAAGATCTCCGAAATACCAACAGTAAGCTTGACTTCAGGTTTTACGGAAAACACGATTACAGCCGTTAACATGTATTAAATAAAAAATGATGAAAGAGAGTATGAGGAGAGAAGGCATGTTTAGTTATGTATTGAATGAACAACGTCTGAATCCTCTGTTATGCCATTGGAGGAGAAGCGCTGGATCAATACAGACGAAGGACAACGCGAGCGCAGGCACTTCTCCACGGCCCGGACTGCTAGAGGAAGCTGCAGCCTTTCTCTCCTCCTTCTGTCTGATTCATTACCGCGCCATTTAATTAAAGTACCCATTTGAACCTTCTCAGAGACTCCATTGGTCTCCTTATTAAAGTGTCTCTCCTGGACGCGACGACAAGGAATATCCTAATAATACCCAGTGCCATCATGAGATTAGCATTTGAGTTAAATACACGTTACAGAATGTCCTGCATGTTTGAGTCATTGCACATTTGATATCCTGTGTTGACTTTGGGAGATTTCTTTGTCCTTTTTTGGTCTTTAGAAACACTGCCTTCATCTCCAGTAAATTCTGAGTCTGCCTTTGTGTACAACTTCAAAATATTCCCATGACGTTTTGGATGAATCAATCTTTAACCTGTAATTGACCATTAAAAAAAAAAGATCTGAAAGGGTTTTGATTGTGTGTTCTTGTTGGTTGGTCATCCTGAAAACTCATTAACTGTTTCTCTGTGGAACAGAGTTTAGAAACAAACTCATTCACATGGGCAAACCCCCAAACTGTCGCTTCACTCCCTCACAATCAGGGGATAAAACACTCTATCAACAGGGTGGGGAAGACAAAGCTAGACACGCAACACACACCCGCACCCACATAGACAATAGAAGCTGAGGCCAAAATGTTGTATTGTAATCCCAAAGGTATTCTTCAGCATGTTGGACACCACTCATGTTTCCTCCGTCACACGCACGCACACGCACACACACACACGCACACTACTCTGGGGTCAAAGTGTATTTGTGGTCATAGTGTCATGGCAACAGTGGAAAGCCCCTGTGCCACAAGTGTGTGTATTTCCTGCTCTGCTTCACTCCCCTCTGGCAAACTTTTCCCAACACCGCTATCTTCCGCTGACCTTATCTAACAAATAATTAGCCGTAAGAGAAGAGAGATCTGTTTTCATGCTCAGTGAATGCTTTAACACTCCGCCCTGTGAGGAAAATTAACTGTTGTGCCAAAACATTGTAAAAAAAGTGCTTATGTCTCTGTTAGCGGCCAGATATATGGAGAAATGTGGGAATTGTAAGAGTTTTATTTTGTTCCTTTGAAGATATTCAATTATAATCCAAGCGTGGCATAAATGTATCAGTGTTAATACCTTTTTCTTGACTATTAAGAGATATTTTCAACTGCTTTTACACCGATTGATGAAAGATGAGGGAACATTGCGCTCATTTTCACAATTAATTGTGCTCATACAATGGGGCAGTGACGACTTTTTCTATCACTGTAATTTCTCCCAAAATTAAAAAAAGAATACGTTTGAACAGAAATAGTCCATAATATTATAAAATTGCGGGTTTAAAAAGGGTTATAAAGCTTCTCTCCCCATCTCCTGTGTCCTTGAATTTGCTTTTGACTAATAAGATTAACACGTGGATTTGGCTGCTAACCTTCTGTATATTACTGGGCCATTAAATGACTAATCCAATAAATGCTTTAGTTCATTTGAAGTTTGCCATGTTCTCCTGCTGCAAGCCGTTAAAGTTACGGAATAAAACAGCACATTGATAAGAGCCTCCTGCCAGCTATGAGCTAGTTTCTGAAAAAATAACAGAATCTAACAATCACATAAATAATCCCATTTACTTCATAGATGTATTTAACTAGAAAACGTTTTTGTCATGGTTTGATTACATTTTGGATCATAAGACACACATTTACATTGCTTGGATAAAGCAATGTTTCAAAAATCTTGACATATTAGAGTCTACAGAAGGAGTTGTGAATGTCTCTTTTGATCCTCCAAAAATCACAACATATTTGCAAAATGGAGAACGGATAAACAAACCAAACACCTCGGCTACTGCTAGTGAGTACATTAGGAGATAAGCACAAACAAATCAATATGCAATTTAAGCTCGTAATGGGTTTGGTTCCAAAGCAATCTTGAAGAAAATAGGTGATTATCACATTGTACAAGTTCCTCTAATGGCAAAACATTTTCAGATATTTCAAGTAATAAACTGTGTAAGGAAACTAGATGTCTTTTACAAGCAGAACACTTTGATCCTGATGGTGACTTCACAAAATACTTTTTCTGGAATCTAAAATATTTGAGGCTGGTGTTTTTGACTTTGAAACAGCTGAGCTTCAAGGCTGCAGGAAGGTCACTGCACCGTGGGGAGAATGTGGGGGAGACGGGGGAGGACCCTCACCCCAAATTCTTCAGCTAGCGTCTCTTGAAACTGTTTTATAGGAAGTGATGGATCACCTTTGGGAGTCATTGTTGAATTGTAGCACATTCTACCAAGGTGTTAAACGTGTGATACATATTTCAACCAAAGTGAACACATGCATGTGGTCGAGTTTTTAAACGTGATTTAACCCTCCTAAACTAGACGACACACTCCTCTCACATTGCCTGTGAGAGCCTTCCTGTTTTTTCCTGGTGTCATGTTTGAGAGCATACAGCAGTGGTTTCTTCTTCTTTTAATAAATGTAACTTATTCAGTGTATTTTTAAACTCTTGAAGCAGAGTAAATCTTTGGAACAGCCGAAGTGCTACATTTTGCACACGTCTTTTTTGTGGACATTTGAATTGTCCCATGGCTCCAGATGCTGTTAAAGAGGCCTCCTGACTCCAGCCTGATCCAGAGGGAGGATCAGGATCTATCCTGTAGGGCAGAGGGGATGTTCCTGTGTTTCTGCAGAGCCTCTGCACGGAAGCAGCTTTCACATTTCCACAGTGTCAGGCTGCTGCAACACAGTAAACATATATATATATATATATATATATATATACATACAGGTATCTCTGGTTCATGATCTGCAGAGAAGATTAGTTTATAGATCAGTGTACAAATTCAGTTTGCAATGTTATAAGAAGCACAGAGGCTTTCTTTACTGATTTGTTAACAACATTTCTTTGCAGACTAGAAAAAACTGAATGCTTTCATAATTTCTTTTATTATTTCCATATGGTGGCATGTGTAAACCATAGACTGTATATATAAAGGTGTAAACATTCAAAGTTAGACCAATCATGGTTTGCATGGTCTTAAAAACCCAGATTTCGTCTGCAGATTTGACATTTTTAATACCCCACCTCAAAAATACCTTTTTTAATCAAACATTAAATCCCTGTGATGTAACAGGGGTTAAAAAACAGCAGTGGGCGACTCTAAAGGACGTCTGCTTACGTCTGATGGAGTGTGAGCGCCCACGCTCCTGTAACCGGAGAACATCCGAACCCGGAGAGAGCCCCCCCCCCAGGCCAACTGACACATTTCATTTTAATCTAAAATGTGATGTGTGTGTGTGACAGTGTGTGTGGAACAAAGAGACGCTGTGCACCTTCAGAAGATCTTTTATTACTGTATCTCAATACAGAGCAATAATTCCACCATGGTAAAGAAAACACCAATAGGCAAACACAAGAGGAATAGATACTTTTATTTGCGTTTTTGAGGAGAGTTGGCAAAAAAAAATTTTTTTAAATGACACAAAAACTCACTAAATATCATGTTATAACTTTTGTTTTAGCTGTAAAAAAAAAAAGAAGTTTGACCTTGCATGTGTATTTTTTTCAAACCACCATGGAAATCAAACATATTGCTAAACAGCACCACAGTCTAATCTGTTACGTACTGGATTTGGAGTCCATTTTTCGGTATCACTCAGCCATCCTAAATGCAATTAGCATGTTATTATATTAAAAGCTCAAATACTTTATTTACAGATTTATTCCTAAATGTAAACGGAAAAAAAACAAGCTTTAGTTCAACATGGGCTGGATGTGTTTCCCTTTTCTCTCACCTGTAAGCAATTTTGTAGGAAATGTTTTTTGTAGTGGTGACACACATTGACATAAGGTCCCGGGCCAGAACTTAACTCTTTAAACAGATTTCTGAAAATTAATGTAAAATCTGAGGGCAGATTCCAGCATTGAAAGCCACATATGCACAGGCAAAAACACACACCAACACAGACACACTGACACAGTAATCCCTGTGGGAAAGGGGCAGCAGTTTATGTGGAGGTTACGGAAGATAGGGGGGGGATTCATTACCTGTAAACGATACCCGGAGAACCTGAGCAGCAGAAACACTCGGGTCAAAGTGCTTCAAAAAGTCTGGAACCGAACATCCACTGAGTAAGATTACAGAGATTATCATGAGGTTACCCAAAGTCAGGAAGGATTTCAAACAAAAACTAATTGTCTACTAAATATCGTATTTAAGTGAGCAGTGTTTCAGAAGATGCTGTTTTAACATTAAACGTGGTGATAAGAGAGAAGATGAAAAGTCACCATCACCTCCTCTTCTTTCCTAAAGTTTTAATGAGCATCTGGATGGCAGCCAGTTGTTTCATTAGACTCTCTGCCAACTCTGGAAAGGCTGGCGCTCTTTGCATGCTTTTAACTTTATTCATTTGAAGTGGTAGCTATGTGAGTAACAGGGCAACCCGTCCTGATGATTATAATATCAACAAAGGAAAAGGATGATAGAAATAAAGTGCACTTTAATTTCCTACCACTGTTCAGACAATACCTTTTTTGAAAAATGTAGTGTTGGCAAGAAGAAGCAGGCCAACTGATATGGAGTCCATCAGGATGTAGATGGCTCCAAAACTCTTTAGAAACTTCTCAACACTTTCTTATCTGTCATGTCTGCGTAAAACAACTGCAAATGGATTTCCTGAGTCCTTTCATTAGAGATCACAGTAGATTAAATTGTGATTGTTTTTATCCTCCCGATGCAACCTATGCTATTTTAATGGTTGAAGGAAGTTTAGCTTGCAGGCTTTTAGAAAACGGGCAGAGGAGCATTGCTAGTTTTGCATTTTTGGGGGGAAAAGTGTCACATTGCTCCAAATCTAGTGTGGTTCCATTGGTCCAGTTTGAAATCTAAAATATGTTTGTTATGAATTAACAGTTAAACGGGGATTGATTTGAGTGGCAAAGTTCATACTTGAACTTGAAAAGAGCAGTTGACAAACTCCTGCATCTCACTGCAGATAGAAATACAAATATTGTCAGTTAAAATAGTACTGTATAAAGCAGGGCTACTTCCTTAAATGGTATCGGAGCATTACGATGCATATTAGAAACCAGATCTTTTGTAATGGGAAAAAAGTATTCACATTGTGTCCAGGAAGAAGCAGGTTTTATCTGTTTTCCTGACTACTGTAATGGTATTAGTGAGTCCTTCCTGCCTTTAATGGTCTGAGCTTTGGCGCTGCAGAGAATAAACAGGAACAAACCAAATGAATGGACGACAGCAAAGGCTTAGTCACAGCTTCACACTCTTTAAAACAGACACACATATTTACTCCCACCCTATTCACACAAGTCCAGCATTTTTATATTCTATAAAACTATTTTATTATTTTGCATATAAACATTTCTATCCTAATATTATATCTAATTATGTGTTAATGTTTTGTTCTTTTTATTTTCCTGTAATATTTGTTACGTATTTGGTTGTTAATTTTTTCTATTTATTGGTTGTTTTTATGCACATTCTGTGTGTTCCTTGTCATTATTTTTTATTGTATTTTTCTAAATTATATTGTTTGTGTTTTTTTATTGGAGTTCAGTCTAATAACCATTTTATTCCCAGGCCTTTCCTGACACAATTCTTATTTTTATGGGTTTTATGCAGTCTTGTGTGTGCAAATATCTTTAATACAAATATATTCGGCCACACCTACCGTTTATTTAAGCTAGTGAAACAGTGCCTCTCTGGTTAGCAATCGGTAATACACGTTAGTCGTGTTGGAGAAAAAGGGGCGTCTCATGCTTGATTAGCAATATTAGTCAGTAACAGTCATGCAAACCGAATTATTGACAGTTTGTAAAGTCATTTATATTAAATACATTTGGAGGGGTAGCTAGTTTAGTAATGCTGCTAATGTTTTTAGCGCCAAAACAACAAGCTAGCAGAAGCGAAGCGTCCTAATGACAAACTTTACAAAGAATCATACATACGACATAATGACGACATGATGGATATTAACAACGAGCCGCCATGATGGACCGGGGGTCTTCATATAACGTGAGTCAAATACACTGCTAACATGCTTATGTGTTTTTGTCTGAAAGCTATCAAAACTGCCCTGCTGTGGCTCCTTTTTCTTGCTGTGCAGATGTTATAATCATGGAGGTTTTAAAGCTAAACTTGCTTTGTTTGACTGGGCCAGATGTGTTATTGTTGACTGTCAACAAATAATTTGGATTTTCCCCTTTTCCTGCATTTGTTAGTATCCATATGTATGTGCAGAGTGTTTGCTACCATAGTTTGCTCATTGTGAAACATGCAGTGTGTAAGTCATGTTTTGTATTCCACTGAGTATATTTGCAATACTGTGTTTATTCAGTATTTTGTACGTCATGAAGGTAGATAAGTTGGGTGTAATAAGCTTGGAATTTGTCCTTAGGCGCTGCCAGTTTGAGAATCATTTTCTGGTTGTTGGTCATACAAAAGGAAGTTGAAGACAGATTTCTTGTGTGTATGCTTAATTAATAAATAATGCACATATTCATTGATGATATAGTTTATTTATAAAGTGTTATTTAAATGTTTCTCTGAGGTTGACTATTTAAAGGTCGTGGTTTGTTGTGTATTATGCGGTTTCAATGGGCTAGAACAGCCACTGCTATCCTCTGTTGTAGATAACAAGTTGTATTATTTTACTGTATTTGTGGCCAATTGTTTGTACAGCATGTGTGAAGTTGACAACAATTTCAAATTCCCTCAGTAGTATTAAGATTTGCTGTAAGTGTCAAATAAAGATAGGGCTAGGTCAAAGGTTCAGAAGTTAGCCAATGCAGATTATTTTCTCAATATTTTCTATGATGTTGAAGCCCCAGTTAAATCAACGATAATATACTCTACGTGTGCTTTTGTGCATTGTGTTTCCACGTGGTCAAATGAAAAGACCACCTGTGGCGTCCCACTCTATCAGCTGCAGCTTCACTTTCCTGGTTTCCTGTTAGGGGTGGACTGGAAAAATCCTGCAGGAAAAACAAAAAGTCATGCAGGCAGATAACAGAACACTTTAGAGCCAATAACTCTCCTTTTTTAATATAGCCTCCTATTCCAAAAGAAACCAGTAGCATTAGTTTATATTTGTAAGTTAGCAGAAGAGTATGTTTTCATACTCTAGATGTGCTTGGCTTTAATGTAAAGTCATAGTTTAGAAATAGGACCCCAAAATGAGTTTCTGTGGTTCATGTTTTCCCCATGGTTTTCCCACACTCAAATATCTTTAACGAATCCTAATCCCAGAAACGTTGAGGCCATTGTGTGGCTTTCTATCATTGTTAGAAGATGACATATTCTGGCCAAATAGAATAAGTGACACTGTTTGACACAGTATTAATCATGTCTTTATCATTGCTGCCAACCAATTTATTTTCATCCTCTTCAAGTGAGACAAAGGGTCTTCTCCCAGACCTCGAGAATGTTTCTTTGTTTAACAATTTCCCTTCTGAAACATCAGCTGGCACTCAATATTTCCACATTATTTTTTTATTTTCAATTCTTGGATGTGACAGCATTGTCAAGATATTCTGGTTCAGTCTCAATGTCATTCTTCTGAGACAGAAAAAGAAGAGGAGCTGGTATCAATTATTATTATTATTATTATAACCATTTGATCAAGTCCAGATAGAATGTTTAGGGAAAGTGTGAATGCATGGAAATAAATAAAGTGAGGAATTTCCTTTTAACAAATAAAATCCACTAGCTTGTCATAGCTTGTTGTTGTTTGCAATGATTACTTTGAGCTTTTGCTTTGTTAATTAGGTATGGGCTTTGATACATTTTGACGGACACTTTATACTATTTTCTGACATTCAAATAACAAAACAATAACCTGATCAGTCAAAACAATTATAAACTAATAATGAATTGTTCACTACTGCAACCTCTGAGTGTCCTTCTTGTCTCCTCTTTTCCCTTCCTCATCAACATGCAACATCAAAGCAGGGTCACACACACACACACACACACACACACACACACACACACACACACACACACACACACACACACACACACACCTTTAGGGCTCCCCCTCCCCTGTCACCCAGCTGAGGTCTGGTTTACATCTGTGTGCCACTGCCATTGCAGGCGTTACACAAAGGCATCTGTGTGTGTATACGTTTGTGTGTGCAGAATCCCTGGTGTTCTCAGCCGTGGGGGGTGTGTTTGTTCATGGTACCAGCTTCCTAAAATCTTTAACACCCCCACTGAGGAGACCCAGGCCACTCAGATCTACTGATAGTGGGGGTTCTCACACACACACACACACACACACACACACACACACACACACACACACACACACACACACACACACACACACACTGGATAGTCTTTAGTCCAGAGGAATGCTTCCAATAATTTTCACTAGCAGGAATTATTATTGTGTGTGTGTGTGTGTGTGTGTGTGTGTGTGTGGTGTGTGTGTGATGTGTGTGTGATGTGTGTGTGTGTGTGTGTGTGTGTGTGTGTGTGTGTGTGTGTGTGTGTGTGTGTGTGTGTGTGTGTGTGTGTGTGTGTGTGTGTGTGTGTGTGTGTGTGTGTGGTGTGTGTGTGTGTGTGTGTTGTGTGTGTGTGTGTGTGTGTGTGTGTGTGTGTGTGTGTGTGTGTGTGCCTGACGTGCAGTGAGGTTCATGGCTGGTGAGGCACTGACTCTTTCAGAGTCAGATTTACAAATATTATATTCGGTTATTTTCAAAAGCTTTTTTAGTCTGATGCTTCGATTCATTTTAAACAGACCGTTCAACAAAAGGATACCCAACATCTAAATATTGGATTGTTCTTTCTTAGTAAGATCCCATTTGCATTACAATTGTGGTCTTACCTTGACTTGAAGATGAAGTCCATGCTATCCTTCTGGACAACAATCTCTATTACTTCTTTGTAAAAGTCCTCCTTATCTTCCTGTAGTTTCAAAAGTCTAGTTTGTTGTTCGCGTTCCGTCTCTGCGTAGAATAACAGTAGCAACAAGAACCTGTGGGCTCACTT
Source organism: Gymnodraco acuticeps (assembly GCF_902827175.1). Lineage (NCBI taxonomy): Eukaryota > Metazoa > Chordata > Actinopteri > Perciformes > Bathydraconidae > Gymnodraco > Gymnodraco acuticeps. Next base: position 634,617 of record NW_022992223.1, on the reverse strand, counting down.
GCGCCCCCTTCAGGGCGGCAGAGGTTATGGCTGCCTCTCCTGGTGCTTTTTTCATTGCCGTTGTATGATGAGACCAGCGGGCCTAAATATCATATATACGTGAAATAAGTTATTTAGAGACTATGGATGGCGAGGATAAATGTAATAAAGGGATCTACAAACATTACATTGGTGACATACAGTGAGATGGTGCAGGCATGCGCTTGGGGCCCGCTTTCCAGCCAGTTTCTGTGGGGTGACGCATTCTGAGGTGAGGCAGAGCTCATCTGTGCCTCACCTCACCCCACAGTAACTGAGATGGGTCTGGCTGCAGACCGCAGCAAGGAGGCGGATCGTATAGGGGCGGATCGTATAGGGGCGTTTCCTAACTTTTTGTATCCAATAGAATAATGACACTCAGCAGAAATACATACTGTAGGTGGCAGTAATGCAATTTAAGGGATTCCAGCTGCTTTTATAAATCCTTTCAGAATAAGTCATTCGTTCTTTCACGATGGCCGAACAACAAGTTGAAACAGCAGTAATAGTATTTTCCAGAGATGCATGTTTATATTTATTGTAATGTCATTTTTCTTAACACACAATTGTCTCGTTATCAAAGTACAACATCGACTGTCCAACCTCGTTAAGCGTTAATAAAGTAAATAATAGTTGTATGTGGTAAAAATGTTTGTGGTATTAAATGCTAACTTAGCATGATGGTATAAACACGTTGGCCTATAGTCCCGTTTGCAACCAGGCCTACTCTACTGTTGTAATAACGTTACATTTTGATAGGTCAATAGATTATCAGGCTCGGTAACAATACTGATTTGTGTTACCAAAGCTGATCATCTAATTGACCTAAGGTTAGCGTATATGCTGTGATGCTAACCAGCACTTAGCATGATGCTAGTGTACTGTTGTGTACTGTTGTATTATCTTGGAAATATAAGTAGGCCTGCCCTACATACTGTAACTTAATCAAATAATATGGTATGGATTCGGATAGACAACATGGCTAGCTTGGTTGGTTGAATTGAGTAATAAGATGTGCGGTACTGATTAAGGTTGTAACTGTAACAGTTTGTAACTAATAGTTGTAATGAACCAGACGAGAGACGGACGCATCCTTTCAGTAAATGTCGGCTGCTAATCAATATGTAAAAATAACACTTCGGATGTGTCTTCTATAATTATGTAACATTAGTTATGGCATCATCAGAAATGTGGTAAAGTAATATGATTAGAGAAGAGTCACTGGTCATCTAACACATGCTTAATAGCTCACCTAACACTATTAAAGACAGGTTAAAGAATGTAACATAATAAAAACTTCCTAATATCGATAAGCAAAAACACTAGTTATATTATACAAATTATGTGACCCCTTGAGCTGCATAAACTAATAAGCAATCCAATTAAAATATAAATATCAAAGCTCATTCAAAAACTCGGAAGGCTACAGGGGACATGGGCGCAGAGGACAACTCTCTGGGATGAGCGGGCAGGATTCTGCAGCATTGACTGTTTCTATGATGCTGGAGGCACCTTCCAAGAATAAAATGTTTGTTTAATAAAGACTTTCCTCTTTGTATGTACTATATATATTTTTTATTTTTTTATTAATCTTACCACCAGACACAACATGAACAAATGAATGATACACATCAGGACAGTAACTTAAACTTCAGTATTTTAGGTGTACAGAAACCTCTACTCATGTTGTTAAATGATATACAGCAATATCTTCCATAAAACGTAGTTGATTGATTTGAATAATAATTACTACCACTGCACAAACAGTGAAAAATGATATGCCTACAATTTATGAATTTGTCTTCTCTGTGGGTTGTATACTCTTCATTCTTTATGCAAATTAATTATTATTATTTTTCAAAGTTCGTTTATGATTCATTCAAAGCATTAAAATAAATGAGAAACAGAGAGCGTCATATACCTTTAAGAAATACGTGGAGGCGGGTTTCATAACCCTTTAGGAAACGCCCCTATACGATCCGCCCCTATACGATCCGCCTCCTTGCTGCGGTCTGCAGCCAGACTCCATTGGAGTAACTGGCTTGAGCGCGCTCACAAAATAAGTGCCCGCGTTAAATTAGTGCCCGCGCTACAGCCAGTTACTGTGGGCTTACGAGAGGCAGAGCTCGTCCCTGCCTCACTTCTCATCGCTACCCGTAGTTGTAGCGGAGCTCGGCAAATTAGCTGATTTTGACTATAAAAAGCGATTGGAATCAAACATAAATCACACTTACAACACATATCAGTGGAGACATTTTATTATTATTACTATTTAGTTTTTCTTTAGTTGTTTTTCCGTTACATTGGAGTATGACAGGTGAGGCTCTGCCTCCCCTGACTGCACGTCGCTGCTAGCATTACTATACTTGTGGGGACCTACATCTGTTTACATAGTCACGTGTGGGGACTCGCCTCCCTTATGGGGACAAAATGGAGGTCCCCATAAGGGGAATCATTAATTTGTCTCCAGGAAATGCATGTAAGTCAATGTAATGTCCCCTGAAGTGATGTGTGTGTGGAGAGAGAGAGGTTACTGACAGCAAGTTCATCATCGAATGTGTTTACATCCAAGTGTGTGTGATGGTTAAAGTTTTAGATTTGGTTTAAATTGTGTAGACTGTTTATGTTTGTACATTTGAACCAAGCGGCAAACTGTGGGGTAGAGCCGGGAAGCCAATACGGAAGTGCCACACACTGCAGTTCATATATTGGCCGATAGGCGATGGCTGCAGAAAGGAGCAATTTCCATAGACCCCCATGTTAAAATGCCGATTTTACAGCAGAAAAAAACATGTTTCTACCCCTGGCTCCATACATTTTATTATCGATATAGTTAGATTCCACCTTCATGATTATGGATCTGTGAGTGAATTGTTTTCTAACGCGACCCTTTATATTTATATTAGGTCTTAAAGTTTGTGCATACATTAGGGCGTGGTCACTTTGATTGACAGATACGTGCCTCACTGTCAGCTAACAGCAACTTGTCCAATCTGCTAGGCTACAACCATAGAGGCTACAACGTTAGTTAGTTGTAGTTACTGTACTTGATCCTTTAGCTGTGTTCGTGGTGATCGTGCCTGTTAGGGAATATTGTTACAAATACCAGATAATTAAAATGTCGTGCTGTGCGCTTGAATGTACTAACAGATCTTCCAAGAAGTCTACTTTCAGCTTTTTTCGGTGAGTAAAATGATAATATTATACATGTTAACCCCGTTAGCAGGTGTTTGTGTGCTTGTTAGCTTAGCCTGTTATGTAGCTTATTAGCCAGCTAAGGACGTAACCCTTTATACATATATACAGTTTAGTTTATGATTCAGCCTTGGGTAAGACTTTTATACTATATGGCTATGACGCCCATAATGCTAAACGCAGTGGTGGGCCGTCAGGGCCAGCAAGGCCTTCTCTGCTGGCCTAAACATCATCAGAATATACATTTAATTTTGATATATTTTTTCCACAAATATGTATTAAATTATTCCCCATAGTCTATTCTTTTCATTTCATAGCTTTCCTCTTGGTTGCGCTGCTTCCAGCCTCAGAACAAGATTTGGAGGGCTGGCCTTTATGTTAGAGCTTTTATCCAATCATATTTCAGCCATAATGTGTTGCCAGGGTCCAAGAAATGTGCCCTTAGGCCTTCAGAATCAACAGTGCGGGCGCCTGTAGCTTAAAGTGAACGGAAACAAAACTGTGGCGTTAACCAATCAGATTTTGAGTTGGCGACAACGGGCCAGCTAGCAGGCGTACGATGACGTCAGCACGTGCACGTCTTTTGATTGGATACGCACTATTGAGAGGCAGAGCTATGTAGAGCTAGCAAACTGAACTTGAATTTGAACGAGCTAATTTGTGTAGATTTCTACAAGCTGTTTTTTTTCAACCCACAATGGCTGAAGGAGGAGAAGAGATCGATTTGGTCGCAGATATAATTACAACGCCATTTTCAAGACGAACTTTTCAAGAAAAGCTAGACATTGTGAGAAGAGAACGGCCAACCCCGACGTTAGCGAGCCTATCACAGCGGGGGAAAGGGTTTGTCCGCCACTTTCAAATCACTAACTACGAGCGGTACCCCTGGCTCACAGCCTCCGAGAGGCACTGCAAATTGTACTGCTGGGAATGCCTGCTATTTGCAAATGATCGATTTGGTGTTTGGAGCCACACTGGATTTGCAAACTTGAGTTGTCTAACCAAGGCAGCAACGAGACACCAAAGCACGGCTGGGCACTTACAAGCAATGGTGCTTTTGAAAACCTTTGGGGACACCCGAGTGGATCTACAGCTCAACGAACAAGTGCGCCGGGAAACGGAGCTCCACAACGAAAGGGTGAACAAAAATAGGGAAATATTGAAAAGACTGATTGATTGTGTCCTGTTTTTTGGGTAAACAGGAACTTTCATTTAGGGGACATGATGAAAGCGCCGAGTCCAGAAACAGAGGAAACTATGTGGAGCTTCTTTCTTTGCTTGCTGAGAACAACACAGACTTGCATTACCACCTGTCCACAAACAAAGTGTTTACTGGGACGTCAGGCAAAATACAAAACGACCTGATTTATGCTATTGCTGAAGTGATGGGAGAAGAGATCAAAATGGAGATTAAAAAAGCACCCTTTGTCGCTGTTATGGTGGACGAGACGACAGACGTGGGTAATGTAGCACAGCTGGCACTTGTCCTGCGTTATGTGACGGACACAGGTGTCAAGGAGCGGTTTGTCAGATTTGAAGATGTTACAAGCGGCAAGCGAGCTGATGACATTGCCGCTCTTATTTTCCGTTTCATGGAGGAATATGAATGTAGTCTGGATAAAGTTGTGGCACAGTGTTATGATGGCGCAGCGGTCATGGCATCTGGACTAAATGGGGTGCAGGCTAAAGTTAAGGAGAGGGCACCTATGGCCTTATTCATTCACTGCTATGCACATCGACTAAATGTAGTACTGACTCAAGGGGCCTCAAAGCTTAAAGAATGCAAGGTCTTCTTTGCCAGCCTCAATGGCCTTGCAGCATTTTTCTCCAGATCCCCTAAGCGCACGCAACTGCTGGATGACATTTGCAAGCGTCGTCTTCCTAATGTTGCACCAACGCGGTGGCAATATACATCGAGATTGGTCAATGCAGTCTTTGAGAAGAGAGTTTCCCTAAAGGAGGTGTTTGACCACATACTGGAACATCATGAGGAGTATGATGGGGATACTATGCTTAGCGCTGATGGATTTAATGCACGTCTGGATGATTTTGAGTTTTGTTTTTTGCTTGAAACATTCAATGGGATTTTTAAGCATTCAGATGTGCTCTTTGGAATACTACAGAAACAAACATTGGATGTACAATTCTGTCTGACAAGGGTGAACGAGTTTTGTGACACAATTGAGTGAGAGAGGTGCCAGTTTCGTCAGATCTACGAGGACACAGCGCGCATCTCAAATGGTCCGAGCGCACGCAGAGGCCCACGTACAGCACAAGGAGACCTTCGCGCATACTACCAACAACTCCACAGCAATATTCTGGACAACATTCTTTGCCAGATACGGAGTAGGTTTCAAGACCACGAAAAATTAATGTTTCTCTCCCTCCTGGACCCCCAGCACTTTCAGACCTACCGGAAAAAATTCCCGCAAACAGCCTTAGCCAAATTAACACAGAGTCACGGAACACTGTTCGATCTGTCCCGGCTAAAAACAGAACTGACTGTAATGTATGCCATGACTGATTTTGAAGGGAAAAGTCCCACTGATCTCCTTGATTTCCTTAAGCAGAAAAATCTGAGTGAGAGCATGGGGCAGCTTTACACATTGGCATGTGTGGCAGTGACTATCCCTGTGTCCACTGCTTCTGTCGAGCGGTCATTCTCGGCCTTAAAGCGAATTAAAACTTATGCCAGAAATTCTACTGGACAGACTCGGCTTTCATCATTAGCCTTCATGTCTATAGAAAATGACTTATTGGTGGAATTGAAACGCACAGATAAACTGTACAACAGAGTCATTGAAGTCTTCTTGAGGAAAGAAAGGAGGATGGATTTTGTGTTCAAATAATCAGTTGTTTTGGTGAGTACAAAGCATTTTATTTTTTATTTTATTTTAATATATTTTTGTCATTTCATGTCGTTAATATTAAATCAATATTAACGAATTAATATATATGTAATTAAAATGACAAATATATAAAAAATAAATGTTTGATGCTTCTGCAAGAGATATAGAGATGTGTGTGGCGCACTGGCTCAGCTGTGCAGTAAAAGTACTCAAGGAGACTTGTTGAATTGTTTTAGTTTAACCTTTATCAAAGTGGACATTCAGGGCTAGGAATACACTTTCACCACTGTCGCAAATATATCCTCATGAACAAATGCAAATTAATTGTTTGTTTTCTTTTATTTTCAGTGAATAGTTTGTGTCTTTATCGTCACGTTTCTTAAATGAAACTGCTTTGGGTGCGAGAATGCGCTGTTTAGTGAACAAACTTGTTAAAGCTCACATACTTTTGGTGGACTTAATAAAACTTTGTAGACTAATGCCTTAAAAGCCCCTTTTATTTTTAAGTTGTGACAGTATCCAAGCGATCTTAAAGCTGGTAGTTTAACACTCTTAATTGTAAATGCGGATATATTGATTATAAATGCTTCGGAAATATTAATATAACTCTGTTGTACTTGACTATGTTAAGCTGATGCAACGCCCGGTTATACTGCGTTTCTGTCTAAATGTATAGTTTCTAGAGCCATGGCGTCATAATGATGGTATTAAGAGGTGGAATAATTCAGGTAGGACTGTGTCGGACATCACTGAAGGCCTAGGTGTGAAATGCACGGCCCGCCACTGGCTAAACGGGAGCAAATGTTAAAAGGGGTGGGCCGCCGGAGTCCACGCCACCGAAGCTAACGGGGCTGCAGGGTGCTAGCTCGCTAGCGCGTCCCGGCGGCCGTAGCTAGCACCCTGGGGCTCCGTTAGCTTCGGCCAGCGGCGGAGTCCGGCGTTATAACTGGAGATCAAGGAATGCATCGTAACGCGGACTTGGTTCGCCTGCAGCCCGCTGTAGTATTAGCTAAATAAATGATGTTGAGCAAGGCTTATTAAGCTGAACACCGCCACAATTCCGCGGATACAAGCGGCCGAGATGGGTTTTCTCCGCAGGGTGGCTGGTGTCTCCCTTAGGGATAAGGTGAGAAGTTCGGTCATCAGGGAGGGACTCGGAGTTGAGCCGCTCCTCCTTCGCGTCGAAAGGAGCCAGTTGAGGTGGTTCGGGCACCTAGTTAGGATGCCACCTGGGCGCCTCCCTAGGGAGGTGTTCCAGGCACGTCCAGCTGGGAAGAGACCAAGGGGTAGACCTAGGACCAGGTGGAGGGATTATATCTCTTCGCTGGCCTGGGAGCGCCTTGGGATCCCCCAGTCAGAGCTGGTTGATGTCGCCAGGGAAAAGAAAGTTTGGGGCTCTCTGCTGGAACTGCTACCCCCGCGACCCGATCACGGATAAGCGGGAGAAGATGGATGGATGGATGGACCGCCACAATTATTCTGCTATGTATCGGTACTTATTTTATTTTATTAACGTGTGAATGACAAGCATTAAGAATAATACCAAATAGCTAATTATCTTGCAGATTGTCTCGTTTGATTATGAATGTAACGTTTATATAGTGGAACTACACTGTTTTATCAAAACCAAAGTGCCACGCAGTGACTTGATATGCATGTATTTCAGCAGGAAATGTGCAACCTAGATGACATTTACCAACACAGACTATATAGAAATATTTGTAAAAGTTGTTCATGCGTTACTAAGTGAATATGGCATTAACCCTCCTGTTGTCTTCGGGTCAAATCTGACCGATTTACTACTTTCATCAATCATGTTTTACATTCGATTGATACTGAGAGCATGTTAGCTTAGCTTCTTAGCCTGAGCTAGGACTCGAACGTCACGCTCGTTGGCAGCAGGTCCCGCCCTGTCCCGCCTCGGCTCTGCCTCAGCTCCGCCTCTTTGCCCTTATTTGGAGAAGGCGGGAGTTAGACTCTGACGACACCGTCGAGCCGTTAGTGGCCGACTCCGCCTACTAAGGGCTTCACGGCAACTCTGCAGAATCCTATGGGTGACGTCACGGACCCTACGTCCATTTATATATACAGTCTATGGTTTGAACCCACATATTTTTACTTTACCTCTTTATTAATATTTTAAAGGATTGCAAGTCGGCATAGTTACTATCTCACTGTTTATTCCTGTATTGCTGGATAAGGCAGGAGCAAAAATATGAAAGTAATGAGGTGTCCTCCTGCAGATGTGGAGAGGGAGTACATCCAAGATAAAGATCAAATATGCATTTTGAAGCACTTTATTAATCAACAGAGGGATTGTGTATGTTTTTGATTAAATGTTGTCTTCACCTCAAAATATGTTCACTATTCCTTAAGGTCTTGTCCTAACAGCTTGTGAAGTCTTTTACAATTCTCATCATGTTTTTGCTTCACTCTAACCTAAAAGCCACTGAAAATGCTTCTTCTTAAATGAGTTGATAAAACTCTCAGTTCTTCTTCACTGTTGTTGGGTTACAAAGAAAGGCTTAACTTGCATTGATGTTGCAGACATCTTTGCACTCAACTCTATAAAGCCAGAATGATCTGAGAAGGACTTTAATAAAAGCAAAGCTCCATGGGAATAGTGTATACTTAATTAAAAAAACAATACAACTAATGAAAGTCTTCATGGAGTAGATGTTGTGTTTTCTTTTTTAAACATCAGCCGTACATATTTGCTTGCAGTAGGTAGGCTCATACACTTGGGAGGTAAAGCATTATGGGTAATCCTGCCTCCAAAGGAGCAAAGTAGCCCTCGGTGTGGGGTAAACTGAAAATGTCATCTCATATTTAATACTGTCCTTCTTTTACTTGTCGGACAATAGACATCTATTGGCACTTCAAAGGAACAGTTTAAGGTAGGAATGCAATTGAACTGGAAATACTCTGAGTCTTAGCCTGATTCATTTAGTTTTCTTTTATTCTATTGTAATAACATGGAATTTAAAGGAAGAGTACAAACATTTTGCAAGTCCTCAGAAGGTAGATCATAGATTTAAGAAGATTAGGTTCTAATGCCAACATCCATGCTTTCAGCAGTAGCTCGATTCGACTCAGGATATACACTTCTACTATTTCCTACACATCATTAACACATTTTAGAAGCACAATGATCAGCTGCAGCTGTTTATGGCCTAATACACACGCTAATGTGGACAGGACGCATAAACATCTGTCTCAATATGGAGATAACACTGACCGACGATGACATCATTCATGGCTAATGTAGAAAAATAGCCTGCAGTCACAATAGCCGAGACCCCCCTCACATCTTTCCCCTCACACACACGCCAGGATGTAGACGGTGACACATCCAGTGAGGTATTAGCTGCTGTTCTCTGGTGCGGGAGATAAGATGGGATACAGGAGATTAATGACTGTTTTTGTTAAAGCGGTGGAAAGTCTGGGTCACAGTGGGAACAATTACTCTACTGTTCTGAATAATCATCCGATCCCTGACTCAGCTAATGCTCTCCTTTTTTAAATTGAATTCATTAAGGTTGAAATCTCATTCCACTTGGAGAGGATTATGTAATCAAAGTCACTTTTTATATAAAAAGCACACTGCTGTTTTGAAAGGTGAAACTCGAGGTTTACTCAATTTCACTTTGCGGTTAAATTGACTAAAACTGAGCGATTCAGCCACTTTGAAAGTATAGCTTCCCAGGTGGAAACAAGTCATTTAAAATCAGATTAGCCTCCTTTGCACCAACGAACATCTGCTCCTGTGTTACTCTGGGCAGAAACAAGACAAAAATCATACCCAGAGTCATTGATGGTTCCTTTTTTTACGAGTCTGTGAATTTCTGTCTCCTGACTTGGCCCATGTGTGTTCTATGTCAAACAATCGCAGCCACGGGCATGTGGTTTGATCAGGAAAAAAGCATCAGAGGTTCACGTGGATAGACATGTGCTGTCAGATCTGGCAACCCGGGGCTCTGACAACTGATCCCCAACCCCGAAAACTAAAGTTTGGTTTAAATTTGCCAAAAACCGAAATGTCTGCCAGCACAGAGGCTACGTCCTCTCGGCTGAATCCAAATCATAGCAAACCAGAAGTCTAGGAAATATAAATTCTTGGCAAAAGCTTAATGTCTGTCAAAACAGCAGCTGATTGTTAGGAAATATATGCCCAGTGCAATCCCAAACCTGGCAACGTAAGAGCCCAGTCTCAGATCCATCTCTTTTGGAAAATGGCTTAATCTGAAGCCAGAGAGGACACCTCCTGCTGGAGATTGATGATCTCTAGAGTAACTCCAGAAGTTTACAATGTGTTTTTGCTCTGAGTCCCCTGAGAGCAGACTTTTCTGATGCCTCCTTTAAGTAGGCATGCCACAGGGAGAAACATTTCTTGATGTTATAGCTGTCCTTTCTATCTCGTGACCCCATGAATAATCAGTGCAGGGAACTCGATATCTGATTAATGCAAATAATGTGTTTTTAAATAACTGCACCGATGGCTAAATATCACTTGGATCAGCTCTTGACAGTATGGCAATACAGTATTTCACCTATTTTTTCAGTATACAATTAATGCTTTTCAACTGCTGATATTTCTGTCCATCCCTGCAGACCATTGAACTCTTAACTCTTTATTGAAGATTGACATTAAAGTGATGGCATGTGTTGATGTTGCACTGTGTTAAAAAGCTTCTGCACTTTATTAGAGAAATCTTTGTTAAATCCACTGAACAAATCAAGTAGAAGATGGTTTTTTTTTTTGTGTTCCTCAGGTTCAGGTTTCCTTGCAATAGTGTATCACAGAATCTCCAGTTGCTAAAGAAAATCTTATTAAATAGCCACTTTGAATCCCAGCTCTAATGGATCGAAAAAAGCTAATCTAATATAATTTGACTGAGCAAAACTGACATTTTTTCTTTGCTGATGAACAGTCAGCTGCACTGATGAAAACCTTGACCCAGTGGTGACCTCTCTTAAAAACGAAACCTTTGTCTAGTGTCCCTGCAATCAGCTTTTTATTGGCCGCCAAAGTTTCAAACCGGACTCCTTCACCTGCTGGTCCTCTGCAGAAAGAAGACATGAAGCTTAGCGCAAGTTCAAGAAGGAACACCATACCCCTGGTGTTACACGTCACTGCAAGCTCCTCTCCCATTAAGTAATCAGGGGCGGTACTCCCCAGCTAGCAATCATTGCCCCTGCTAAACCCTTTAAATCTGCTCTTCCCTCTCTGTCAGTTGTCATTTCAGGTGTCAACGCACAAGTGTACGCGTCACGGTGTTCATGGTTAAGCCAAGCAGCAGCAGGGCTTTGGCCCAGCTGAGGGCTTCGTTCCAGCTCCAGGCATTTATTCATCAGCTCCGCAGTATCGCGGATTAAGCTACAGGCTGCGTTCCACAGTCGGATAGCGGGTCAGCCGGCCGTCCCGCAAGCCCGGACGCGGGAGGAAAAGGCAAGGAAATCTGGCTCCATGGAAGTTCCTCCGGCCTAATGGGAATGGCTACTTCACGCAAACAACTGACGTACGCTTCAGTCTCTTGAGAAGACATCACTGGCATCAGGGCCGCCTAATGCAGCGCTTCACGCGGAACGCGGAACGGGTCCTCATCACATGCGGAGTTTTACCCATTCTGGCTTCAACTACAACCCCTCCTGCAGGCAGGCAGGCAGGCAGGGCTTAAGCTATCCCATTGAAGCTATTCCTCCTGCGCTCACTTCAACAGGCGTCAGGGTAACGTTGGCAAAGGCAGTTGCAACAAATTCACGAGATGTTTCGTATATTGTTACGACATTTGGGTCATGCAGAGTGAGATCGCTACCCCTTAAGAGAGGGGTGTGGCGTGTGCATGTGTGCGTGGGCATGGTATGAGCGAGCGGGATACATGTTTTTAGAAATAAACGAGGCAGCAGAAAAAAGGAATGTCTGCGATCTTGCGGAATCTATCTTGCGAAACAGGAGAGCTAAATAATGCAACGACCTCCCAAGAAGAGCTCGCCTCTCTCCAGTCTTTCCGATAAAATGGGTTATTGAACCAGAAGCGTGTTGCTTCTGCCCTGGGAGACGACAGAGAGTCACCCCCCCCCCGTTTCCTCGACTACGGTCTGGGAGCCGACAGGAAGTTCAACACTATGCATTGCTACCTCTAGTCAGGGTTAAGGTGAGCTTCAGGCAGTGTTGGGGGTGACGTGCTACAGTATGGAGTTTCAGTAACGTATTACTTGCATTACTAATGCAGTCGGGTAATTGCTCATTACAATGCTCAGTAACTAAACGCAGGTTCAAGCTTCAACACAGCGTTTCCTGAAATGAATGGCGTTTCGTAGGGCTTCTTTTCCTCAATGAACAAGTCGCTGCACATTATCCTGTTTATGACACGACCAGATACTAAATAAATTAGGAATTCACTCCCAATATTAATTTAATGATTATTGACTAAATGATCGGTTTTCTCTTTTTCTTCTCCACTAAGAATATTCCGTTTCTTGGTGCACCAACGGCTAGATCTGCGACAACAACATCTCCTTGGCAGCAAGGCAAGTTTATTTATATAGCACTTTTCAATACAAGGCAATTCAAATTGCTTTAAAAAATGGAAGACATTAAGAAATGGCATTTAAAATCAGTCACTTAAAAGGAAGCTAATAAAATAAACATTAAAAGAAAAAGTACATGGATCAAGTTACAGTGCAGTCTAAGATATGAATAGTTCAATTAAAAGCAGCGACAAAAGAAAAGTCTTCAGCCTGGATTTAAAAGTAGTCAGAGTTGCAGTGACTAAGGGTGCAACAACTAATCGGCTAATCGATCAAATCGATTACCAAATTAGTTGCAACTAATTCAGTCGTCGATTCATTGTGACGTCAGCAGTGTGTTTACGTGCGTAAGCTCCAACGTTATTGGTCTATTTATCAGTACCGGAGACATTTATAAATATATGTCATGTTTATTGCTACAAAAACATTATATCGCAGTCTAGTGTCACAACTCGTTCTAATATGCAAAGGACAAACAAATGCACCTATGATGTATTTTCGATCAGATGAGATCTCTCTCCCCCATCGCGAGGGGGCGGGGCAGTTTACACACACAGCTGCTACATGCAGCGGAGCACACTGCGGAGGTGGCGGAGAGAACGCGCTCCGAGGCGTGGTTAAACTTCACCCTCTTCGATGTGGAGAATGCTCGTTGCCAAGTGCAATAAGAGTTTATCATGTAAGGGCGTAACACGAGCACTTTGTCTAAACATTTAGCAAAAGTGTTCCACATCCAGACGGAGGAATGCACCGGGTTCCACTGTCTTTCTAGCAGCTCCATCACGAGTAACGTTCCCACGTCAGATGTTATGTATGCTAGCAGCAACACACAGAGTAACTACATTATACAACTGGGTTAATGATTAGAGGTAACTGAGTATTTATTAGTTTCAATTTCAGCTTTTCTGTTTACAGCCTGTCGACAGATTATTTAATACGATTCGGTAAATGCTCAGGGCAATCTCGATGACAAGGTCAATGTTCCCCCCTTTCTACGCACGGAGATAATGTAATCTAATAGCGTGCATGCCAAGGCTGGCTCTTCAAAGCAGATATTACGACGCGCTTTAATGTTCCCATCATCGTTCAGCGGAACTCTTTCAGCCTTAAGTCAAGTAGGAGAAACTACGCGTGCACCGGCTATTCAGGTAATAATATTAATAGCGTCTCTCCCCAGTTCAAATCACCCACTGCTCAGGGAGATCTCCTAATGCGTTGCCTTCACGCATCTAGCGTTCAAATACAACATTACTAAACTACAACTCCGCTCAACTGGGAAAAGAGAAGAAGAAACAAGAAGAAACAGAAGAGACTCCTCCAGGAGCACAGGGTTCATAATAATGAGGAACTACAGGCCCAGTCTCACACCGGAGTTCCTAGCCATCACATCAAGCTCATGGTATTATCGTTCCTCTAACCAACTGCGTGCATCCACATAAACGTCTTCAACGACAGTTGCTCTTCTCACCGGGCAACCGTACTTTGCATGCGGATTCTTCGGCATGCATCATCTCCCGTTTCCTGGACGTGGCATCCGCCGGCCTCACGACGACCGTGTTTTCCCCGACTTAAGGACGTGCACTGCACATCCTCCGTTTTGGGGGGGATATCTGCATGAGATCATTCGCATAGCGGCACACTCAGATTTCCACTATTTCTACACATTTATTATCACACTTGCTGGATCTAACACTAGCGTCCCTCCATCATCCTCACTTCAGATGATAGAAGACAGTCTTAATCACTCAATCAGCTCATCAGCATCTATGACTCATCCCGGCACACTTAACGCTAATTAAGATATACTATATCATGGGTCATGTCTCAGTATTTAACGAAGTGTACGTCTTTTCTGCGTGCATCCTGCACTTCATTCATATTCTCGGGTTAATGCTCACTTGGCTCGTGGTAAGCCAGGTTACGATATTCATGCATCACCGTACTCAAGCTAACAGCTCTCGGGCATTATATCGTCTATATCTCCCTCTTCACCCGGACATCGGCTCGTGCCGCCAATCAAGATCTCTACAGTTTACCTATGGTAAATATGCATATAACTGGTGGTGGTGGCGTCTAATAGCATATCAGGGCTTTCGTTCAGACAGGTGCAGCCATTCAAGGCATATCTCCCTCCTCCCTGCCAACTCGGACGGTGGTCCTCCTCCGCCTTCATATCCCACATTCGCCCGGACATCCGTGCGTGCGGGCTATCCAAGGTCCGAACACTAAACGGTATTTATACATACAACTGGTGGTGGTCTTAGCAAGTCAGCACATTTACGTGTCACCGTGTTCATGTTTAAACACTTCATATCGTCGTGACCTTCAGGTTCGCTTGTATTGAATCCTGCCGCGCAGGTTGCGGCCAGTGGGTCCGCATTATGTTTAAACCCTGCACGTGCAGGGCGAGTAGGTCAGTGGCATGTTTAACCCTGCGTGTACAGGTTGCGGCCTATGGGTCAGCATTTGTTTAACCCCGTGTGTACAGGTTGCGGCCTATGGGTCAGCATTTGTTTAACCCTGTGTGTGCAGGTTGCGGCCTATGGGTCAGCATTTGTTTAACCCCGTGTGTACAGGTTGCGGCCTATGGGTCAGCATTTGTTTAACCCTGTGTGTGCAGGTTGCGGCCTATGGGTCAGCATTTGTTTAACCCTGGGTGTACAGGTTGCGGCCTATGGGTCAGCATTTAGTTTAACCCTGTGTGTACAGGTTGCGGCCTATGGGTCAGCTTTTGTTTAACCCTGTGTGTACAGGTTGCGGCCAGCGGGTCAGCGTCATGTTTAACCCTGCGCGTGCAGGTTGCGGCCAGTGGGTCAGCATCGTCTAATCCAACATGCAGGCGCTAAGCATGGTTGGCGTTCACATTAACCCTACAGTTATTCCGACATTCTCATCATGTCCCCGTGTTATCTCATTTAATCCACAGATCTCCTCAATCAGCCAGCAAGGTAAGAAATGCTTCACATCTCAGCACTTCTCACTTCTCTTCTCTTTGGGGGTTCATCGAAGCGGTTTTCCCCTCCCGAATGATTATCCTACAAACCGAGGCCTAATCTCCAAACATCAGTTGATTCATTGTTGTAATCTGTCATCATAATTGTCTATACCACGTGTCCGGTATTAAACATGTATTTCATACATCACGTCTCTCATGATTGAAATGAAGCTTAGCACAAGTTCAAGAAGGAAGACCATACCGCTGGTGTTACACGTCACTGCAAGCTCCTCTCCCATTAAGTAATCAGGGGCGGTACTCCCCAGCTAGCAATCATTGCACCTGCTAAACCCTTTAAATCTGTTCTTCCCTCTCTGTCAGTTGTCATTTCAGGTGTCAACGCACAACCCGCCTCCACCTCCTGTCTCCTAATTCAGGGCCAAGCTAATCCTTCTTCCTCCAGACCAGACCGAACCATTATCACCACCACCAGTGTCTAGACCCCGGGGGGTTCATCGGAGCGGTTTTCCCCTCCCGAATGATTATCCTACAAACCGGGGCCTAATCTCCAAACATCAGTTGATTCATTGTTGTAATCTGTCATCATAATTTTCTATACCATGTGTCCGGTATTAAACATGTATTTCATACATCACGTCTCTCATGATTGAAATCAGGTTAGAGAGCCTCGCTGTTTCATCATGCACTTACCTCACCTCTTTCCAAAGACATACCACCATACGTATGTCCTTGAAGAGGGATGTACAGATAATGGCTGTAATAACGTGATGACAGTGAGCTGAATGGTGGTTAAGGATTCTGGACTTACTCTATACACAAAGAACAAAGCAGCCATCATTACGGAGGGGGGGGGGGGGGTTTAAGAGAAGAGGCCTCTTTGCTTTTCATTATTTCCCGTGTGTGTGTGTGTGTGTATGCTAGCTTTTATAGAGCGATGCCTTCTACCTAACCTTGACATTTAACCTCTCTCCTGACGATTTGATGCATTTGTCATAATTTCCAGAGAAAGTTCTTTTTTGTAGGCAATGTTTTGATCTTTTAGTAGCATTTTAAGTTTGAGTAATCAAACATTTCCACATTATAAAAGGAATTGGACTTAATTAAGACATCCCACAGAAATATGAAGAATTGTCAGAGAAGTCCCATTGGTCCTGTTTGGAAAATCTGTCTAGGGTGGCAACTAACTACTCGAAGAATTTGACCAATGAAATATTGTTTGTATCCACCCGTGGTTAACATCATGCTTTTTGTTCTTGAAAAGCGTCTGCTTTTTTTGCCAACTTTTAAAGTATCACTGAGAAACACCTTTACAGTAACGAAAACCGACCACAGACGTAGATCTGGGGATGACTTCAGACTCAGACTTTGGGCATGACCTCAGCTGGAAGTGCTGTTGATCATCAGTCCTCTTGGGGAGGAAGGAAACTCTGATGTCTTAAAGCTTCAATGTTTGACTAAGTTGCCATAAAATCAACAAACCTTGCAAAATTGCATAAGATGTTGCAGTCAGAAACAAGCATCAACATCATATTAATGTTCCATGAGGTAAAGGGTGTTGGTTGGTACTACAGTGCACTAATTGTTGTCCAGCCTCAAGTAGTTAGCTCATGCGGATGCTTGACTTGTTCTTATTCCAAATCTTGTTTCTGTCTTTTAAAATGTTGCGTTCCTATCGAACATTTTCTGATCTGGTGGTCAATACAAAACACATGGTTGTTAAATATATTGTGTCTGATTTGGTGCCCCAATGGTTAGGGTTGGCCAAGTTTAAGCAACTACTTGGTTGTGGTAATGGGAAAATTGCCGTCATGGTTAAAAGACTAATTGACCGTATGAGACTGTGAAAGTCTGTCACACCCTACTGTCCTTGTCCTTGCAGTCATATGTCATACTTCTTCTACCTTTGCTACTGTGAAAAAACAATTATTATTTGCACAAATATTGGAGGTCGGGGGAAGTCGGGTTGATATACTTGTTAGATGTTGTTGATATAATGTAAGAAGAGGCTCGAAGGCAGATAAGCACCAGCTAATTTGAGTTGGATGCTTTCTAATGATGTATTTAGCTCTCCTTGGCAAGTTCAAAATGGAAAGCAGAAACTGATAATACTAAAACTTTGTGGATAAGGCACAAGAAATGTTCTTATTTGGAGGGTAATGAACAAAAAGGAGACCAATAGATACTATAGCAGGTTGAGTAAAACTCTCTGCATGATGTTGAAGGGAATTTCAGTTTTTGACCTAGAAGCAAAGCTATGCTCCATGCATGTGTTCTCCAACATGAGGGAAAAGAACATGGGTTTCAATAAAAAAAAAAAGTAGTGGGTGTTTTTCTTTTCATTCTGGCTCCCCGTCTGGAAAAGTGACTTTTGATTGAAACTCAAAAATGTAGTCCACCCACAGTCCAGACGTGTGTTGTCCAAGATCATAATGGAAGAACTGGACGTAGCTATGGAGATTATTTATGGTCCGGAGGGGCAGTACACACAGGGGGAAGAAGCTGAGCTGTCCCGAGGCAGATGTTAATACCAGACTTTTGGATAAGCACCTAGCATCCAAATGAGAAAAAGTTTCCTGAGGACGATTCCTCACCTTGACAACATTTGGCCTCTAAATGAGTGCAGTCGGAGACATTTAGCAACCTAGAACCACAAGCGGGGAACAATCGGCTCCAGTCTTTTTCTTGAACATTCTCCGAATTGCGCGTACAAGGACAGCTTTTCTCCCAAGATAACAAATAATATTTATGCAATTGATTCATGATGCCTCCACTTCAGATGATTATGTCACAGTTTTGTTGATAAACAGGAGAGAAATGCACTTGGGGAAAAAAAGGGGATTTCCCTCAAATAGAAACGTTTCAAGCCCGTTCCTTTTGATTGTACTGATGTCTCTGTACAATATGAACATTGGTCATTTTGGGGCGTTAAAACAAGCACTAATTTAGAATAAACTCTTTGATTGCAGTGTGTATATGTTCATAATTAACACAAATCCCAGCAGCCCAATCTTGTTAATGTTTACATGTGCTGATGAAGAGATACGCTTTAGACATATCATGTTTGTTTATTTTGTAAATGAGCTTGTAGAGAAAGTTGCATGAAAAGAGAATTTGATATCATTCCAGTTCAATTCAAAGGGATTTGGTTTTGAACAAACTTCTTGACCCTCGTTCTCACTACAAAACCTGGGGAGGTGATGATGTACAAACATGTATCAACAGTCTTTGCTTTATGAGAAAGAAAATGGTAGATATGTTGAATATCTTGGCAGGCAGATGACAGAAGTGAGAAAACCCAGTGACCATATTCTCCTGTCCACAGAGGGAAATATGGCAGACTCGTGGCTCACAGCCTGCGTCTGTGTTTACCTGCCGTGTTTTCTTTAACATTAAAGGAATGAACGGTGGGGGGGTGGTGTAGGTGTCAGTCACACCTGTACATACACACACATTAATATGCATGCTCATACATTGACTCTTGTATTAACATAACCCATATATAGGTGTGTATGGTGTTAATACTGTATTTTAGTGTGAAAATCAATTTGTCATCTGGCAACCATATATGAGTTCAATTCTGACTTTTGTAGCTGTTTGAGTGAGAACTGCTTATTTTACATAGGATCAAGTTTTGTGTTTGGATAGCGTTTATCTAGCAGAGCGAGCATTAGCAGCAAGCAGCAGGATTCACATGTGCTGCTTTGAAAAAGTAGTAAAGTAGCCAAAACACAAGCTAGCCCTGAACAGACACTAAAGACTTGACCTTTGTTTTACTTTGACTGAACTGACATGATTTATCCTTTTATTCCGTCAGACAAGTTATTTGAACACACTTTAGATGCCACACATTATTGGAAGGTGGGAGCTCCTAGAACTGATGCTAAGAAGCATAAAAGCCAATATCGCAAAAGAGCTTTATGCATCAAGCATCCCCCTCTAAGACACTTACAAGATGCCAGACATCCTTCCAGGGACATATTTAACTTAAAGGTGGGGTAGGTAAGTTTCAGAAACCGGCTCGAGTGCACTCAAATTTGAAAGTACACAGCCGAAAAGAATCTGCCCCTTCCTTCAGACTTCCTTACAGAGCACCTCCTCCGACACACATGAACGCGCACATGACGTCTGCAGACTGGTGAAAGTGGCCGCCTGTTGCTGGCGAGTCATTGAAGTACTGCTGCAATGCACGCCCAATGACTGCACGCCCAATGAGGGCACGAGATACATTTGTGCGTGCACGAGATGGAAGGCTGACAGACAGGGCGGCAATCCAATCCGTTTAGCCGGCCCGGCTAAACGGATTGGTTGTACTTTTGACAGTATTACGGCTTCCACAGATGACATTTTTTTATGGATTTTTTGTCAAAGCACTTACAGTAAGATATTCATTGCTATCGGGATGTTAAGAGCATTCCATGGAATATAACAAAAAGTGTATCTCGAGCCGGTTTCTGAAACTTACCTACCCCACCTTTAACAATGTTACTTAAATATATCATTTTTAGTGAAGGGAATTTGTGATTATTGGGGCAAGCAATGCTGGAATGTACCTAATCCACTGCTGGTCATTGAAAGCAGCTGCTGCTCACCTTTAATCACCTGGGCCCAGGAGTTCAAAACTTTTAATCTCAATCAGATCCGATCAGATTTTTAAACCCCGTTTTGAAGATTTGATCCAGATTAAAGCTTGGATTGGATTTCCTAATCTGATCGGATATCAAAGTGATCCTAATCCTGTTTTTTGGTTTTGAACTCCCCAAAATCCAAATCTGATCTGATCAGATAGGGATTCAACGTTTTGAACTCCTGGGCCCTGCACATCTGTGTCTGATCTCACAGATCACCAAAACACAAAAAGTACCAGTATGTCTACCCCTGTCACTCAAAACATCTGTATGCTTCTGTGTGTGCCCCACGCTTGAGGCAAAATGCTTCTTCATTGTCTTCTTGGATTTGATTTGACTTATTTAACTTGTATATTAGATGCATTAATTTGCTATATGATTGTTATTCTAGTTTCATCCACACTGGAGGCCACCAGGCTTTTCCAAATGTTTAAGAATGATTGATAAAAGTGCTGTCTTGTCTTTACCTTGTTCAGTTTTGTTGACCAATGCATTAAAACACAGTCAAAGTCCTTAGTGCATGTCATGTTCCACAAAACAACATTTATAGGAAGTTAAGAAAAGGACAGTGTGTGCACTTTTAGTTGTATCCGTGCACAGGAAATGACCTTTTCAGCAGTGATGTGGATGGTTTTCTGGATGAACCAGGCTTTAAATGATCCACTGTCTGGAAAGAAACTGGAAAATACAACTGTGTTTAAATGTCAATAGTCTCCAAAAGGTGCACCAATGAGTCATCGAGGTAATGCAAGGACATTTAGTGATTCTAAAGAAGTACCTTTTTGTTTCACATACTAATCTTACTTTAAGAAATATTGAGTTTGACATGCATTTAGGATTTATTTTCCCAATAACTTAGTATTTTGTAAACACCAGACTGCAGCATAAATCAAATCAAATCAAATCAAGTTTTATTTATATAGCACATTTAAAAGCGATTTTTGGTCGAGCCAAAGTGCTGTACATGTAATAAAAACACATTAATACAATCACAATAAAAGACAATACAGGGAATAGTGAGGTGTCATGCTCTGCTCTGACTACAAGGCCAGAGAGAAGAAATGTGTCTTTAGTGAGGATTAAAAACCCCCAGGGTCTGGGCCGACCTCACATGGAGGGGCAGACTATTCCAGAGCCTGGGGCCAGCTGCTGCGAAGGCTCGGTGCCCTCTGGTTTTGAGCCATGGTCTTGGGCACTATTAGCAACAGCTGGTCAGCGGACCTTAAAGCTCTGGCTGGGGTGTAGCACTGGAGGAGCCAGCCCATTTAGGGCTTTGAAAACAAATAAAAGGATTTTAAAATCAATTTGGAACCGAATTGGAAGCCAGTTGTGAGGCCAGAATTGGGGTCACGCTTTTTGTGGCCAGTGAGAAGACGTGCAGCTGCATTCTGGACTAGCTGCAGGCGTTTATTTGAGGCCTGGTCCATACCCACATACAGAGCGTTGCAGTAATCCAGTTTGAGATAACAAAGGCATTAATAACCCTTTAAAAGATAAAAACGACTTGGTCTTGGCCAATAGTCGCATTTAAAAAAAGCAGGTTTTGACTACAGTGCTGACCTGCTTGTCGAATTTAAAAGTGCTAGTGAAGGTCACTCCAAGGTTCATGACAGAGGGGAGGATGTTTTCATTGAGAGAGCCCTCAATGTTATAACCTATAAGGGAACTCCATCTTGTTTTGGACTTTTTCTTATTTTCCACCTTACTTTCCGCTCCTAGCTGCAGCTGCACAGCCAGGCGCAGAATGAATGAACAATATCTGGCCGCTGCTTCTGAATCCACCCTGACTGACGTTTCCATTACATCCAGGCTGCTTACATTGGAAATCCAAGCTAAACACGAACGCAGAATGATAATTTAACTTCATAATTACCATGCAGAGCCCAGGCTCTCAAACACGACTCCTATCATCACCCAGAGTTACATAAAGTCAGTGAACTTCTTTACATTTCACACTCACAGCCATGAGCACCTGTAAACACGTTCGCACCTGAAGACGATAACACTGAAGCAGTAGATCTGAAGATAAATGGGATTTAAAATACCGTTTGGCATTTCTCCCTGCGGTATGTTCTCATGCAGCTTAAAAACCTGTAATCACAGCCATGTTCGTACAAAATATTAAAGTGGGGCTAATACATATTTTAAGCCAGATATTTTTCGTTTTTCATCGCTTTTCGGCTGCTGAAAACACTTTTTTCCAGACCAGAAAATGTGTCACACTTCTAAAAACCGACAAGAACATTGTCAAACTACACATGTAACGACATTATTGGAGTTATTTGATTGAGATTTAGAACAGCTGTCTATCTACAACATAAAAAGTCACTCCCAACTATGGAGATTCAAGTTTGTAGCACATTGTCTATATTTGTCTTTGAATGTGTGGTCTGTTAATCCTTATTTTCTGAACCCAATCATAAACAAATATATTGTTCTCTTTTACCTCCGTCTGTAGGCTATTCAGGCTCTAAATCAAGTTCTTTCACTTTAAAAAGCAGCTCGACCTTGTAGCTCGTGTCCCTGCCAATCATTGTGACCCAGAATAGCGGACCCCTTCTTGTTTTCAGTAGCCCCCTTTGTGAACATTGTGTTTGAATTCCAGCTTAAAAAGCACCAGAAGCACTTGTTGTTTGCTGTGTGACCGCACATATTGCAGCCTTACCGTCAATCCCTCTCTGAGATGAAGCGTGACCTTTGATCCCACAACACGCCCCCGGCTTTCAGACCGCTGCAACTCAAAAACCCCGAAGACTGGGGAGTCCTTGTCAGTCATCGTGTGAAGGCAGCGAACGTGAAAAGTCAAGAATAATACTAATACGTGGCTAAAAACACAATGAAGCAATGCTATTTCTCAAAAAGCAGCAAGCTTCTGCTCACTTGAAAAAAGTGATAAATGAAAGGTCAAGGTAACACAGAGGAATGACTATTTTCTTTTATCCAAATGCATTCTCATACTTTATTCGCTGGTCAGAATATGGAAGAAGATTCCATAACACTGTTAAACATTCCACCACAACCATATGTTTAGAATACAAACAACTGTATACTTCACATATCCTTATATTTAGATATGATATTATAATGTTAAGTTATCAAAGCACTAGCTGTGAACTGATGTACATATCAACCACTTGATTGCCCAGCATTTATTCTCCTCACACATCATTTATCACAGTTTCCTGAGAGTCAGAGTCTCTGCCAGGAATCCTGGCCTCTGATAATGAGCATTTTGAAATATGAGCAGCAGAAAACGCTTCTTATCTAGAGAGGCTGTTTGGTTCCCCATTACAGTTTCCTCACTCTATTCTTCATTTCTCAGCACTGCATCTTTTGTTCTGCAAGACCTGACTTTTCAGAATCTGATTTATTGCAAAGGTTATACGAAATGTGTAAGATATGCGATTCTTGGTGGACCTTTATCATATCTTATCAATCCAGGATTGAGATATCAAATATCATTAAAGTATAGTTTTAGTTTCATTTCACACTCTGTTATTTATACTTTGAATTGTATCTTCTGAATTGATCACTGCATTTCTGAATGTCTTTCCGCAGCACCGCAGTCTATTAAATCACAAACAGCTTCGGGTAACAACATGGAAAATCCCTCCTTTCAGACTCCGAGCCCTTCACTGGCAACAGATGTGTTTTTCTTTTTGTTCGTTGGTGCGTTTTGATGTCAGCTGGGGCAGATCAGCCTGCTTTCTCACAAAGTCAGCTGAAGAGCGGTGACTGTCTGGTATCTTTCTGACTCATAGCAGAAAGACCTGAGACTTGGACCCCCCTCTCTAATCTGCAGCCACCCACAGGCTGAAGTCACTCACTCACTCACTCACCCCCCCTCTCCTCTGTGTTACTGTTTTCTTTGCATAGAAACTGTTGCTCTTTGTCTCCTTGTTTCCCTCCTCACATGAGGGAGCTTTCCACTTTGTTTACAACCAAATATACAGACTTTAGGTGAGATCGCTAAAGTAGTCTGAGTGTGGGTGTAAAGGGGGCAACAGTCAGAGTATACTTGGAAACCAACAATACTTTTTAGGTTGTTTTTCATAAAACAAACATCCATTGAAGAAATATTGTCGTTTCCAACATTGTTCAGTACATCGTTTCAGTTGTTATGCAACTAAATTGCGCTGGGAAATCCACTTAGAGCCCTTTTGAGATGTCTGAGCATTCACAGAACTGGACTTCGAAAAAAGAAAGTTTTCGTTCCACGTTGCAGGTGTATTTAGATTTGGGCCACTAAAATACTCAATGAAGGGCAAGCTAAAGAAAAATGCAGTTCTTCACCGTACATGGCAAAAACACTACAACAACCACCAAAGACAGTGCTGCAAATGAAAGTACAGCAAATTGCTAGTTTTGCATTCAACGAAATGCACCTCAAACAAACAGCTGTCTTTTTAAGAATAAATGAAGACTGAAACATAAACACAGACTCTTATGTGTGAGTTGCTTGTTTTGATCAAAACAGAACTCCATCACCTGCTGTGACTCAGAAACTGTGACTAAGCCTGACACCTGTGAAGCAATGAGAACACCTGGTGATGAAGGCCTCAAATTAGGCTTATAGTGACTGATTGTTGTAAACACATCTTATGGCGCATTACCACTTCAGGGCGGAGCGCGGTTTAAGCGTGCCGTGCCCGGCCTGTTTTTGGTTGTGTTTCCACTAGGCGTAGTTCCGGCTAGCGGGTACTTTTTCACACTTTTTCTGGCTCTCCAAAAACGAGCTTCTTTCCGGGCCAACAACCGGGCTGAGTATGCTAAACTAGTGAGAGAATCGCTGGCAACTACAACTAAATGAACATATTTTACCGTGATTTAATTGTAATACACGTTTCAAAATGATGCCGAAGTAACAACATACTGACACCGGTTAGTAAAAACCATGAATTCATGCTTTGACAAGTCTGCAGACAGACGGCAGGCGAAAAACCTTTTAAAATGCGTGTATTCCGAATGGAGATCTGCTAAGCTAACGCAGTATATGCTCCGACCGTCCACACTCACAACAACGGCCTACAGACATAAATAAACCATGACACAGACAGTCTGTGGTTTGTACTTATTTAACTTTTGTCTAGTTTCTGAAAAGATATGAGAAGCTCTGAGGGCTAACAGCTAACGGCTGATGTTGGTTTTGTGTTTCGCATTGAAGATTACGTCAGGGCTCTGCCTACACTGCGTTACTATAGTTACTGCCCCAGCTACTTGGAAACGCAGCATAAAGTGAGCCTGGCCTAACAAGGCCTAACGAGGCCTAGCCATGCCGTACTAAGCCGAGCGAGGCCCTGCAGTGGAAAAGCGCCATTAGTGTTGGTGTAACAGCCCCTATAGTAATACCAATACCAAAATGATATTATAGGTTGTATACTCTGAATCACTTGTCCAAAAGAAAGACAACTTTTTGTGTAATGAATATCCTTCCCGGGAAATTAGTAGGCAATTTTTCACCCCTTATGGGTAATGGAGGTCAGTATTTCAATACCACGAAATCCTTGTTTAGGGTACACAAAAAGAGGCCCGGTCACCAATACTGACTCTCAAGGTTTCTCCTTTACATCCCAACTGGCATTTGAAATGATGCTTGCAAGAAAGTTGTTGATGAGATTATGTTTTATGAAGAATGCTCGTTAGCTAAAGATCAGGTACAGTTACAACAGATTTATGAGCACTGGTCAGTGAAGTAAGGTCAGTGCAGTGAGGATGGCTTATCACTGATGCCGCCTCACTAACACGCCGTGATGGCTGTTATCTGTCTGAGCTGTCAGAAACAAGGTCTGAACACATCTTTATCAGACTTCCCCTCACCACACTGGCTCCTGCAGCTAGACTCCTGGATGTTTGTCCTTGTTTGTTGGCAGACATTTCATCTTGCTCTTGAGTCCAGACATCGAGGCAGATGAATCACTGATGGCATCATCGCCAGCCGAGAAAACGATAGAAGATTACTCACCTCGACTTAAATACACCTGGACATTTTCTGCTCAATCTATTCTCTTAGTTCATGGAAAGCGCATTACCATTGTGGGGTCTACTTTCTTATTCATGAAATGTATTTGTGGGGAAATTCTGTTTCTTTTTGAGAGAGCAGCTGAAAAGTGCAGATGTTTGGTATTCTCAGGATTACATGACTGATCACCACCTACGTTTTGAGAGTAAAGACGTTCGGGGTTTGTGGCAAACTGTTTCTTAACAGGTGACATTTGTCTCGTATAATAGGTAACACACACACAGTTTATTAACCTCACTGTGACACTGAATTCAGGACATGGGATAGAATTCCCAATTTGCCTGGAATTCCTCAAGATTACTCAAAAAGGAACCAATCGGAAATGCAAAGTTTTTAAAAGCAGTAGTATTGTCCAGAAATGCTTTAATGCATTCAACGTAAAATGTGGAATTGACATCAAGCAGTTTTTTGTGACTTGGGCTGTAATGAATAACAGCACATTCCTCTAATGCCAGTGATAAGCTTTTGTTTTTAATTGTTTGAATATTTACTTTGATCCAATGATGTCTCTAAGATTTGGTCTTGATGCTGCTGCCTCTGAAACATCTCCTCCCGTCAAGGCCACACAAGAAAAGTGTTTTTAAAGTGCGACAGTGAGAGAAACCACACTAGTGAGGAGGAGGACTTAACCGGAGTGTGTTAATTTGTATTTGGAGTTGTGATTTCTGAGGGGAGGGCTGGATTAGAAAAGCGGTGGTCCACAGAGAGACACGCGGAGTCGGATTTCAGTTTTGCGAGGGCCCCTTGAGTCCGAATCACTGAAGCTGCCTTTGTTTGACTGTGAACCAGAAAGAGAGAGAGAGAGGAGGAGGAGAGTGTGAGGCTTTTAGTTTGGAGTGAGTGAGCGGGGCAGGCAGAGTGAGCTCCATCTCTCTCTCTTACCAGGGCTATCACACATGAACAGGACAACTTTAGTTTGGATCTAAGCTTACCGTCACTGAAGATGACTTCACGGTAAATGAAAGGCACTTTGTTCCCAATCAAAAAGTAGTTTTAAGTCAGTTTCCTAACTCTTTTTTTGTTTTTCTTTACAGCATTCCTCCCTGGTTCTTTGGAATATTTCTGCTAGTGCTCCGGTTCTGCAGCCATCGCTCCTCCGCTCAGCTGTTGGAAGGTATGTGCTCTCTGCGTTTGTCTCTTATTGCTGGATCATGTGTTTCTTCTTCTGCTGTTGGAGAACTTTCTGCTGGCTCAGGAGTTTGACTGCTGAATATGAATGAATGGTGAAACTGTTTCGCTCTGCTCCTGGAAACTAAATGTGTTACACAAGATGATATTTTGAGAAAGATGCTTTCATTACGGCAAGACTGGCGTGCTTTTACAGGAGGACCATAACTCAATGAATGTTCAGTTACTTTTCAATGTATTTAGAGGAATGTTAAAGTAGGGTTGTTCTTGCTTACGATTCATTGAGAAAGGCAAACCAAGTACTCTATTTACTCATTATTTAGTAGCAGAAAGTAGACAAACATTTAGTCCCTATGGTGTGATATTGAAACAATAACAACATTTGGACGTTTCGACTCTCAACTGACATGAGGATAATAAGTCAAGTGGCAACATGCTCCAGACCATGGGAAAGTCTTAAGGGGTTTTAAGTCTGTATTTTGAGGGTAGATGCATTAGACCCCCATTTGATAAGATCAGTTGATCCCATGGGATGCTTAATGTCGGATTGGTCTAGGTCCAAAGTCTCTGTTTATACTGGGAGTATAACACTGAAACATGGCAACCCCCAACCTGTTCTAATTTTTGGGAGCCATTGTTTTTAGATGATCTTGATGACCTTTAAAACCCATGAGAAAGATACCTGCCGGCCTCTCTGCTCTATGATGTTTTCAATTATATCTTGACTGATGTTTTCTCAG
Source organism: Gymnodraco acuticeps (assembly GCF_902827175.1). Classification (NCBI taxonomy): domain Eukaryota; kingdom Metazoa; phylum Chordata; class Actinopteri; order Perciformes; family Bathydraconidae; genus Gymnodraco; species Gymnodraco acuticeps. The sequence continues at coordinate 606,556 of NW_022992223.1, read as the reverse complement.
AGTCCCTGCGGAGCTTTGAAGTCTGTTTGCACAGCTTAAATCTACATTTTCTCCATGATGAATGGATCAATCAGGATTCTTCAACATGGTCCCAATTAGAGCAAAAAAGAACTTCTCTTTTCCATTGCAATTGGAAACAGACAAAACCTCACAACGTGCACGCTGACAGACAGGCAATAGTAAAGATTGATGTCATGCTACTGAGTGTGTTGGAAAGTGCTTGTCTGAGAAGAAGTTCAATGTCAACTAAGTTATTGCATCATTTTCATTAGTTTTCATGCTGGCTTTCAGACAAGTCTAATATGCATCACTGCTTTCGTCAGTGTGCTGGAATCCAGTTTGGTATTTGTGTGTGTGTGTGTGTGTGTGTGTGTGTGTGGTGTTGTGTGTGTGTGTGTGTGTGTGTGTGTGTGTGTGTGTGTGGTGTGTGTGTGTGTGTGTGTGTGTGTGTGTGTTGTGTGTGTGTGTGTGTGTGTTGTGTGTGTGTGTGTGTGTGTGTGTGTGTGTGTGTGTGTGTGTGTGTGTGTGTGTGTGTGTGTGTGTGTGTGTGTGTGTGTGTGTGTGTGTGTGTGTGTGTGTGTGTGTGTGTGTGTGTGTGTGTGTGTGTTGTGTGTGTGTGTGTGTGGGGGGTGGGTGTGTGTCTTGACCTATGATCACCACAAGGAGCTCCATGTCACAAAAGCAGCATTGTGTGGGCCCGGTGAAATAATTGCGGGGTCTCTTTAGCTAATGTGGCCCCATGGAGCTTAATTGTGTGAGAGTCTGACATCTTGAATTAAACACAACTTTGGCTCAGAATGTGAAACCGCTTAGCCATAAAACCCTGTCCCCAATTATGATACAGAGGGAAATATGATCTTGTAGGAATGAGTATTTACTCAAAAGTGGTTGAAGAAGTAAATGTTTGCAGAACAGCACAACTTGATGATGGATGTGTGTGAGGAGGTGGAGCTCAGTTCATGTAGTCTGACTAAAGAAATGTTTTTAAGGGTGATTTTACGGTCCAGCTTGCTCCACTGTTGATCCTGCAGAGGCTGTTTGTGCTTTTGCCATGTTCATAATCCTCTGCCATGATTCACTTTTTCAAGAGGAGGGGAAAAAGAGTGTGTGTTTGCATGCATGCTGGGTTACTTGCCAAAGAGAGAGAGAGTAAGAGAGCACCAGGGACAAATATTTCCAGCTGTAAATATTCTTGAAAACAGAGCTGTCGCCGTGGCAACATTCACATTTCTGTGCACGATTGTTGAAATATAGCGCATATAATCCTTTCCCTTTGTGGGAAATAGTGTATTCAGCCACTTTCAGCTGTTACTGTGTGTGTGTGTGTGTGTGTGTGTGTGTGTGTGTGTGTGTGTGTGTGTGTGTGTGTGTGTGTGTGTGTGTGTGTGTGTGTGTGTGTGTGTGTGTGTGTGTGTGTGTGTGTGTGTGTGTGTGTGTGTGTGTGTGTGGTGTGTGTGTGTGTGTGTGTGTGTGTGTGTGTGTGTGTGTGTGTGTGTGTGTGTGTGTGTGTGTGTGTGTGTGTGTGTGTGTGTGTGTGTGTGTGTGTGTGTGTGTGTGTGTGTGTGTTGCATCAGAACTAAGAGCTGCCAAAACAAAATACAGATGTTTTGTTTAAAGTCCAAATCTGCCTTTATGCTTGGCTGTATATAAACACCTTAACATATAAGTGGATTATTAAGTAAATTAATCAAGAATAAGAGTTTACAGTCGAATATATTTCAGTAGATGTTAAAAAACAACAACAACAACTTCATAAATTGCATTTAACCCTCCTCTTGTGATGTGAAGGCATCATAATCTTCGCTTTTGTTTTTCATTAACTAATATTACGGAAGAATCATAAAAGCATACTCTGGGTAGTAGCTGCTTTTAATCTTTACTAACGAGCAGCATGTTGAAAGCAGAATTCATTAAAACCTCTTTAGCCTGACATGCTAACTGTGCACACACATGTATACACACACGTATACTGTATACCACACACACCAAACAAAGACGCACATCTGATGTACACATGGTAATTATTCACAAATGATAATGGTTTTAATTATGTTGATGGGACAGCAGGACACAGTGGGCTATTAGGGATAATGAGTGTGATGATGTGAGTCTCAGAGAATGTGGTGATTGGGAGGATAATCATGATGACGAGGAGAATGAGGAAGATGATTGTGATGATGTCCTTGGAGATCACTGAAGAGAATGAAGGGTGTTGCTAGACAAGTAATCACACAGTAAAAAGGGTGAACTTAGACTTAAAAGTGATCAAGATAGGCTTCATGTTCATTGAAAATTGACTTCCAAATTGAAATCGATAATACAAATGACTCGGTAGTATGTGACTGGAAAACCAAATCTGGTCTACCTTCAAAGGACTCATTATTTTCCTGTTTTCTCAGTTGTTTGTTCAGGGAAGGTCAACTGAGTGTGTTTGCTCTTTTTATAACTTCCCCTCCCCCACCTCAAGTTTCTCTGCTTTTTTCCTTCTCGACTTGCAAGCAGGATCATCGTTTAACTTCCACAACGTTTCCTTCAATATTAGTCCTAAATCAACTAAGAAATGAAGCACAGGTCAATATGGGAATAATTGGACATAAGCATAGATGACAGTTGACAGAAAGAAAGAACGAGACAGTAAAACACAATAGGAATGTTGAGATGGTCAAGAGCTCTTCATGAAACTTGGCTTTCTACACCGATATCTTTGTTTTCTATTTAACCCAAAATCCATCTGATAGTAGCATAACACTTCAGCTCTTCTTTTAGATTGTCAGCAGAATGAAGATGACCCTGAGTATAAGAAGTAATGTGTAAAAACCTTTCATTTGTTCTCAATTCCTGACTTAACCAGACTGGCTTGGCTTTAGTTGGATGTAGGTCATCGGGACAGCATGTAAGGTTTTGATTAAAAGTTACATTTTGACTGTAAGATTCTCAGTGCTGTCCAACAGTGATTTCACGAATGAGCAAGAAAAACATTGGAGACTGAAAGTGTGTGGCATTTTCCTATAAACTAATGTCCGGTTTGTTTCCATCTAGCGCATGATGTAACGCACTCGTGAGTCACCTTATACCCAGCAGGAAACAGTCACAACACTGAGCACCAAAGCTGTCACCAATTTAAAAACAACCAAAGGACCTCATGACAACTCGCTTAACATTGGACTGAAGTGGCCAGATGTTTCTCTGCCCATGCAGATGTGTTTATACCATTGACTGTATGATGTATACTCTGCATGTCCATGTGCAAGTGGGCTGTATTATGATGCAATGGTTTAAATAATGTGTAAATCCAAGACACTTAGCAGATGCTCACATGAAAAGTTAACTGTAGGATAGAATACCATAACACAAAATCTATGTTCTCATTTTTGACTATTAGGCTGATGCTTTTATCACGTACAGTGACCGAACATTTCCTGTGTTTGGCTCAAGAATAATGTGGGTACATATTGAAGCTGAGTGAACAGATGGGCTACTTCAAAATTCCCTAATTGACGATATAGCTTTAACTAAAACAATATACAACATTTCCGTGACGTCACGATATCCCTTATGATTTAGGGTTGATTTTTAGCATATTACTTTTTGTATATATGCCCTAACAATGAGTTGAAGCATAGAGAAAGCAAGATGAATGGTTAAGCATGTTTTGGGGGCTCAGACTTTCCTTTTACAAAATAAAGAACAGTCTCTCTTGACAATTTGAATCAGGGTAGAAAAGCCAGGATCTTAGCTAAGCGTAAAACCTTCCTTTTTGATCTGATGTTTCCAAAGACAAACCCCATCATCTCTTGCCATCAAAACAGAGAAGTGAACTAAAAGATGTCCAAAGTGTAAGCCCTGATATCTTTGGATTAGGGCCATTTTAAACCTGAAACATTGATTGGCAGAAAATGTTAACAGATTTATAATTCATCTTCTTTTTCTGCTTTATATTAGTTTGTCTTTAACTGTATTTAAACTTGTTTGTTGCTTCTTGATAGAGTGGCACTAGCTCGTCATGGCGCTGTTCATACTTCCATTTGTCAGCAAGTCTAAACTGATTCCAGATGTGCTGCAGGTTGTTTGTGTTATATAATATCTGCATCCCAGACTATTCCTGTTTACTTCCACTAACTTCTAAATATCGTCCAATTCAACATCCGTTCTCTTTGGCTCCTGATTCATTTCTTTCACTTATAATGAATGCAGTTTGTTGTTGTTTGTGACTTCTTCTGAGTGAGTCATAATCTTGTGGAACTTGATTTGCGTTACAATGTCACAAAAAATATTGCTGTCAGCTTTGATCAGTAAGTCCACTCACGGAACACTTTAAAAGCTGCTCTAGAGTTTCTGGATCTCAATGTTTTATATCTGCTGATAATTTAAAACAAACCCTAAAATAAAAACATGTGCGTTGTCCTGGAGGGTAAACAGGAATCGCTAAATTTACCCTGAACAAAACAAGTCACTATTTTGAGTCCTGGACACAGAGTTGGAGGAGATTAATACGTCTCTTCAAAGCATGACACCAGAAAACAAAAACAGGAAGTATAAAGTGTAAGATGCACAGGGCGGGGAAGAGTGTGTGTGTCTCCAAATGTCACTTTGACCTCTGTCCTTTGTACCCTTATAGTATATTGCTGTCTATTCTATTTGAGTAAAACATGAAGTGGATTTGTAATAATTTATGAATAGATGACAGAAAAGATTCACCATAGTTTTTCCAAAAAGAGAATTCCTGCATCATCAACACACTTTGGTCTCTTGAAATAACACATCTTATCTAAAAGTCAATTACTTTGACCTTATCCTGACATCAGTCACCCCTCATTGAAATCAAAGCGTTGGCCATCAAAGAGCTTTTCACTGAATGTCCTGAACGCCACGTTTGATGTGGATGACTTTTCTCTTTCCATGGCCTTCGAAATAATGTTTGAAGGAAGAGCACTCTGACTCCTTTCTGCTGCTGTTTTGAGTTATGCTGTCTTGAAATGGAACGTCTAGCAGAGGGCTATATGATTCTGTGTTTCCTGTAAATACAGAGAGCTACCGAGGGGATTTGTCATGGATATTTATTACCGTTTACTGTAGCCAACAACACTGACTGTGTGTTATGCCACCCAAATACCAAAGTTGGTTGACCAGGACTCCTCCACCATTCATTACGCTAGCGGAGACATCTTTATATGATCATGTATCTGCATGGGTTTGTTTATCTGTCATTTCGGTTTTTCTTCTTTTGTGTTGCCTTTCATACATGGACTGATTATAAAATAATGGGCTTGATGCTTTTAAAGATCACCCCCCCATCTTCCTTTTTAATTGTCAAGTGCTCATGCAGTAAATACAGAACCGAATGGAACAAACCCCATGTCTTCATTTTTCCAACACGTTTTTTTTAACAACGTTAAGCATCCACACAGGCCGTAGGTCAACTCTGCTGCAGATGTTGTAATTGGTGCATTTACACAGCAAATCTTCGAGGAGCAGGCTTGTTTTTTAAGGATGGCAAATAGTTGTAATACATTCCCCAGACCAGCGAGAAAAAGTGTAATTGAAAACACTTCCTCCCCTGAACACCCACTGAGCAGGGCTACCAGTTTCTCATATAAAGCTGTTTAATGGCCTATCATACACTGTGCCCGTTGATGTTTTGAGAGAGTGTGACGCAGGATGAAAATAAAATTCCTCTCTGTAGCTGAGTGTTGGAACATTACAGCACATAAACATGGTTACAGCTGTAAAGGGCATGGCACAGTGCACCCTGTGTACTATGAGGGCATTTGACTGTATAAAATGATATAACATATGAGCTTTCCTGCATTCCTTTGGGTAATACCGCCAAGTTGTCGTCAGATGGGATTAGAAGTGCATCAAAACTGCAATTTACTGTAATTTAAAGTGGAATGCATTAGTGTGTTTGTTTTTCTGGGAGTGGCCCGGTTTCCTGGCTTCTGCACCACAGAAGCTCGATGGGTGAAAACATGTCTGGAAAGTGTCCGTCAGGTCGGGAAGACGGGTTAGAAACAAGCAGGTGTCTGTTAGGGAGACCACAGAGAGAGAAGACATACCCCCGTCATACAGCAACTCAGCATCTGACTTGATAATGAGGTGGTGGAGTGCAGGGCTGCTGTGTGTGGCACTCAAATGTTAATGCAGTTCAAAAAGTGTGTTCATCGTATAATTAATATAAAGGAGTTGCACATAGTTTGAATGGAGCACATTGCTACTTGTGTTGCCATGGAATAGCGCTCCTCTAACGAAAGCTTACATTTTCACTCGACTACCTTTGCCCACTATTATTGACCTCTGGTTGTTTGATCAGTGTGTTGCATCTAACCAGGAAGTTAGTGTCAAAGATAAGGAAGTGTTCCTCCCTGTTGCTACTTGACCAAAGGTAACACTTTATTTCAACTTGGACAATCTTTATTAGACGTAGACCTGCAAAGCTGCAGCATCTCATTTGGAAACCAAAGGGTAGGACAGGGTTGCGTTATCGTGTAAGGGCATGCCAGTTTATCTAGGTCCTCATTTTTTATGTTGAATGGCTTGAGAACACTTAAAACTGGGTTTAGATAGCGTATCTGTGCAAACACTAACGTCTGCCTAAAGCAGGTTTCTAACAATGGTAAGTCGTCCCAACCTTGACCCCGTGAAAGGCTCTGGTTTTGTCCCGTGTCCATCTGATTGATGACTTCTGGTCATCAGCAAACAAAAGAACATACTTCAAAGACAGTGTCGTGTGCAAACTTTGCACCACAGACTCACTTTTGAATTTACCTTTATTTCTTGTTTCCATACAACCTGAAATGCAGGATATGGCATGTAAGAAAAAACATGGTTGCTATTAATTTTTGATGTACCCTTTATCTTTTGCATCTTTAAGTGTATAAAGGGGTAGAGCAGTACCGGAAGTGACAGAAAGATTCCCGGAAAAGCATCTGTAGATTGTTTCCCAGTGGGAGGTGGGATTAGTGTTGGTGTTTTTGGGGCGTGTGTGTGTGTCCCTGTGTGTGTGTCCCTGTTTGTGTGTGCACTCAGCTGGTCTGCAGCTGCGTTGTTTTTGAACACACTGTCAACCCACTTCCTGAAAATCCCACCATGGTCTCAGTCAATATCAACAAACATCTGCATTTGACCATTCTCTTGTTTCTGTTTGATGACCGTATTTTTCGTTACCCTTCTTCATGTGTCATTGCCTGAATTGATGTATGTGCTGTTTATCTGATCTTATTGTGTCAGTAATGACCTGTCTCGCTGTCGTTTATATACTTCCATTACTTCAAAACCACCTTTCCACCAACACATAAAGAAATCCCTCAGTGGTGGAAAATACTCTCATACTTTGATTAGATAAGACTGTGTTACTGATACTACAGATTACCACACTGCTTTTTTAAAAGTTGTATTTATATCTTTAATTATATAAGACTTGTACAAATAGAGGTGGAAACATGAAAGATATTTTGTGATTTTCTTTAGTAGTGGTGCATCTAATTCGAAGTACACACTCTTGGGTTATCATTTGTTGAATTTGTTCGTAAAATGTTTCGTACATATTGCTGCAGAAAATCACAGCAATTTGGGATTTTGCAGCAACACATTGCTTTCAAACATAGATTTGACGTTAGTTTGCAAGCTTATTACATGGATTCAAGAAGGCTGCAAAAATAAGCTCAACTGTTAGTCTCGTAAATGAAGTGAACAATCTAGTGACGGTTTCCTAACTTTGTTACGCTCTGAATTGGATTGAGTAGATGGAGGAGTTTGATATGGCTCTGGTTAATATGTGTTGGAATAGGGATGAGTTCTGACGTAATGACGTGTCCTGAGCTGTTGAGGTCTCAATTATACTTGTCCAATGTTTGGAATAAAAAGACTCTTTAAAATGGACACATGGTGTCCCGAAGGGATCCTAAATATCCATCCTTCAGCTTCATTGTTTATGAGAGAAAGTGTTTTGGGTGTTTTTCATTGCCCCGCTCTTTTTCATCACTGTCAAAGTTGGACTTCAGCCTGAGATGAATCTGAAAGACTCTAATGAGCAAACGTGGCCAAAGATGTGATTTTGATTATATCCCACTTTGTAAACAAAAGTGTGATTTAAAACAGAAATCTTTATTAGTGGATTGAGTAGATGGAGGAGTTTGATATGGCTCTGGTTAATATGTGTTGGAATAGGGATAAGTTCTGACGTAATGACGTGTCCTGAGCTGTTGAGGTCTCAAGTATACTTGTCCAATGTTTGGAATAAAAAGACTCTTTAGCAAAACGTGGCCAGAGATGTGATTTTGATTATATCGCACTTTGTGAGTCTGAGTCCCTCACCCTGTTCCAGTCCCGCCTCAAAACCCACCTCTTCAACTCTTTATCTATAAAGCCCCCCCCCCCTCTTAATCAACTTCCTCCTGACTGCTTTTCTGTTGTGTTTTGTTTATTTTTGGCTTTGTCTCTGTTTTTTGTTTTGTTTGTATACCCCCCCTCCCAAATGTAAAGCGTCTTTGGGTCCAGAAAAGCGCTATATAAAATTAATATATTATTATTATTATTTGTAAACAAAAGTGTGATTTAAAACAGAAATCTCAGATTAGTGTGTCTTCTCATTGCAGACTGTAATATGTTGATGATGGAGATCAAACTTGTTGGTCCAGTTTTGTTGCACCCTTACTTTATTAAAAAATGGAAAGTTTCACATTTGTTTAAATGAGAACCAGGTTTGTATGTTAAAGTTGACCAGCAACAAAGTGATATCTTAAAAATGTGTTTATTTTGTGGTTTGATTCCCACAGACTTTGTTAATATTGAAATCGACAAATAATGTGGAAGAGATGTTATCAGGCTGGTCTTGTTTTCTCAAACAATGGGTAAACAGAGCAAGTGTACATCTGAGTAGCTGTGCCTGTTTCATGCTTTTTCATCATGCCTTTAAATAATGGAGTCCTTCAAATGTTATTTTATGTGAGTAAGAGCTCTTCTTCTTCTACTCCTTCTTTAGTACTTGGTTGAACGATGCTGTCGTCAGTCCATCCATCAGACCCTGAAGCTTTTCGCAGCCCCTTTTGAAAAGAGTAGAAAGAAAAACGGATCCTTTTTCCAAAAAGCTTTCAAATGTGAGAGTTCGTTCAACCCCTATTCAGCCTCTGCAAACAGCACTGATGTACTAGATGTACTAGACTCAAAACTAAGATTCATTTGGATCAGGATGAAGTCATCCAATTCGAGTCAGATGGACGAAGACCACCCTATGTGCTTTTTTAATGGCCTCTTTTATCAAAGTGTAGAGACAAACAAATCTGTTTCCAACCTCCCAATGATACAAGAGCTTAGTTCAGTCCTTATTTAGTCAATGCTTTCCAAAAAATGCGTTTATCTTTCTGTTGCAGCGGCTTATTTCCAGCATCCCAGAGTCATTGTGACTCTTATCGGACAGTGGCATTTAGGAACTGACATAATCAGCAGAATGTAGCTGTTTATTTACCATAAGTGGTCCTGGTTTCAAGTCATTTGCTTTCCCAAAATCTGCTAATAACTGCTACTTCCCTCGTGGTTCTGTCGTACCAATAAAACGTGATTGAAACTTGGCAGCGTAGTCGAGCTGTAGGCTGTGGTTTTTATGGAAATCATGGTGGTTAGAAGCTTGTATCTGGCAAACAGACACATGATTTGAACTGCTATGAAACACTGGTAGAATTGACCGTGGTTTATCTGGTGGGCACAGGGTTTTCTCTGGTAGGGAGACAGTTGTAAACTAGTCAACTCCAATATGCTTTATTCTTTAATCCATAACAGATTTACAATTTCGTTTTTGGCACCCTATATATTTCTAATCTGATGCTCTATATCTAAGGCCTCTTCCATCGATGCATGTATGTAATCCTGCCAAAAGACTTCTGGCGCTGTATTGTGTTTGTCAAGCAGTCCTTGTATGTATAAATGTATGGTCTACTCTACGATACACACTTTCCCGAAGCCTCTGCTTACAAACGACCTTCTAAATCAGCTTGCAGTTTTGTCTCATTGCATTTGAACCCTGGCATCCTCAGCAAAGTTCCTCAGCTTATTCAAACCTGGCAACCTGGCCTAAAGGAAGAGAATCAATTTGATGTGATTTAGTTTTTGCCTGAGGAGATTTTCTGTGTTCTGCAGGAAACCCTGGATTTGATAACTCTCCACTGGCAGCAGATATGAAATATAAACTCTGGTTCAATTTCCTCTCCACAAATAACACACACTGGACAATCGCTTTTGAAGCAACCTTCTACTGATTGTGAACACAATATTAAATAGGCCTGATTTTGCATGTATTTTAGATGTTAAATCAGAAGCATTTATACTTAACACTCAAGCTGATATATTTAAAGACTGTAATCATTGCAGCAATTTAAGACACTTTGTATTAGGAAGAGCTACTGAGAGGAAGCAGTTTTATCTCCGTGGTTGCTGGGATTTGCGGTTTAATAGGATAGGATAATTTATAGATATGTAAGATTGACTGTAAATGCAGGATGCAGCCAAATGTTTGCACATACAACTAGCAGGCTGTATTATTAATTTGACAAGACATTGCATGTACTTTAGTGGTAAACTCAGCAGCGTTGATCTCACTCCCACAGAAGACGTTTTTGATGGCAAGCTTTTAAAACAGCTCACCCCTGCTCTGATATGAAGTCCGCTGAGGGCTTCAAGACCTTCAGTAAAGTTTCCAACAGATGATGCAATGTAGATGTAATGGTCTGGAACAAGAAGAGGGGGACAGGCTGTAATACGGTTATTACTATTATTACAGCCTTGGATTGTCTTGTAACCCTGGAGCTCTGAAGTGAACATGTTTTCTGTCAGGATTATGACCGATGTCTTCACTCATTTATCATGGGAAACTGTGGTTTCAGAAACATGCTTCTATATGTTCATCGAGCAGCAACCGTCAACTATAACTGAAGAAAGTAAGAAGATGTGAATTGTATGACATGTATGCAACTAAAATGTTCACTCTATTCAACTGAACTCTCAGCATCTTGAGTATTTCTTAACGTTAAGGACATCCCCAAATATCCCAGGTGTTTTGGTTTTACTTGCATTAGCCACTCCTTTTCATTGTCCGTAAAAAGAAAAAGGGATGGAATCGATTTAGTTTGTAAGAGTTTTTGGAAACGGTTTTAATTGAAGCAGAAATGGCTAACGACAAAACATCTCCAAAGCTAAAGCGCTAGCTGATGTCACAATGAATCAAATGAGAGAGATTGATTAAGGACATCCTGATTATCAGATTTGTATGTTTAGGGAATGAGATCATGCTGTTCTCTATCCCCCGGATGAGGAAATGAGCTGCAGGTCAGATGTTCAGGATCAAAGAGGCTGTCAGGCTGCCAGCAGGTACTTGGTGGAGCTTTTTACGGATGCTAACAGCTAGGTACAACCTCCTCCTCATTGGATGACGGAGGCCAGCGTCTAAATCTGGAAAGCTTTACACCCATGCAACAAATCACACACTCATACACACATGCGCCTGCAGGCTTAAATCTTTAGACGGGCTTTAAGGTGGAATCGTAACATTTTCCTCTGGATTGGGTTACCTTAACGATCGAAGTAAATCAAGCTGCTCATTTGAGAAAGACTATTTATCATCACAGAGAAGAAAGGGGCTGAGGGTGTTTTCCCAAGCTGAAGAATGACAGGTTTAATTTCATGCACATGTAGAAGTTATAGACCAGTTTGTCGGAGTTGGAACCAATACAAACATTTTCTTTTAACGGGCATGCACCATCAATAGCCATCTTTCTTTTGGTATTGGCTTTTTACTAAGTAACTTAAACTGTAGTTTCATGTCCAATACTTTTTGCTATGGCACCCATACTGTCATTTAGCATTGACTTTCTTGCTTGATAGGCCTCAGCACTTGAAGCTGTTGGTTCTGTAGTCAAACATTTCAATACAATTTGCCGAATGAGAAAGGAGGTGAATCCCAGTCTGCCTTAATGCTCTGCTTTATCATCTGCCTTTTCTCTACTACATCAAATAAAGTGGAGACATCTCTGGAAAGGCAGACCTCGCTGGCTTCTTTCCAGTCTGCCACTCACTCTGAACTGTATACCCAACACAAGAAGTGTGCCTGTAATAACAAAATATTATAGCTTTTAATCCATTTGTTTCACATTTGCTGTAAAAGTGTCAAACAGCTGAAGTGAAGAGAAGAGAACTCAGAGCGTCTCTGATACACAAGTTAAAGATGTTTTCTGTGGAGAAACAGTCTGAATAATGCAGATACAATCATGTTTGAAGCTACTAACCTTGACGTTAAAAACAGTGCTGATGTTTCCATCACGCGGCGCAGCAGATGGAGCAGAGACCGTGGCTATTTTTACGTGTCTTTTATAAACCAAAACCCTTTATTTCACCTCTTCGAATTGACGTTTGAATGTGATTGAAGTTAAAGAAAGAACATGTGGCATAGTCATCCGTTCAAAATCTTTTACAAGGTGAGTAAAAGCTGGCAGATTGAAGTGTTTACCCATGCAGAGTGTTTCTAAATGCCTTTGAATAAGGGTTGTTAATATTTTACCACCTCTCTTTCGTGCATATCTAGCTCTCTGTAATTGAGTCTTTGTTTCTGTTGATTTACACCCACAGTGCTTTCTCTTTTCTCTCCTTCTACCTTCTTCTTGCTTGTCAAATGCAGGCCAAGTTCAACTCATACACCAAGCACAGTCTGAATCCTGCCGATTTTACCTTTGCATCCTTTCTTATAACTCCAGACAACTGAAAAAAAACATGTCTTTTTGTATGATGTCCTTTTGTATGATGTCCTTTTGTATGATGTCCTTTTGTATGATGTCCTTTTGTTGTTCTATTTATGTTTTTATGTTTCATGTGGAACTACTTGAGCAGGTCTCCCTTGGAAAAGAGATCAATGATCTCAATGGGATTTATCTGTATAAATAAAGGTTTGAAATGAAATGAAATGTCCAACTCCTCTGACAAGAAAGATTCAGCAACTCTGTAAATAACATATTCAATAAATGTCATTCTTCTTCCATATGAGGATTCCTAAGAAGCCTCAGTTTTGACCACAATACTTAAAGAGACGAGAGGAATTTGAAGTTGAAGAAGACAAGCCAATGAGCTTGACCTGGCTTTGGCCTGACTCTGATGCTAACAGCTGCTGAGTGTTCCCAGTCGCTGTACAACACCGGGGTCAAGGATCGGGGTCATTGATTTTGACCTAATTCTATAACTAATTAATGTATGTAAAGACAGCTGGTATGCAAGAGGACTTTTCCATGATTTGCTCAGAGGTTTGATGGAGCATTACGTTTTACAGTTGTAATCTGCACCATTCTGGCAGTACATTTGGGGAAAAGGAGTAATTGCTACAGCGTTTTTTCACCGTACTCCTCAGGAGATCACTTGGCAGTCGAGTAGCATAAAAGCAACAGTATACTATCAGACTTAAACGGTAGAGAAGCAGGTTGTAGTTTTTCCTTTATTCCAAGAAATGTTTGCCCTTGGTTCTTGAAATGCAAAGTAGGTCTTTGGCCCCAAGATGTTTTTTCCTGGAAAACCCACCTGTGTTTACCACCAGCAAATATTTGTGAAGTAGCCATAAACTGACTTTGTGTGTACCCTATTGTGGAGAAGTTTAAACCAATATATGGACTAGCACACTACCATTCAGTCATTTAAGGGTGCTAGTTTTGTTGAAATTGCAATGTGTGGACCATAGCAATAACCAAATTGAAGTATTCAGTTTGGTAGAGATCTCTTTTAAGAATGCTCTATGAAATAGTGGCATATATTTCTGCTGTATAAACATCATTTTGAACTTGAATGAGCACTATAATCTTAAGTCATTTATCATATTCTCATCTGAGTCAGACTCTTTAAACAGTGACCGTCAACCGGCGCCGTGAAAGTGTCCGCACTTTACTCAATGAAAGCATAAACTGGCCGAGGGCCCTTCTGCTGTGACTGTAGAGAATAACTCCCACTGCAGAGCTAAAGCAGATGGTATCACTCGCCCGCCCCCCCCCCCCCCCCCCACCCTCCTTTTATAGGAACAGTTTGGATAAGCTACACAAGTATCTCCTGATGAATACAAACATGCCAAACCTGACAGCAAAGCCTTGGCATTCATCTGTGGAAAGTACAGAAAGGGGATCTTAAGGGACTCCTCTCTGGCTGGAGGAGTTGATGTGGATGAAGATGAAGAGGTCACAGGGTGATGTTCAGATGCAGATGTTTATCCTTCAGTCGCACCTTAGCACATTTGCTGCGGTTAGAGCTTTTCTGGTTTGTTCTGACTCAGCTTTTTTCAATGTTTTCTCTCCTCTGACAGCAGCCATGATGATCCATAGCCATGTGAAAAGGCCCCAGTTGTTCAGTTGATAAAGTGTGAACGAATCTTTTAACATTCCTCTTTTGCTTCTTTCAAATCTATGATTGATCGCATCTGAACTTCTCACATTATCACCTTTCCCCATTCTGTTCTTTTCTCTTGCTCATTCAACTTCAGTTGATAAATCACCAATTCATTCCACTACACTTCTCGTCACCTTTTCACAAAAGAAGCCTTGCCCCTTCCCTCCAGAAGTTATGCGTTGAAGTCTGGACACGGTGGCGGCAAGCTGCCAAAACCATTTTTTTTGTAGTCAGCCCATCATTCTTCTGACACTTTGGTCAGAGTGCAGTTTCTACAGCTGGTTAAACACAGCTTGGGGTAAGCTGAACAACGTGCCGTTTACACGAAGCCGCATGACTTCTGACCTCTGTGGACATCCGCTTCTACCACCAGCCTGAACTGCTTTAATTAACTTGAAGGCGGGGTAAAGGACACTCGCTTCAAAAAGAATATTAGGCATCACTTACAGTGTATATATATTAACAGATCCAAATGGTGATAGTGAATGCTACCTGTGAGTTCAAATACCTAGACTCTCATCATCGTCTCATTTGTTTCCTTAGGAATCTCTTTCCTCTCCGATCCTCTCTAGAAAGACGTGGTTCTGTTGTATTTGGTCCTCTCGTGTTATTTATAATATCGTGAAGAATTCCTACCCAGCAGTTTTCTGTATGCTGACTAGATAAACTAAATAATTGCATCCAACTGTTGAAGACTTTGAGGTTTTCTTCAACAAGCAAACCCCAAATTTGGCATGACACTTTTTGTGAATGTTAAGTTGTTCATAGCCTTTTTGTTTTTGGCTCATGTTTAATAAGACCAATATGTGTTTGGCTCTGCTTTTGGAAACATACCCAATGCAGGGGCTGGAACATGGTGGATCTACATTGATGCAGATATCTTTTTTCGACAGGCAGTGAAGAATGCAGTTTTTTAGCAAAAACACTCACCTCCAAAACTGCATGTAACTCTGATGTTGTGCTTAAAAGTGACCGGAGTTAAGTAAGTTTAAACACATTTAGAAAAAGAAAAACTGCAAATATTCCACTCCACAAAGGTAATAGTGTTCGGTTGCCAAGTTGGTGCCCCATATGTAGATGGTAGATAAGAATTCAAAGGAGCTGTGTGTGTGTGTGTGTGTGTGTGTGTGTGTGTGTGTGTGTGTGTGTGTGTGTGTGTGTGTGTGTGTGTGTGTGTGTGTGTGTGTGTGTGTGTGTGTGTGTGTGTGTGTGTGTGTGTGTGTGTGTGTGTGTGTGTGTGTGTGTGTGTGTGCGTGTGTGTGTGTGTGTGTGTGTGTGTGTGTGTGTGTGTGTGTGTGTGTGTGTGTGTGTGTGTGTGTGTGTGTGTGTGTGTGTGTGTGTGTGTGTGTGTGTGTGTGTGTGTGTGTGTGTGTGTGTGTGTGACAGACAGGAGTAATACTTGGCTCCACCGACCTAACCGTCTGAGATATTTGGCCTTTGGTTCTCTGCAGCCTTGAAGTGAGAGCTTGTACGGACACAGAAAGAAAAGGACCCTTATCAGTGACCCAAGTCCGGTCCATTTTGGCTTATATGGGCACAATCAAGAGCTTTGGTCCAGACTCACGCCAAAACCAACTTCATCAATCAATCAATGTGTATTTATATAGCCCAATATCACAAATGTTACATTTGTCTCAGTGGTCTTCACAGTGTGTACAGAATATCAGTATGACAATACGACACCCATCTGTCCTTACGACCCTCACAATCGTACAAGGAAAAAACTTCCGGAGAAAACCCACAGTTTAAAGGGAACATGGGAGAAACCTCAGGGAGAGCAACAGAGGAGGGATCCCTCTCCCAGGACGGACAGACGTGCAATAGATGCCGTGTGTACATTGAAAAGATAATACATAATACTTCATATCTGCAGGAAAAGCTGGAATTCCTTTATTACTCAGTCAAAAGGTTCCAGTAGTGTGTGTTGTGTTATCTTGCTGCCCGGTTTTAAAAAGTACAGTTTTAAAATGTAGACTGAGAAAAACTACATTTCGCCCTGGGGATTAATAAAGGGTCTTCTTCTTCTTATTCGTAGAAATCGTAACATAAAATGCACGCTATGCATCGAATACATTCTAAATTGTCAGCCCATTCATGTAAAATAGTTTACCATCATGGACATAAAGCCCCCCCTCTCCTGCTGGTATGCTACACTTCCACTGTTGTCATTAGGAAGTCATTAAATGCTCGTCTTCCTCGGTCTGTTGGAGTCGCACTGAGACCTTTGACCTCTGAAACCTACAGCAGCACTGCCATTAAAGCCCAGTGTAGCTTCAGCCTGTTGTTTTTCCAAGACATGTTCAGAGTGTCCAGTGTTCGAAGTGACCTACACAGGAGCTGACGCTAATAGAAGCAGTATGTAATTAAATAGTACAAAAGATAACAAGCGACATGAGTAAATGCCACATAATACTGACATGCTGTGATACAAACAAGTTGCATTCCTTTTAAAATGTATCTAAGATTACTCACAGGATTTGAAAAGGACACAAACAAAAGGATGGGGTTTACTCCCCTGTGGCTCTCCAACAAAAAGGCAACCAGAAGCGGAAAGCTAACTCACAAGATTCTTCTAACCAGGGAAAGCACACATGTCTACCACTAGAGGCCACTAAGTAATAACAAGGAGATAGAAAAGTGTGTTTATTAAAGTGGATGTGTGTGTCAGTTGTAGGAAAGGGAAAATCACGGCTGCTTTTGGGAATTAACAACAAAAGATTTACAGTTCAATTCTGAAATCGACTTAGATTAGAATTGTTTATTCTAAATTTATATATGTATACTGCACACCATCTGATAACTGTTTGCATTTGCACCAAACTGCACGCGATCATAGAGCAGATATCCTCTGCATACATTATGGTACATGAAATGGACAGTAGTCTGAGAGACCACCGGCTGAGACTGAGAAGAAGCTGCTCCGCTCACTGAGAGGCGGTCAGCCCGCTTCCCAACATGGACTTTGGATGAAACACAAGAATGCGCTCTGCTTACCCGCTCAGCCCCCTTTACCCGGTCCAGACCTCACTTTACCTTCACCCATAATGCTCCCTGTGTGTGTGTGTGTGTGTGTGTGTGTGTGTGTGTGTGTGTGTTGGGTGTGTGTGTGTTGTGTGGTGGTGTGTGTGTGTGTGTGGTGTGTGTGTGTGTGTGTTGTGTGTGTGTGTGTGTGTGTGTGTGTGTGTGTGTGTGTTGTGTGTGTGTGGTGTGTGTGTTGTGTGTGTGGTTGTGTGTGTGTGTGTGTGTGTGTGTGTGTGTGTGTGTGTGTGGGTGTGTGTGTGTGGTGTGTGTGGTGTGTGTGTGTGTGTTGTGTGTCCGGGAGCTCTAGAAAGAGACTTTTTTAAAAGCTGCATTAAGCAAGAGTTCTATGTAGTCAACTCCGTGTTGCAGCTTCAAACTTCTATGGTCTCTTTTCGTTAATTATCCACATACAAACTACCATTTTGGTAAACGTTTGGCCACTATGATATCCTTATCCAAGCCACTGACTATTTCCTTAAAAAAATTCCTATCTGATTCTATACAAAGACCAGGTTCTGTTGCATTTGGTCCTCTCGTATTGTGAAAAAAGTCTTCACCAGCAGTTTTGTGTTAGCTGCAGAAAGACTCATGAAATCTTCAATTTTTGAAGATTTCTTGTAAATGTCAGGTTATTGAATAAGCAAAGCCCTCTGGTATTACACATTTTTGGAACTTAAGACTGCTTGTATTTGTTTTTAGCTTTTCAAATCAGACCAAAATGTTTTAAGCTGTACTTAAAATGTTACTTGCATTATCTGTTTTCTGAAAGTAGGAGGAAAGCATATTTAATCCAAGGCCATAACATGGTGGAGATAAATTGATACAGACGTTAATTTTGACCTGTGCAGTATAGCTTAGAACGTATACGCTCTCTCTGTGTCCCCTTGTAAACTACCATTTTGGTATTGGGTTTAGCCACTGGCAAAAAAATCCTTTGGCACAACAAATGAAACAATAGAGCCTCAAGAGGAACATTCTAAGCACTCTATCCAAGCTAGACTCTTAAAACGATGCTTGAAATCCCACCAATCATTAAGAGGAAAAAACAAGTCCAACTTTGTGACAAATGACTCCTTAATCCTGTTGAAGCAAAGCAGTACAGCTTTCATGCTTTGGCCATGAGATTACTCAACAGTGGGAGTTGCCGTCACAATGTTCATTCTGCATCTACACTGCTATAGTCTTGATATTGTTATTGCTCTTCATGGGTGATATTGAGGTATTTCCAGGTCATATAGGATATATAATCCTCACTTGGGATCCCTTCATTATTTATGGACGTGCCAAGTACTTAAGATCTGTTTAAAGTCAACTCCTGCTTATGTGATTGCTTGTATTATTTTCTTAAAAAACAACAGCTGCAGCACTCTTTTTGAAGGCGTCACTATTAAGATCTTAAGTTAACATCTTGGCAACTCTTGGAAGTTTAGCCGCTAAAACTACCATACCTTTATTGTAGCTTGGCTCATATATTTTGAGCTTCATCTTTAGGAGCAGCTTCCTCGCCACCATGACAACAGTGAAGCAGGTGCATAAAACTGTTGTAGTTACTGGAAAATATCTTAAACTACCTCTTTTGGCACCAACTTCATCCCAACCTGCAATTGACTCAATGTTGGAGGTCCAATAAATCATTTGAGTAGACAGAACACTGCGGACTGGACGGTTCTCAACTGCGCCTACAATTCTGTCCGTGAATATCACAAACTAAATCGATGACAAGACCCATAATCTGCGCATGATGCATCTCATCTCCTCACATCTGGGAGTCTCTTTTTGTGGTTTAAGTTCTCCAGCTGGCACCAATAAGATGAGACGGCACTACCTCATGTTGCTGCGGTGGGTACAGCGAGTCATTTCTTGGAGCAGAAATTGGCAGATTGGAGCCGGATATAAGACACTTGTTCACAAAGAGGTGTGTCTGTGTTGCTCCCACTTCATCTCAAAGCAGAATCTCACAAACTGCAAGTGAAATATTCTGGCTGTAACAAGTGTATGGGCAAGAAAAAACTAAGCTTTGTGATTGGACAATTGCAATAAAACATGTTTGGAAACTGTCAGAAAAGCATTGTTTTAGTCTTGCAATGTAACCATAGAGATTTGCATTACTTAGTCTGTGACCACAGCTCTCCTTGTATTATTTATACTGGTTTGGCTACTTTGGAATTTCCCCAAAAGTAATAAAAGTGTAGGACTCGTTTCCCTTTGCCCTAGGAGGTAATTGCGTTTTGTCTTTGTTTGCTATTTTTTCTTCCCATGGAACTAAAGGCTGAATAATCAGACCCCTAGCCCAATGCTGAATGAGTCTCTTCTCTGGGGATCAGAGCTCTGCACTGGGGTTAACCGGGGACATGCAGAGTTTAGTTGAGTCAGTGTTGGCGCTTTGTAGAGCGGCATTACTGAGCCAGCAGCATAATGCGTCAGGGGAAACTAATTGGTTATGAAATCCTGCAGATAGAATTTAGATTTGATTGGTGGTGATGTTGTTGGTAACGCAGACAACATTATCTCCTCCAGACAGTAACACTTGCACATTTCTGTGGTTCAGCAGCAGCATTTGGACTACTTTGTTTATATAACCAACCAACAAGAATGAATGTAAAGCACACCTACTCAGCATCCACTGATTAATGCGTCCTGCAACAACGGAAACACGCTCTTGCGAAACCTAATTTTAAACGACCATTTTTTCAAAGTTCCCAAATGTAGTGATATCATAACCTATTTGCAGGAAATACCCCAAAAACTCCCCCACGGCCAGTCCGCTGGAGACTGATTGGCTCCTTAAATGAGTCCTGCATGTTTGTATAACTGCCATGCACCGATAAGCAAGGTCAAACACAATCTGTTGATAGCTTAGAAAGAGAACAGAGGGGCGGAGAGAGATTAATCCAAATATGAATTAAATTACCTGTGGAAATATGCCTGGCTGTGTCCCAGCTGTGAGGATGGCGAGGTTTGAAACTGCTCATTTATACTCCCGCCGTAAACCATCTGGTTCATTTCATAAGCATTTTTAAATTGAATTTGCTGTAAAAGCCGTTTCCATTTAATGGGATAATCAGATGTTTGGTGTTGACGTTCTGTTGCAAGGCTCTTAGCGCCTGAACTCATGTTGGCTTTATTGAGAAACATGTCCTTCTATTCTATGCTGAAACCACCTGTTTGCACTCCAAAGACCCACACTTATTCAACATTGTACTTTTTTATAGAAGTTCTAATCTCTTGTAAAAACTGTACTCTTTTCTAAAGGTTTTTGTGATTTCACGGCTAACTTGGTTCAAAGGAGCCTAACGTCTCTTTACATTAAGTGAACTTTTTTCACAGAACAAGCCTCTTTTATGCTTCTGCAGTACCATATATACAGTCTATGTGCTGTACATACAAAATCTGCACCAGGTTACTTCCCTCTTTGGAAACCCCCCACTCATGTTAGCTCCAGATATCTATTTGCATTTCTGAGCATATGAAGGACTCCTTTGTAACGGTGCTTCCCAAGGACTACATGTATATTTCTAGGCTGTATTTATAGTGATATTTTGCTGCCCTAACTGCTGATTCAGGCCACACAGACACGCCTCAAAACCTTGACACATAAAATGATTAACAACACTGTCTGGAAGTAATGCATCTGGCCTTTTCTCCTGCAAATCTAACCATCCCTTCCTCCTCACCAACTCAAAAGGAGAGACTCAAAAGGAAAAAACAGCAACAACTCAATAAAAAACATGTCCTGCTCACAGATGAAAATTCAAATCAATCCTTAAGTGAATATTAAAGGAGAACTATGTTGTTGACTTCAGAAATAGAAAATGGCCCACTTGTTGAAACTTGCTATGCTTTATAGGTTAGGGTTATTGTAGAATACATCATTCATTGGTATATTTGTTGGCTGTGATGAGGGCTCTTTTAATACATTTGAGGTATTTTGTATTTACTTGTATCCCTCGGTTCTCTTGGTTAAGGTTTCTAATTCTATGAATGGGACCGTATTGTGTTATTGTATGTCTTGCATTAAAAGAGAAATGCTGACATTCTCATTCCTCTTCATCACAACACTCTTCCTTTTTGCATTGTGAACCCGCCCCTTTAAAACCCTAGGATAGATGTTCCCATACAAATCATCCTTAATGCATCTTCACAGTATTGGGCCCATGTGTTGCTGATATGCTTCAGTTGCTTCAGTAAGGTGCTTGCAACACCATGGAATCTGTTGTTGCCATTAAAAAACAATAAAAGGGTGCAATATCAGCCACAAACTGTCTGTTTTGGATCTTAAAAGCTGCATCAAATTGAACAAATCTGGTAGCTTGCTGACTTTAACACATTATTTATGCAATAGTGTCTTTCTGTGGTAGGAACACAGGCCTCTTTATGAGCATCGCATTCCTAACATACAGGAGGCACATATGCAGGTGCTACCTCATTCCTAAGATATATGATTCTCTCTTTTTGTTCTCCTTCTAATAAGTCCCATAATACAGTTAACACACGCTCAACTTTCTTTCCCCATTTATAAGACTATAAATAAAGACATTGGGACACGTATATCATTCATGGGAGAAAATGTGGTTTACTTCCCTTTCTGCTTTTTTTAATGCATAATGAAAATATACTCTGCCACACTAACGGCTTTACAAATTCATGGTGTTCACAAAGATTATATAAATATACATTTCGAGGGTGGACATTTAAATCGCGAGCATCAGCAGTATAATCTTGCCCTCTTAGGATATACAGGAGATTTGTTTTAATGGCTAAAAACGTACTTACAATGCATTACATTATCTTAATAATAATATTTTGCTTTCCTAGCAAAGTGTCCTAAAGTCAATAAACACATTACTGCAGTGCAAGGGTGCTACGCTAACACGGTCAAGATACATCTCTACCAGTAGACATAATGGAAAAAAGCCTTTTGTTTCTGACATCCCGCTGAACAAATCCCTTAACGTCTGAGTCTTTGCTCACAGTGAGAGCGCACTCCTCTGCTCTTCTTAATGACTGCACGCTCTTTGCTCTTTAGCTCGACACTAACAGAGCAGCTTTGTGTTAACGGGAGGCCTCTAACCTCACCTGGTTTCACACACACACACACACACTTGTGTACGCTCTCGAGTTAAACACACACACTGTGTGGTCTCAGTCATTTACCTCCAGCTTCCTGCGTTTCACTGCAACACATGGCTGACATCACCTCTGTGCTGTCAATCAAACACCAGGAGCCTCTGAAGGAAAGGATGTGAGGACGCTTGTTTTGTCTACCTGAAGAAACATTTTGAAAGAGTTAATCCCTATTTGCAAAACAGGGCAGAATAGAAAGGAAATCCCTTTTTTAAGTGATTATTTATCCAAAGGGATTATTTATTTAAATGTACTCTAACACAGATCTGACAGGAACATCTAGTTGTCTGCTGTAAGCCTCTTTAAAACCCCACAGGTGTGAAGTGACTGGTGTGTTGCATTCAATCTTACCAAACTACAGGCGTGGCATTTTATGTTTAAACCTTTTAATGCAAAAACAGTCGTGCTTAACTATTGCAATACTCATTTCCCAAATGACATATGTTTATGATTCAGTGACATCAAAGCAGCAGTTTGTTTTAATCAAATGTAATTATTTGTAGGCTTGTTGTTTTTGCCAAGTTTTGTTTCCTGTCATGCAAATGTTAGCCGCAGCTTTCCTTGCTGTTGCATTCAGGGACAGACGGACATGTATATTATAAAAGCCTTACATAGAGCACACAACAGGAGATTGACGTGGGCTCAATCGTACATTACACAGACTTTGTGGGAACGACCTCTCAGGGTAAAGTATGTTTAATGTGGCCGCTTTCCCCCTGTGGCATTCAGGTACACTCCATTTTCTCAAACAAACTCCAGATAATTGTAGTAGAATCGGGTCCACACAATGTCAGGAGTTTTCCTTTCACACATGTATCATACAACAGGACTGAAACACATACTTAAAATGCTCTATTTGTATTCTCCCATTAAGCTCCTTCTGATAATGTCTAAATAGTTTCAAGATTGCAGTGCATGTGTGAGGGGCTGGCAAGAAGTAACCGTTTTATGCAAGAAATTCATTGTTTCCATTTTATTGCCATCTTGTTTTAATATTCTCTCCATAGTTCATTAAAAAAATATTGTATTCACAGATGTCAAAACAGGATCACATGGCATTTCGAAGGGTTCACATGATGACGCTGAGATGGGTGTGTGTGTGTGTGTGTGTGTGTGTGTGTGTGTGTGTGTGTGTGTGTGTGTGTGTGTGTGTGTGTGGTGTGTGTGTGTGTGTGTGTGTGTGTGTGTGTGTGTGTGTGTGTGTGGTGTGTGTGTGTGTGTGTGGGTGTGTGTGTGTTGTGTGTGTGTGTGTGTGTGTGTGTGTGGTGTGTGGTGTGTGTGTGTGTGTGTGTGTGTGTGTGTGTGTGTGTGTGTGTGTGTGTGGTGTGATGTGGCGTGACCAGGCGTGACCACAGCCGCAGAGTGTAACCCTGAGGGTTTGCAGCTCTTAAACCTGGATAAAGTTTATGAGCTGTTGGTTCTGTATTGTTGGGCTGAAACAGAGTTTTCTGTACGGCACATGCTGTAATGTGTCGTTATGGATGATTGATGTTTGATAAGCTTCCCTTTACTCAGCCTCTCTTTAGGTTTAACAGCTCATTACAAACTCCAGGACTCCAGGACTCACTGACAGTGTCCTTCATCACAGCATTATTATGACCTTTTTTCTTTTTTCTGATTAGGCCTCAATACCGAATCTTTGCATGTCCAAGTAAAAAGCACCCTATAGCCCAACACTGTAACTGTTATATGGAATACAGCATAGCCAAAGCTGCACCCCCATGCTCCCTGTAATGCAGTGAAAAAAATCATATTTTGAAAAATTATTGATTCGAAAATAATATGATACAGTACTATTACGTCTGGGTGTCTGTGTTTCATTAAAGCTCGGCTCTGTGTGTGTGTGTGTGGAACGAGCCATTTTGTGTGTGTGCGCGAGCGAGAGAGAGAGAGCGCACCGGTACCGGAGATCGTTGTTGTTAGCTTCTGGTGCTAGCGAGCTACGCTAACGGATATAAGGAGTTTTTTCAACAACAAAGTGGAGGAGAGTCCTCTCCTGTCAGACTGAGAGACTCAGTGAGCTAAAGGACTCTCTCAGTGTTATCTCATTGGGTCTCAAACGTTTTGGTCACCATTAATGTAAATAAATTAAAAACAATTATGAAATACTATATGACATTAAAAAATTGATAACGTTTAAAAGGGGAGTGATTTGTAAAATATCCATAAAGAAATAGTAAATCTGTTTACAGTTCTGTGTTGAGAGATGTATCCATACTGTAGATCTCTTCATTTTGCTCTCAAAGTGCACCAGATTGATGCTTTTAACTTCAATATTAAAAATAAATCTTCCCGGGGGAGCTTGCCCCCGGACCCCCCTATGTGAGGTCCACACACCACCTATAAAAATAGCACTTTACCCCTGCTTACACCTATATGCCGTGAGCTGATTATCGTGCCTTCATTGTAACAGTTGCGGGTACACTGTGTGTATGCGTGGGGATTGTTGCAGTAGAACATTCCTCTGTAGCGCCCGGTACATTAATGGGAAACCCTAAATGTTTGAGCACCCTCTATGAAACGTCAAGCTACCCCACAGTACCCCCAAAATAAATCTTTGGCGCCGCCACTGAGCCTGACTATTTGTGTTGGGGGGGGCCCGACTTTTTTTTTTCTCCAAAGGGGGGGCCTGACAGAAAAAGTTTGAGAACCACTGCTTATATCAGTCAAGCTGAGCTTAAAATCACCTGTTCCATTGCAAATGCAGTTTCAGCAAAAGTGCACATTCTGCAGTGGGACGCTATCCATCTGTTGAGCAAGGTGTGTGTGTGTATTGTGCACGTGTGTGTGCTTCATTTACCTCCCCAAGTAAAAAGATGATAGTGGTGCACAAAGAGGGGTGCACAAACAAAGCATTTTCCCTATCGGAGTGCTGTGGTGTTGGTTTCATCAGTTTTCACTCCAGTAGTATTACATTTGTTCTTGTGGCAGTCAGATTTTTTTTTTAAATCATCCAATTTCAGTTCCAGTTAAAGATTGAATGAATGTGCTTTGTATCATTTAGCTTTGTGTTTACCACCCACAATGTCATATCCACATATTTAGAGAAACAGTGATGCAGATCAGTATTCACTAAGTAAAGGTACCAGCTTGGGGTTCATTAGAGTTCCATCCATACATACAGATGTTGTGCCTTCAGTCATTTTTGTTAACAAAGTATTTTTCTAAAAAAAAGGGAAGAGGCCGTAAATGGAAATCTTTGTTACTTTGAAGTGCTGCTGGACATGGCACTGCACTTTCCGCTATGTCAAACAGGCAGTCTGCATTTTGCCATAACAATGTGTCACACAGGGACTTCAGTCAGAGGCTCCCCAAGCACACTGAGGCATTAAAGAAACAGCTCTGCAGTGTGTGATGACTGCTCATTCAGAGAGGAAACAGACACACACACACACACACACACACACACACACACACACACACACACACACACACACACACACACACACACACACACACACACATAATGAAGCTGTTAGTCAAATGTTCTTATGGTGGAATGCTGCAGTTTTCATGTAGAAACAGGAAAACACATTCATCCATCATTAGTGTAGTAATTAACATTTAGCTTCAAAGCAGACTTTTTTGGATTATTTCCTCCTATATAAAAATGTCTTTTGAGTTTTTCAACTTCATGAGTTTTTGTAACTTTCTTTTGTTTGACATTGAAAGAAGTCAGTTGTCTTTGGAAACTAGCATCTTACTTTGCATTGGTCAATTATTCTCTGAAATATCCCAATACATAAAATAAACAGAAATTCAAAAATATTCTCCCTTAAAGTCATATATGAGATTAAACCTGTTGTCACTGAGTTGAACTAATCTCCATGTTTCTTAATGGCCAACGCATCGCGCTCTTCCCAGGAAAAGGGAGTTCCTCCTTCACTAAAGCCAGAGTTATTCCTCAGTGACTCATAGACTTGATCACTTGGCATCGTCTTCACATCCTTCATACACCTTGAAGTTATTACTGTGTGAGCTTCAGGACTGTTTCACTCTACTCCTCTGCTCTTCTATCTCTCTCCTTGCTCCAGTGCAGGTGGCCCTCGGACTCAGCCAAACCTGATTTCACTGAGCAGTCACACCCTCACACAAATTACTCACAAGTTTCTCACAGCTCTCACACTGGGATGTTTTACATTTCCACTGCTCTGCTTTCATCATTCACAGTATTCTTAACATGCGACAATGCATTCGGCCACATTTCTTTTAACAGGATTAGCTTTTTACTCCCAGATGCATGACGCTGCATGTTTCGCAGCAGCAATCGAGTGAAATGTCTTCGTTGTTTTAGACTTTCACTGCTTTTATTCTTTCATAAATCATCAATCCAGCCATTTCATGATCAGATGATTGTTGTGTCGTTGTCATGATGCGAGACGAGCACTGATTTTGCGAAGCTCTCGAGGTTCCCTGCTACTTGAGAACTTGAGAGTGTATCTTAGTTCTCATTCATAACACTCCATTCGATGTCTCACTATGGGATGCGCCTCATCGCGGAGCAAACAGAAGCATCAATCTCATTACGCCAATCCTGATTGGCTGGAGATCTTGACGTCAACGTCAGGGAATCACCCCCTATAAGTAGCTTGCACCACGACGCATGCGTCATTCAAACACCTCTTCTCGCTTCAGAGCACATCTCTACAGTAGCCGGACAAGCTTAACAGTCCACAGACTGAACCCAAATCCAAAACATTTCGGTCGACGGGCGCTCGCCGGCTACTCCTTCTGCTTCGCAAGAAGACGGTAATACTAACACCAGTTAGTATAAAAATCGACCTCGCCGTTTCTTTCCCCGGAAAGTAAGGTAAGGTTTTGATTTTTCTCAAGCTAGCTACGCACCTGTTGCTAGCTAGCTTCCCCTTACTACCGACACCACGGTAGCGAGGACGCTTTTCTTTTTCTCTCTCACGGAGGAGAAAAGGATTAGAAGTATATTGACACACCAGTCAATATTCTTTGAGAACAAAGGACCCACACCGTCCCTTTTTCTCCGGATTAAGGACGGGTTGGTAACACTTTTTCTCTCAACGACGTACCTTTTACGAGCGGGTCCTCTCCACGCCACGAGGCGAACAAGATGGACGCCTCTCCCCCTCACACCAGAGGAGTCAGGGACTCGGAGGCTCGGTCATGCGGCTGCGGGTTGAAGATAGCAGGCACAGACTCACACCAGGTCTGCTCGTCCTGCCTCGGGCTGGAACACGCCCAAGAGGCTATCGACAACCCCGGCTCGTGCGGGCATTGTGCCCGTTTCACCCGAAAGAGCCTCCACCGACGGCTAGCACACCAAGCTAGCTTGTTGGAACAGGACTCCCTCATGTCCACTGATTCGCCGTTTGGCAATCAAGACACGGGGGCGTCCGCCGCAGAGACTGAGCCCCTCACTGTGTCGGTCTGGGGCTCACTAACAGCGGCAGCTGCGGAACCGGGATCCCACGGCGTGTCAGGCTGGGACCCGGTGGCGGCAAGAGACGCGGGAACGGAGCCCCACGCCTCACCAGGCGGGAGCTCCCGGCGAGACCTCACCATGGTCTCGCCCGCGGAGGATGTCCTGGAATTAGACTACATGGAGGACGAAGAGGACACCTCTGAGTTCTTCCAGTCTGATTCGGATGAGCAAGAAGAAGATATCTTCATGTCATCGGCTCAAACGGCAAAGCCAGGAGCGATGGCTGCTCTCCCGGGCGATAGCACACCAGCTTCGCCCTGTCTGAGCATGGACCTGCAGGCCGCGTGTCAGCGCACTGCGTCCAGGCTAGACATCCCGTGGCCCGAAATGGCCAAGGAGACCGCCAGGTCCCGTTACGAGGGGAAACATTCTCCCCAAGCAACGAGGACAAGGAGGCAACTCCTCCCGGTCTTCCCGGAGATGTTGGATGAGGTGTCGGTCTCGTGGAGGGACCGACCCTTTAGCAACAAGGCCCCAATCCAGGGTGCCTCCTCCCTAGACTGCGACGGTATGGAGAGGCTCGGCCTGCTCCGCATACCGCCGATGGAACTGCTGGTGGCAGCCCACCTCCTACCGAGGATGGGCCCGTCACCAAGCAGGAACCCCACGCTGCCAGCGAAGGTGGACCGTTTCCAGTCGACCATGACTGAACGGTCCACAGACATTTGTCTCCGTGTCCAACGCTGCGCCGTCCAGGCCACGGGCAAAACAATGGGGATCATGGTGGTGCAGGAAAGAGCTAGATGGCTCAACCTCACCAACCTCCCAGACCGGGAAAAGGAGGATGTGCTTGACATGTCCATCGTTCCAGAGGGGATTTTCGGCTCCGCTCTTGCCTCCATGCAGAGGAGATGCGAGTCGAAAAAGGAGGACGAGGCCCTCTGCCTCCCTCGAAGGGCCCAGCCGCCGCCTTCGCAGCAGCAGCTCTTCGTCCAAGCTGCCCCGAACCCTGCTCGGTTCAAAATACCGAAAACGCAGAGGTCGCAGTCCGCCCCGAGTCCCCAGCCCAGGCAGGGGAAGAGGGCGAGCTGGCCTAGAAAATCTCCGGTTCCGGCTGCAGCCCAGGCGCAGCCAACCCAGAATTTCGGCCAGCAGTCGAGGAAGAAGAAGCGAGCGGCGTGACAGCCCCTCCTTCTCCCCTCTGTGACAGAGCTGGAAGTCTACGGTTCCCCAGCTCTAAATGTATTCCCGCCGCCTCGAGAGATGCCCCAACACCATCCTCAAGTCCGCATAAACACATGTCACACACTTATTGATTTTTCTGTCATAAAACATTTTCCGCTGACGCATCCAGGCTTCGAGCCAAGGGCGCAGCTCGAAAAAATGAAAAGAAAAACAATAGTCCGTCAACTGTTCCCCTTCTGAGAGCAGCTACGGCCTCTCTCAAAGGGCGGACAATTGACGGGTCTGTGAAGGCACCACCGTCACGCGCATGCGCAGTGCCGGCTGGGGCCGTAAAGGCACCACCGTCACGCGCATGCGCAGTGCCGGCTGGGGCCGTAAAGGCCACCACCGTCACGCGCATGCGCAGTGCCGGCTGGGGCCGTAAAGGCACCACCGTCACGCGCATGCGCAGTGCCGGCTGGGGTCGTGAAGGCACCACCGTCACGCGCATGCGCAGTGCCGGCTGGAGCTGTAAAGGCACCACCGTCATGCGCATGCGCAGTGCCGGCTGGGGTCGTGAAGGCACCACCGTCACGTGCATGCGCAGTGCCGGCTGGAGCTGTAAAGGCACCACCGTCATGCGCATGCGCAGTGCCGGCTGGGGTCGTGAAGGCACCACCGTCACGTGCATGCGCAGTGCCGGCTGGAGCTGTAAGGCACCACCGTCATGCGCATGCGCAGTGCCGGCTGGGGTTGTGAAGGCACCACCGTCACGCGCATGCGCAGTGCCGGCTGGAGCCGTAAGGGCACCACCGACACAGCGCGTGTGGCGGTGGGGATTGTTGAAATGGGGCACCACAGTGCTCAGACACTGGAGGGCCCCATAACACAACAAATAGAGACTCAGAGGGGAAGAGACGTGACATCTCAGCTGGCTCTAACCCCCTAATCCCACCAGGAGCGTCTGCGCTGCGTTGCTCTGCGGCGTTTTTAGCGATCGCGGCCACTCTAGTCAATGGGTGCTATTCCACCAGACACGCTGCGCCGCGCTGCGCTGCGGCTCGAAGCATCCCAGAAGCTCCTCGCCGCAAGGAATTTCTAAAATATAGGATGAATCCTATTTTTGACGCGGCGCAGCGCGGCGCAGGCAGGAAGTGGAATGTTCATCCAACAACTGCGAGGCTGCACACACGACGCTCCACGTCCGCAA
Organism: Gymnodraco acuticeps; assembly: GCF_902827175.1. Taxonomy (NCBI): domain Eukaryota; kingdom Metazoa; phylum Chordata; class Actinopteri; order Perciformes; family Bathydraconidae; genus Gymnodraco; species Gymnodraco acuticeps. The sequence continues at coordinate 576,242 of NW_022992223.1, read as the reverse complement.
CGTTTTGAAACGCGCCTGGTGGGTTAGGACGCAGGAGGAGGTCGCAGCGCGGCGCAGCCGCAGCGCAGACGCTCCTGGTGCGATTAGGGGGTAAGGAGCATACAGCGGGAGATGCTCACGACATCTGCTTGGGTTTCTCAAGACAGTTACACGGAGCTACAGACTCCAAGTCACCGTCGCCCCCCCCTCGCTTCTCGGGCTATCTGTATTCACAAGCCCGGTGAGAGTCAACCCGTATTCTGGAGAGAGAGATTCTCTCTCTCCTAGAAAGGAGGATTTTATCTATAATGCCCGCCGAGCAGAGTCAGATTACGCAGACAAATGTCCTCGTAAAGCACCTGTTCAACATGGGTCTCATAATAAAACTAAACCCCGTGCGCCACGGCGTGCGGAGAGTATTGGTTATTATGAAATGCGTAGTGGCACTACGCCACTGGCCGCACCCGACTTTTCTAGTACGGGGCGCGCCTACGGGTGCTGTCCTTTCACGCATGTCTGACAGGCTGATAGGGTATTTACGAAGGTCGCCCGGTGAGGGGTCTCTGGAGCAGAGACCTCCAGCGGGCGCACGTAAATCACCCGGAGCTTTTAGCGGTGTTCCCCACCCTAAAACGCTTTCTGCCTTCTCTCAGAGGACACCATGTCCTCGTGAGGACAGACAACATGACCACGGTATCGTGTATGAACCGCCAAGGGAGGTTGCGTTGTCTCCAGTCACACACACTGGCACACAAACTGATCCCTTGGAGCGGCAGACGTCTCCTCTCTCTGAGAGCGACGCATGTACCAGGAATGATGTACCTCGAGACAGAACTACTGTCCAGAGGTGCACCACTCTATGCAGACTGGACTCCACATCCAAGGATCGTGAGTCCGCTGTGGGTGCGTTACGGCAGAGCCGCGTTAAATCTGTTCGCATAAAGAGAAAATGCTCAATGACAGCTGTTCTCTTTAATGCACGATTTAAACGCACCGTTAGGCGTGGACGCACTCGTACACGATTGGCCTCCGGGTCTTCTGTACGTGTTCCCACCCCTGGCTCTGATACCCCCAACTCTGGCCAGAGTGAAGGAGCAACGCCACACACTTATCCTGATGGCTCCGCCCTAGCCCGCAACGTACGGGCTGGCTGAGATATATCAGCTGTTGTGCGGGCAGCCATGGCAGCCCCCACTACGCAGGGACAGATTGTCTCAGGCGGGGGGGGCGATCCTTCACCCACGCCCAGAGTGCGGGGCACTATGGGCCTGACCCGTGAGTGGTACAATCTGAATACAGTGGGACTCCCTCAGAAGGTGATAAACACTATTCAGAGTGCGAGAGATTTCTCCACCAGGTGTCTTTATGACTGTAAGTGGAGGGTGTTTGAGGAGTGATGCCTTCAAGAAGGACACATCTCCTTTCAATGTCCTGTCGGGGTGATTTTATCATTTCTACAGGACTTGATCGATAAACACAGAGCTTTCTCCACGATCAAGGTGTACCTGGCTGCTATTGCTGCATGCCATGTGGGCTTTGAGGGTAAGACGGCAAGCCAACATCCTTTGGTCTGCCGTTTTATGAAGGGAGCTCGCAGGCTCCTCCCTGTCTCCAGGTCACTGGTGCCCTTATGGGACTTGGCAGTGGTTTTAAATGGGCTCAGAATGACCCCATTTGAACCCCTGGAAGGAGCTGACATGAAACATCTGTCACTCAAGACAGTGCTGTTACTGGCCCTGGCATCCGCCAAGCGGGTCAGTGATATTCATGCTCTGTCTGTACATCCTTCATGCACTCAGTTCGCCCCAGGGCAAACGAGAGTGTTGTTGAAGCCCAACCCTGCCTTTACACCAAAGGTGGTTGGTTCGTGTACCCCAATTGACATTGAGGCATTTCCTCCGCCGCTGGTTTCCTCCGGGGAACAGCAGCAGGATCTGTTGTGTCCAGTCCGTGCTTTACGCACATATATGGACAGATCAAAGGAGCTTCGTCTTAATGACCAACTCTTTGTGTCCTGGGCTAACCCTCACAAGGGCAAGCCTGTTACTAAGCAACGGCTCTCCCACTGGATTGTGGAGGCAATTGCTTTGGCCTATACGAGTCAGAGTTTGCAAGCACCTTCGGGTCTGCGGGCTCACTCGACTTGGGGCCTGGCTACATCCTGCTCTTTGTTCAAGGGTGTTTCCATCCAAGACATCTGTGCAGCGGCGAGCTGGTCCTCGCCGCTCACTTTTGTCCGCTTTTACAGGCTAGACGTCTCCGCTCCAAGCATGGCCCGAGCAGTGCTGGGCACCTTGTTGAGTCGGGACTCTACCTGTTAAGTTCTGGTTGGTTGGTGATTTTTGAGATAAGCTCGTCTGGCAATACGGGAGCTACAATTTCCCATAGTGAGACATCGAACGGAGTGTTATGAATGAGAACTATAGGTTACTTACGTAACCCCAGTTCTCAGAGTAACATGAAGTGAGATGTCTCAACAGACGGCCCTCCTTGCTATGGTGAAGCGAGAAGAGGTGCTTATTTTGAATGACGCATGCGTCGTGGCGCAAGCTACTTATAGGGGGTGATTCCCTGACGTCAAGATCACCAGCCAATCAGGATTGGCGTAATGAGATTGATGCTTCTGTTTGCTCCGCGATGAGGCGCATTCCATAGTGAGACATCTCACTTCATGTTACTCTGAGAACTGGGGTTACGTAAGTAACCTATAGTTTCCATGGCGATGTGTCCAGCTGTTAGTCTCTGACCCAGAGGAGGAACATCTGCAGTGAAGTCACTTTCGGGCACAGACGGCGGGAAGTGACAGGCTGAGCTGTGGGAATGTTTGGCAGGTCTTTCCCTCTGACAACACAGAAAGTATAGCGTCTAGAGGACAGGCAGCCGGGGAACCATCAATGTCTGATTCAGATATTCTCTGGATTCAGAAATGGGTCAAAGAGTATTTGGAAAATATTTCTTACTGCTTGTTTTAGCTGAGATGTCACTGTATCCTCTTAATTAAATCAGTGCCTGGTGGTCTATTACATTCCTCTTAAGAGAGCAATACAAACTCAATGCTTTTGCTGAAACCTGCGGAACTTCCTTGGAGTTGTTTTTTTTACCTCCAGTATTTATGACTTATAGTATGTCTTTTTAATCACAATCACTTCCCGATTTTTGCTTTACTTGTTTGTAAATCAGGCTACTGTGAGACCACACTGAACCTGGACAACATGAAGAAATCAGTTTTTGCTAAAGACCGCTGCTTATATATGGTGCATTTGGGCACAGTTTGCTCGCACATCACCTGACTGTTAACAGGGTTGCAGATTGAGCCTAGTTTTATTTTATGTTTTGCAATTGTGAGGGTTGTATAGCCACATGATGGCCTCCTATATGTTAATAATAATTCAGTTAGTATCAGTGATTTTAAACAACCGTTTGTGAAGTGAAAGTACTTTATTAGAGAAGCTGTAACAATATGTTGATTCCAACACAGGAGAGACTGGATTGTTCTCTGCAATTAGCTGGAAAACATATGCCAAAAACAAATATGAGCAATGTTTTCGAAGCTTATCAGTACTGACAATTTTGTGAGTTCAGCTTCAGTGGTGTTTGCACAGCAGGGAAGTATAGGTTGCACTTCTTTTTTTTATTTAATTGCCACAGTCTGTAGGGGTTTCAATCCAATTAATGCACGGGGAAAAGAGTGTGCCTCTCTTCCGCTCGGGAGCCTGACTAACCACACACACACACACACAGACGCACAAAACGCCCATTTAAGTCTTGCTGTTTCAACTCTCTCTTTTCCCCCTCTCTTTTTTTCTTTGTCACCCTTTCTCACACACACACACACACACACACACACACACACACACACACACACACACACACACACACACACAGGCTGCACTGTTAGCCTAATTTACAGGAGCTGCCACTGCGCAGCACGTGTGTATTAGTCTAACCTAATGCCTTCCAGATGCCCAGCCTCTGCACCCTGCTGCCCACTCGCTCTGACAGAACACACAATTGTTCCTGGGGTCTTCCCGCTAAAGAGAACCAGGTGTATATGGAATGTGTGTGTGTGCGCAAGAGTGCAGGTGTGTGTGCTTTCCTGGCGTGTGCCAGACAAAAGGGCAAGAGGAGGAGAATTAGATGTAGGTGGGCATGCACAGTGCCTCCGTGTCTGTCTGAGAGAAGTTTGGAGCGCATGCTGTCTGGCAGGCTGTGTATGTGCATGTGTGTGTAACCATGTGTGCATGCATGACATACAGACAGGGAGATGGTGTGTGTGCACTGAGCCGTGCTTACAGTATTGTTGAGATGACATGGATGGAAGCTTCAGACAGATGGAAGCCCCTTCTCACCCTCTTGGCAAACTTTATGGGGTGTATCTGACGAGTTGTCATAAAGACTGAAGCAAGGATATCCTAGAACTCAAGAGGGTTTTAAGGAACGGCCGTTATTGTGAACAGAAACTGAGGCAAACCAGAATGCCATTTTATAAAAGGATTGTAAACATAAATGTCCAGCTTTAGCATTGCAGAGATCCCAATGTATGGAAAGAGATTCATTAGTAAAACTATACAAATGTCTTTGTTTGTGTCAAATACACTAGAAGCTGGGGACTTCTAAACAAGAATGTTTGAGAATGAATAGCAGAGATAATAATATAATTGTTAAAGATCACAAAACATATATATAATATGTTAAATGTAATAACTTTTCCTTTAAGTCTAGTAGGAAATGAAAAGATGATTCACCTCCCACACTGTCTGCTGAGGAATGCTTTAATTTCTATGATAACAGATCAGTCCTCTGACCCAGAGCTGGATTAACCCAGCGGGGGGGCGCAGGGTGGAAGATTATCTGTAGGTCGCCCATGGGCTCTCTATAGGAGATATACCTGTCACCTTCGAGTATGCATTAAACACATCACACACTTCATTATGTATTGTCTAACCACAGATACCAACTAGAGCGGCCCAAAGATTTGCTTTGGATCAAATTAGGTTTTGGTAACTGTCTCTGTCCCCCTAATGATTGTAACGTCTGTTTCCTTCAGATCGTGGTTCTCCGGGAGCGTTGGACCTGACAGAGTTGATCGGCGTCCCCCTGCCTCCCTCTGTCTCCTTCGTCACAGGCTTTGAGGGTTACCCCGCCTACAGCTTCGGCCCCGACGCCAACGTGGGCCGCCTCACCAAGTCCTTCATCCCCGACCCCTTCTACTACAACTTTGCCATCACAGTCACCGCTAAACCCACCACACGCCAAGGGGGGATGCTGTTCGCCATCACAGACGCCTACCAAAAAGTACATCATTTGGACACTCTCCTAAGTCTACTTTTCTCCTACATGTAAATAAAGAGCAACTCATTTTTCAACATCTCTTTGATTTTTTTGTATAGATTGTACACTTGGGTATCGCGTTGTCGGAGGTGGAGGATGGGTCCCAGAGAGTCGTACTGTACTACACGGACCCCGGAACAGGGAGGACGCAGGAAGCGGCTTCCTTCAAAATGGGAGACATGACGGGACGATGGGCGAGGTTTTCCCTCACCGTACAGGGGGCAGAGGTCAGTGCGTGGTCTACTTCATATGGGTAAGATGCAAGGTGGGGGCATTTTGACATCAGTAAGATTAGCTGGATCTGCTGATTCATGCACTAACAACAGTAGAGACAATGTGTGCAATCGGCTGGGTTACACTGCTTTCAGCATTAGCATAAACAACCCCATTTTGAACTTTTAACCACCACTCTTTGTTTAAAGTAATAGTCTTAAGGCAAAAACAGGTACCAAAAGTGAGCGCTTTTGACTGGTTCGCTGACTTTGTGCGTGTGCTCTTGTGACTCAGGTGCGTCTCTACATGGACTGTGAGGAGTATCATCGAGTGGCCTTCAGCAGGAGCCCCCAGCCTCTCACCTTTGAGCCCAGCTCGGGGATGTTCATCGGGAACGCTGGGGGGACGGGTCTGCAGAGGTTTGTGGTGAGTCTGGATGATCTGTTGTGTGTCTCTGAATCTGACACACATTTCCCTGCTCTCGATGTCAGTGAGCAGTGAATTGATGTCGGATCCATTGCTAGTTGCTGAAACTAAACGTGGCGTTTGGGCGGTCGCCTATTTTACACTTGAGACATGAACACAATAGGCTTTCCTGGCAGCTTTACGACCAGAGGACAGAGCACAGAGGAATGAATGGCAGCATATCCTGTGAGAGCTCATAAATGCAAGCTGGATGTGATTTGCATTTCTGGAACATCGCCGATCTCTCATCTGAGTCTGTCATCTTGAATAACTTACAAAGTGTCAGTGCATATGCCACATGCTTAATTACAAATAATCAAACACTACCGAGGATGCAAAGGGGGGGTCCCAATCCTATGCATTTCTTAAAAAATACCCCTGTGTGGTCATTATGGGCATGTGTGAAAGAGAATTGTTGAGCATGCACATTGAGAAGAAGAGGTAGTAATGATGCGATACTGTGTTCTGCTCTCAGTGCTCTTGTAAAAAATAAATAAACCTGTAAATGCTGCAGCACTTTCCTTCCAATCACAGAGCTGTGTTTGTCCCAGTGCAACAGGAGGGATGATGAGGAGAAAATAGTTTAGCTCTATGCTAAGGATACACAAGGAGAAATTATATTTATCTGAGCCATTAAAAAAGGTTTCAGAGTTTTCAATATTATCAAGATGTAAAAATCTGAAATGTTTCCAATACGTTTCCATCAAAAGTTTTAAACACATCTTGCCAAAAATCATTTTTTTGAATAAATCACTTTTGATGCTGCCCTGGGACATTTGTCCTCCTCTTCTTGGTCTTTTGTTTCCAGGACAGTGGAAAGAAGTTCTTATTGCTTTTTTCCACTCAATTTATTAGAGAAATCCGAGGAGAGTTTTAAAGAAATCCAATGAGCCAGGAAAGGAGAAATGATGTGTATTCTGATTTGATGGGGTCTCACAGAGGAGTCCATGTTCTGTTCACATTCAGTCTTGACCTATAGAGGGAAAGTGACCACTAGACTTTATAGACTTGATATTGTGTCTTTGTGTGGTGACGGGAACACTGGACTGATAACAAGGACAACAGGAAGTCATTGCTCCCTAGTGTTGTGATTCAATTTAGTATAGTTCTAATTAACTTGTTATTTCATCCCACGAGCCTTTGACATTTTGACAAGCCTGGTGGGAAGGAAATCATTTTCAGTTGCATCTTTACTAAAATACATCCAATATAAAATGTACTGCGCAACAGCAGGCAGGTTCTTTTTAATTTGGAAAGAGCCAGGCTAGTCTTTTCCCTTCTCTATGCCCAGATAAACCTCCCAGGTGCACGTATAAGGGAAAGCATGAAAAGGTTCTTTTATTATGCAGAAATACTTTATTGTCAGACCAACACTAGTATCAAAGTCTCGCTTCACATTTAGCATAGAGATGTGATTACATTAAATATTAAGAAAGCATTACAATTGTATCCACTTTCTGCCGCATTGGAGAGCTTTCAAGGCTTTCTGCCAGAAGTCTACTTAGGTTCAGCCAACAAAACTACTTGGTTATGTTAATAAAAAAATCATGGTTTGAGTTCAAATAGACCCTTATAATTTGTATTTAATCCGAACATTTGGACCTACAGCAACGCCTTACGAGATAATGCTTTGATCAAGTTGACCTGCAGCTGTTTCTCTTCTATCTCCTCTCAATAAGCTCCTTCTCTATTCACACAGTCTTCCCCTCTCAGACAAAGAAGTCCGTAGTGACTCTCTGTTTCCAGCTGTTCAGTGTTTGACCTGGCAGCTTCCTTTGAAATATTCCATCTTCTTGGAAAGCAACAACAGTAGCTCTCTGCAGAAACACACTCACACCTTACCTTAGTTTCACTGAAACACATCCCATGCTGGGTGTTGGAAAGGATTTGTGTGTTGCTGGAACCATCTTTACATGTTGTGTGAAATAGAAAAAGTGTGTGTGCAAATTATTTACTAAGTCTCCCTGAGTTACTGAGTGTACTGTACAACCTAACACGTTGACAATGCACAGATAAATGAACTATCTGACTGCATTCATGTGTGTGTGTCTGTTTTTTGAACATGTAGACGCTTATAGGAGCATGTGTGTATGCAGTGTTCTGTTTTATACAGTAGTCTTATTTGTGCAAGTTTTCCAGCATGCAACTTTAAATGCATCAATCACACAGCCTGCCTTCAAGTGTTTGGATTGATTTCACTTAGTTGCCTTTCAGATCAGTACCAAAAACTGAAGTTAAATTCACACCCACTTGCATGGCACCTGCTTTGTTTAATGCAGATGTGTTGTTTACTGCACAAACAGATGTTTCTAATTGAGTTGCTTTCTTTCTCTTCCTCTCTCTTTCTCACTACTTCACCACCATTACATTTCATCGGCCGTGCCATGAGAAACAGGTGTTTGTCCTCTGGCTCCAATTCAGTATCAATAAACTTGACTGAAATTGCCTTTAGCAAGTCTTTACTGATCTAATAAAGCGCCTGCTGACTCTCCCATCTAAAGAACCATTTGCACACTAAATAATGGAAAAGCAAGCGTTCCTACTTTCCTTAATGTGGTCCCATTTTGCGTTGCCTTACATCAAATACACCCACGCATGGGATTCCAACTCTTTGTAATAACTAGTCAGAATAGTGACAGCAAGAATCGACTTGGCAGACTTTCCATGGTTCCGCTGGTACATTTGATAGAAATATGGAGGCGTGTGGTGCAGTGGATAGAGCCTTGGTGTTGGGACCAGGGGGTCACAGGTTCAAACCCCACTGCAGTCAGCATGTCGTTGTGTCCCTGGGCTAGACACTTCACCCCAAATTGCTCCTGTGGGGATTGCCCACAGTATTGAGTATGTAAGTCGCTTTGGATAAACGCGTCTAACAAGTAACATGTAAAAATATAATCAAATATATTTTAATGACCTATAGCTGTTACATTTCAAGCCTTTTGTTTGACTTCTTAAACGAAAAAAGCTGTTGTTAAAAGCCATGATCAAATGTGTCCACTACAATGATGTAAATGTGTTTTGAGATCTGTTTAATTTCCAGATCTTGGTGTGTGTTACACTCTGATAATGTGTGGGATAACGAGGAAGAGAGATAGACAGAGATGGGGTCGTTACTAAAAAAAAGTAATATATTACATATTACTTTTTTTTTTAAAGTAATATATTACACTACTTCGTTACTCTCTACATAAAGTAACTCGTTACTTTACTCGTTACTTTACTCGTTACTTTACTCGCAGGGCCGACCCGCCCCTCCCTACAGGCAGACTGCGGTGCACCTACAGTGTGCGCGCCACAGTTTTGCCTCTGCGAGACTCCACTTGCACCCCCAATTACTATTGCATTAAGGAAGACATAACACAAGTCTTTCTTTGTATATGCTCTCAAATAGGCTACCAGCCACACAACAAGCTAACAGTCTGTGAAACGTCAAGACACTAATTAATGAAACCAGTTCAAGACGCATTATTATTATCATTCTTTATGAGCGCAGTAACGGTAAGGTATCTAATTACTTATTTATTTAGTATTCCATAACTTAGTAACAGAGATGGTCAAACTAAAGTGGTAGAGACATGGCAGAATTCCTACAATGAAGCGGGACATTGAACTGTTCACCCGTGAGAGGGCGATCAACAAAAGAGAGCGAGCGGCCCCGTTGAGGGAGTTTACAGATGAAAAGACTCAGCCATGTTTATGCAGCACTGCACGTGGAGATGTGGTCTCGCAAGTCGCGCAGATTACATGGGCCTACATGTATATAAACCTGCGGCGGAAACCCCTCTTGTCTGTCAGTGAGTGTGATTATTTTATAAAAGTAACGAAGTAACGCGTGTCGGGGCAATGTTAGTAACTGTAGTGTGATCACCAAATTATAAAAGTAACGCGTTACACTACTCCGTTACCGACACAAGTAAAATTATTACAGTAACTCTGGAGATAGATCAACTGAAACGCCGACAGCCAGAGGCATGCTGTTGTGTGTGAGATGTTATTAAGATTTAATTAAATGTAATGACATTTACTGCAGGGCTCCATCCAGCAGCTGGTGCTGAAGTCAGATCCCACGGCCCCAGATGACCAGTGTGAGGAGGACGATCCCTATGTGAGTGTGCACGCACAGACTTTCTCAACATGTCGCTATTCCTCCCTCTACTGGTGAACTATATGAACAACAGTTTGTATGCAGCAGCGTCCATATACTTCTGTGTAGTAAGGTAACTTGTATGCTATGGAGTTATATTTTGAAAATACTTTGCTTTCAATCATTTTGAGCAGAACCTTTCCTGTTACAACATCACATTTGCATGAAATAAATAAATCGATAAATTAATAGAACATGTATTTAATGCACCTTTCAATCAGGTTCATGCTGTTCCAAATGCTTCTCAGATGAAGGATGAGCTGAATTTAAGACCCAAAAAGTGTAGACTGTGAAAAAAATGTTTGTATCTGTATTGCTTTTTCTTTTTCTATGTGTCTTGCATTGTTATGAGAAAAATCAACAATTTTTTTCAGGTAAAAGTTGAGCTGTATACAGTCTAATTAAAGTCATGACAGAAACTGGGAAACAAAGGATGTTTCTTTTGTAATTTTCTCCGTAGGCCTCTGGGTATGGGAGCGGTGACGATGCTTATGACGACTTGGAGGGAAGAGACGAAGTGAAGAAGATTGTGAACACCATGGTGTGTGTTTCTTTTATGAGCTTCTTTACTATTGAATCTTAAGAGTAGACATTGCATCCTGATTCCTGGTACATCTTGTAACTTCCTGCATGTTTGTGCAACACTCCACATAAAAAATAAAAACATGCAGAGCCCTACTTGAACTCTTCTTTTCTCTTCCCAGCCCCTCCCAGAGCTGGACCCCTCCTACAGCGCCCCTGTCCGAGCCCCCCCCACAGAGATGTCCCGGGCCTTCGTAGATGATGATGATGAAGACATAGAGGAGACTTCTGGACAAGAAGTGGAGAAGACCACAGTAATAGGTATAACAATTACCTTTGTATTTGATGTCGTTTTCAACAAAGTATAATTACTAATATGTTAATAATTAATAATATACTGATATAGAAGTAGTGCTATTCAATATAACAATAGTGTATATATACTGGTGTGAGACTATTGTCTCAGGTCTTGGAGAATGTAACATGGCATGAGTGTTGTCTTTTCCTGGTTTTTAAATGCTGCATTACAATGTCATGTCATTATTCTAAACTTGTTAATTAATCATTGTATCTTCTTTACTGATTATTATACAATAACAAGGGTTTTGATCAAACATAATCCTATATTTAAATATCTCCATATCACCCAGCCCAACATGGAAGTAATGCTGAAATTCTCTGGTGGTGTAATTCCCAAATTATCCAGAAGATGGTGCTAAAGACACATAAAAACGTTCTCTGTTTTCTCTTATCTTTCCTTTGACCTGCACTAAATATACTCCAATATCCATACTACCATACCATTAGGTATGCCCGAAAGTAAGCGGATTTTATTTTTGTATGTTCTCACTTTTTGTCTTTGTTTACAGTGAAGTCATCTCCAACAGTTACTCCAGCCTCCATACGTGACACTGTAAGTTCATTACATTGCATTTAGCTGACACTTTTATCCAAAGCGACGTACAATAAGTGCGTTCGACCAACAAAATACAAACTTGAAGAAAATAGAATCATATAAGTACATCAGGTTTCATAGAGCAAAAACATTTCAAGTGCTACTCAACTGGCTTTAGATAAGCCAGTCTTTTATTAGTATATAAGTGCTTTGTTAATAGTTCTATTGCTCGAAGTGGAGTCGAAAGAGATGAGTTTTCAGTCTGCGCCGGAAGGTGTGTAAGCTATCTGCTGTCCTGATGTCAATGGGGAGCTCATTCCACCATTTTGGAGCCAGGATAGCAAACCCACGTGTTTTTGCCAACACACTCTCACTCCCTAAGCGTCCAGGAGCGACGTTTGGTCAGTGTCCGTGGCGTCCAGTTGTGACGCTCCTAGGCTCCTTCAGCGTCATAAAGGGACGCAAATAGCTTTCAACTGATTGCAATGTATTCCCATCTGCGGCGGGATTTGACGCTCATGGAAGCACGGCATTCGTTTGTGTCGGCTGCCCTTAAAGGCAATGTGAGCGTCCATTCCCATTGGATAACGGAGAATTGTACACCCGGAATTATTCCTCTTACTGTCGATTGATTTTACAGTGATATCTGCACTACTCATCGACTAAAAAACACCAGATTATCCTTGTTAATTACACAACATTGATTGGTTTAAATTGTGTACAATGCTTTTGTATTTTTCCCCTTCGATTCGGAGAAACAAATATTTTTTCTGAGTAAAGGATGGCAGAAGACACTACACTACCCAGAATCCCCAGCTATCGTTTGGACTACACCATGTGCTCTGTTTGACAAACCTCGTGATAGTCCTCAAGCTCTGTGATTGGAGAGTGTGCTCCGAGGGTTACGCCGAGCCTCGAACAGCACTTGAAATGGGATGGAACTAAGGCAGACTGTCCAAAACTGGATTTGAACGGGTCCACCGCGTCCCCCCCTCCCCCACCCCGTCCCCAGAACTACACATGCTGGCTATTCTGTTTCGCAACATGTTCTCTATCTATGGCACGTCTCTACTGGGAGTTGTAGTTTTAAAAGACGTTTTCGTATTTCCCATAATAAGAAGTTGCCCGTATTAAACTGTGTACATTTAGGGGATAGGAAACACTCACATTTAAAACATATAATTAATAAATGGGTGAAAATTGCTTGTGCCCATAATGGGCAGCATACACACATGCCAGCTAAGGTCAGAAGAGCTTTATTTAACAGCTGGTCTTATGTTTGTGACCCCTGTTGTTAATTGATAACATTACATTACATTACATTAATTGATAAGCCTGAAACATGCACTTGTCAAGGTTCAGAGGCAAATTTTGCAAATATGGCAGTAGCCATCGATCAGCTTAAGATAAGATATACTTTATTGATCCCAAGTTGGAACATTTGCGTTACATCAGCATGTGTAACAGTTGTAAATATGCAGTGGTGTTTATTTGTAAATCATTTAGTATAATCACACAAATTCTGTGTTTTATATTTAACAATTCTGTGTTCTTTATTGATTGATTGTTCAATACCTGACAAGGTCGGAGATGAAATATCTACATACATCTTATAAGAGTATAATACATATGTATACTATCAGTTCAAATAAGTGCTTCAACATAGTTAACATTGCTGGAGGTATGCACAAATATTGATAGATGTCTTGTAATGCACTATTGAGGAACCTGCGACCCAAGTTTTTCATTCAATGCAGAACTACACCATAGTTGAAATCTTGAAAAGGGATGTGCATAATAGTCATTATATACAGTCTTTAATTAACTATTAGTAGAGAATAACGAGTAATGAATATACTTTATAGGGATCCTATTAATATCTAATAATAAAAATAATGAAATTCAATAACATGCTTTAACCACTAGGTGTCCCTTTATATCAGCTGTGCACCTTTATGGTGTAAATACAGCCTTTCTACCAATTGGATCAAATATAAAAGTCAGCCGAATTAGTGTTGATACTGCAAGGAGACGTATTGTGTGAAAAATAAATGTAAGATGTTGTTTAATGGCTGATATATTTATGATCCACGTCACGTTTTCAGTTCCTCATGTTTGTCTAGAAGTCTTCTCATCAGGGCTCTATAAATACAGAACTACGGCAGATATGTAATATTTAATGCAGCCGAACCGTGTATTACAATGCCGTTATGTGATGACTTTCAAAGAGAAAAGCAAGCACACTCGGAATAAAGTATTATTTTATTTTTTTTAAATGTTTTCGGTCTGTTTCCGGTATTTGTTAATGACGATGTGCTGTGAGATGTGAGACTGGAATTGCACAGGGGAAAATAACGTAGGCTATCTTTAGATGCGGATTTTGTTAAACTAATATGTTTGCGCTGTGGACCAACACTATACATTGACGGGGAAGGGGGTAGGAATAAAGATAACACCATTAAACAGTTACACAACATAACAGAAATAATATCGATAGCAGCGTCACTAGCAACCACCTTGGTAACAATGAAAACGTCGCGATTTCCTGAAGTAATCTTCGTAATAACTAGAAAACTAAAGATCATGTACATCCACTGCACACATCATCTGAAATAACAACTCGTATTTCTCGCATCAAATGATATCAAAACGCATTTTAATGGCCAAACTAACTTTAAAATAGGCATTTTCCACCGAGAATAAAACGAAGTTCGGCCATGTTTTCTTTTTCTGTAGGGAGAAATTTGAAGATCACGTGACATAGACGCCAGCCATTGGAATGAATGGTGAAAAAAAACGTGATTTGTCAAACAGAGCACATGGTGTAGTCCAAACGATAGCTGGGGATTCTGGGTAGTGTGGTGTCTTCTGCCATCCTTTACTACGAAAAAATATTTGTTTCTTCGAATCGAAGGGGAAAAATACAAAAGCATTGCACACAATTTAAACCAATCAATGTTGTGTAATTAACAAGGATAATCTGTTGTTTTTTAGTCGATGAGTAGTGCAGATATCACTGTAAAATCAATCGACAGTAAGAGGAATACTTACTTCCGGGTGTACAATTCTCCGTTATCCAATGGGAATGGACGCTCACATTGCCTTTAAGGGCAGCCGACACAAACGAATGCCGTGCTTCCATGAGCGTCAAATCCTGCCGCAGATGGGAATACATTGCAATCAGTTGAAAGCTATTTGCGTCCCTTTATGACGCTGAAGGAGCCTAGGAGCGTCACAACTGGACGCCACGGACACTGACCAAACGTCGCTCCTGGACGCTTAGGGAGTGAGAGTGTGTTGGTTTTTGCTGATGGGAACTTGGGTCCCCTTCGCAGTGAGGGTGCAGCGAGCCGTTTGGTTGATGCAGAGCGGAGTGCACGTGCTGGGGTGTACGGTTTAACCATGTCCTGGATGTAGGAAGGGCCAGATCCATTCGCAGCATGGTACGCAAGTACCATTGTCTTGAAGTGGATTCTAGCAGTTACCGGAAGCCAGTGGAGGGAGCGGAGGAGCGGCGTGGTGTGGGAGAATTTAGGAAGGTTGAAGACCAGACGAGCGCTCGCTGCATTCTGGATGAGCTGCAGAGGTCGGATGGCACATGCAGGTAGACCAGCCAGGAGGGAGTTGCAGTAGTCTAGGCGTGAGATGACGAGAGCCTGGACCAGAACCTGCGTGGCTTTCTGGGTCAGCTGGGGACGTATCCTCCTGATGTTGTAAAGCGTGTATCTGCAGCAGCGGGTTGTAGCAGCGATGTTTGCAGTGAAGGACAGGTTGTTATCTAGGGTCACACCCAGATTCCTTGCAGTCTGAGTCGGGGAAACAACAGAGGTGCCGATGTTGATTGTTAGGTCAAGAGTGGGACAATCTTTTCTCGGAAGGAAAAGCAGTTCAGTCTTGTCAAGGTTGAGCTTGAGGTGATGAGCAGACATCCACTGAGAGATGTCAGCTAGACAAGCAGAGATGCGTGCGACGACCTGGGTCTCTGAGCGGGGAAAGGACAGAATTAATTGGGTGTCGTCAGCGTAGCAGTGGTATGAAAAACCATGCGGGCTAATGACAGATCCGAGCGAGTTTGTGTACAAGGAGAAGAGGAGGGGACCGAGAACAGAGCCCTGAGGGACCCCTGTAGTTAATTGACAAGGGTCGGACTCCGACCCTCTCCAAGTAACCCTGTAGGTGCGGTCTTTGAGGTATAAGGTGATGAGGGAAAGTGCAGAGCCTGAAACTCCAAGTTCTTGGAGAGTGCGAAGGAGGATCTGATGATTCACCGTGTCGAATGCAGCAGACAGGTCCAAAAGGATGATGACAGAGGAGAGGGAGGCTGCTTTAGCAGTGTGCAGTTCCTCAGTGACAGCAAGGAGGGCAGTTTCTGTGGAGTGACCTGCCTTGAAACCAGACTGGTGCGGATCCAGAAGGTTGTTCTGGTGGAGATAACAGGAGAGTTGTTTAAAGACAGCGCGTTTTAGGTGTTTTAGACAGGAACGGGAGGAGAGAGACAGGCCTGTAGTTTATAACATCAGACGGGTTGAGAGTGGGTTTCTTTAGGAGAGGGTTTACTCTTGCCTCCTTGAGACTGTTTGGAAAGTGACCAGAAGTTAGAGAAGTGTTGATGAAATGGGTGAGAAACGGTAGAATATCAGGAGCGATAGTCTGAAGGAGGTTTGAAGGGATAGGGTCCAGAGGACAGGTGGTAGGGCGGGCAGAGTTAATGAGGGTAAGAACCTCACTTGGAGAGAGAGGGGAAAAGGAGGTCAGTGTGTGGGTGAAAGGAGGGTCTGGTGACCCAGCGGTGAGTAAAGGTGAGTCAGAAGTTCATTTTCTTAGATTTAATTGGATGATTATGATGTAAAGCACATTACATTTCGAGGAATGTGATGCAATACATGTATCTGTGTGGTTGTGAATTCAAAAATGTGAACTACAGTATATGATGACTTGCTATATTCCAGTGAGCTAATCAATCATTTAATGACTCTGTTTATTCATCATCCAGTCCCTGCAGGTGTCTTCAGGGCAGAAAGGAGAGCAAGGTGAGCCAGGTCCATCTGGGCCCCCCGGCCCTCCAGGAACAGCCTCAGGAGGGGGAGAGGGAGGGGAACCGGGACCCCGGGGGCCACAGGGACCAGCGGGGCCCTCAGGCAAACCAGGGGCTTCTGGGAAAGATGGACAGGCTGTGAGTTCATCTGTTTGTTTGGTTGCTTTTTTTCCAATATTACATTTATGCGTTGCTGTTTATTACATGTATAGAGGTGTAGAGTGTATAAGGCTATGTTTTCTTTCTTTTTTTAATTATTCCTATTAGCTGCTGCTCTTATCTTTTCTTTCTATTTACAGAACATTCAAGAGCATTATTTAGAAAATTCTGTTTAGATAAATGATTGATTGGTGTTATACTTTTGTCTTTTCTCCAGGGAAGCAAAGGTGAAACTGGTGCCCAAGTAAGTACAATCTTTATTAGTCGATAGATAGGTTCAATATTTAGGTATCTCTTGGTAACAGTGGTGCAGAAATGCACCAATTTTCATCTGAAGATTAAGCTAATACTAACATTTATACACTAAGGTGACAATAAATGAGTGTCACAAGTTATCTCCTTTGCCCCATCATGATATCACTGTCTGTCATGGGGGGATATCTCATGAAGCATTGAGCACAGCTGTACCTGTCTTTTTTCCCAGGGAGCCACTGGGGTTCCAGGATTCCCAGGACTGGAGGGCGACTCTGGTCCTATTGGAGAGAAGGTAAAGAATGCTCCTGTTTTAAATGGATAGTTTGGTTTATTGAAGTTGAGCTGTATGAGGTACGTATCCATAGTATCAGCGTTATGAACAGTAGATACAGTGCCAGAAAGGAGCTATTACTGTTTCTGCCATTAAGTCTAATACAGCAGCTAATTGGATTTTACCCATGTAAAAATCTATTTCAGTTTAGGTATGCACTTTATTTAGAATAAATAATATATTTCAGTGCAGCTGTTGAAAAAAAGGCGTTTTGTATCTTGCAGAAAGCCATTGTTTTGTCACTAGTGAATCACTAAATGTAGGATATAAAAACCCCTCTGCTGTCTCCTTCAGGGGGATCCTGGTCTGGGACGTCCAGGTCCTCCGGGCCCACCTGGACCTCCAGGTCCAACCAGCAAGTCTTCCATGTTCCTGGTAGGTTATTAAAAAAATGTGTACCTTCTGTTAATCCTTAAACAATCTGGTGAACTGCAGTTGTTAATGGCAGTTGATTCAGAAATGAATATCAAGGAGGCTAATTGTATAGAAGTCTATGAGAAAGTGATTGTACAACTTATTTAAAGAATCCCAGGAAACCTCCTCCTAATGAGTGATGATGTTGTGTGATCACCAGGAGGGGTCAGGAGGGTTAGAAGACTTTGACAGTGATGCAGAGATTATGAGGGTAAGTTAACTTTGGTTTTGCTCTCTTTGTTTGGTGCGTCTTTTTCTTTTTTTTATTAATTATAACAGCATGTGTATATTGGGAAACCTTATAAATATGGCTAGGTGCATTATAAAATAATTTGGTTAAGACTGATTTGATGTGCTACGAATAGCTTTGTATGTATAATTGACTCTGAGACTCTGTGACGGTGTGCTACAGCTCTATTCAGAGAAAACGTTTTCACCTTGTTGCACTTTAACACTAACATTCCCCTTTGCGTGACCATCAGGGGCCTCCAGGGCCACCAGGCGTCCCGGGGCCTCCAGGAGCGCAGTCTGAGAACACGTTTCCTGGATCACCTGGGGCCCCTGGGAAAGATGGGAAGGATGGACAGAGGGGGGAACCTGGAGTTCCTGTAAGTTTAACTTCTTCCTTTTTCATATTCTGCATGTACAGTTTATTAAAAAGGCTAAAACACAAATAAATAATCCTAATATAATGTTTACCTACATATCATACATGATACATATGTATATCATCTGTTCATTGTACATATGTAAATGTCAAGGTTCTTTAGAACACACATTTCCAGGGAACATGTGCATTTCTGACCGGACGTGTGTTTACAGGTAATTGAGGAGTGGTTTAGTGGCACTGGTTCTGGCTCTGGTTCTGGGTCTGGTTCTGGTTCTGATTCAGGGTCTGGTTCAGGGTCTGGTTCTGATTCAGGGTCTGGGTCTGGTCAGGTATTAACATTTAGTCCCTTTAGATCTAAGGGACTGAAAAGACAGTATTTCCCCCAACGTTTTATAAAAGACCCATGTTCATTTCCTGCTTTCTTGCCTGTGTGTGTGTGTGTGTGTGTGTGTGTGTGTGTGTGTGTGTGTGTGTGTGTGTGTGGTGTGTGTGTGTGTGTGTGTGTGTGTGTGTGTGTGTGTGTGTGTGTGTGTGTGTGTGTGTGTGTGTGTGTGTGTGTGTGTGTGTGTGTGTGTGTGTGTGTGTGTGTGTGTGTGTGTGTGTGTGTGTGTGTGGTGTTAAAGGTGAGTGATACGGTGAATGAGACCATTTTGAAGTGTGTGCATTCATTTATCGACCTACGAGTGTGTTTTTATCGTTACATATTTATGCATTCATGTACCAACACTTATTTATCCTCCAGCTACAGCAGCAACACTTTGGCAGAAACTAGTGCTTCACAACATGGTCAACGCTGCAGTATCTGTTGGGGGAAATGTGTCTTTTGTATTTAAAATATTAGATGCTTTTACTAACTGTGTGACTGGACTACTCACAGGTCTACTGCAGAACTGTTTAGTGCATAATGTGTATTCACTTTGAACCCATTAGCTTTGTTAAATATGTTCTCATTCAAAATAGCATCAATCTTTGGAAACATTTTAATCATACCATTTTAAAACATATATGAAAAAAACCTATGCATGTGAATCTGAATTGATAACACTCTTGCTTCTGCAGGGAGTTGATGGAAAAGATGGCGATCCCGGATCTGCTGGGGAGAATGGAGACAAGGTGAGGCTAATGAATATTTGATGGCAACAAAAAATAGACCAGCATAATGTATTCTTACTACGTCTTAGGTTATTTCCTCCTATTTGAGTGTTATAATTAAAGTTACTGATTATATTGTTGTTTTTTGTATCTGTTTAATAGGGAGAGCCTGGTGTAAACGGGCAACCAGGAACAAAGGTAAAATGTCTTCCTTAATGAATAAGTATTGTTGTTTTATCCAAAGTTGTAAATATTAAATATTTGTTTACCTGTAAATGAAGTCTCTTCTTTTTCCTAAACCAAATGTTTTCTATGAAGTCCCCCTCTCCTTTTCACCCCACCCCTGTTTCATCCTGCTCCTAATATCCAACATCCAAATCTTTAGCTACTTTTGTGATTTAACTTACTATAGGATAATTTTAAATGGGGTCTTTCTCCTCTTGCAGGGGGATCAGGGTCCTGCAGGGTTTCCAGGTCAGCCAGGCTCAGAGGGTCCAGAGGGGCATCCTGGACCCCCGGGGGCACCGGGCCCTCCTGGCCCCCCAGGGAGAGGCTATTCTATGGACTTTGAGGTAAGGACTCTATCACGTCTTCAAGATCAAGATTTTAAGATGTTATTGTCATATGCACATGACATATAGCAAATACAATCTGAAGTCACATTCTCCTCCAACATGCAGTATATTTAAAATACATATTAAAATGAACAATACAAATGCAAAGTTGGAACTTGTTTTTTTTGTGCATTTTATTAGGACTTGGAAGGCTCTGGGATGCAAGGTGGATTTGGATCAGCACTTTCCAGAGGCCCAGAGGTAAAACCGTGTGACAACGTGAAGAGAATTCAGCGCCATCATATTTCATGATTTTGCTTAATATCCCTCATCATACAGTGTGTTATAGATTAATGTACTTGTATTTGTTACGCAGGGCCCTGCAGGTGTTCCTGGAATTCAAGGACCCAGGGTGAGATAACTTTGTTAAAGCTTGGGTTTTTATTATGTAAGGGCTCACACTTAGTTTTGGTGTTCATGTTGTTTATATTGTATTTCTTTAACAGATTTATTTTGCTATTCATAGGGTAAAGATGGTTTGGATGGGGCCGCAGGAAAGCCAGGGGAAAGGGTAAGTCTTCTGGCACTTTGTGTTGCGCTTTTATGTTCGCTTTCTAAATACAGTTTTTTGGGACAAACTGTTTAAGTTAAGTTTCAGGTCACAGTGAGCCGCTCTAGAATGAAATACCACTTGGTGACTTCCTATTTTCACCGCAACCTGTGTAATGAGAACTTGACTTTAACATAATCATTTTTTAACAGAAAGCCATGTGTGAAGTAGATTTTAAACTAGTCATTTTGACGGCATTTGTATTTGAGAACATGGAGCCTAGAGAATGCTTTATGTTTCCTGGTGGTGTCTGCAGGGGGAGAAAGGTGCCACAGGGTCCCCAGGGTTTCCAGGACTGGATGGATTCAAAGGGGAAGAGGTCAGTAACTGGGTGAACTAATATAATATGCATTTAGTATTTAATTCAACTTTTGAAAATGGTTTTGACCAATTTAGATGCATTTGAATGGATCACTTCTGATTCTAAAATATAGCTGCAAGTTTATTAAAAGTCATTTCTAAAATAATCCAGAAAGTAATTTACAGCATATGCATTTCAACAACACGTGTAAGGTGTCAAATATACTCCTAATACTGAAAGATGAATTTGTGTCCTCTTCAGGGCCTGAAGGGGGACAAAGGACAGAAGGTAACACTTGATTGGATATGTGACGAGGCGCAAATCACACATGAACACACCTTTCTAAAAATGTAAAGGCTAAATGGTTATAACATAATTTGTTCAGGGTGAAGTGGGACGAGACGGGCTCAGTATTCCAGGTCCTCCAGGACCACCTGGACCCTCAGGACCCCTCATCAACCTGCAGGATGTGAGTAGCACCTGAAACGCCCCCTGTTGATTCTTTTATTTTTTGTACAGACTTCCCCACTTCATTACCGACATTAAGACCATTATTTTTTCCATTTTTAAATCAAACAGCCTGACTGTTTTTGCCTGTAGTGAGTTAGTTTGATTACATTGACAACGTGCTCTTCCTGCCCCTAACACAGCTTCAATTAAACGATACGGATGGCACCTTCAACTTCTCAGGGATTTCTGTGAGTATCAGAAAATAAATGGTTATGTTGCAGATATATGAAAACATACAGAAAGTGTGTTCAACTTTATAACTGTATTGAGAGTCCAGCAGTTGGATGAGTTATTGTATTTCCTTTGTTGTTGTTGTTTGCAGGGTCCTCAGGGTCCAAAGGGGGACGGAGGGTTGCCAGGAGTTCAGGGACCTCCAGGAATGAAAGTAAGTGACACATGCACGCCTAGCTCTGCTAACATACAATATCTAAACACATATTTATACTCTCACAACAGTCAAGTCAATGTCTTTCATATTTCATTGTTTGTTTTAGCATTGTTGTCATTTACTCATTTTCATTTGTTTGTTTATTTGTGTGTGTGTGTGCAGGGTGAAAGAGGGGAGCCAGGGTTGGTCCTCGCAGACGACGGATTGATGTTGTCGGGCCTGGCTGCTGCACCAGGAGTCAAGGTTATATTTCGTTTTTTACTTTAGATATTCTAATAATTGTTGTTTTCATTTGTGTTTGAGCTTACTATTGGTATTTATCTATGTATGCATGTTGTTCAGGATAAATCACACTTTTTGTAAAATAAGTCAAAAGCATTCATTTTTCATTGGATCTTGTGTTTTTTCACATCTGAAATGATGTTTGTTGGTTGCTCGTAATGTATTTTTGTAAAGTCCCTTTAAAATGTTTATTTGTTTGCAGGGTGATCATGGTTTACCTGGACCTGTTGGAATTCAAGTAAGTATTAGCAGCAAAAAAGTCACCTTTTAATGTTCTATAGCACCATGAGCGTTCCTTTTATTTCCACTGTTATAGATAAAGGTTCTTTGAATGCATTAAAAGTACTGTCAGTCACATTGTCGTGTTCCCAACAGGGCCCGACCGGACCTTCAGGACCAAAGGGAGAGTTTGGTTTTCCTGGAAGACCTGTAAGCACCATGAACTCACCAAAGATATTTCATTTGGTTAAAATGTGCACTGACACTTTCTGATATTACCGGTTGGTTCTTTGATCAGGAAATCCAGATTAAAAAAAGATATGTGTTGTAGGGTCGTCCAGGCAGGATGGGGCTTAAAGGAGAGAGAGGGGACGCTGCAGGCCTGCCGGTGAGTAGAATAAAACTAAAATACTGGATCAGAATATGGAAAGGAAACCTGTAGTGATTGATATGTGATGGAATACTTAATATGACTTTGTCGCTTTAAATCAATGTATACTTTAGATTGTTGAAATGTCTCTTTCTTTCTCCAATTTTCTGAGGTTTTTTGTCTTCTTTAATTGTTTGTTTAGGGACTTCCGGGCCCTGCAGGGCTGCCGGGCCGCCCAGGAATATTCAACTGCCCCAAAGGAGTAAGCGCGCACACACACACATGCACGCCAACGCACACACACATTCCTTAACAAGTTGTAGAGCTTTGATTCTCCACCCAAACCTGATAGCGCTGAATTATTTTGAAGTTCTCCCCCGGGCCTGAATCTGGCGTCGCTTGCCCGGGTTATCAGGTTGGGATTTTTTTGGAGGCTTTTATTGTCTGTAATATCATGAATTATGTATAGGCAAGTAATAATAATAGATGAACACATTTTAATCATTCAATAATGATTAGCAGCAAGTAAACGCATGAATACGAAATAACTTTGATAACATTTGAAGAATGGCACATTGTTTAAGAAGATTTAAATCATGGAAATGACATATTACAGTATATACAATTCACACAATCTATCGTAAAAACACTTCAGTTAATAAAATACGAGCTAACTGGATGATCAGTCGGTACAGGAAAGCACATGTCAGAGATAGTGTCACATTGTCTGTTATCACAATGCAGAGACTTTTGTAGACTTAAGGTTGTAAAACTTCTTTGAATATATATATTTTAAAAAAGAATTGAGAGCTAGACGGAAGGATATTCAGGATTCCAGTCGGACTATGGCTTAAAACATGTGGTTCCTCTCTGCAGGTAGGTGTGGGGTTGCGCCATATTGTTCATCCAAAGTGAAGCTCTTACACACAGTTCTGACTTAATTCTCCTCAGTCATATCGTACATAATATTTACTCACCGTCCTTTCCCTCTCCTCTGGTTTCTGAAGACCGTGTTCCCCCTCCCCCCAAGACCCCACTGCAAACAGACTGTAAGTTTCTGTCTCTGTAACCAAACGACATGTAAAGCACGTCTTCATAAATGTGTTTCCCGCTTTCTCTATATCCCAAATCATAAATTCATGGTGGACTAAGGGTTTAAAAAACATTAATTGTAGTCGATTAACGAAGATACTATGCATGTTTAATTTCCTTATTGATTGAAATCTAATCTGCATTCTTAGTCTCATAACTTAAGTATCACATTAACAGCCTGCTGAGCCCATTCACACATATATCCTAATAACTTCCTTTCCTTTTGTCTACATATAAAGTGCATGTTTCTCTGTGTAACTGGTACTGGTACCCCCCCCCCCTCACCTTTTATCACTCAGAGCGGTGCCATGATGGCTCTGAATCTTTCCTGCATGATGCATGTCCACTCTGGGAAATTGAAGGCTCATTGCAAATACATACAGAAGGTAGTATTTGAATCACATCTAAGGAAAATGAGCATTGGTCATTTGCATGTTGATTATAATATTAACAATAGAAAAGAAGTGATTTTATTATTTGATAATGCAATGTAGAACTGTTTAGCAAAGTGATGTTGTACAGATAACCTGAGAGGCAAGTGAGAAAACCAAATCTGGTGATGAGTTCTTTTTTTTAAAAACCAGGATAATTTTCTGAATTCACTATTATTGTTTTATCTGCGAAAATGTAAGAAAACTGTTTTGCCAGGTGCAAAACAAGCTGTTGGCCGTTGTTATTTCTTCTTGAAATACCAATTTTGAAAGTGCACTACTACCGTACTACCGTTTGTTTTCTTGCAGGTATACTGTATGTACATTGTGTAAGTATTGTAAGCATGGAGAAATGTAAACCTAAAAAAAAGGGACAATATCATTTAGACCAAACATTAAAAATGGATTGACAATTATTATTTTTTTCACATTTGCCTCTCTCGAATTATACTGGTAATTATCTAAGATTTCTGAATTCATTGACTGTTGTTGATGTGTTTCTGCTCAAATATTTCAGCGTAATCCTGATGGAACTGTTGCAGTAGGTAGGTGGTGTCATCTCTTATGTTTCCCATAAATAATAAAGTCTATGATTTATATCAAGATTACCGAAATACTCATTTCAGTCTCAGGACGCGTACCTGCAATATAAATATATATATCATTTTTTTTTACTTCAATTAACCTCTGAATCAACAAAGTTTAAAAATAATACTTTAAGTTGTGCTCTTGTTGTCTCACAGGTAACTGTCAGACGGGATATAAAGGGGAAAGGGGAGAGAGAGGTCTTCCTGGGCTGCCGGCACCACAAAGTAAGTGAACATTTATAACAGCTGGAAATAACTTTAGATAACACCAACCAGAAAGAAAAATCCACAATAAAAAGTACAGAAATACAAATCTATGATGTGTGTTTTAATGATTGGATTTCAAGGCCTGACTTTTAATTTTTTCTTTACTTCCCCAATGTTTCCAACTTCCTGTAAAACTTATGTTGCATTATATTAATTATTACTATGTTGTTATTATTAGCTTTAACTTCCTGCTCTTTGTTTCCAGGCTCATTTCTTTCAAGGGGAGGCTGGGTAAGTCTCATGGATGTGTTTATTGATTTGATTTAGATTGGAGACGAGCTTGCCTCATGTGCCATCAGATGTATCAGCTCATGTGCTTCACCTGTGTGTGTTATGACAGGGGTCAAGTGGTGACCAGGGCCTTCAGGGAGAGAAGGGAGACAGGGGCGAGGGAGGGTTCTCCGGAACACCAGGCACCCCCGGGAGAACCGGACCTGTGGTGAGTTTTGTTAAATTAATTGAATTGCCAATATTTTCTTAATTGAGTTTTCCCAAGACTCACTTTCCCTGACGCATTTCAGGGCCCCAAAGGAGAGTCTGTGATCGGACCCCAGGGCCCTCCCGGGGTGCCGGGTTCACCGGGGTTCCCCGGCTATGGCAGACCAGGACCGGTGGGCCCTGCTGGACCCCCAGGGCCCCCGGGACCCTCTGGGACCCCCTTAAGATACGGCTCAGGTACAATTCATTGTAAGAGCCACTTAAGAACATATTTGTATTTGAGTAAAAAATGATTATGTCGGCATGAAAGATAACAGTCTTGAGGATCAATCAAATTAATACCACTGTTTTTGTATCATTTTCTATATTGACATAGGTTGACCAAGCTTATGATTCTGTTTGTTAGGGTTCTGGTATAAGGTCATATATTTCATTATTTACTGCAGTATTATTCTAGTAAGATGCTGGAATTCTGAAAATTTGGATTGCAACACGTTTTTGACGGTATAACTATGTTTTAGGTATTAAATGTGTTAATGTTAAAGCATTTGCTATTGAATCATCAAGACTAAAGGGCAACTGGGCGAGATGTAATCCGGGGGGGAAACCATCTGCCATGAAACTGTCATTTACTGTTAATACATTTGTTCAAGTTGTACCTGCTTGTTATATCGTACAGAAATCTTCCAGGTTCACATATCATTCTAGTAGCTGATGAGATTCAAACGGTTATAATGTGCTGGGCTAAAATGTAGATTTGTTCCGGTAGCTTTGACCGTTGCCGGCCCCCCCGGACCTCCTGGACCTTCTGGACCTTCGGGTAGCTCTTCATCTGTAAGTGAACTTGTTTCTTCTAATGGAGCAGAAAATATAATATATGCAAAAAATAGATCGGATCAACAAGCCCTGGAGGACAACCAAGGCCATTTCCTTGAAACAACAGTGATACACCAGCATGCTCTTAACATTTGAGTGATTTCACAATTTCATTAGAATAACAAGTTTCCAGAGATGGTTTGAGTTTTTCTCCTCTCTTTTTTCTTCAGATGAAGACATTTACGTCCCGTGAGAGTATGATGCAGCACACGGTCAGAGACGCAGAGGGAACCATGGCCTACGTCACGTCAACAGGAAGTCTCTTCATCAAAGTCTCTCAGGGCTGGAAAGAGATCCAGGTATTTATAAATCTGACATCTAATCACTCTGTGCTTAAGATAAGCAATGATCTCAATACCAAAGCGAATTTAGAAGCACAAGGGCCTAGTCTCACTATTTGGGAAAATCTTCTATCATTAAAGAAGGAAGGGTTTGACAAAATTCTCTTTATGATACAAATCAAGCGTATTTCATGAAACTCAGTTGAAGTGGACTTTGACGGCTATTAGTTGTACTTACAGCACATTAAATATAAAGACAGCATGAGCTCAAATTACACAAATGACATGTGATGCTTAATTCTTCTGTGTTTTATCTCTACAGCTTGGAAGTCTGATCTACCTCTCCAATAACATTATCCCTCAAGATGAGGTACTTTTTTTTTTAAAATGTCATTGCTTTTGCTGAGTAAAAGAAACAATATTTGTATGCAGTATTTATCCAATTAACATGTATTTTTGTTATTCGTTTAGCCTCGCATTGCATATCAGATAAGAGGAGAGACGATGGAAAGAATACGTTCCGTTAATGAAAGGGTGAGTGCCATGAGTGGTGTCATTTAAATGAACTGCTTGCTTTTTACTCCGCTCTGACAGCCTAAATAAGTCACTTAACAGATATTCGGTATCAATAACCATCTTCTCCCCCTGCAGCTGACCCTGGTGGCTCTGAACCAGCCTCACTCGGGTCACATGACGGGGCTAGACACGGCCGACCGCCTGTGCTACGAGCAGGCCAAGGCCATGGGTCTGGCTCCAAACTACCGCGCCTTCATTTCTTCCAACAGGCAGGACCTGGTTCACGTGGTCTATCCCGGGTTCAGGGAGAATCTGCCAGTGACCAACCTCAGGGTGAGTCGGCCACCTTGCTCTGTTTAGATGTAAATGATTGATCCCAAACTGGGACATGTTGTTGTTGCAGCAGCTTGCTAACAAGGCATTGCACATAGTCAAAATGGTGTGGGTTGCAATTAAAAAATGTGTAAGATGTATATCAAATTTCTGAGAATCACTTAGTAAGAAGCAACTTTAATGGCACTTTCTAGATAGGGATATTATGGCATCAGTAATCTCCACACTTTGTACAGAATTAAACAACAGAAATGGGACTTATTTGCATTCAAGTTGCATCATGCTGTATCCCTCCACAGACAAGTGGCTGTATCTAACTCACTCTGCGTCTTCTTTTCAGGGAGATGTGATGTTTAGGAACTGGCGAGAAATCTTCACAGGCGACGGGGGGCCGCTGGATGCCAGAATACCCCTCTACTCTTTCGACGGTCGGGACGTTATAGCTGATCCTTTCTGGTAAGCTAAAATGTTCTGTTCATTCAGTCAATCATTTACGCTTTGTATATATAGCACTTTTCATACACAAAAGCTGGGTGCAACAAGTATGAATATTAGTATTAATTAGATATTAATGCTGAATTAAACATTAAAGGTAAACAATTAACAGCACATTTTGAAAATAGATAGGACCAAGACCATAGAGTGCCACAGTGACGCATCCTAAAACCCGGAAGTAAGTTAGCATTTTACCACTTCCGGTTCCTTTGACAAAAACCAATGCAATTTCTCCATAGGATTTTGGAAAATAGCTCAAATCTAATCGATAGATTTATGATTCGAACATTATAAAAATAAGGTAGACATGTGGATATTATCCGGCTGAACAAAACGTGATCTGTCTCTTCAATTTTTGTCAACAACAGACCTTATTTCCAGCTATTTCCAAAATCCTATGGAGAAATTGCATTAGTTTTTGTCGAAGGAACCGGAAGGAGTTTACTTCCGGGTTTTAGGATGCGTCACTGCGGCACTCTATTAAGAGCTTACCAAATAATTAACCAATCTGTTCATAGGCAGTACGTTTTCAATATATTCTGATATCCTGTCGCCCCTCCTCCAGGCCTCAGAAGAGCATGTGGCACGGCTCCAGCTCCAGGGGTCTCCGGGTGGTGGACAAACACTGCGAGACGTGGCGGGCAGACCACTTGTCCGTCATGGGGCAGTCCTCCAGCCTGACCTCAGGTCTGCTCCTGGGCCAGCAGACCAGGAGCTGCTCCAACCAATACATCGTTCTGTGCATCGAGACTCACAAAACCCTTTAAACAAACTCCTTTTGTGGAAAGATCCAAATTTGTGCCCGTTTAAAAAAACATCCCCACATGATATCTCCTTATTTTCACCCCGGTGGCACATAATGTAAAACAGCAGCAGTACCTGTACTTATTCATGACGAAAATGAAAATTGCTAACATCCCGAGAAGCACGGTAAAGCTTTATTTATGTTGAAATGATTCACACGGCACCTTTAACTTCAACGTCACTTTACGACTTGTGAATAAAACATAAAGTAACATAAACAGAATTCCCCCCCATAGTCACTGAGGTGTGTCGAGGAGAAGATCTCTCTCTAGTTCTTAGTCTCTTTGTTCAGCAAGAGACTGAAGACGTGCAGCGGCCGCAGGATTCTGCACCGGTCCGGGGAAAAACATTTGTACAAATGATCGATTTCCAAAGACTTTTGTGATGGAAGCATAAATGGCTTCTTTGACTGGTTCCATTCTTAGAGCACACAGCAGTGTTGCCACCAAAGTCCTGTTTTGATGCACTGTACTTTATTTTATCTAGTTTAACATTTTCATATTTTGTTTGTGTAGCTTTTCATACATCTCACACCTTAGCAGCTTTTCCTCTCAATAGGCTATTTAATTTAAAATCAATGATTTATTTATGCTGTCACATAACATGAAATCAGATGAGTCAATTTAAGAATGTAATTTATCGTTTGTTGTTTGTCAAATGACTGTATCTTCTAACTCTTTGCCTTTTTTTCAATTTTTTGTACATTTTTTGATGTTTTTAGTTTTCTGCACAATGTCAAACAAATTCCATCTAGTGTAGGGATACAATTGAAACGAGTTTAATAATTTCATACTAAAAAAAAAGAAGACTAACAAAATATTTTTTAAGGGAGAAAATCACATGTGTTTGTATAAATATTGGTTCTTTGTTAAATAAAGTTTTCTTTTCATAATCTGGTCCTCTTTTATTCTGAATTCAGTCAAAATTGAAAAGTGCAAATATCTGCAAGGTGTGTCTGAAATGTTGTGGAAATAAGTATTCATTTTCCTAGCCCTATAAAGTAAAACTCTTTAGTCTTCTTAAAGGTGGGGTAGGTAAGTTTCAGAAACCGGCTCGAGGTACACTTTTTGTTATATTCCATGGAATGTTCTTAACATCCCGATAGCAATGAATATCTTAAGTGCTTTAACAAAAAATCCATAAAAAAGTCATCTGTGGAAGCCATAATACTGTAAAAAGTACAACCAATCCGTTTAGCCCATGGATGTATAATAAGAACGATAGTTACGGCTGTAACTACGGTTCTATGAGTCCCGGATGACCGCCAGAGGCGGTGCTTTTAGCACTGGATATGTCCATCGCACGCATGTGCAGTTCGAGTACCTAATAACAACAAAGTCACCTGTGACCCACGTGACTACGGCTACATAGGCCGGCGTCACTAGTGGAACGGTTCCCAGAATCTTCTCGCGAGCACACAAGAATTCTGAGTGACCGGAAACTCTGGCGGTCCTCCGGGACTCATAGAACCGTAGTTACAGCCGTAACTATCGTTCTATTTCGTCCCTACTGACCGCCAGAGGTGGTGCTTTTAGCACTGGATGACTATACCAACCATGTCATGAAGAATCCGAACACTTGCTTACCTAGCTGGAAGCAGCCGAGCTCGGCAACAGGACCACGCCCAAAGGATGGGGAGTGGCGACATTGACCCGGTAGAACCTGGAGAATATGCCAGACGATGCCCATGACGCCGCAGCGCAGATGGTCTCCAGGGACACCCCTCTCAGGGCAGCCCAAGACGTTAAGATACTCCTTGTAGAGTGACATCTCACCCCTGATGGTGGGGGGCGGCCACTGGCCCCACAGGCATGTGAGATTGTATCCACAACCCAGTGGGACAGCCGCTGCTTGGAGAGAGCACAGCCCCTTCTCGTGCCGCCATGGCAAATGAAGAGCTGCCGTATATGGGCAGTAGCACCAATATACGCCTCTAGGGCACGCACAGGGCACAGCAACTCAGGCGTGCCGTTCTCCTGTGGGACGTTAAAGCGCGCCAGCTGGATAGGCCGATTGGAGTGGGCTAGTGGAAGCACCTTGGACAGGAACGCCACGTTCGGCCAGAGGGCAACACCCGAGCCATCGGAGTTCCACCTCAGGCATGTATCGCTCACGGAGAGGGCATAGCTCTCCAACTCGTTTCCCTGAGGTCATGGAAAGCAGAAATGCTGCCTTTAAGGACAGCCACTTAAGCTCCACCTGGGCCAGGGGCTCAAAGGGAGGAGATGATAGGGCATCCGGCAGCAGGGGCAGGTCCCAAGCCGGAGCCCTCGGGGTGCTAGGGGGATGCTGCCGTAAAGCCCCTCTCAGGAAGAGGGACACCGACCTGTGGCACCCCGCCGTGGCACCGTCGACCCGAATATGTCGGGCAGAAATAGCAACCACATAAATTCAGAGTGGAGTGAGAACGCCCACTGTCTAGAAGGGACTGCTGTCCGGGCAACAGCGTACTGCTGTCCCAAGGAACACGCACATTCTTGCTCCCCAGTAGGGGTAGAAAGTGCGTGAGTGCAAGCTGCATAGCCCGAAGCTCTAGCACGTTGGCATGGCGTGCACCCTCCTGGGCAGACTACTGACCCTGAACGGTCCTGCCCTGCCGTAATGCACCCCACCCTGAGAGACCTGCACCTATGGTGACGGTCTCCTGGCGGGATGGGATGGCGCCCATGGGCACACCCATCAGGAGATAGGCCCTGCCCCTCCAGTGTGACCGAGAGTGGAGGCAACGCTGCGACACCCTGACTTGCCTGTGCCACTTGGCGTCCAAGTGAAGGCTGTTCAGCCACATCTGCATGGGGCGCAACGCCAGCGGGCCCAATGGCCGAGGCAGCCTGCCCAAGGGCCGAAGGAACTGAATATAAGTCACCATGTTGCCCGGCCCACGTGGAAGTAGGCATCCCTCAATTCCACGGCTGTCCATGTGCTGTGGTCAGCATATAGAGTGGCAGCACCTTCAAGAATCTGTTGATTCCTCTGAGGTCCAAGATCAGGCGAAATTCGCCGACTTTCTTGCTCACGAGAAAGTACGCCGAGTAGAACCCCCTGGGCTAAGCAGAGGGTCTACTGGCTCGATTGCGTCCTTGGACAGAAGGACGGACAACTCTTGGGCCAGAGCTAGGGCCTCTGCCGGATCGCTGACGACTGTCATTTTGGCCCGGCCGAAGGCTAGGGGCCGGAACTGCGGTTCGTACCCCTGGGTTAAGGTGAAAACCACCCAAGGGTCGGAAGTACAGACAGCCCAGTAACTGAGCTGCTGCTGGGAAAGCAGCTGACGACCGTCCCCGAGAGTCTCGGGGACGGTCGTAGGCCAGACCTGGCGACGAGTCTGCACCAATAAGGACATAACTCGTCCCCATTCCCTAGACATTAGGGCAAAGGCTTACAGTGATGCATCACTGAGGCCCAGCAAAGAAGGCTCAGCCGGCGCCTGCTGCAGAGAGGTAGAGAAAGCCAGTATCAGATGTGTGCCGCTGTGTCGTAGGCCCTACAGAGCAGCTCGTTTGTGACCCTGCACTGAGGCCGAGGGCACCTGGCATCAGGAGCCCGAATCGGGGAGGCGATGGCAGGCTCAATGGATGGCAAGCAACCCAGCCCCACCCTCGCCGGATTCTGCCTGGCAGCAGAGTGGGAGAGGGCCCTGGTGTCTCTCCAGCCTGCATGGAGCTCCCTCAGGTACTCCTCTGAAGGAGGAACAGTGGGAGTGAAAAGGGGCAGGGTTATGCCTGAAAAAGGCTGTGAAGCTGACAAGGAGACAGAGGCAGAACGTCCAAATACAACCCGGTGTGGGCATTTATTAACTCATGAACACATGACACACAGCCTCAATCCTGCTGAACATGTGCACACCGTCACCAACCACAGGGATCTCCCACACACTACCAGCCTCCAAACAGACAGGGCACCAGGGCCTAAATACACACACTAATCAGCAATTAGACACAGGTGGGGGGGGGGAGGAGACAACACAGGGCATCAGGTGCACACAATCAACAGCCACAGACATGGGGAAAGGGAACACTTTTAACATAAAACCAGCAAACAGAGACAGACCAACTAAAACACATACAGATGCACACACTACCTACATTTCGCCACCAACAAAGCTACACAATCCGTAACGGAGGCCGAGATCTATGGCCCCAGAGATCACCTCCGTTACAAAGGCGCTAGCCTGAGCCGAGTCGGCCCCCCCCCCCCCCTTCATAGAAGAGGTTTGTCCGGAGCCGCTAGCGACATGGCATCCTCAAGTAGAGGTGTGGCAACCGAAGGAGGGCCAGGCGGCAAGCTAGTAGCCCCCGCACCGGCCCCTGGCTGAAGGGCCAACATGAGCGACTTTGTCTGCTCCATGACGGCAGCTAACCGACCCACCTTAGAGGACAGCCTGTTTCTAGCCCTCTACCTGGGGGGTGAACCCATAGCCATCCCTCCATCAAGTCGCCGGGAACGATCAGACTGAGCTGGAGGAAGTTATGACGAGGAGAGGTGCCACCTCTGCGACTCTAGCCACTCTGAGCGCCCGAGGCATGAATCTACAGCTCATGCAGGCGCTTTTAGGGCTCGATATTAAGGACTGCCCGATGGCCCGGGGCCATCTAGTATTTAGCTCGGGCAATGAAGCCTCACCTGCTGGATGCCCGATCGGGCAATCTATTATGCCAGTATCATGCAGCAGTATCATGCAGCTCGCGGATCCAGTAATGAGTGACCCGACAGTAAAACTAAACATATCTATAACTAGTTTAGGTAGTTTGAGAGGTAATTAAAATAGCTACGTGTGATATTCTAACCTGAAGTGTGTGTTTTGTTCCGCTCACCGCTGCATGTGATCATGCAGAGCTGCGTGTCGACTCGTCAGCAGCAGCTGATCTCTCTCTCCCGTCAGATTAGACTTCACTCGCGTTTATGTCCATATCGATCAGATCCAGCTAGTTCTAGCTAATGGTATGACTACCTGCTAATTAAAAGACACCTAAACAATAAGTGTCACTATGCAACCGGGTGAGGCCACAAAGTATAGCACAGCATTATGCATTTGTTTACATGCCCACCGGAACCCCGAGGCATTACCAACAGATCAACGCACAATCAACCCATACAGGACATCTCTTTCTCCACATTAATGCCCCGGCCACACGAGGACGAAAACGGCTAAACGCATAGGATTAACGCAAACGCAATCGCAAAAAAGCTTCCGTCCACACGCAATAGTCATCCGGATAGTAGGCTTGTTTGAGACACATTGCGGCTCGCCTCGAAAGTAGACGAGAGTAGCCGATCGCAGCCGGGGGAGGTGTCAAAAAGCTCGTCTTAAATCGGACAGCTTGGAGTCGGAGTCGGCTTGACTGGCTGGGTTTGCAATGGCGGAAATTGCGTTGGCGTTTTCGTTGCAGATGAAGTGGATGCAATAGAAATCCCACATGTATTGTATGGAGAATGGCATGATGAACACCGTCTGCGGAGGTAATTACGTATCTTTTTATTTTTTAATTTGATAGGGACAGAGCATGTTAATGAACATCAGTATAAAATACAAGAAGTATAAATGTGTTTGAGCAAACGTGCTAATTTACATCCGTAGTAGGCTACCTAGGCAGGTAACAAAAACAGATACACAATATACACAAGTAAAAAGACAAAATATATTGTTGCATCAGTCTAAATTAAAAAGTATGATCGATTATCCGGACTGATTACTTTACTCTACAGATCACAAATTGTGCAAAATTATGACACTATTAGTCTTTTTTAGTCCAATGGGATAAGATAAAAGCTACTTTACTAAAGATATAGAAAGCAAGCAAGATAGTAGTACAAAGATACAATAAATAAACAAGAATACAACTGAAATCAAGTGAAGATAATATAGGCCTACAGCAGCAGCAGCAGTTATATATATATATAAAGAATGTTGAATAGGTCTAAGGATTTATGGTCATCATTTGCTCCTGTGTCTGCCTTCCTTAGATCCGTTCCAAAGGTCCAACAATTTGTGGAAGAAGTGGTCCCACAGTACAGTCCTTCAGACTTCAAAAGTCATTTCCAATTGTCCAGGGGACATGTGGAAGTATGTGTGTGTATATATATATATATATATATATAAATAACATCAAATATGTATTATCTGGACTGGTGATATTAAAAGCCATTTATTCCTTTCTACCAAACAGGATGT
Organism: Gymnodraco acuticeps; assembly: GCF_902827175.1. Lineage (NCBI taxonomy): Eukaryota > Metazoa > Chordata > Actinopteri > Perciformes > Bathydraconidae > Gymnodraco > Gymnodraco acuticeps. Next base: position 541,271 of record NW_022992223.1, on the reverse strand, counting down.
GATGACGACTATTGGCCCGTTCTACTGGAACAGACAGCACAGTAAAGTGCCGCTTCAAAACAGTGTTCTTGCCTGTCTGTGGACTCTATCAAACCAGGAGTCCTATAGGGGGGTTGCTGATCGTTTCAATATCACCAAATCCACTGTCTGCCTGCATCTCCATGAATTCTGTAGTCTTGTCACCACATATTTGTCTCACCACATTTCCTGGCCCACAGGGCAAGCCCTACATAATTCTGAGTTAGGATTTTGTGCAGCAGGATTTCCCAACACTGTCTGTGCGGTAGATGGATGCCACATTCCTATTGTGAAACCACACTGTGAGAACCCAGTAGCATACATCAACAGAAAACAGTTTTATTCTGTTGTGCTTACTGGGTTCTGTGACAGTAAACGGAGATTCTGTCATGTTAATGTGGGCCACCCTGGTAGCTGGCATGATGCACGGGCATTCCGGTTGTCTGCTGTTGGAAGGCTGCTTGATGAAGATCCCCAGTCCCTGGTGCCTGAGGGAATGCACATCATTGGGGACTCTGCCTACCCACTACCCTCAGCTTATGAGGCCATACAGGGACAATGGCCATTTAACTGCTCGGCAGCGTCGTTTCAATCAAAAATTAAATGTTGCACGCGTGGTCATTGAGCATACCTTTGGCCTACTGAAAACGAAGTTCAGGAGGCTCAAATGTTTGTACATGAAAAACATTGCAAACATTAGCACAGCAGTCACTGCCTGTTGCATACTTCACAACATGTGCTTGGAGGAAGGGGAAGCAATTGAAGTTGATGAGCAGGTTGAAGCAGCAGACAACAGGGCACCGCATCCCCAGAACCAAGATGCAGTGTTGCACAGAAATCAGATTTGTGACCATTTTTAAAGAGCTCACATAATAATTTACATCATTTAAAATCATATCCAGATTGTTGGAATGCAATTTAGTTGTTTACTCACCATTTTGTAGTCTTTGGGAAATGTCTTGTGAGACTCTTACAGTGATGTCTCCCTGTTCGTCACACAGTGTAAGCACCACAAATTCCATTTTACCCACTGTAGACAAAGGTGATCTCCATGGCTTTATATAGGTTTGTTAATTCAGTCATGATGATGAACCACACCAGTGACTGGGTTCCATAATTATAAATGCTCCTCCCTCTTAATGTTTGCAAAACTGATAGGTGGACAGGCTACAAATGATCAGTCCCTTCAGATCCGCACACATGAAGCTTAATGAGCATGAATTGAACAGACCTGCTGCTGTGTTAATTCTTTAGCTGCCACTTTAAGCTTTATGATGTGTACAACATGGATGTAATTTGATTTAATCTTGCCATTTTAAATGATGTATTCAATAAATAAGGTTAAACCAAATCATTACAATAGATTTTATTTTAATGATTTGGTTTAACTTAAAGAGAAACTTTATTGTTATTGCACATATTACAGGTACTGAGACAACGAAATGCAGTTTAGCTTCTAACCAGGTGCAACAAGCAGTGAAGTGGAAAGTAATGTACACAATCTACAGAATAACATATAGAATGAATTGAATGATGAATAAACAGTGGGGTATGAATACACTAGATATCAGCCTGTGAGCAGTATGAACAGTGTGTATGAATATGCTAAGATATATAAAGTATGAAAACGGTAAGCAGTATAGTATAAAATATATAGATATTAATTTCATGATGATAAACATTGTGGAACAATGATGAAAAATGGGAATGGATGTGGCGACGTAAAACTGACACAAAACAACAACAAACTTTTGCCAGCCAATTGGAGAGTTTCATCAGCAGCATGTGGTAAAAACCACCAATGAACGCTCAGCTCGAGATACCAGCGAGCCGTTTCCCATCAAGCATTTCGCTTCCGCAGCCCGTGGAGAGCAACTGCGCCAACTCGCCTCGCCTCGCTCTCAAGGCTGCGGGCGTCTTTGTCCCGCGAAATTTCAAAGTCTCATGTGGGCGGGCCTCCAGAGCAAGTCGGACAAAATGACTAACCATCATGCAACGCACTAGCAAGACGTTGATCGCAACAGGTCTTGCTTGTCTCAAACAAGCCTAGAGTCTGTCCACACGAGACAGCTCCGTTTAGCTCCAACCACTGGAGAAGCTGCAGTACATATGCAGGAGGCTGTATGTGGCGCTGTAACTTCCTCCACAAAAGCAGCGAAGAAGCATGGTTGTCATGGTTGCCCTTCTGTTTATTCTCCGCGGTGGGGGCCTGGGGAACCGGGCAGAGTTTTTCGCCAGTCAACATCATAACTTAATTAAACAGTTCATCGCATGACGCAGTTGATATTTTTCTTGCCCTGGCTAGCACCTAGCTAACGCAGCAGATACACTAGATAACACAATCTGACATTAAACTACCATCCTACTAGGGATGCCAGCGATTAATCTATTATTCGTTACAGTCTCCATAATCGAAGATTATTTTTAAAATTCGATTTTATTTATATATTTTTTTATTATTTATGTTTTTTTTTTTTTTTTTCTGGCTTAGTTTCAACCAAAATATAGACTAATAATAATAGTAATAGTATTAATAATTGTAAATGGCCATTGGTCACAACACCAGTTTTGACTGTAAAACTTGGAGGAAGCCAGCAGCGCAGGCTGCCCTGCACAGACTGCTGCTGCAGCTTGCTACACACCGACCCCGCCGATTTTGATCATGGTCAGTTTCTGGCATCCCTACATCCTACAGAAATTACATCAAAGTTGGTCTGATACAGTCAAGCTAAAGCATCATATAGGATATTTGGGTAAAATGTATGTCCTAGGGGTCCTGGACTCCTGGTTGAAGACCCATGGAATAAAACGTGTAATTCTAGGGAATTTCGTCAGTACAGTTATATTTGCATTGCACCAGGAGGCTGATATATATTTGTACTGTTAGTTTATGCATACTGTTTTTTAATCTGCTTTGTTTTCCTCCATTTTCAGGATTATACTACAAGACGAGTCAAGGGGATCACTGCAATACACAAGGCCAAGTAAAGTAATTATAGCAGCGCCACCTCTCTTTACCTAAGATGGCTTCTTATTGGTCTAAAAGACGTAGAGTCATCAGAACTGTAAGGGACATGGAGAAAGATATCCTTAAGGAATACGAGGAAACTCTTTATAATAACAAGTCACATTTAGACCCCTGTGTGAATAGGGAACCACCCTTCAGAATCTCACACGTTTCCCAACTAGATACACCACTAGCTTCCCATGTACACATGGAAAATGATCATACTGATAGTAGTTTAGCTGGAGATGATGAAGTTGAATCAGATCTTGTACAAATGGGAAATGATCATACTGATCATCATTGGTAGTGTGGCTGGGAGTGTGGCTGGGAATGTTGAATCAGATTCTGACTCCGACAGCCATGACGAGCATCAGCCTAGTCAGGATCTGCTTATGAGGAGCCTAAGATATTGGGCAACATCCTACTCAATCAGTCTGGTTGCTTTGTCTGCTCTGCTGTCCATCTTAAAGCTTTTTCACCCTATGCTCCCTAAGGATGGAAGAACTCTGCTTAGAACACAACATGATGTTGCAACCACTCAAATGCAAGGTGGCGAGTACTACCATTTTGGATTGGTGCAAGGGATACTTTCACGATTGAAATGTTTGAGTTTACCAGTGAGCCTCAGAACTCTTACTTTACAGTTCAACATAGATGTTCTCCCTCTCTTTAAGAGTTCAAGACTTCAATTCTGGCCTATACTTGCAATTCTGAAATGTGATTATACTAAGTCCCCATTTATTGTCGGTATCTTTTGTGGTTTAAGCAAGCCCAAGTGTGTTGTTGAGTATCTGCAGCAATTTATTAGCGACCTTAAAAATGTACTGGCTAATGGCGTTGTTCATAATGGTAACCGATTGAAAGTACTGGTTTCCTCATTTGTGTGTGATGCTCCAGCCAGAGCCTACGTTAAGAATATCAAGTCACATAATGGCTATTCAGGGTGTGACAAGTGTGATCAACATGGTGTGTGGAGGAAGAAAATGACTTATCCTGAAACAAATGTCAGGCTCAGGACAGACTCAAGTTATTGTGATATGATTGATGAAGAACATCACTTGAAACAGACACTCAGTCCTTTAACAGGGACAGTAAAGATGGTTTCTTCATTCCCAATAGATTATATGCACCTCTGTTGTCTTGGTGTGATGAGAAAACTGTTGAATATGTGGTTAAAGGGCAATCTAGCCACTAGGCTTCCTTCACAAACTGTTAACAGTATATCAAGCAAACTGCTGGGGTTACATTCCCACACCCCTTGTGAATTCAATCGCAAGCCAAGGGGTTTGAATGAGCTGGATCGTTGGAAAGCTACAGAGCTCCGATCCTTCATACTGTACTGGGGCCCTGTAGTTCTGAAGGATTGCCTTCCCAGTGAGATTTATGACAACTTTATGTTGTTTTCAGTGGCCATGTATTTGTTTTTGTCTCCTGGAATTTCTGGCCAAAAGGTTGAATTAGCGCATAGATTGATGATTTCCTTTGTGGAACACTTTGGACAGTTGTATGGCAGGGATCAGATTGTGTTCAGTGTACACCAGCTTATACATTTAGCCGATAAATACAAACAATTTGGACCTTTAGATAATGTTTCAGGATTCCCTTTTGAGAATTATCTTGGCCAAATAAAGCATCTTTTACGCAAGCCACACCAACCTCTACAACAGGTGGTCAAAAGGTTGTCAGAACAGCCACGTTGTGAGGTTCCATTACCAACAGATGAACCAGTCTTACAGAAAATCCACACTGATGGTCCACTCCCTCAACATTTCGGTGTTGCTGTACAGTACACAAAGGTCTCCAGTAGTCGTTTTACCTTGTCTACAAAGCAGGGGGATAATTGTATTGAGGTGGGACATAGTATTGCAGTAGTGCAGAATATAGTCCAGGAAGAAGATGAGGTATATGTGATCTACAAAAGGTTCAGACACCAAGAATCATATTACACTTATCCCTGCGAGTCCTCATGCATAGGTACATACAAGGTTAGAGAGTTGTGTGACAATATCGGGGTTGGTAAACTTGGATGTATCAAACGTAAATGTGTTCTGTATCCAGAGTCAGAAGGAAATGGCCTCATAGCTATTCCAATAGCTCATATGCAGTAGCATACCGCTCATACTGCTGGGCGAGTAAATTACATCTTATGATTTATGAGCAGGTTTTTTTTTTAATCATTTACATTATTTCCTTTATTGTATACAGAATGGAAAGGGAGGTGGTGCTTTGGGCCGTTGTACTTTTTCCAAATGGCGGAGCTGCAACAGTTCTTGCCAGCTGGTTCAGTCTAAAGGAAGGTAAATTGTTATGGCCCCCAAAAAACATGTATTTGAAGGCCCTTAAAGAACACATGACGGCCCATAAAGGATGGACCACATATGCGAATGTCCGGCTCTTGATTACTTGTGGTAAGTAGTCACTGCATTACTATTGTCTATTTTCAAGTATATAGGTATCCACACGTTTTATGGATGGCAGTTTGAATGTGTGTGGTGCCATACCACATATGACATATGTGTCACAAGTGAGACTAGTCAGTAAAATGTCATCCTATTATTTTATGCTTTTTCTTTTACAGACTCATTGGAAAAGGCCAAACGATACGAAGAAAAGTATGTGAATACTGGATGTCCAACCACTGATCTGAGCTCTGAGGACGAAGCAGGTGAACGTGGGAAAAGAAGAGTAAGGTACAGTTGAATTCCTGTAGGAGGTCAGGTTCCATGTCTGACCTGACTTTAACCCTTATCAAACAACGTCGCATTGATAAGAACCAGTATGCGTGCATAGGCTGGAACCAAAAGAACCCAACCGCTCATAAGATGCAATGGAAAAGTGGTCACAGCACTCCCAGTGTGGAGGAAGCAGGCTTAGGATGTTTACTTTGATCGCTCCCTCTTGAAATATATAATCCTTGGTTTCTGTGTAAACAATAAGTAAAAACCCCACCTCCAGTCCTGTGATAGACTAGTGTCATCTCTATGTGTACCTGTACGTCAAGCGGCCTCATTCTACAGAAATGGGCCATGGGGCAAATTAGTTCAATTAATGGGAATGTTGAATGTTTCATTTTTATTTCCAGGCCAAATCCTGTGTACATGGAGTCAGATGGGGGAGTCAGAAACCAGCTGTGTGAAGAGAAGATTTGCCAAGCCACCTGATGTTCATTGTCCTACAGTGCTCCCAGAATCCAGCCAGTACCCCTCAGGACCAACCCCAAATGCAAGCAGTGGTATGTCATTACTTATTAAAATGGCAGGAACAATATGTAATTGCATGTGAGCTTTAATTTACAAGCATTTAGTTCCTCCAACAATACATTCAAACATCAGTCATGTGATATGTGTTCAAAAGTTACAGCATCCATTATTCCTGTCTTTTGTTCCCTTTTAGCCTCTGGAGGAAGCCACTCGGAGGATGTTCTGTCAATTCACCAGGCTGACAATGGTAAGTGAACCACTTCACACTAGGGATCGACCGATATGGCTTTTTCAAGGCCGATACCGATTATTAGTAATCAACGAGACCGATAACCGATATTTGGAACCGATATACATTTGCAGTAATATCAGAAAATCTTGGTCTCAAAATGTAGAATAACACAAACTCCAACACAACTTCTTTGAAATGCCTTTTTATGTTTGCTGAACTTTTCAACATCTTAAAACTGGTTTCCTCTCTGTGACCCTGAGTAAAGTCAATGAAATAGAAATAAAATGAAAACTACTAAAACTTGTTCTGAACTTCTGATATTTGAGTCTCACTCATTTAGTAGTCCCAATTCAGCAGCACCAGATTGTGGTGCAGAAAGCAGAGTTGCTGCGAGGCTCCACTAGCAATCCCCCCCCTCACAGTTTATCCGCTACGAGACGCTACCCTGTGTAACTGGGAAACTGATAGAATTGGATCGGGACATTGCTTGTGTACAGAGTGGTGACTGCAACCAGAGAAACGGCTGCATCAGATCCAAAGTTTTATCGGCAATTTGATTTAAAAAAAAAAAAAAAAAGCCCGATAGCGATAATCTGTAAAATGCGGAATATCGGTCTGGATAATCGGTCGACCCCTACTTCACACTACTACCTCCGGGCGGACAGTATGTAAATGTGCTTTGTCCGAGTTACAGCATTCATAGTTCATGTTTTGTGTTCTCTCATTGTAGGCTTTTGTGGAAGCTATTTGGCGGAGTTGGACCAGTCAATGGACCACTGTAATGATGGTAATTAAACTAATGGTGTAAAAGTCAGGCACATTCATGTGGCTGCCGATGACAATTTATTCAGGACACCGGAAATATGACCCAATGTTTCAGTCTCTCCGAAACGTTGGTCATATTTTCTGTATCCTGAATAAATTGTCGTCGGCAGCCACTTGAGTGCACCCCTCGTTATTAAGTAGACTAATAGGCTATTATATGTCTTTTTTTTATCTTTGGATCACAGGAATTATCAGCACCTTTGGTGGGAAACTATTCTTTAATTACTCACTCTGTAGTCAAGTGTGTTCATCCCTCAGGTCTCCTTTATCTAAAGTTGGAAAGTAACTATATGGGGCTAGCTAGGTGCAATTGCTATATGGTGCTCATGGATAACAACTTTGATAGTGCTCATTTGCCTTATTTAGTTATTTCTCTCTTTTTCTAGGATTGCCAACATATAACTCCAGCCCCTACCACGCTATGCCATTAGAGAAAGCAAGGAATGGTATGTATTTCTCATCTTAAATCTTTTTTTTTTTTGGAAAATTCCCAAATTCATGTTAATATAAAGAATGAATAGCAGCTCAGTGGCCTTGTGGTTAGTGTCCGCCCTGAGATTGGGAGGTTGTGAGTTTGATCGCCGACCGAGTCATACCAATGACTGTTAAAAATGGTACCCGATATCTCCCTGCTTGGCACTCAGTATCAAGGGTTGGATTGGGTTAAGTCCCTGCGACATACTAGCATCATGTCCAGGGGGTGTACTTGTACATCATGCTGCGGAAACAGGATATCGGCTCCTATGGGCCAATGGTTCTCATGGCTTACTTATAAACAATTAATAATGGTGTCTTGTCTTTTAGACGGCGGTGCCAGCTATGCACATGGCTCAAGATTAGCTGACTTCAGCGCACTGGGCTTGGCTCACCTGACCCCGCAGCACCCATCCCACCCCCCTTCAGCTCCAGAAACACCACGGGGGAGATTATATGGAGAGGAATCAAGCAGAGTGTTGAAAGGCAAGTATCATTTTCTGAGCAGGTTCTTAACCGTACTGATGCCTTCTGAATTGAGAAACCTATCCCTTGTGACTTTCCCATCTTTTCATGTTTTTTGTCATGGTGTTAAGGCTGAAAATGTAAGCACTTAAACCTGCACTATGTAACCTTTTTGTGATTACAATGTTATTTTGTCCAATCTGTATGGTAGTGTTAATACAATATAACTTAAAATTGGGGTGGTTGATTTTGGTCTCCCTGCTCTTCTATTGAGACATTTAGATCCTTTATCTAGGTGAGACATGACCTTGGTTTGACAAAAATTATGACTTTATGGTCAATTTCTCCCCCAAGCAAGCAGGCAGGCTCTATAAACTCAGTGGTAAATATTTCAGCAGTTGTGCTGGAGACCTGTGTTCAAATCCAGGGTAAATAGGAAAGTTACATATTGCAGCTTTAATGGTTACTGTTGGCAAACACTTATCAGTGAGTTACTTAGTGTCATTCTAAATTATTGGAAATTAAAAATCTATCCTTGAAATGTAAATTAAAACCTTTATTTTTTTATTTTTCAAGACATTGCTGCCATGAGAACCACGAAGATGCTTACCGAGCTATGTATGGAGGTGAAGCAGATCTCACGTGACATTAACTTTATAAAGACGGAACTTGCTAAACTAAACATTCATGGAGCTGGACCAGAGTCACAAGAAGACAACTTCCCCATAATGCTTCCACTCACCAACGAGGAGAAGTTTGATGAGACTGAAGCTGCTTTGAGGGAGGAAGCAGTCCGTCGAAAGATGGTGAACAATTTTTACACAAAGCATTTTCTCTATAATCTGTCGAGGCTTCTAATATTTTCTGTATGCATTTGCAGGTATCCTGTGGATCCTTATAAGTTTTAAAAGTCTTACATTTCTTGTTTGAAATCTTAAGGGCTTATGTCTGGAATTGTAGGAGTGGATGCATTACATTTATTTTTCACTTGGATGTGTGTTTGACAGAAATATTGTAAAAATACGCCTCGCGAATCACGATAATATTTTTCTTAATCAATATTTGACAATTTCTTAGGATTGCCAATTTGGTTGTTGGCATTGTTTGTCGATTAGTTTGGACACAGTAGTGGTCTTATTTCTTCCTTAGAGGTAATACAAATGTGTTCAAATTCATTACATTTGTATTTATTTATAAATGAGAAGATGTCTATTTACATAGTACACTGTAGCACACTAATCATTTTCTCTCGTCTGTTAAGATTACCCGCCTGGCATTAGTCGGAGGGACCAACTCGGAAAATATGATCCGGCGAATGCTATCCGCTGCCATGACAAACAGTCTAGCCTGCATCTTCAACTGGGTGGGAAAGGGAGAGAAGAGGGCCTTCAAGGACACGCTGATAAAGGACTGCATGTTTGGTGAGCCTGCACCTCAAAATACTAGGTTTACTACTTTACAACAGATTTGGCAAATATTGAATTTAATTCATAAGTCTTTTACATTTCTTTCTCAAGTTGATAAGAATGGATGCAAAATGCATCCATTCTTATCCTTATCTTCATATAAGTGGTCCTCATTAATGCTCATAATAGGATGGCAGCATTTCTGTCTACTCGCTCTGCATCTCAAAGGTGGGCTGTGGACATTTCAGAAACCTGCCTACCAGTGACATTATTCCTAGCTAATTGGAAATGACCATTGATGATGTCACTGATGGGCACGTTTCTGAACTGTCCACTACCGTCCTCTGAGACACAGAGCGAGTAGACAGAAATGAGTAATAGTGTGAATCAATTATATGAAGATGTGGTTGATGGGTGAATTGCTCAATTAAGGCCGCCTGAAAACCTAGTACACTAAACAGTACACACTGGAACGCATCCATTGCAGCTTTCTTCTTCTTATTATTTCAATAAACAAAAAATGTAACTTCTTTTTTTTCAGCTGCTGCTCGTCAATTTGACCGCAGGCTGACGGAATTGACATTCAGGGTTGGAGTGCAGAAGTGGCTACGTTACGCACCAGAGAGGAATGGCGGTGTACCAAGGAAAAAATAGTTAAACGGACATTGTTTAAAGTTGGGGTGTTTTCGTTCATGTTGAACTGGGGTCTTATAGATCTGAGTTTATAGTTAAGACTGCCTTTCCACCGAGTATGACAACCCTGTTTGCAGTTGCCAGGTTTTTATGTCATCTGGAGTTTCAGAGCAAATATAATTTGAACTACAGTTGATGGCCAGATCATTGTCTCTAAGGAGCTTCCTCCACTTAAAGGTCCCATGTCATGCTTTCCCGGTTATTACCCGTCCCCTTGTTGTTATGTAGCTTTTTCTGCATGTAAATGGTCTGCAGAGTCAGAAACCCTCAAAGTACACCCTGTAGCGAGTAAAACTCTAACACAGAAAAGACCTGTCTATGCTGCCCCAGAACTTCTTCCTGAGTAAAGTGACGTAACGGGCATAGTGGCGTAACACACACACTCTCACTCAGCCTTATCTTTTCTCAGCTGCGGCTCCGTGGATTTACACACACAGCCTGGCTGTGAGTGTGTGTCTGTGTGCTCAGGCTGAGTTCCTGTGTCTCGCTGATGTACAGCTGTAACGGTGGTGAACCTCAGTGATTATGTGTTACAATGGTGTTAGCAACCAGAAAATGACACCAGTAATGACAAACTGATGAGAATGCTGCGTGGGGTCTGGGTACCGTGTTGGCGGGATGTTGCGGGGCTCGCTGCTCGGCTCGAGGAGCAGACAGTGTGAGCTGGATTACTGGTGTTGTTTCCTGGTTGCTGCGTGGGGTCTGTGAGACAGCGAGACACAGAGGAACTCAGCCTGAGCACACAGACACACACTCACAGCCACGGATGAGAAAAGATAAGGCTGAGTGAGAGTGTGTGTGTCACACCACTATGCCCGTTACGTCACTTTACTGAGGAAGAAGTTCTGGGGCAGCATAGACAGGTCTTCTCTGTTAGTTTTACTCGCTACAGGGTGTACTTTGAGGGTTTGTGACTCTGCAGACCGTTTACATGCAGAAAAAGCTACATAACACACAAGGGGATGGGTGATAACCAGGAAAGCATGACATGGGACCTTAAGAGACAATGTTTTTCGTGCTTGTGGACAAAAGATGTTAAAGATGTTCATATCATTGAATCTGAATAAATAACTGAATAAGTAATGGGCTCTTTTTTTGTTTGTTCATTTTAGTTTATTTTCAATGTCCGACATCAATTGCAATCTTCAGCATGACAATATCTCAATGTTGATTCAATGACTTTTTGCAATCTGATAATAACATTGTTTCAATGTATAATGCAATGCATAATATAGTTGAATCAATGTTGATCCAATTCTACATTCTTTCAATGTTGATCATATCGTAATTGAATCAAGGTTAATTCATTGTTGGGATTGGTTGAAAATTCAATGTTGTTTCAATGCTGATCATAACGAGCACATTCACTATTGTTTCAATGTCTGACTTCAATGTTGAACACAATCTTCAGCGTGACCATATCTCAATGTTGATTCAATTACTTTTTGCTATCTGGGCGTGTATTAAAGTTTAAATCTTCCGACAAAATTATAAAAGTGCCGGTCAAAGGTCTTCTTTGTTATTTATTGAGCTTTAAAACAAATGAATAACGACTCTATATAATATAATAATAATAAAATACATGGAGCCTCTCGTTTTCCTCCCTCTCTTCGGACAGCGTCAGTGTCTGTTTCATGCAGCAGCTGATCCAGTAATGAGTGACCCGGCCGACAGTAAAAATAAACATATTTATAACTAGTTTAGGTAGTTTGAGAGGTGTCTCCGTCCTGTCAGATTAGACTTCACTCGCGTTTATGTCCATATCGAGAGAAAGATAAATAATCTGAATTCAGTGTGCAGTTTACTTTGACGCGGGGGTGAGCAGCAGAGGTGGGGAGAGGCGGGGCTATTGCCTCATCATTATCAGAAAATGATCGAATATGGCGTACACACGGAGCCGTTGGACCCCCCACAGCGTTGCGTATGCCGTTCTATCCACCTTGGGACCCGTTATCGTTTCCGCAATCGTTTAGTGCCGTATTCTGTCGTCCTCGTGTGGCCGAACGGTCTATATGACACTAAACAGTAACGCAAACGCCCGTTTTCGTCCTCGTGTGGCCGGGGCATAAGTGTTAGACATTAGAATTGACTATTCTTGTCTGTCACATACTCTTCTTGTCTGTCACATAAGTGGCGCAACTGAAGCGATATTGCGCTAAAGCATTGTGTGTGCTTCGCGGATGCGCTCGGCTCCTCTCGACTGCTGCTCGGGTCTGCTCGGTCAGCTTCCGGATAAGGAGGCATTCGTTCGACCAATTTACAGTAGATAACATTACAAACATTTTTAACAGGGGCCATAATAGTGTAAATAATGTTTGTTTTGGCATTAATAACTGAATGTAATGTTTTCTACTTTGTTACATCTGGGAAGGCATTTGCCTTCATCAGATGGAAAGTGTCTTGACCAACAAATTAAGTATTTCTTATAGCTATGCAGCCGGGTCATGCAAGCGAGCAGGGGGACGAACGGGGGAAAAATCCAAAGTACAATGTGTCAGCATACCAGGACAACACGTTCAGGTATGTAGCGCTATGTATTGTATGGTAGTCATTGTATTTTTAAATTACGGATAATATTTCAAAAAATATATATGTTTTTCCATCAATATCAAAAGGTACTGTGGAGAGATTTTTGCTGCTAGTGTGGTGCAGGGGGGGCCGGCACCACATTTTCTAACCCATCACACCTACCATTATCTCTGCCATGGACAGCTGGACAAGGATGTTGTGAAAGCAGGAACAGCATCAGTAGATATGGAGAACTTGGTCACTGAGGTATTGAAACATTTTCAAATACACATACATTTTCCCTCTCTTGAATTTAAAAGTATCAGAATAAGTTTTCCTTCTTTGTCAATGCCTCATCAGGTTCAAGATGCAGAAGAAGACAGCCTAATGGCTCTCACTGACCGCATCATAGCCTGTGGGTACTCTGGGCCCATCAAGGCGGACCGCAAGAAGGACATTCTAGAGTATGTCAGTTATTGAATTCACAAATGTCTTCAGCTGTGACCAATTCTGTCTTAATTAATACAGTATTTTTGCATTAGGGCCATAGTGTTACACTCATGGCTCAGGCTCCTCCCAATCCTGCAGCAGTTGCGAGACGGACTGGCCCTCTACGGGTTGGATGAGCTGCTGGTAGAACAGCCACTGTTGTGCCAGCAACTGTTTGTGCCAGGCAGCCTTCAGGGAGTAAGTACATTCATTAAATATTTCCCAGATTTCCATAGTTTATCCAGTAATATAGAGTAATGAACTACAAAACATCACATGAAAACAAAAATGATTGTAATAATTAAATTAACCGAACCACACCTCAGAGGGGTATTTGTTTCATTTTTTGTTTTTGTTTTTGAAAGGTGGATGCCGATTTCTTGATCCTTGCACTGTCACCTGAATACAGCCCAGAGGGGTCAGTCAGGCGGCAGTGCGAGATGAGGATAGTTAATCTTCTGCAGGACTACCTGCAGGAGCTGGAAGAAAAAGGTAACACTTTTTCAATTTTACATGTATGTGTGTCTGTCAAACTTAATACTATTTGCACAATGTAGACCTCTTGTTGGGGCACACTCATCAAGCATATAAGTCATTTCTAGTTTGATTATCCTGCATTTCCATGCTGACTTTACTTTTTGGTATTTCTGTTTTGAAGGAGAGGAGAATCCTAAGGAGTCCCAGGAAGAAGATTTGAATACATGCAACGACATCAAGCCTCCAACTGTCAAGACCTTTTGTCAGTGGGTAACTGGCCAGGCCCACATCCCTCTGGGAGAGGCAGAGAGGAGCAACTTCAGAGTGACTGTACAGTTTGATCATGAGTGTCATCTTAAGTATGGGGAACATGGAGTGTGTTACCCCATAGTTAATGCTTGCTCTAGCTGCCATCACAATTCCTACACGCCACTTTGAAAAGGCGAGTGAATTTGAGGTCAACATGACCGAGGCAATCCTTGCTGGGTTTGAATTTAACCTGCACTAACTAAACCGTGTCATCCTACCAGCATTATTATTGTAAATAGTTTAAGGAATGTAATAGCATTATTTCATAAAAATGCTTCTCTGGCTGTTGGAATATATCTTTATTGTTTGCTTGTTTTTATCTTTATTTTGTCCATGTAAATAATAATTTGTTTGTTTATTCTTAGAAGTCTTTTTGTTATATCCAATAAAGACAACACATTTGACAGTGGCCCTTTTTAGTTTATTAGAGCAAGCCGTGTGGCAGCAGGTTTTTGTTCCAACAGAGCAAGAGCACACCTTATCCAACAAATCAACATGTGACAGTTCAGTTGACAGACTCAGTCGAGTCAGGTGTGTTCCTGCTTGGTTGGAATGAAGACCTGCAGCCAGACCCTTTGTCTCAGCATGACTGAAGATTTAAACCAGGTAAGCACGGCAAAGGAGGTATTGGTTTCTTGTTGCTTCTTCAGTTTGTCCTTCATTTTCATCCATTAGACACTGAAGCTCTGCTCGCTGCTGTTCATCCAAGGGGTACTGAAATTCTGGGACCACTACCACCCCATCCACATCTTCTCCATAATCTGCTGCAACATCCCAGTCAACTTCTGGCTCTTGGATGTCCTGAAAGTTGAAAAAGTCAACCTTGTACGGCTCTGCATTTTTATGAATTTATATGTAGTCCGGTTACTAGCTTAGAGTTTACAATAATAACACATTTTCAGGTTATTTATCAGTTCTAGAAGATGTGTGAAATATCTAGAGAAGCCAGTAGTAGGCCAAAATCCTTCTTTAACAGTTTACTTTGGATTTACAATTCAGCCTACTATTGTCAGTGTACAAAGTTGTCGCAAATATAACCTCAAGATTCTCTGGTTGGTTGATTGGGTGAAGCATCATTCCAGTGTGCCACAACTGCTCCGGAGTTCGATTCCTTTCCGTTCTGAGGGGGTGGTTATTCCATCCCTCCACAAAAGCCTCCAGGTCTCCCTTAAGTTTGGGAAGAAAGGTCATGTGGACAGCAAAAAGATCTTCTGTAAAAGACGGGAAATCATTTAGTGTATTGACAGGTGAGCTTTGAACACATACCATTTAATACAAAACCATGAAATTGTGTTTTTATACATTGTCACAATAAAGTATGTGCCAAGATGTTTAAAGTTGATTTAGCTATAGTTATGCTGGGTCAACAATGTTCATTTCAGTGCCCCAGACATTTTAAAGCTAGCTAATCAGTGATATTCACCAATCGTACAGGTCCCAGTACCTTACTGGTTTTCCCCATCCATACCTCTTGAGGACACATCAAGAAGGCCATCCATCTCCAGGCTGTGTAGTGTGTTGTAGTATTTTGATGTGACACACGTTCTGACATCACGCCACAAACGTTCAATTCTACATATAACAGTGCATCGTTGTTAAACATCAATGATATGTTAAATTGTCTTTTGGCAAGTCAAATATACAAAATAGACCTTGAAGGCATATAAAGAAACCTTTGATTGTGGACGCTTTTTCCTGACATGAAGCTTCCTTGATCAGTTCCCCGGACATTGAACATGTATCGGGCAATGTCCACATTCTCCACACCCTGATCAGCTCTGACCCTGTAGTGTACACACAGATGACCAAAGTTAAAACAAATCCATCGGTATTGTACATTACAAGCAATAAGTATGCATTCTCTGTCATGTTTTGTCTGTGTATGAAGACTTAGCATAAAGATGATCAAAATAAATATGTTTAGCATATGAGATCACTGAAAAGGCATGAAATTGTGGGACTTTTATGAGAGAAGTGGGTGAATAGAGAAAATACAACAATATAAACAATTGTTCTCAGTTAACCAACATCCATCTGTGTCAGTACATTATAGCTTATAAAATGTACCTTAAGGGTATGCCATGCTTCTCAGTTGCTTCTTTGAAGGCAGCAAATGCTGTTAATGCACGATTGTTGGTTTTAGCTTCCAAGCACATCACCTGTGTAATTATATGAAATGTTTCCAATATATAAAAACACTTTCTTATATTCTGGTCCCTGCAAATCTTAAGGAAAAGCATATTGTAATGTTTTTGTGATACTGGAACACCAGTAAAATATAATGTACATCTGAAAGCAAAACCTACTTAGAAAGAGAATATCAAATCATAAAATAACATTTGTGTGTTATGCAATCCTACCTTCCTGGAGAAGCCATCCACTGCACCAAACAGTACAATGTTGTACCTGGTGAACAACACATAGTACAGCCCTATGTTAATAATGTCTAATTAATTTTTTGCAGAAAATATAAATATCAACTTAGAATTTAGCAAAGATATTTTAAAAGATCTCTCCAAAAGTACTAACCTGATCAGCTTGTGATTGGTATCAACATGCCACAGTGAAAGGGGGCCCCTGACAGAGTATGTCCTTCTCACAATGCAGTTCAATCCTGCAAGCCTGGATAGAATACCCAGGGAGTCAACACGGTGCATTGATGCCATCACTCTCCTCCACTGGACATGCATCCCCATTGACAGCAGTCTGCCTTTCACCATCCTATAGCCCGCTGTTGGCATTTCAATTTTTATCCTTTGGACTGCCTGGTCCAGCTCCTGGTCAGTGGCATCAGTGTATCTTTATCTGCTGTAAAGACGATATTCCCTCATCCGCCTCTTCACTGTACTGCTTGAGACACATAGGAACCTTGCGATGCTCTCCACGGACATATTCAGTTCCAACAGATGCTCCAGTCTCTCTTTTTCAATATCGTACCTGGGACCCTGCTCCAGATTCAATTTCAGTGTGATGGCTTCTATCCTCAGCCTCTTCAATATGGATGTTCACCAGCCTATGAAACTCCCTTAAGGCCTGTATACATTCTTGCGAAATGTGAACGTGTCTTGAGAGTGCGTCCCAGAGGTACAGCTCTTGGCGACACGCAAAATCAAGAAAGTCCAGGTCTAGAGGGCTTCTTAAGAGAGCCGACTCCAATTTAGTTATCAGTCTTAAAATGAAATCATTTCTGAGCATGGCCTGTAACCATAGAGAAACACATTTTCATATAATTAAATCTTAGTCGACAGACTCACTTAGTGCTAGCTTAGATCATTTATTTAATCAGAGAGCAGACGCCCAACGCTACACCTCACTTTTGTTGAGAAAGACAACATTTAAATCATCACTTACATGTATATCTTCAGGTGCCATTTTTCCCGTCTTTCCTTTTGGTATCGCTTGTATGGTGTGACTGGGTTGAAACAAACCAGGGGACGTGTGTTAATATTGCAATTTCATAGATAATTCATGTATTTTTTCAGATTTATTTTCCAGTTAAAGTAGACAAGCATATTAGCTGGAACGTTTTGGTATAATTGGCTTAGTGAGGACATGCAAATATGTCTACTACAAAGACAACCAATGATCTTAAAACTAACTATATATATATGTATTTAGTTTTACATTACACAACGCCCTGTTAGTGTATTGATTCATTGCTTTAAAATATATTTTGTACGGCCTCTAGGTTAACTTGTTTTCTACATGTTTAACACTGTGTGGACCTTGATTTTCTTATGTCATTCTGTCAGTCACTAACAGAGGATGGACCTGGTACTGTAAAACGATTCCATACATGGGCACACAGCATAGCTGTTAAGGATCCGAAATATGTTTACTTACCTTATAAATGTAGGCTAGGTGCGTATAGCAGACAGTAGCTAGCAGTTTTCGACGGACACAGCCCACTGAAAAATATATTGTTTTATATCAAATTAATGTATATATATATATATATATATATATATATATATATATATATATATATATATATATATATATTAGCTGTACACTTTACGAATATAATAGTTTGTATGGACAACTTTACAATTCAATCTCGTCCAACTGATTTTGCTGCCGTCACTGCTCGGCTCTTGGTAATTCAGGCATTTATCAAATCTGGCAACCCCGGGTTTCCTGGCAGCTGTCAATCAAAGTCCAGTGGCTCCGCCCCAAAGTGCCAGAAACTTTTCACGCGCGCGTAGACAGACTCCGCGAGGCTGACACTCCCGCGAGCAGGCAAGAGGGCTGTCTCTCTCGCGAGCGAGCGCAGAGCAGCTCGCGGGCGCAGAGCCGCTCGTGCTCGCGGGGGTTTAATCTGCGCGCGAGGGTCATTTTATGCGCGTGTAAAAGCACATTTTCCGCTCGTGAGTAGCTTGTTTTACGCGCGAGAATATTGACCCAAATCTGACTCCATAATCTGTGCTCAAAACTGTTCAAGTGCGCGCTCAGGATAGAGGCACAAATATAACGCCATAACAGAGCCCCTCTTCCAACACACACGAACGCGGACATGACCAATGAGGGCACGAGATACATTTGTGCACAGATGCAGAGCCATATAATAGAAGAGTTATGACATCTCCGTTCACTCCAATGGACCACTTTTTTACAGCAATGGCGGATCGTGGAGCCTCTCAATCGTTCCCCGGAAGTTAGCGCCAAGGCTAGCAGAGCTGTGGAGTTGCAGCATAATAGACCGTTCGTGACGGACTTTTAAAGGTAAGAAGAAGTTTAAAGATTTATATTGCGGATATTATCAGTACATCTGATTCAAATTAACATGTGTATTAAAGGATGTCAGTGGATTATCCCTAAATTAGTAGATTTAGGGAACGTTTACAGATAACAGATCAAGCTAGGATACCGAAGCAAGTTAGCAACACACGTTGAACAGCCTTTTAATTGTAAATTCCGTCCCGTCTATTTGGTCCAACGTTGTTGAATTAGAGAAGAGGGGCTTCTAAACGGGATTGTATGCGGGGGTGGAGGGAGTTAAATATTATATAAATATAACTTTGGTGCGTGTAAGAGTGAGTGTTTTTAGCAGAGCCATATTGTGTCCTTGTGATTATGTTGATTATTACCTGCCTGTATAATATTGCAGCTCAGCTGATTTTGGATTGATGGCAAAGGGAGAGGAACTTAAGTGAGAGTGAACACACAAGGTACGTTTAATACTACTGTTTTATATAAGTAAGCATACTAAACATGTATTATATCACTGTATTATATAAGTAATCTTGTTAGTAACCTACTGTATGGCAGGTGGAGGGGCAGTGATGTTACAGGTGGAGGAGCAAAACTGCAAGACTGCAAACTCACAAGACAGAGAAATCGAAGTTTGTTCTCCAGAGATGAGGTTGATTTCACTTCAATTTTTTCATATTTTCTAAAGATGTGGAAATGGCACAAAAAAAAACTTGAGAGCTGTAACCAAGACAACTGTAACAACATGAGTAGACAGCCACCAAGGTTTTTTTGTTGTTTGCGCTCCTCTGGCAGGTGGAGGGCAGTGATCCCTTCCCTTCTTCCCTCAATCTTTGAGACTAATGTAAGTAGAAGACATGGCACTGTAAATGTTCGAACATTTAAAATATTATACCACTTAAAAATAAGAAATATTACTTTTGTTACTAAGAGTTCATACTTATTATACCTGTGTCACCTTTCACACTATCGCTGTGATCATGAGCTATGGGCTTTGTAGATACAGCTCCCGGGGTGAATCGTGGTGCAGGGGCCCTTCTCTTTTTGACCACAGGGCAATGCACGGAGATGGTGGGTATAGCCTCTGCTCTCAGCCTAGTCTTGCCCTTGTTTGTCTTGACAAACTGGTCTGCATCAAAATGTGCCTGCGGAGTGACTTGTGGTTACTTCACACACAGAACAACTCAGTTTTGTCTGCCCACATACATATTCCATAGTGGTTGAATACACAGTATTAGGAAACACTTTATACTTACTGGACATGTTATACTCATTACATACTGTATATAAAATATGACCAAGAATGTGAGACAACTTTATAGAAATTCATATCACATCTGTTACTGATGCCATTTGTCATACTTTGTTAAACTCACAAATAATAAAGTTCCATAACTTCAGTTGGGAACAAAGACCACACCTTATCTCCCCAAGGCAATTTCCCATCCAATAGGTGTGCTATATAGGTGCGTATAACCCTTTCTCCTGTCTGTTTATCCCTCTTTCAGCACAAGAACCAGAGGGGGATTCAATGGAGCCTGAATACCTGCACTGAGACCCTCACCCTGCACCCTGAGTCTCAACTCTGTGTTTTTCAAGCCTTTCCCTGTTTTTTGTATTAAACAAAACATTAAGCTTTCCCAATGGTGTGGTTTTCGTTTTGTGAAAAAGTGCAAATGCAGTGTTTGTATATAAATCACATATTTTGTTGCTGTTGGTCGTGAAATTGCTCCTGCTTCCTCCGCTCTGTGTCAGTGGGGAAGCTGTACATTCGTACTCCTTTCTCGGAGCGATTTGAGCATCCCCAGGCAGCACAGCAAACCATGGTGGCGACTAGGAGGCAGCACAGCAAACCAGGACAACACGGAGGAAGAGGCACAGACAAACTGCATGATATGCTATTCAATGTATTTGCAATGGATGTTCCTAAAACAACACATTTATCATCATCATCATGCTGCTGCTGCTAGTCCTTTGATAGTCACCTGTCCTTTCTGAAAGCCATAAAGATGACATTAGTCATTTAGATAACTTGTGTCCTCAATTACCATGGGATTACTGAAACTACCATGAATTTAAGAAAATGGTAGAGATTAATCTAATCTGAATTTTAAAGCATTACTTTAGATCCCCTCCCTCTAAATATATCAAACATTAGAAAGTGATGCTCCTGACTACCATACAAGTTTAAGAAGATAATATTGGTTTTAAAGAATTCAAAGCTATAAATAAACAGCAACAGGATCTTTAACCAAGGCACTGTTAGCCTAACATGTAAACTAGTTGTTCACACTAATCCTAATATTATCACTTAATATTAGCAAATTCTATTTTATTTTTTAAAACATATTGATGTAAATACATACACATATCGATTTGTTGTATAAATATTGCAAATCAAAACCTTTATTCACTAATAATTACCAAAAATCTTAGTTCTATCTCCTGTTATCAATGCATTCACATTGCCCGCCATGAACTTCCGGGGAACGATCCTCTTCTACATGAACCACGTGACGATAACCGTTTTTGGACTTCCGTTGTCGTAACTCTTCTATTATATGGATCTGGGCGTGCCCAGAGCCCTAGAGATACTAATGGAGTCAGATTTGGGTCAATATTCTCGCGCGTAAAAGAAGCTACTCACGAGCGGGAAATGTGCTTTTACACGCGCATAAAATGACCCTCGCGCGCAGATTAAACCTCCGCGAGCGGCTCTGCGCCCGCGAGCCCTCTTGCTTGCTCGCGGGAGTGTCAGCCTCGCGGAGTCTGTCTACACGCGCGTGAAAAGTTTCTGGCACTTTGGGGCGGAGCCACTGGACTTTGATTGACAGCTGCCAGGAAACCCGGGGTTGCCAGGTTTGATAAATGCCTGAACTACCAAGAGCCGAGCAGTGACGGCAGCAAAATCTAGGTGCGTACAGCCATAGATATATATAAACACTAGATGACTCACCCGCGCTGCTGGCCAATGGAGACCGACGTTGCCACTTGGCCGCCATCTTGCTACAGGCAGTTCTCTCATTCATAACATTATGGTTTACTATTTAAATAACCATAGCTTGCTCAATTTTCAAACGGTTTGGTTTTTTATAAACATCAAAGATGTAGTTATGATACTGTATACTTATAGTCATGGACTTTCTTATGAAAATAACATTAAGCAGATAAAGCAATAGCTATACACACACACAAGGTATTTATATTAAATATTTGCCGGTGTATATATTTCCATTTATTTTTATTATATTGTTAATATTTAAAATAAATTATAAAATTAAAATATATTTATATTTTATATATAAAAATCGGTCTCATGTTACCACTCTGTAAGCCAAGAGTTGTTAATTTAGCAATGCCTTAGCTTGAAGAATAGGGACACAACTAATGACAATAGCATATGGTGGTATATTATTTAGATATTCACACCTTTATCAGAAGAACCAAACCAACATAAAATGAGCTCACAGACAGGCCAGTTCTGTCTCATTTATCACAATTATACGAATATATAAATAATAGTAATATGGAAATTAATAAGTTACTTTTTTAACAATTCAATGTTCACTTATCAATACTGTGAGCCTGATTTTCTTACATTCTCCAACAGAAAACACAACTCAGCGTACTTTTAAGAAATTGATAAGGCAAACATATGTTTTGAGGCTCTGGACAAAAATGGCTATTTTGATTGTAAAGGTTGCCAATCCCTGGGTGTAGTTTCAATGTTTGCACATGTTTATTCAAGTGTATGAGTGACATAGAGCAAGTGAGATGGCCAGTGGTTCTCAAACCTTTTACACAGAGTACCACCTCAAATTATATTGGGCTCTCCTAGTAACACCATCATAGACCTTCCTGGGTACCACCGAGATAAAGGATTTAATATGACAAGCCATATGATGCTCTCATTTGTTAGTGACATTCCACATGCAAATAAAACAAGATAAGATGGTACTTTATTGATCCCAATTTGGGAAAACATTTTTAGTTACAGCAGCATAAGGGACAAAGCATTTTACAATGAATTAGAAATAAGCAAGAAAAATAAAAAAATAAAGAAAGAGGAAAATATACATGTTGAGTTTGGCAGGATATTATATATATAATATACATAAATATAAGGCATATGGAATATTAATGTTAAATATTAAATAGATTATATATGTGTAAAATGTACAACGTGGTTATATTCAAGAGAAACTATGGAGCAGAGAGTTATCTTCCAGCCAGAGGTGATTTGTTGAGTTATGGCACTGCGGAGCTGCAGCAGTCTGTTGGAGAAGGAGCTCCGTTGACTGTCCAGCTGCAGGTGGAGAGGATGGGTGGGGTTATCCATGATGGACAACAGCCTGTTCAGTGTCCTCCTCTCCACCACAGCTTCAAAGGGGTCCAGCTTGATGCCGATGACAGACCCAGCTTTCCTAATTAGTGTATTGATCCTGCTAATTAACGATTATCCTAATTATAGTCATAATATTGTCATATCTTACACGTGAAAGGTGATTCCACGGGTTCTTGTTTGCAGACTGCGGCGATTAGAGCAGCCGTAGGCTGCACAAAAGTCAAGCATAGTCAGGTACTTCTGTAAACACAAAGCCAGCAATTTCCTGTATCATAATGTATCTAAAAATGTAAGATGTTTTTAACAAGCCAAACCACTTGGAAGAAATCATGTGTAACTTAAGTTATGTTGAAAAGAAAGAGCAGTTATGCCTCTCCCACTGGTGTAAAGTTGCTGGGTGAACTTCTTAATACTAGGTCTCACTCACAGCCTCTTGTTATTAGCCAGCTAATAAATACAACCACATACACAAAGAAAAGCTGCAATTTCAACATGTCCAAGCATCCTGTATCATAGCCATGCTAATAACGTTTGTAAATCAGTCAAGATTTCAGCGATTTAAGAGTATTTGTGTGCAGATCACTCACCTTACAACAGCTACCATAGCGCGTACCAGAGTAGCTGTTGACTGTAGCAAGATGGCGGCCGGTGAGCTACGCTGGAAAATCTCCCATGAGCCATCTAGTGTTTATATATATCTATGCATACAGCAGACAGTAGCTAGCAGTTTTCGACGGACACAGCCCACTGAAAAATATATTGTTTTATATCAAATTAATGTATATTACATTACATTACATTGCATTTAGCTGACGCTTGTATCCAAAGCGATTTACAATAAGTACATTCGACCAGGAAGACACAACCTTGAAGAAAACAGAATCATATATATATATATATATATTAGTGCTGTCAAAATTATCGCGTTAACGGCGGTAATTAATTTTTTGAATTAATTGCGTTAAAATATTTAACGCATTTAACGCATGTGGAGAATGGCCCGCCCCAGAAGAGTTACGACAACGGAAGTCCAAAAACGGTTATCGTCACGTGGTTCATGTAGAAGAGGATCGTTCCCCGGAAGTTCATGGCGGGCAATGTGAATGCATTGATAACAGGAGATAGAACTACGATTTTTGGTAATTATTAGTGAATAAAGTTTTTGATTTGCAATATTTATACAACAAATCGATATGTGTATGTATTTACATCAATATGTTTTAAAAAATAAAATAGAATTTGCTCATATTAAGTGATAATATTAGGATTAGTGTGAACAAGGAGTTTACATGTTAGGCTAACAGTGCCTTGGTTAAAGAGCCTGTTGCTGTTTATTTATAGCTTTGAATTCTTTAAAACCAATATTATCTTCTTAAACTTGTATGGTAGTCAGGAGCATCACTTTCTAATGTTTATTGATATATTTAGAGGGAGGGGATCTAAAGTAATGCTTTAAAATTCAGATTAGATTAATGTCTACCATTTTCTTAAATTCATGGTAGTTTCAGTAACCATGGTAATTGAGGACACAAATTATCTAAATGACTAATGTCATCTTTATGGCTTTCAGAAAGGACAGGAGACCGACAGGTGACTATCAAAGGACTAGCAGCAGCAGCATGATGATGATGATGTTAAATGTGTTGTTTTAGGAACATCCATTGCAAATACATGGAATTCAATAAACATTGAATAGCATATCATGCAGTTTGTCTGTGCCTTTTCCTCCGTGTTGTCCTGGTTTGCTGTGCTGCCTCCTAGTCGCCACCATGGTTTGCTGTGCTGCCTCCTAGTCGCCACCATGGTTTGCTGTGCTGCCTCCTAGTCGCCACCATGGTTTGCTGTGCTGCCTCCTAGTCGCCACCATGGTTTGCTGTGCTGCCTGGGGATGCTCCAGTCGCTCAGAGAAAGGAGTATGAATGTACAGCTTCCCCACTGACACAGAGCGGAGGAAGCAGGAGCAATTTCACGACCAACAGCAAAAAAATATGTGATTTATATACAAACACTGCATTTGCACTTTTTCACAAAACGAAAACCACACCATTGGGAAAGTTAATGTTTTGTTTAATACAAAAAACAGGGAAAGGCTTGAAAAACACTGAGAGTTGAGACTCAGGGTGCAGGGTGAGGGTCTCAGTGCAGGTATTCAGGCTCCATTGAATCCCCCTCTGGTTCTTGTGCTGAAAGAGGGATAAACAGACAGGAGAAAGGGTTATACACACCTATATAGCACACCTATTGGATGGGAAATTGCCTTGGGGAGATAAGGTGTGGTCTTTGTTCCCAACTGAAGTTATGGAACTTTATTATTTGTGAATTTAATAAAGTATGACAAATGGCATCAGTAACAGATGTGATATGAATTTCTATAAAATTGTCTCACATTCTTGGTCATATTTTATATACAGTATGTAATGAGTATAACATGTCCAGTAAGTATAAAGTGTTTCCTAATACTGTGTATTCAACCACTATGGAATATGTATGTGGGCAGACAAGATTCAGACACAGTTGTTCTGTGTGTGAAGTAACCTCAAGTCACTCCGCAGGCACATTTTGATGCAGACCAGTTTGTCAAGACAAAAAAGGGCAAGACTAGGCTGAGAGCAGAGGCTATACCCACCATCTTCGTGCATCGCCCTGTGGTCAAAAAGAGAAGGGCCCCTGCACCACGATTCACCCGGGATCTGTATCTACAAAGCCCATAGCTCATGATCACAGCTATAGTGTGAAAGGTGACACAGGTATAATAAGTATGAACTCTTAGTAACAAGAGTAATATTTCTTATTTTTAAGTGGTATAATATTTTAAATGTTCGAACATTTACAGTGCCATGTCTTCTACTTACATTAGTCTCAAAGATTGAGGGAAGAAGGGATGAGGAGACTGAGAGAAAGGAAAGTGAGGGTGAAGAAAGAGAAGACATGGCTAGTGAGGAGAGACAGGGAGGGCGGACACCACCCACTCAGCCAGCAGCCAGTCAGCATACGAGGGAACCAGCAGCCATTCAAACAGATCTATTACAACAATTAAAGAGAAAATTAAAGAGCCAAGAAGGAATCACCAAAAAAGCAAAGGCTGCACTAAGAAAAATCAGGAAGGAAAATGCAGCTCTCAAGAAAACAATGAAAATTAGGGACAAGAAATATAAGAAAACGTTTTCAAAAGACCAACTGAAGGCATTAGGCAGACTCACCACAAAGGGGATGAAATGGAGCAATGAGACAATTAAGAAGGCTTTAAAAATTCGCTTTGCGAGCGGACCAACGGGTTACAAAACTCTGCAGGAATTGAAGATTCCCCTTCCAGGAATAAGGACACTGCAAAGAAGGATGCAATGTGTTAAGTTTGAGCCTGGTGTGTTGACAGAGGTCTTTGATTTCCTAAAATTGAAGGCAGATAAATTGACAGACCTTGAAAGGGAGTGTGTGTTGACCTTGGATGAAATGGCAATCACACCAAGTGTGGAGTTAGACATGATTACAGGAAAACTGTACGGTGATGTGACTTTACCAGGTCACACAGGGGTGGCAACACATGCTTGTGTGTTTATGTTGGCTGGAAACACAACACGGTGGAAGCAAGTAGTGGCATATCATTACACTGGCAATTCTATCAATGGAGCAGAGTACAGGCCAATCATTATTGAGGTAATACGGAGGGCAGCATCCATAGGGCTACATGTGCTTGATGTCACCACCGACATGGGTAGCCCTAACCGAGCCATGTGGAAATCCTTTGGGGTGGACCAAAATAAAACATCGGTGCCACATCCAGCAAAACCAGACAGGCAGCTCTATTTCATGCCCGATGTCCCACATCTGGTAACATTTTTAAAAAGTGCCCTTGTCCGTGGGCAGGTCTTCATAATTCCTGAGGATGTTGTTAACAGAGAGAACCTCCCCTCTAACGAGGTTTCTGTGGTCCCCATTAAGGACTTATTGACCTTTCAGGAAGGGATGGCCTTAAAAATAGCTCCCCATCTTTCAGCTGCAGCCATCGAGCCAAGACACTTTGATAAGATGAAGGTTGGTCTTGCTCTAAATGTGTTCAGTAAGGCTACAAGTGCTGGGCTGAAATACATGGTGCAGCAAGAAAACCGCCCTCTGTCATACCTGACGACAGCGTGGTTCCTGGAGCAGGTTGATCGTTGGTTTGATCTGATGTCATCTCGCCATCCAATTACAGCCCTGAGCAGGCTCAAGATGGAGGAGTACCAAAAGGCCATCACCTTCCTCCAGAACATCATCCATCTGTTTCGTGGGATAAAGATAGGTCAAAAGGGAGGTTGGAAGCCTGTTCAAACAGGGGTGATAATGGCAACAACATCAATTTTGGCCATACAAGAGGAGATGCTTACACAAGGACACAGGTTTGTGTTAACGTCAAGGTTCACACAAGACTGCCTTGAAAATACATTCAGCTGTGTGAGGTCTAAAAATCCTGTCCCAACTCCAGTGGAATTCCATCATGCACTGAGAATCATATCTGTGGGGCAGTTCCTCACCACCATCAGCTCTGGGAGCTACCAGGAAGACCACAGTAGCTTTTTGGCAGACTTCCTGGACACAGGGGAGCCAAAAATCACTCCATCAGTCAGAGTGGAACAGCTGATGGCGGTGAACAGAGCAGCAGCACCTGACCTCACAAAAACTGAGAAATGTATTCTCTTCCATCTTGCAGGCTACATCGTCCACAAAATCATCAAGTTTGCCAGCATCTGTGAAAAATGCAAAATTGCAACAGAGCACCATGATGAGAGTCCTTCTGGTGACAACAGCTTGTTAGTGGACTTGAAAGACTTCAAGGCAGGTGCTCTTTGTCGTCCCTCCCAAGAAGCCTTTGACTTCATTCACCAAATTGAGGAACTATTTAGGACCAAGACTGGTTCCTCCCTCATGCAGCTCCCCAACGCAGTGGGTGTCTTGGAGAAAGAAGCTCAGGCCCTCTCCAGCAGGCTTCCGTCATGCTGTGGAGTACAACAAAAACTCGTAAAAAGATTTATACGGCTGAGGCTGAGGATTGAGGCAAAACAAATCAGAAATGACAGAAATTAAATTAAATTAAAAGATGGCCATTTTGGAAGCAAGAGCCAATCCAAAAAGGTGAAAAGGAACAACAGCAGCCAAGCTACCACATCCAGCAACCCCCAAACAGATCCACAGCTGCAATCATTTCCATTAGCCGTTGCAATGGAAATATTTGGACTAAACATTGCTCTTCCACCTGCCAGCACCCAGCTAACATCACTGCCCCTCCACACGTAACATCACTGCCCCTCCACCTGCCAACATCACTGCCCTCCACCTGCCAGCACCCAGCCAGAGGAGAGCAAACAACAAAAACAAGCAAGGTGTCCCGTCATGTACCTGGAAGTTTGGGTTGGCAAAATGGAGTAAGAGAGGGACTTGAAAAACCTTGGTGGCTCTCTACTCCTGTTGTTACAGTTGTCTTGGTTACAGCTCTCACATGTTTTTTTGTTGCCATTTCCACATCTTTAGAAAATATGAAATAAGTGAAATCAACCTCTTCTCTGGAGAACAAACTTTGATTTCTCTGTCTTGTGAGTTTGCAGTCTTGCTCCTCCACCTGTAACATCACTGCCCCTCCACCTGCCATACAGTAGGTTACTAACAAGATTACTTATATAATACAGTGATAGAATACATGTTTAGTATGCTTACTTATATAAAACAGTAGTATTAAACGTACCTTGTGTTTTCACACTCACTTAAGTCCCTCTCCCTTTGCCATCAATCCAAAATCAGCTGAGCTGCAATATTATACAGGCAGGTAATAATCAACATAATCACAAGGACACAATATGGCTCTGCTAAAAACACTCACTCTTACACGCACCAAAGTTATATTTATCTAATATTTAACTCCCTCCACCCCCGCATACAATCCCGTTTAGAAGCCCCTCTTCTCTAATTCAACAACGTTGGACCAAATGACATTAAGAGAACGGAATTTACAATTAAAAGGCTGTTCAACGTCTGTTGCTAACTTGCTTCGGTATCCTAGCTTGAACTGTTATCTGTAAACGTTCCCTAAATCTACTGATTTAGGGATAATCCACTGACATCCTTTAATACACATGTTAATTTGAATCAGATGTACTGATAATATCCGCAAT
The DNA here is from genome assembly GCF_902827175.1 of Gymnodraco acuticeps. Taxonomy (NCBI): domain Eukaryota; kingdom Metazoa; phylum Chordata; class Actinopteri; order Perciformes; family Bathydraconidae; genus Gymnodraco; species Gymnodraco acuticeps. Next base: position 511,970 of record NW_022992223.1, on the reverse strand, counting down.
ATAAATCTTTAAACTTCTTCTTACCTTTAAAAGTCCGTCACGAACGGTCTATTATGCTGCAACTCCACAGCTCTGCTAGCCTTGGCGCTAACTTCCGGGGAACGAATGAGAGGCTCCACGATCCGCCATTGCTGTAAACAAGTGGTCCATTGGAGTGAACGGAGATGTCATAACTCTTCTATTATACGGCTCTGGCCCCACCATGAAAAATGATGTTAAAGTAAGCAAAATAAAGTCTGCCAACTCGCGCGTAGTAAATTGCACAGACAGCAGCTAGTAAGATTGATTTCAGTAGCCACGGTTTTGAAAACTTTTGTCACGTAGTGATCGTCTTCTCAATAGAACATCTTTGATAACGGCGTGGTGTTGTTGCAGGAAGTCCCGACGGAGAATACTTTTGCTGTAGTACAGGGGTGCACATAACTGGTACGCAGGTTATGTGCGTAATCTCTCTGAAATGCGTACCGTCACTTGTGTCACAAAGCGCATTTGCGTACCGACGTACTTGTGAAGCTTTTCCAGAAGGCGGTTAGATCACCGGACGACAGAGTCGGTCTCCGTGTGCACAGACAGGGCTGCTGTTAACGTCGGTCTGTACCAAAACCACGCCAACCGGCTGCGGAGGGAGACTTTCTTTGTTTGCCGTTCTTAGCCTCATTTCCGGTTTAGCGTTAGAGAAACGGCATGATAGACAGACGACAGACACATGGCAGCAACTTTCCCTCTGCTTCATTCATTTCTCCTGTTCAACAGGTTAGTAGTGTGTACACAGATTATGTCATATTCGATCTAAGAAGTGTCTTTGAAACTGTTTTATGTGTAGTTTAATGTCATTCTGTAAGCTACGTCACTCACGTGTGGCTAATGGCGTCCGCTAGCTTCTTTAACACAGGCTGTTGCACCCTGAATAATGTAGCCCCACTATGTCTATGAGTCCCGTGCACTAGTCTGGCTTACATTTCAAGTTTATTCTGTTTGTATAAATATGTGAAATGCTGGTCTGAGGTCATAATTGTTCATATTATTTAAATACTAAAGCGCTAATGCTATGCTAATATTGTGCCTGTACAACAGCCATGTTAAAGTGACTACAGTCGGGTTGTGTGTGTTATCTGTTATCACTGTATTATATACTGTAAATGAAAAAGGCTTTAATCCTTCATGAAAGTCATAATATGGCATCTGTATTTATGTCCATTTTTTATTAGAAAACGAAATGTGTCAGACATACAGTTATTTTGATTGGCTAAATGTATTTTTACATTCTCAGTTAGCTTCAGGCCTCACTGAGGAGAAGTATTGAGGTAGAAAGCTGGTGAAGCCATTTCCTTATATTCTGTTTGCACAGATAATAAAGCTGGTTGGCAAGAAGGAAGTCATATTCATTCGACCACACAACACAATGCAGAGATACATAAATAGAGAAAACGGATATAATTTGTAAGTGAATTTATTAATGTGTTTGATCAATTCTGGCTAGGACAACCACACAAAGGCAGCAACTTTCTCTCTGCTTCATTATGTTCTCCTGTTCAACAGGCTTATTATCTGATTACCAGCTCTGCACAGCGGACTTGTAACACTAGCAGCAGTGGAGATGGAGCATCAGAACCTGGAGAATACAGCAGCAACAACAAGGATCCATTTGGAGATAGGTAAATGTAAATATTACAGTAATAGTGTACTTTCATTGTGTGGGTTTAGTTAAATAGGTTGTAAGAGAGAGAGACTCCTGTCCCACCTCCCCATTTTATTTTGAGTTGTGTATTGTTATTTGTGCTTGAGAAACATTCCACTTGAACTTTATATTTTAATGAACTTAGTAGTAAATATTGTCCTATATTTCTTTCCGATTTCACAGCTGCCTGCGCCTAGCAGCAAGAACCTCCATCTGTGCCTGCACCCAGGTCAAGATCTACCGTGGCTCAAGGGCCTTCACCAGAGCCATCACCATCAAGGACCAGAGGACCAGCATCACTACAGCAGCCTCCACCTCCATCTGTGCCTGCCACAAGATTAAGATACACCTCGGTACAAAGGCCTCCACCACAGCCATCACGATCAACCCAGCCAGCAAAGAAGTCTCGCCTAGCACACCTCCCTCCCTCCGACACAGCCACCAGCAGCCCATGCACCATCACCCCCACCTACACAGCAGCCAGACCCACTGTCTTGGAAGACAGACAAAGACCATGGCACTGCTCCCCCTGTCTTTACATTTATAATGAATAGTTGGTTGAGAAAGTTCTGATATTGTCAGGGTTCGTACAGTCATTAAAAACCTGGAAAAGTCATGGAATGCAATATTTTTCCCAAAGTTTTTGGAAAAGTCATGGAAATATAACTAAAGTCGCATCAAATATAATTGATATGTTATCTAATCATCGAAATAGTAATACTATAATGATAATAAATACTGTATCGTATAATGAAACGTAAAATGGCAACTGGCAGTATTTCGCTGGTGAGAGATGTTTACAATCACGCCCTCTAGTCTACAGGAGCTACTATTTGATATAAAGATGCCAGGGAAGTGCAGTTTCAACAATGTATGGCTTCTAAAGGATAAGTACCAATTGTGGTTATCAAAAGACATTGACCCAAGACGTGCTAAATGCAAACTGTGTTGTAACATATTCAATATTTCGAATATGGGCGAGGCAGTGCATGCTAGCCACATGAAAGACTCATTTAAAATCATTGGTGAAAAAGTGTATGAACCCTGTATTGTAAATATTGAGATTTTACAGTTTCTTATGTTAACATAAATAGTTGGTTGAAAAAAAAAGTTGTAATGCTCAATTTGTATTTGTACACATCACATGAACCTCAGTATGGGATATGAAGTCATGAATCAGTCCTGATGTAACTTTTCTGTGGTGAAAGTAGAGTGATGGAACTATTTTACTCCAAATTCTAATTTACACATTTTCGTTTTAGACATGAACAACACATTTGTATAGGCATATAGTGTAATTCATATATTTCACTACGTTTGTGAACCAAAAACGTTGGTAAACCACATCTGAAACACCAAAAAAAATGGATGACATGAGTACATCTGTTTTCACGAGAGTTTTTAAGTTTTCCAAAAATCTGATTTCTAAGCTAAGTATCTCATAAGACAGTGCTCTAAGTCTAAGGTGAGTGACATTGCATTTCTAGCAAGACCAGAGACTGAACATTTTTGATATCTTACACCATGCCATGTTATAAGAAGTACATTTAAAAGGTGATTTAAGGAGACATAAATACCCTTCACTTCAGTAAGATAAGGTAAGGCGATTTTATTTTAAAAGACAATGAAGGCAGGTTATATTGATTGATATATTTATTATATTGAAAGCCAAATTAATACATAGTCCCCTGAATCTGGAATAATGTACAATTTACAGCCTCACAATGTCAGGAACTTTTCATCTACAGATTGCTTTGGTCTGGTTTTGCTCTTCACTGATTGGTTACTGAGACTTTGAACTTAAACGGACCTCCCCGTTTATAAAACGGACCTCCCCGTTTATAAAACGGACCTCCCCGTTTATTAAACTGACCTCCCCGTTAATCCGCGCGAAACTACGCGCGAATAAACGCGCGAATAGTGACGCAAATGGCTTTCCATAGAGCAGAGCCGCTCGTGGGCGCAGAGCCGCTCGCGGGGGTTTAATCTGCGCGCGAGGGTCATTTTATGCGTGTGTAAAAGCACATTTTCTGCTCGTGAGTAGCTTGTTTTACGCGCGAGAATATTGACCCAAATCTGACTCCATAGAGGTGCTCTGTAAGGAAGTCTGAAGGAAGGGGCGGATTCTTTTCGGCTGTGTACTTTCAAATGTGAGTGCACTCGAGCCGGTTTCTGAAACGTACCTACCCCACCTTTAATATACAAAATAAACTTACAAAAGTCAAGAAGATGCATATTGGGTTAAGGTCCGACAGACACTGGAAAGATTGTGAGTCCACTAGCTATGCCCATAGAAAATGTGTTTTAAAAACAAAACCTTTTTAGAAGGTAAGACTTCCTGTAAACAACCAAACTATTCCTACAAGCTGGTGGATTTCAGCTGGTGACAAAAGGAGCTAAACCCTCGAAAGAATCTAAGATGGGGACTAGCTTAACCGGTTGTACCCGCTGTCAAGAAAAAACAGAACATGTATGTTAAATGGCATATTCTGTGTGAGAGAAACAAGTATGAATAAGAAGAGGGAGCGTTTGGCCATTTCACACGAAGGGATCCCAGGTACTGTAAAGGTTTTTATCTCTTTCATTCTGTGTTTTTACCAAAAAGTTGGACCCAGTTTAGCCGCATTACATTTTTTGAGAAGTTTAGTATGTCTTCCATGTTGCAGGTGTTCATTTAAAACGAAGGACTTTGCCAAAAAGGTGCCAATAGCCCAGGATCCTTGTCCCCTAAGGCTAAGCAATTGGACAAAGATCGGAGGCTGAGGCAAAAAAACGTTGTTCTTTTAGATTTCTGTTTGTTCCAATGAATATGGTAAAGGCTCAGTAGCTGCCGGTGAGCTTAGTTTTGCACCAACGGTTAAACGTTGTGTAAACAAAACTGTGATGCTCTTCAAACATGTTTTTCTTCCAAAGGTCTCGCATGGAATAAAAAACCTCCAAAAGTAGGTTTGTGTAGATACAGCAGCAGTGGAAGGTGATTTCTTCAGGTTGACATGAAGGCATTCCAGGTACTGTAACCTTTATTGTTTTCTTTTGTTTGGTTTATAACCAAATAGTTGACCAAGTTTAACCATGTCATGTTATTTGGCTGTGAAGATGCTGTTTGTGCTCCTCCTGGCTGCTGCAGCCGAGGGCCAGTCGCTGCACTTCGGAAAGTGTCCCCGTCCTCCGGTTCAACAGGACTTCAACGTTGCCAAGGTAAAATAAAATGATGTAGATTTCTGCTTTTATTGACGTGTTTAAACTAGTACATTTGTACAGAGTATTTACAGTATTATTATTATTATTATTATATCATAGGTAGTTTTAGTGTCCTATTGAGTCAATAATGGGATTCACTACAGCTGCCTAGGAGTACATTTTTAAATGTTTGATATTACCATGAAACTTGCCCAGTTGTATACTTAGAAAGTGGTTTTTGTATTACAAGTATGCCAAAATGTGATGTTTTAAGATGCGTATAATATGCATGCCTTTTCTAAATATGTGCTCATTTGCATTTATTTCTGGGTTAGAAATGTGAACATTGGATAAAGCTTAGTTAAAAAATCTTGTTTCATTTAGTTGATATATAAGAGAATGTGAAATGTTATCTGTAAATGTGCAAAGGAGGGATTATTTAATATAATATCAGGCATTAGGACTTACTTCACCATCAGCAGCCAAACCCTTAAAACTGTTCAATCCTGTATTATACAATACATATTATATAATACTAATACACCACTGTACATGTTGTTTTGTACATGTTATATATTGAATTAAAATGTGCTTCTTTACTTAAAGGTGGGGTAGGTAAGTTTCAGAAACCGGCTCGAGTGCACTAAAATTTGAAAGTACACAGCCGAAAAGAATCCGCCCCCTTCAGACTTCCTACATTACTTTTTTAACTTAACCTGTTTTTTTTAACAATGAACTGGTTTAACCCTTTACACTCTCCCCTGCTTCTTTTTTTTTGGAATGTCTCCTGACATTTGACCAAGTCTGAAAAAGTACAAGTGCAGTCTATTATATGTCAATATGCCTGTGTGAAGCAGTTGTAGATGTAAGGGTGTGAATGTGTGAAGTATGGAAGGGGAACAGCACTGAGTTGACTTTGGAGAGGGTACATTAGCAGAAGTGAGTTAACACCGGCATTCCACTGCTGGTAAGATGGCTGTCCCATTTAGTGTTGCACGGTGTACCGATACTTGAAAGATACCGCGATACCCTGCCGTTAAAAACGGTACGATTCCTCCGTTTCATTAGTATCGGTACTTTAAGAATGACGGGGAAAAGTACTCTGGTGAGAAAGCGCCGTTTTAATAAGAGCCGTGTGTGTTCAGCGCTCTGCTTCCACTCCCTGCGTGCACTGCAGCCGTGCCTGCAGTCCCGCCCCTCTCAAGCACGCTCTAACCCCCAAAACACACCAGGAGCGTCTGCGTCGCGTTACGGCCGCGCCGCCGCGGTCGTAAGGATCGCGGCCACTCTAGTCAATGAGTGCTATTACACCACACGCGCCGCGTTACGGCTAAGACGCGTCCCAGAAGCGGCTCGGCGCAGCGCTTCTCTAAAATTAGGATGAATCCTATTTTTGCCGCGGCGCAGCCGTAAGGTAAAGTCGGGCAGGCAGCCCCCCCCTCGCAGGAAGTGGAAAGGTGAGCATCCGGGCCAGGCCCATCCCCCACATATACTAATTTAGCAGACCCCACAACACCTCCACTACGAAACGCACCATGGACGACGAGGTGTTCATAATGGAAGTGGAGAAACACACAATTTTATATGATGTAACCAATGCTTTTTACAAGGACAACATCAGAAAGGACAAGGCCTGGTTTTTAGTCGCTGCAGTTTGTGGAGTGGAAGGTAACAACTACATATTAATATTTTAAAGTTAATTAATACTTGTAGGTACAGTACAGAGCCATTCAGTAGTTTAACATCTTTAACACCTTGTTGTCTCCTTTGCTGGTTGAGGGGGTGCACCCATAACCGGCTCCTTCTCCTCCCCCCATCCCCCCGTAGTCTTTCAAGTAGGAGAATACATGCCAGCGTTCTCCTCCGGTTTACAGGCACTGTAAATGATATATATATATAGAATAATTATGATGATGAATGCATATTTTTTTACCACTAAAATACAGCAACACATCTTTGATTCATGTCGTTTATAACTGGAATATTACAATTATTATTAACTGTGTCTGTAGTCTACAACACAACAAAATAGGAAATAACAACAATAAACACGATTTAAACAGACACAAACATAAACCATTTAACTACGTATAGCCTACTTACTTGTAGAAGTACAAATGTCCAGGAAATATTCCAAAATCAACAACAACTGCGAGGCTGCACACACGACGCTCCGCTTCCGCAACGTTTTGAAACGCGTCTGGTGTGTGTTGTCGCAGGAGGAGGTCGCAGCGTGGCGCAGCCGCAACGTAACGCGGCGCAGACGCTCCTGGTGTGTTTTGGGGGTAAGTCCCTCCCCTCTCTCGTGCACTCGGCCACGCGCTAGCTGCCAGAGCATGTGAGAAAACGAGAAGCATGGCTGCAAGTGGGAGTGCAACTGCCGCTGCGCCTCGGCTTGTTGACAAAAAAGACGCCAGAAGCGAAATTTGGAAGTATTTTAGCTATATCTCTGACAGTGAGGGCAAGCCTACGGACACCACGAGGCCTGTCTGTGAGAAATGTTTTAGATCCCTGCAAACCAAGGGAGCAAGCCAACACATCAAACTTGGCTAAGCACCTCGCCGACCGCCATCCAGAGCTGTTTAAAGAATTTAAAGACAGACAGGTTAGCGGATGTGATAGATAACATCATTACATCATGTTCAAGCCCATGCCCTCAAATCTAAGTCAAACAAGTGTATTTTATTTAGTGACAAACGAACGTTTTAGTAGTTTGACGAGGCAATTAATGGCAATGATAACTGTCTAATATGGCTATCTTTTTAACTAACTTACCAATGTGGCTAACATCTGCAATATACATTTTGTCAATAATTATTTATATTACTGTACATGTTAACATATTAAAAAAATTATATTTTATAAAACAAAAAAGTTGTTTGAGATGATGCTTAATTTTATTTAATACAAATTATTGTCATTTATTTAGTTTATTGTTCTCATTGTTTAAAAGTTTGTTATGGTTCTGGTGTGAAATAAAGCACAATAATTACATTTAAGACTGTTTCCCTTTTTTTAAGAAAAGTATCGAAAAAGAATCGGAATCGCAATTCTTGACTTGGTATCGGTATCGAAACCAAAATGTTGGTATCGTGACAACACTAGTCCCATTGTGCCATAGGTGAACATTTATCTTGGACGTGCTGTCCGTTGAGATCTTCTGACTGTCTCCGCCTCCACTTGATGTCCCTCCTCATCCGCTACCATTCCTTCCATATGTCTGTCCTGTGGTTCTTCCTCCACTGCAACATCCTCAGCAGCTCCCTCCTGTATCGGTGGTGGATTTTCCTCCTGAGCGTATGTTTCCTCTCTGACAGCGGGGTGAAACTCACAGGCTCTTGCTCTCAACTGTGTCTCAGGGCGGTGCACTGCTTGTCTATGCTCAGTCTGTTGAGGTCTCACTAACCTGTAGCATGGAACTGACTGAACAGTGTACTCGTCATCCGAGCTGTCTGAGTCGTCCTCATCTACCTCGGCAATGTGGGTCTGTGTCTTTTTTTCCAACCTTGGCTCCTCTTTCCGATGTTGAGCAGGATTCACTTCATCCAGGGGCAGCTCATTCACTGGCAAGAGCAGGTTCCTGTGAAGAACACGCAGCGTCTTTGATCCCTTCTCTGGTTGCACCTTATAAACTGGTACGTTGTCAACTCTCTCCACAACACGGTGAACAACCTGCTCCCAGTATGACCTTAACTTGCCAGGTCCACCTCTTTCTGACAGATTTTTTTACCAACACTCGGTCGCCTGGCTGAAGGATAATACCCCCGACTGCTCTGTCATACTGTTTCTTGCCTCTGGCTGAAGATCTTTCACTGTTCTGTGCAGCAATCTCATATGCGGAGCGCATCCTTTTTGCCCATTTCTCTGCATATGTCGTCTGATTGGTAGATTCAGGTTGTCTTTTCGGTGGGAACAGTAAGTCAACAGGTAAACGTGGAGGACGACCATATAAGAGGAAGAATGGTGAAAAGCTGGTGGAATCATGCCTTGTGCAGTTGTAGGCGTGGACAACATGTGGAAGATGGTCTTTCCACTGATTCTTTTTTCCCTCTTCCAGGGTGCGCAACATCTGAAGGAGTGTGCGGTTTAGTCTCTCCACGGGGTTACCCTGTGGATGGTAGGGTGTCGTTCTTGAATGGCCAATACCAGCCAGCTGCTGTAACCTGTTGAACAAATTGTTCTCGAATTCCTTCCCCTGATCGTGGTGGAGCCTCTCAGGATATCCGAAGCGAGGAATAAAGTCTTGAAATATCTTGTCTGCTGCTGTTTTTCCAGATGTATTCCTTGTTGGATACACCTGAGCAAAGCGTGTGAAGTGGTCAACCACAACGAGGATGTACTCATAACCTTGACTTTGTTCCAGATGGAGGTAATCGATGCACACTAACTCGAATGGACTGCTTGTGGAGATGTGTCCCATAGGTGCTCTCTGTTGGAGATTAGGACGTTTCTGTTTAATACAGGCACATCTTTTGGTGACATAGTCCTCTATCTCAAGCTGCATGTTGGGCCAATAAAATCTTTCTCGGGCAAGATGGATTACCTTTTCGGCGCCAACATGACCCATGTCGTTGTGTAGAGTCTTTAGCACCAGTGGTTTCAGCTTCTCAGGAAGAACGAGCTGTCTGTGTTGTTCTGTTTGTCTGCAGAGGATCCCGTCATCAACCTCAAACTTATTCCATTCATACAGGAGTCTCTTTGTCTCTTTCCTCATGTTTCTTTTGTCTCTTTCATTTGGAGTCCAGTTTTGAATCTTTAAAGAGACAACTTCTGTGATGGCTGGGTCCTCTCGCTGTGCTGCAAGGATGTTTTCAGGGGTAACTGTTGAAACATTTTCAGGTGACAAAATATCTGCATTTCCACCATCAAGCTGTAAGGCTGCGACCAAAGGCACGTCACTCTCCTGAACAGCTTTGTTTCCTTGCCATATTGCAGACACAACCTCAGGTGACATCATCTTTGTGTGCTCTTTCATGCCATCCTGCAAGTTAACAGGGTACCTTGACAGAGTATCTGCATCTGCGTTCATCCTCGTTGGCCTGTACTTAATGTCGAAATGAAAGTCAGCTAGCTCACCAACCCATCTGTGTCCAACGGCATTTATTCTGGCTGTGCTGAGGACATAAGTCAAAGGGTTGTTATCTGTGAATACTGTAAATGTCGGGGCATAATACAAGTAGTCACGAAACTTGTCACAAATGGCCCACTTGAGAGCCAAGAACTCACGTTTACCGGAGTGCAGATGGTAGTTTCTCTCGGCAGGCGTCAGAGTTCTTGAGCCATACCCAATGACAGGCAACTTGTTGTCCTGACGCTGGTATAGCACTGCTCCTAAACCTTCATTGGACGCATCAGTGTGCAGTACGAATGGGAGATTAAAGTTTGGATAAGCTAGGATAGGTGGATGTGTTAGTTTGTCTACTAGCTTAGCTACAACATCCTGGTGTTCTGCTTTCCATATGATGGGTGTTTTTGATGGAAGCTGCCCTTTATCCCCTTTCCTAGCTATTCCTGTTCTTTTAGTGGTCTGGTTTTGGGTGTTTATTTTCCCTGTTTCGGTGGGATTCTGCAACAGTTCGAACAGAGGCTTAGCAATCCAAGAGAAGTCTTGGATGAAGGAGCGGTAATATCCCAAAAACCCCAGCAGCGCCTTGACGTCTCCAACTGTGTGAGGCTCTTTCTCTTCAAGCGCTCTCACTGCTGCCAAATCCTGTGGGTCGATATTGACTCCTTCTCCAGACACCAGTCGGCCAAGGTATGTTAGAGATTTGGAGGGATAACTGGTCCGCTTTTCAAATCTCCGCGCGTTCCTATGAAGCTGGTTATAATACAGGAAGGAATCCATATCTACAAAGTAACCGTTAACAATAATCTACTTTAATGGCAATATGACAATGCAATACAATCATTACAATACAACATGATATATTACAGTTATATTGTAATGCTTAAGGAGTAATGCCGGCTTACTCCTGCCCTGGTCCGCATACTGCAGAGCTACTTTCACCCGAGGGCAGCATGTGAAGAAGAGGCCGAACGCCAGGGATCCACCGGAGATATACCAGAGTAAGAAGGAGGGGTTTGGTGTTAGGTCAGCTGGTCATCTTTTCAGGTCATCTCATTGGGAGACGCAACTCTGGCCAGCAGGAAACCAAACAGGCTCACTTTCCAACAAAAGGTCTCAAGGCCTGCATACCTACACCTCCCCCACAGAGCAATAAAACCCTGTTTACTCCAACCAGCCCAGAATGTTTATAGCCATTTGTAGTCCTTACATTTATGAAAGGATAAAACAGAGAAATCAATATAAAACACAAACACAGGTATTGTTTGAACAGTATTCACTTAACTGCTACTATTGATAAGCACCAGAGAAACCCAAGGGACCTCTCTTAATATCACAAACACGGTAGCTAGATCTAAGTTGAATGCAAATCAGGACATGCTCTCACCTTCCCCCATCTTCCTTTGTCCTCAAAAACACATGTCAACAGGCCCCAAATGCAGCTCACAGTTTTACCCAAATTATTCTCATTTTAAGCTTATCCATAGTTTGCTAACAGGTAACGAACCTCTCGTTTAAACAAGTCGCACTTTGCTGGTCTCAGTTTGATGCCATGTTCTCTCATGCGACTGAGAACCTTTCTGAGGTGCTGAATGTGATCCTCAAAGGACGATGAGTAACACAGCACATCATCAAGGTATGGAGTACAGCATTCATCTCGGATCCCTTCCAGCACACCCTCCATACACCGCTGAGAAGCTACAGGTGCATTTGTCAAGCCAAATGGGATTCTGATCCATTCATACAACCCCCATGGTGTACTGAAAGCTGTGAGGTGTCTGGATTCCTCACTCACGAAACCTTGGTGATAAGCACTGCCTTGATCCAGTATGGAGAACCATGTGTTGCCCCTCAAACTGTCAAGCAGGTCTTGGATTCGTGGCAACGGATGTCGATCAGGAACAGTCTTTTGGTTCAGTCCTCTGAAGTCCACACACAGCCGCAGGCTCTGGTCCTTTTTCCGGACACAAACAACTGGGGAGGAATAAGAAGACACAGATTTGCGGATCCATCCTCTGTCCAGGAGATTCTGCACATAGTCCTTCACCTCCTTGTACAAGGGCTTGGGTATGGAGTTGTAGTTCTTTTGAACAGGTTTGTTGTCCACAACATTGATTTTCAGCTGTAAGCCAGGTATACAGCCTATGTCTCCCTCTCCTCTTGCAAACACATCCGACTCCTCGAACAGCATTTGTTGCGCAATCTCTTGCTGCTGTTGTGTAAGATGCTCTAAATTGACTGGAGGATGCCATTTTTCTTGTGTGTGGGACTTTGCTGAGCTGCCCATTCTGTCACTGGAGTCGTCGTTTGGTTCAACCTGTGCGACGCACAGGTACGTGTCACTGTTTGGCTGCTGTGAAGGTGAACAGAGATCAACCGCTGTGCTGTCAATAATTTCTTCTATACAGCCTAAGACGGTTCTTGGTGACAGGAAGATGTCATGCTTGGTGGAGTTGCATACTGGAATCTTAACAACTTTGGAAGCACCAGTGGGCACATCAACCAATGCAGGAAACAGTTCTAACCCCTCTGGTAGGACACTCTCTAAGATGGGTTCAAATAGCATTGTTCCTCCTTGTGGCCACAAACTTACTTTGCACTTTACTTCAAATACTTGACCACTTGGAACTGTAAGACCTCTTTTCCCCACCTTAATGGTGTTATTTACTGGCTTTTCTTGCTCTTGGGCCTCACTGATTACAGACACAATGGTTTCAGCTGTCTTTTGTCGGAGCTTTAATGCTTCTGCAAGTAAGTCACTTAGACTGACACTTCCTGGCTTTTCAAGACTCTCTAGAATTATCTCCTCTATCACATTAAACCCAAGCAATAAACCGTTAACACAGTTCTGACTCACAAGCATGGGTACATTAATGGCTACTTGACCATGTCTTGAACTTTTGATTTCAACCAGTATTTCAGTCCATCCATCATAAGGTACATTTGTCCCATTAGCTGCCGTTATTCTTAGTGGATCGTCTGGCAAGAGTTCTTCAAGTGACTGGATTTTGGCATTAGGTAAGTGTTTTTCTAGCCAGAATTTTTCCAGTATAGTAACCTGAGCTCCAGTATCGAGTAAAGTGTTTGTCTGCACACCATTGAGGTAACAGGTAAGCATACACCTTTTGCCAATTAGCTTTGCAACACGACTTCCTTGTCTTACTCTGTTTTTTAATGTTGACGGACTCTTATTAGTCGTAGCTGCATGGCTGATTACTGTGACAGGGGACTCTGGTTCTTGTTTAGTCACTGGTGGTCCCTCCCCAGTGACCATATCCCGTTTCCCACTGGCTTACTCTTTGACAGGCAGCCAACAGCTCTGTGGCCTTCCTGACCACACTTGAAACAGTGGTTGCAGCTTGCCGTACCTTGAGCCATGCATAGTTTGCATTTCCCCCTGGTGGTAGACTTGGGTGGATGCACAGTACTTACTGCATTGGCCTGTGTCAACTCTGGAGTGCTGGCTTTTGGTGTGAACGCCTTTTCTATTGATTTGGCTAAGGCTGAGACATGTGCTGTCAGTTCATATATAGCTGTGCGGTTTGCCTGGACTTCAGCTTGAGTCTGTAGAACGCTGGCTTGAACTTCAGCTGGAGGCTGGACTGTATGCTGTCTCTCCCCTTGTTGTGTGGCATTAACTGTGACTGTTTTGGATTTGTGTGTGTGACCTAGGCACACTCGTCTCTCACATTCTTCACCAACTGATTTTGTCATTATCTCTAAGATAAAATCATCAGTTACACTTGTGTTGCTCATGAGAGGTTTAAGGTCTCGTCTAACATATTCATATTTGTCACTTATTCCCTGATACAGTGAATGAAGAAATACTCCATGCACCAGTTTAGTGTCATACTGAAACTCTGAGCTACCTTGTTGGGAAGCAAATATTACTCTCTGTTTTAGCCCCATTACACGATACATGAACTGTTGTGGGCTTTCTTTGTCCTGTTGTTTTGTATTGCTAAGCTCCTGAAATAGCTCTACACTACTCTTATCTTGCAAATGTGCTCTGAGGAAATGCTTGAGCTCAGCTACAGTTAACCCATCTTTGGTCATCAGCATGTCTTTAAAGTTACCAGGCTTGATTATCTTCAAAACAGTGCGGATTACCTCTGCCTCACCGAAATTCTCAGATAACCCTTTGTTACGTTCCCTCTTTGCTAGGGGTAAGAAAGGGAAACGACACGACCAGTTTGTAATTGGTATTGGTTACCAGTGGGTTTATTTATGACGGCAACTGAACAAAACAATGATAAACACACGAACAGCCTGGACCAACAACGGACCAAACTGTTACGGGTTAACAACACAGGACTCCAAAAGAGAGTTGCACAGTATGGCTACAAAAGAAAGAACGTACCTCACTTCTAAAGTGGAACAAAACACTAAACAAAAGGAGACTGTGTGGAAACACAGCTGTTGCTGATCAACCGGTGCTAATCACCGGGGTCTAAGCAATATACACAAATGCTGATCTACAGGCGCTAAGCTAACCTGGGTCTAAGCTGTTTCACAATGTCACTAATCTAAATGCGGGTCTACAGGAGCTAAGCAACCTGGATCTACGCAACACACACACACACAAACCCTACTCTAAACACAGAATACCACGACACACTGCTAACCAGTGAGATCGCACAGAACCCTACAGAATATACTGCTAAGCAGTCTAACGAGGCACAGAAAATACACTGCTACACAGTCTAACAGAATCACAGGATGAAGGCTTTGTCACAAGTAGAGGGTTGAGGCATCTGTTACAAAATACAGGGCCTCCAGACAGATGTTCGTGCCCAGCCTTTATCCTCCTCCCCCGGATGACGTGGCAGCAGCGGACGGGGCTTGAGTGACGTCTATCCAATTCCCGCGAATGTTGCGAGGTCGGGACGGCCACTGACAGCATCGGAAGGCACAGCTCATTTGCATACACACAACGTTAAAGGCACAAGGTAGCAGCGGCTGTAACACCCTTCATCAATCTGCCTACACAGTGAGGTATAGCTAACATCAGAATCTGAGTCAGAAATGTGTCCACTGTGAATCTTAAATTCTCTACGTGGCAGTAAAGCAGCAACATCCGACAACTTAATCAAATTAGTTACCTGGCTGGTTACAACTGGTGACTTGTCTGCTTTAACATTCATTACTGAAGGTGTAGCTTGTGTTTCAGTCTCTGTATTTAACTCACGGTGCTCTTCTACAGCCTCTGACAGTTGCTGTAGTTCAGTGATGAGGTCGTTGAAGACTAACAGCCTTGACATGCCTTGGTCCTCTTGACTTGCCAACTGGTCACTTTTCAGAAAGTCTACAATGAAGTCATAGAGATCCACATCTGTTGCATCATCCCCTGGTAGCTCTTCTTCTGCCTCATCATCAATCGACGCTGCCAGCTTGTAGAGAACATCACTTTCGTTGAAGTTAATCAGCTCATGAAGCTGCCTCTGGATGTCCCTTCGCAGATCTTTTATAGCAGACATCTCTCAAATAGCAGGAGTTCAGCACGTTGTTTCAAATCTTGGTGTCAGGTTCATTTACGTATGCTGTCCTCAGGAAAAAAAAACATTACACATAACTATACATAACTGCCTAAAACAACGATTAGACATATCACACTCAATCACAACACACTCATAACACTTATACCCCTTATACTGGGACACTATGGTGTCATTTGAAGGACTTAGAACCCACCTGTATATGAAAAACACACGAGGCAGAAATGTTAGCTTGTTTGTAGCTCAACTGCAGGATTTAATCTGCAGGTTTCTGCCCTTGCAGGGTTCTAGATCCTCCCGAGTGGTATCGCCCTCAAGTGATCAGTCTGCCACACAGTTGCAATGTAATACAGTTGAATGACTTCTAAAGAGACAACAATAAAAAATATGGGGTTGACACTTTTTTAACTTAACTTATTTTTTTTTAACAATGAACTGGTTTAACCCTTTACAGATGCAATTAATATTATTATGAATATAGTTAGGTTCCACCTTCATGATTATGGATCTGTGAGTGAATTGTTTTCTAACGCGACCCTTTTATTTATATTAGGTCTTAAAGTTTTTGCATAAATTAGGGCGTGGCCACATTGAGTGACGGCTCTGTCAAGTGACTGCTGCTGTTAGCTTCTTGTCTCTCTGCTAGCTGCTCCGTGAAGCTACAGGGACTCTGCCTGCTCAGCTCATCCAGGGAACACAACTTGAAGCCGGCCGTGGTTGTTTGTTCTTCATGCTTATATATCGGACTATTGTGACTCGCTCTGCGGTTAAAACAGACGGTGCATGCATGCGGTTTTGCGGTAAGTGAAAATCGAGTACTTATTTATGTGTTAATGATTTTAATCGGATACGTAATTAATGTTAAGGCTTGGTTTAGTGTGTAAGCGAGTGGTAGCTACATCGGTGCTAACGATGCTCATAGTAGCCTACAAGTTAAAATCATAGACTGTAGCCTATATATAAAGGTTAAAACAAAATAGACAAGCGTTAAGTGGGATAATACTGTAGAACAAACGGCTTCTGTTTGAGGTTTGCGTAGGAACTGTATACATCGCTAAGGTTAATTTAAATTGGCTATGCTCAAGTATGTAGACAAGCTAACGTCGAAGTAGTGTATGTGAAATCAACCTCACAATAAGATGTGTGTATATTACAATTATTAATGTCATATCTCAAGATGATTAGTTAGATATTACAATATGGTTGGTTGAGCTGGAGTTCATTATTGAGCTTACATGTTAACGTCACAGTCATCTGAAGAACGAACCCAAACCTTGTTGTTTTTATTAATTGCATTACCAAATGGGTATCAAATAAACAGTAAGCATTGGTAACACAACTTCCAAAGTTACAGTAAAATAAAAAGGACCCTGACTCGGACAATACACAATCCAACATGTTCAACAGAAGAGAATAAGTTATATTGTTTGTACACATGGTACTTTACATATATATCTGTTTGTTTAAGGTGTCCAGGTGATGCAGACAGGCTGGACCAGAGAGTGAGAGACAGAACTGGACTCCTCACAGCAGTGAACTTCAGCACAGGTACAAAGACTCTTGTTTTCATACTGTACAAAGAATCAAGAAAGATATTGGCTTAAATGAATGAAGTATTGACTTTAATACACTGATATGTATTCCATTAAACAATACTAAATACTAGATCACCTACACATCAGTTAAGTTGAGGGGTTTTTCCATGCAAAAAGTTACATTTGAGATATTTAGCAATATGACTGTCAGCTTTCTAATTTAATGTATTGAAGGCAAAGATATTTAACACAGTGAGAACTGCTACTATTTATCTCTCAATATTGTCTGTAAAAAACGTGGTAAAAGTTATTCTTTCAGTGAGACAACAGATCAAGCTTCTACAGTTGCACTACATTTTGATAACAGTTCAATATTATTTTGATAATAACATATATTTCAATGTTGATGAACTTCATACTGTTCATTCATAATCCAATTGTCTTTATAGCTCACTGTTGAAATAAAAAAAAAACATTACAATTACAAAATAATTATATCTACAGCCCCTAAACACACAAACACACCGCTTTCATAAATAACACACTTGTTCTGCAATAATATGTTTTATGTTTCCTGTAATTTTTGTTAGGAAAGGAAGGACATGCCTGAAAGACACGACATTTTCTCCTTCTCTGAGGGTCAAGAAGAACATCCAAGAGGAACATTAAAAGCTGATGTTATGAGATTTTAAGACCAGTACAGGACATTCACTTAGAAACTACTTTTATTGTGAAAACACAGTCAGCTGATCGAATGCAGCTATTTCCACATCTACACTCCATCAGCTGGTTATTTATATTTGCCTCACTTTATGAGCATTACATCACCTGTGCCTTGTACCGCAGAGTTTGCAACATCTCAAATAAATGGGGCCAATCTTCAGTCAGATGTGAATGTGTAATCTAACATTTTCAGTAAGAATAATGGACAAAAGGAGTGCAAATACAAATACAATTGACTGAAATGTGAACCAAAAGTTAATCAAATGTTTTAAATAAAAAGCACATATGGACAGAAGGTGTAAACCTATTAAATGTATAAGTGAACACATTTAGTCAAATAAAGTGACAGACTAGGCCTGTGCAGTTGGTATCAGCTATGCCCAGCATGGGCTACTCCATCAGGCCTGGTCCTCCTCGCTGAGGAAAGACCCTCAGTCCTCTCCAAACCAACAGGCCGTCCATCACACGGAGGTTTCTCCCTGAAGTCTCTGCAGCTCTCTGGACACCAGGCTGTCTCAATCCATCCACACTGAATATGAGAGGGGGAAAATGAAAATAATAAATGCTTTAGACCAGTGTTTCTCAAACTTTTTCATACCAAGGACCACTTAACCAATAAAAAAACACTCGCGGACCACCTAACTCCACAAATATCCAAAAACACATCGTTTTTTACAAATCGCTTGAAAATGGTACAAACAAGTGGCCACATGTGTGATGAAGGTGTTTATGTGGGCTATATACCTATATATGAAACTTAAGCTCGCTCCATTGCGGCGATATTCCCGCGAGAGTGCGGAAAACTTAAATGTATTTATTTCAAATGTGACATTTTACCAATATACTCACGGACCACTAGGGGGCGCTCACGGACCACCAGTGGTCCGCGGACCACACTTTGAGAAGCACTGCTTTAGACAATAAGAAACATAAAGTTGACTGTTGAGTTGCTCCGTTTTTTTAGATTGTCAATACTATTACTGTATAACTAATATCTCAGGTTAAGATGCACATTCAAATAAAGATTGGTCTTTAAATACATGTTGTCTTTTGAATTGTTTGTCTAAAGTCAAGGATCTAGAACTGGTACTTAGTTTTAATGATACAGTCTGGTTATTATGCTGTTTGGAGGAGGCCTCACAGGTAAGAGCACTAACTTGCTACCATCACATGTACCTTAGCTTGACTTAAATGTATTAAACGTATAGTTAAGTGATATCAAAATACAAATAACTAATGTCATGCAAACATATTAATATTTTCTTGATTCTAGTGTTGAATTTAACACAATTGCATACAAACGTTAAGGGATTGTAAGATTCTGAAGTATTATGCTAAAAACTCAATAACTTAGATTATTATTGATAGTTATGCTGAATAGTTTCATATCCGCTTACCTTAGAAACGTAAAATGCCACGGCAGTGTGCAGATGGGGAGCATGTTAGCTTAGCTTGGTAGCTTCAGCTAGCTCTGGAACTTCCAGCTCGGTGGCAGCAGGTCCCGCCTCGGCTCCGCCTTTTTGCCCTTATTTGGAGCAGGCTGGAACAGGCGGGAGTTGAACTCTGATGTCACTGTCGAGCCGTTAGTGGCCGACTCTGCCTACTAAGGGCTTCTCTGCAACTCTGCAAAATCTTATGGGTGACGTCACGGACCCTACGTCCATTTATATATACAGTCTATGGCGGCAATCCAATCCGGCTAAACGGATTGATGACATTTTTGTATGCATTTTTTGTCAAAGCACTTAAGATATTCATTGCTATCGGGATGTTAAGAGCATTCCATGGAATATAACAAAAAGTGTATCTCGAGCCGGTTTCTGAAACGTACCTACCCCACCTTTAAACTTCTTCCTTTGGTTATATAAATCATTTCATCCTGTTTTATTATGTTACTTCTGATGAATTTAGGAAAAATCTACGTGCTCAAATAGACAAAGTTAGTCTAATATTCACTATGTTTCCTTTCTTTCCACTAGCAAGATTAACCAGTTTGTTAATGGGTCTGGATGCTGATAACAATCTGTGTTCTCTTCTCCTTAGTACATGGGAACCTGGTATGAGATAGAGAAGCTCCCCGCTCTGTTTGAAAAAGGAACATGTAACCAAGCCACATACAGTCTGCTGAGCGATGGGACCGTCAAAGTTCTCAACGCAGAGCTGCTGTAAGGATGGAGTCAAAAACTATATTTCAAACATTGTTTTTTAGCTAAAGGTTGCCTTTTGCATGGGAACAAGTATGGGTGTAATGCGTGTCTTTTACTCTCTCTATCTCCCTCTCTCCTCAGGTCTAATGGGAAGATGAATTCAATTGAGGGTGTTGCCAAAGTTAAAAACTCAATCCAACCTGCTATTCTGGATGTGAGCTTCTTCAAAGGTAAATATACTGTGGACAGTGGCGGCTGGTGGAAAATATTTTGGGTGGGGCTATGGAAATGGCTGTGACCTAACCATACTAGGGCGGTACGGGGGGATCCTCCCCCAGAATAATTCTTTGAGAAATGACCCCTTAAATTATGATTTCTGGTGATGTTAGAGGGGGGGGGGGAGGACTAATTGAGGCTTAAAAATATGAGATAATCCATAATCTTCAGTGTGGTTAGCTATGAATCTTCCAAAACTGTGAACACTGCTGCTTTGGGAACACTCAAATGATTTAATTCCCATTTAAAATCAGGAGACTAAATACGAAGTGTGTGTGTGTGTGTGTTACTTACTTACTTACTTACTTACTTACTTACTTACTTACTTACTTACTTACTAACCTACCAACCAACCAACCAACCAACCAACCAACCAACCAACCAACCAACCAACCAACCAACCAACCCCATTTCATTGCCCTCTCCCGGTTTCCTCCGGGGTCATATTTCTCCCGATTTCTGACAAAATCCGATTTACTCACGACTGTTTCCACTCTGACTTTAAAGGGCCCATTGCATGCTTTTCCGGTTATTACCCGTCTCCTTGTGTGTTATGAAGGTGTCCATGCATGTAAACAGTCTGCAAAGTCAAAACCCCTCAAAGTACACCCTGTAGGGCAGGGGTCGGCAACAGGCGGTCCGGATCCGGACCCAGACGCCGACCTATACGGACCCGGAGCTATAATCAATACATTAATATGGGATTTTTCGGCGCCTCCCGCTTTTTTAACGCTGATGTGGGTGACTTGTGTAATTCGTGGAGAACCGAAGAGTTTTGGGGGTGGGGAGTCCGTCCGTCAGTCCGATTGACGAACAACTTCTCACTTCAAAAAAGAAGAAGAAATCTAGACCGCAAAAATAATTAAACAAGCAACCTGTTTTTCCTGGCCAAGGACAGGTTCCTTGAACACAACACGAGCGTAACGTGTCTTCACGTGGTATATGTCTCGTCTGAAAGGAGTGCTCAGAGAGCACCGGAACCCCGCTCCAGCTCTTCAAATATTGCAGTACCCATAAGGAGCCGTACACATGCCGCAGTGTTTGCGTGGCTGTGTCTTTAGTTGTAAGCACAGTGGCGATCTGTTGTTATTAGCATCTGGTTAGCTAGCTATGCTAACGAATTTAAAGAGCTTTTCTACAACCAGGTGGAAGAGAGCTCTCTCCTGAGAGGCTCAAATAACCTCAGCTCAGTGAGGTTAAGGCACAACTTGATATGATCATTATAGTTATTAATGAGACTAAATGAAAAACAGGTATAAAATACTATATGACAGTAACAAAAAAAGTTGTTAAAAATAACAAGAATAGAGTTTAAAAGGGGAGTGATTTGTAAAATATCCAAAAACAAAAATATGCTTACAGTTCTGTTTCATCTGGGTGTTGAGAGATGTATCCATAGATCTCCTCATGTTGCTCTCAAAGTGTACTAGATTGATGCTTTTAACTTCAATATTTAAAAAAAAAATCTTCCCAGGGGAGCATGCTCCCGGACCCCCCTAGAGGAGGTTAGGTCCCCCCCCCCACTTAAATCATGTTCACATGGATAGGATACTAAATACATTTGCACACATCTTGTGTCCATATCTTTCTGTTTTGGTGGTCATGCCACACCGTGCACATGCATGCATACGTGAGTCATGGTGAGCTATCTGGATTGGTTGCTTTTTCTTTGCACTGCATGAAAGAAAGGCCAAATGAATGGGCTGTGATTTTAGTTTTTTTAAGCAGAGGTTGAGTTCAATAATTTGTACGACCCTCGGAGGATGTTGTAAAAATTGAAAGGAAAAAGGTTCCCCACCCCTGCCATATAATAGTCTATTGACTTGAAAAATATGTATGCTGTATATCTTGGTATATGTGTGCTACTGTTGGTGTTTTCAGCTAGCTGCCGACATAATGTAACTAAGCCAGGCTACCTTTCTTATGCTATTGCAGCACACGTTTTCTCCGTCACTTGGCATCAAAGCGCAGTTTCCACAACGGCACCTAAATAACAACAGTTGTAGGTACATCTGATGACATCTGAAATGTAAGACATATACTAGATAAAAACGTACCACAATGACACTGTTTGGTCTGCTCTAGTGAACGGCGAGGCAAGACTCGCGATTTGGTCTATTCTAGGATCGAACGGACTGGAGGTTCGAAAT
The DNA here is from genome assembly GCF_902827175.1 of Gymnodraco acuticeps. Lineage (NCBI taxonomy): Eukaryota > Metazoa > Chordata > Actinopteri > Perciformes > Bathydraconidae > Gymnodraco > Gymnodraco acuticeps. The sequence continues at coordinate 489,721 of NW_022992223.1, read as the reverse complement.
TGTATGCTCCATACGCCATTGTATGCTAAATGTAAGCTATCTATTTATCTATATAACTATCTATCGATTCTCAAATCTAGTATTGCTATGTTGCTAAGTACCCGCTAAACCACTTTACGGCAGATGTCAACAGGGGCAGAGCCTCTCTGGTGGTTGACTAATCAGAACAGAGTGGCAGAGCTGACCAATCGGAGCACACTGGACGCACAGGAGGGTGGGGGCAGGAACTCCATCGAGCCGTTTAGCACAGGGAGTGAAAACTCATACTATACAGAGATAATGTATGAGAAACCAATCTGAGTTTGGAAAATTGCACAGTATTTTTCTATTGTAATATCCCTCAACAATGGTATTATGATCAGTAGAAAGGACCATGCAATGGGACCTTTAATACAGCTACACCATTGTTTGGTTCTATTTCGTATATGGCTTCGCCCTCTAAGGCTATCGCTATTGGCTAATCCCCCTGCGCCCCCGCGCAGCACTGAAACACTTTTAGTCCACGCCCACCCGCAAGGTGGGCCCCACTCTCGGGCCTCCTTCCGGTATAAATAGGAAGGGGGCCCGGCAATCTGCTCCCTCTTTTCTTCAGCAACCAGCACAGTACTGAAGCACAGGAAATGTGAGTCATGAGCAACAACCGTGTCCGTGATTGTCCCTCATGTAAGACGGGGTATATCATGAGCTATGACCTACACGCGATATGCGAATCCTGCCTGGGGCCAGAGCACGCGGACGCGACTCTCAGCCAGCAGGTCGCGTGTTCGCATTGTGCCCGTCTCCCGTTAGCCGACAGGAAGCGAAGAGCGGACGCTCTGCTGCGGCTGAGGAGGACGATTGGCCCGTCCACAGGGACGACAGCCTGTCTCTGGGGCCGAGTGCTGGGCAGGAGTCGGACGACTCTTACCCCGTTTCCCTCCATGGCTCGCCATGCGGCTCTCCCCTCCCCCTCTCCCCCGGACGGGGGAGACGGTGTCGGAGCAAGGTACGGGTGTGGCGGCCGAGCACGTGGTCCCCTTCTCCGTTGCCACGGCGCTGCCGGCGTTGGGTGACATCATGCTGGAGCTGCCGGAGATCGGCAAGGCGGCAGCCTGCAGAGGTCTCCCCGTTCCCCCAGGACGGGAGAGGGTGGCTCTGGATGACATGGCCGGAGTTTTTTCCCGGGTTCAGACGGGCAGGAGTGACCCGATCTGGCCGCACTTCCCCGCCATTAGGAGGTACCAGGAGGGGGCTGCGGCGACCCCGAGGGCTCCGGTGGCCACCTTTGTTCCCTTCACTAAGGTGGAGGGTTTCCCAACCACCCCCGTTCTGGAGCCGAGCTTGACGGCGTTCTTTGGGGTTAAGCAGGCCAACTTGATCGCCGGACGGCGCCCTACGTTGGCCTCCCCCAGGGACCAGTATGTCGCCCGCCAGGCTGACCGGGCGCACCAGTGTGCGTTTCAGGCGTCTGCGGCGGCAAACAACATCGCGTTGCTAGCCAACTCGTTGGTTACGCTGGTGGAGCGATCCACCACCGTGGCTCCAGAGGAGGCGGAGGAGATCGGCAAGGCGGCCAGCACGGCACTCACGCCATGCGCATCCGTGGCTCTCTCCCAGGCGAGGATCTCTGCGTGGATGACGCAGATCCAGCGCCACCTCTGGCTGCAACAGGCGGCTGTTACAGAGCCAGCCAGGAAGGTCTTGCTGGACGCTTCGATCAGCAAGGCTGTTCGGACCCCAGTTTTTAGCCATGGTGGAGTCCATGAAGGCGGCAGCGGAGCAGGCGGATGATATCCGCCAGCACGTCGGCCGGCTCCAGCCGGCGGCAAAGCCTCAGCGGCAGCAGCAGCGGCCAACACGGCCACAGCGACAGGCAGAGAGACGCTCACAGCAACCGCAGCCTAGGCGTCAGACTCGTCCGTCGGCGGCGGCAGGGGCACGCGCCTCTGCCCCCCCCCACCAGTGGAGAGGGGGGGTCAAAGGGGAGTGAGGTACTCCCTTTCGTCGTCTGCTCCACGAGAGCCGCCGAAGAAGCAGAGCCGGCCTTGACGGTTTGGGGGGGGAGTGTGAAGGAAATAAAAAAGAAAGCTTATTTCCCAACCTTTTGTCTGAGTCATCAGTTTCAAATGTGTTTCACATATCCCCCACTCTGGGTGAACCAGCTGCCTATGACCTATCGGTTAATAGCCAGCAGGGTTCGTTACAAAAGCCTGCACATTTTAATCTATCGGTTAATAAGCTGCAGAGCGCAGTAACTACGCCAGCTGCCTCTAATCTGTTGATTAGTACGCAGCAGGGTTCGCTGCAGAGGCCTGGTGGTTATAACTTTTCGGTTATTAAACCACAGACCTCGCGGCATTCCTCTGTCCGAGATACGCCACCTACACACGGTCACAATAAGCCCATGAGCATGTGCGCCCGCTCTCAGAGTGTTTCTCGGAGTGGCAGCGCGTGTGTCTGATGGACAGATGGATGAGCAGAGGGTACACCCCCCCCCCCCCCCCCCCCACAGTTCAACGGGATACAGGAGACACGCCTGTCATCCCGAGAACAGTGTCTTGCGCTCCAAACAGAGCTACGGGAACTCCTGTTGAAAGAGGCTATTTCCAGGGTTCCCCAAGGGGAAGAAAATCAGGGGTATTACTCCCGCTATTTTCTTATCCCGAAAAAGACTGGGGGAATGAGACCCATCCTCGATCTGTCAGCTTTCAACAAGGCAATAATGAAAAGGCCTTTTCACATGCTGACGGTCAAAAGGGTGCTAGAGTGTGTTCACCAGGGAGACTGGTTCACCTCTATAGACCTAAAGGATGCATACTTCCACGTACCCATCATCCCACAACACAGGAAATTCCTGCGGTTTTCATTCCAGGGAATATCGTACCAGTACAACCGTCTGCCGTTCGGTTATTCCCTGGCTCCTCGCACCTTTTGAAAGTGTGTAGAGACGGCATTGCAGCCGCTACACAGAGGAGGGATGAGAGTACTGTTTTACCTGGACGACCTGCTGATGGCTCGCTCCAGGGAGGAAGTGGCTTTACAGACGGTACAACTTATATCGCATCTGTCAAAGCTGGGTTTCATGATAAACTGGAAAAAGAGCTGTCCTCTTCCCTCCCAGAGTATTGTTTACCTGGGTGTGGAATTGAACTCAGCCCGCATGAAAGCGCGACTCTCACGGCAGAGAGTGGAGACGCTGACAGCTCTCCTTCGACGCGTCACACCCCGCAGCGTGGTGATGCGGCTGCTCGGCATGATGGCAGCCGACCACGGGGTGATTCCCCTGGGTCTCCTTCACATGAGGAGACTCCAGAGGTGGTTTATTCGCCTACGCATCGACCCCGTGCGACAGAAGAGGCGCATGGTGGCCATCCCTCTGTCCGTGGGTTCAGACTTAACCTATTGGAAAAGTCCCCACGTCCTGTCAGAGGGTGTGGCCCTGGGCAGAGTTACGTCACACATCTCGGTGTTCACAGACGCATCTCTCTCAGGGTGGGGAGGAACGTGCATGTCGCAGGCAGTGGGGGGACAGTGGCCGGCTCACATGTCCTTCCACATAAACGTGCTGGAATTGATCTCCGTACGGAGAGTAATTCAGCATTTTGCCCCGTTGCTGCAGAATCAGCATGTATTGATTCGCACAGACAACAGACAACCGCGGCAGCCTACATCAATCGCCAAGGCGGTGTACGCTCAGCGCAGCTTCTGAACACAGCCAGACGGCTGTTGATCTGGGCGCGCGCACACTTGCTCTCCATCAGAGCACTATCTGTGCCCGGCGAATTGAACAAAGGGGCAGACCTCATGTCCAGAGGAGATCCTCGCCAGGAGGATTGGAGCCTCCATCTCGAGCTGATCGCCCAGGTTTGGAGCCGGTTCGGGAGGGCGAAGGTGGATCTGTTCGCCGAACGCGCAATGCGCCCTCTGGTTCTCCCTGTCAGCGCGGGACCACCCCCCCCTGGGGGTGGACGCGTTCGCACATCGTCCATGGCCCAGGGGACTGCTGTACGCTTTCCCACCAGTCCCGCTGATTCCTCGGTTCCTGGACCGAGTGCAGGAGGAGCGGCTGTCAGTGATCCTAATTGCCCCGGAGCGCACGGGAGCTTCCTGGTTTCCATGCCTACAGCGTACGCTGTCAGGCAGGCCGTGGGAAATTCCATGGCGCGGGGACGCTCTCTCGCAGGTGGAGGGAGCGATCTACAGTCACCCAGTGATAGGCCAGCACTTATGGGCATGGCCCCTGAACGGGAACACTTAGATAGGTTGGGTCTCTCTCAAGATGTTGGACGCACCATTCAGGGAGCCAGGGCGTCTACCAGAGCATCCTACACAGCCAAGTGGACAGCGTTCCAGCGTTGGTGTGTAGAAAGAAGCCTGGACCCCACTACGTGCCCCCTGCCTCACGTGCTGTCATTCCTCCAGCTGTTCAATCAAGGTATGCGGCTGCTATATCATCTTGTCACGTGGGTTTCGGAGCCGGGACGTTGTTCAGTCACCCCCTGACGAAACGTTTTCTGCAAGGGGTACGAAGACTCAGACCGGTATCACGCGCACTGGCGCCTCAGTGGGATTTGGCTTTGGTGTTACGAGCACTAAGCAAAGCCCCATTTGAACCTTTAGAGCAGGTTCCCCTTAAAATGTTATCAGCCAAAGTAGTACTGCTTTTGGCTCTAACATCAGCAAAAAGGGTGAGTGATTTATCCGCTCTCTCTGTGGCCCCGTCATGCCTCCGGATCCAAGGAGATGGCAGTTCGGCTGTGCTGCGTCCTTACCCAGCCTTTATGCCAAAGGTCATCACAAGCTCTTTTAGGTCAAGAGTGATCACCCTGGATGGTTTTTTTCCGCCTCCTCATAAATCGGAGGGAGGAAGAAGCCACTTCTCATCCCCTCTGTCCTGTGCGCGCGCTGTCTTGCTATGTGGCGCGCACGGCGGCCTGGCGCCGTTCTCAGCGCCTGTTTGTGCATTATAGAGAGCGCTCGATCGGGCAACCTCTGTCTGCACAACGGCTGTCACACTGGCTGTGTGAGGCTGTGTCACAGGCATATGTCTCCTCTGGGGTGGAGTCCCCGGAGAATATCAAGGCGCACTCCACGAAAGGAATTTCCTACTCTACGGCTTTGCACGGAGGAATGTCAGTGGAAGATATTTGCACTGCTGCATCTTGGTCTTCCCCCTGTTCATTTATTCATTTTTATTTGAGAGATGTCTCCCATTCCTCTCTGACGCACCCTGTACTGGGTGTCCTGTCGGAGTGAGTGACGTCAGGGATCCAGCTGTGTGCCTCTCTCCTGCCTTTCGGCACGCGGAGAGCGGCCCCGTTATCCCTCTTATAGGGGGAGGTTCCTTTTTCCTCTGACACACTTTGTACGGAGGAGTGCCTGGTCAGAGTGAGTGACGTCAGGGATCCAGATGGGCGCTTTCCTACCTGTCTGATACGCAGAGAGCTGCTGTTACCCCTCTATGATCGCTGGACAAGGTGGGACCTTCGTCTCTACTTTTTCATAGCGGCCGGTATGTATTGTTCCCAGCCTTCACCCCGTCGGGAAGATAGGCATGTTTTGCTATGTTCCAGGGACGGTGATGCGCCATTACGCATGGCACATCAGGCAGGGGGGTGTTATTGAGCAGGTGTGTCTGTGCTTCTAGTGCCGGGCGGACCCAGTGGGGCGCAGACTAACTCATGCTTCGCCCTTAACCCAATAGCGATAGCCTTTGAGGGTGAAGCCATATACGAAATAGAACTGAGGTTACCTACTGTAACCCAGCTTCTATGAGTAAATGGCGCAGCCCTCTAAGTGTGGGGCCCCACTGGCTCTACGAATAGCTGAAGAAAAGTTATTTTGTATGGGAGCAGTTTGCCGGGCCCCCTTCCTATTTATACCGGAAGGAGGCCCGAGGGTGGGGCCCACCTTGCGGGTGGGCGTGGACTAAAAGTGTTTCAGTGCTGCGCGGGGCGCAGGGGGATTACCCAATAGCGATAGCCTTAGAGGTAGTGTTAATTTCGTCAGCTATTTTTTTATTTAGTTTTAGTCTTAGTCCTGTGTTAAATTTCCTTTTTAGTTTTAGTCATATTTAGTCACCTTCATCCTGTTTTTATTTAGTCAAGTTTTAGTCGACTAAAAGTCTGAGCATTTTAGTCTTATTTTAGTCGACTAAAACAGTAAACATTTTAATCAAGATTTTGTCAACTAAAAGTCTGAGCATTTTAGTCTTATTTTAGTCAAAGAAAACTACTTTTTGTCAATGAAAACGGTTGAGTCTTTTTTAGTCATCAGATTATATAGAACATTTCAGTCAACTAATCTAGCCAAAACCAATAATTTGTCATTTTAGTCAAACTTATTTCACAATAAGATTATATCTTGTCCTTATTTGATGAAAAACACAGGTTGAATGATTAAGAATGCAGCTTTGCAGAGAGTATCTGGTCAGGTTTGTGGTGTTTTTACCAGCTGTGTTATGGCCACATTGCTTCCCTTCTGATGAAACAATGCATTCGCTTTTTTTCTCCGCCTCATTGTAGCGAAAATGGGCACAAATATCACATCGTTTCTTTCTCCCAAGCAGTGGTGGGCCTGGTGGCTTTAGACTTTTTCGTTGTCAGTCATTTTGACGGACAGGATCGTAACATTTCCGTCATAATCCATTACTATTCGTCGAGTGCACAATTTATCAATCACTCTCGCTGACGGGGGGGTATTCGGTTAACGCGAGTGCGACCACTGCTCCCAAGCCCTGTTGTTGCCATTTTATTTTCTGTTAAATAAGGTTAGTTAGACCATGAGTTAGACCCGAGTCTTCCTGACAGTTCACAGTGTGCCGCTGCCCGGTGTAATTCAAATGTACCGCCGCGCGCAGCACAGACACACAGGGGTTACAGTAGGTAACCTCAGTTTCCATGGTAGCGCGTCTCTTTAGCAGCGCGCACCACTCAAATTCTGAGAGGGTGAGGAAGATGAAAACTGAACAAGAATCGACAAATCGACCCTCTGCTCACTCCTTTCCTGTCAAATACAGGTCCAGCCCACACATATGCTCCATGGTGCTACAGGCATTGCCCTTACAACTACAATAAGCATGTAAATGTTAATCTACAGCTCCGGCGATCCACTAGCACCGGAGTCTCCACCTGCAGACGCAGCCATCCTCATCAACTGCTGTAGTGTCACCTTGGATACGAGTCCAAACAACTCACAGACACACAGGCCAGGGCGCTGACAGGGCGCCCTTTGAGCATCAGATCTGACTACGCTGATTGGCTGAAATTATGTTTCGGCGGCATAGTTTACAGATAGCAACAGTCAGCTTGTTAGCTGCTGCTGCTCTGGCTGAGGGCTCCTTTCTACCGCACGGACGAGAGGCGTCGAACACTAACAGCCTGAGACACAAACTGGCTGAACTCAGGCAGCTATTCATGAACGGTAAGGCAAGCATATTATGCTTTTCTGAGACCAAATTGGACAATTCCATTACAGATTCAGAGATTGAAATTGAAGATTATCTTGTAGTGAGAAGGGACAGGAACGTGAATGGAGGTGGTGTCTGCATGTACATACATAAAGACACCAATTTCAAAAACCGTACTGACCTGCATCATGAAAATATTGAATCTGTGTGGGTTGAAATTCTTTTTGACAATGCTAAATCTGTAATAGTCGGGACAATCTATAGACCACCGGAACAGAGTGACTTTTATGATACATTAGATGGGTGTTTGGCTGATGTGGGGGATGTAGAGACAATTATTATTGGAGACTGGAACACGGATATGCAACGTAAAGACACGTCCGTCTTCAAGTCCTTCAGTAGGATTTGTGATCTGCACGGCTTCAGCCAGCTAAATCACCCAACCCACCCGGGTATGTGAAACAACACAAACTACCATTGATCTCATTCTGACCTCTGACAAGTCCAGGATCTCCAGTAAAGGGGTTATAGCATGCGGGTTAAGTGATCATTATATGATATTCTGTACCCGCAAAAAGCTAAAACAAAGGGCCGGCTGTCACAAAACAGTCATATCTAGAGACCTCAAAAACTATCTAGCGAGGCCTTTAACCTAGAACTGGAGAGCCTGGACTGGTCAGATGAGCTCAGTGGTACACAAGTTGAAGAAACATGGCTTGGTTTCAAAAACAAATTCTCTGCAATACTCAATGATTTGGCCCCCCTAAGAACAACCAGGATAAAAAATCGCGCTGAGCCGTGGATGCACTCCGGCATACTGACCGCCATGAAAACCAGAGACAAAAAATGCTCTGAGTTTCATAAAAGTCAGTCAATGCTTTCCAAAAGCACGAGCAGTGAACTCCAGGCCCACGTGACTGAACTCAAAATTGAAAGAAACAGACTAAGAAATGACGTAAGCTCCATGATCAAAACTGCCAAAAAGAATTTCATCAATGTCAAAACTGAGGAAAACAAAAATAAACCCTGTGAACTTTGGAAATTACTCAATAACCAGCTTGGCTGCAGTAAAAAACTCAAAACGAGATTTTCTAACTTAAACATAAAGACAGATAACAGGCTCATCACAGACAAACTAGATGTGGCCAAGTACTTGAACATTTTTTTCACAAACATAGCCACAACTCTTGTAAATAAATTACCCTCCCACTCAGGGATTTTTGGAGTAGATCACATCATGACCTACTACAAAAACCTAGGGGTACGCAAAGATGATTTCAGTCTAGCAAGGGTAACAACAGCAGAGGTACTCATTAAACTGAGCGCCCTCCAACCTAACAAGGCCACTGGCCACGACAATATCCCCTACAAATTCCTCAGAGACACAGCAACCGCCATCTCACCAGTCATAGCTCACATAATTAACCTCTCCATAAAACAGGGAAAAGTACCCAAAGACTTCAAAATTGCAAGAGTAACCCCCCTGCACAAAAAGGGCAGCAAATTAGACCCAGGCAACTACCGCCCTGTTTCTATACTTACCTCGATCTCGAAAGTCATGGAAAAAATAGTATATGAACAGGTCGAAAAGTACCTCGCGGAAAATAAACTAATCTATGAATTTCAATCTGGCTTTAGAACATCCCACTTCACTGACACATGCCTTCTTTATTTGAGCGACCACATCAAACAAGAGGTGGACGAGGGCAAGTACTGCGGCATGGTGATGCTGGACCTACAAAAGGCTTTCGACATTGTCAATCACCCCATTCTGATTGACAAGCTAAAAGCAATTGGTTTTGATAAACTATCGGTGAGCTGGATGCAATCCTACCTGGAGGGGAGAGAACAGATGGTGGAGGTAAACGGTACTCTGTCCCCCCCCCCCTCCCAGTGAGCTGTGGTGTTCCACAAGGAAGCATATTAGGTCCGTTACTGTTCCTAATTTATGTAAACAACATGTCATCAGCATGTGACTGCAACTTGTTCCTGTTCGCGGACGACTCAGCCCTGCTGGTCTCTGACAGGAACAGGTTGCAGGTTGAAAAAACCCTCAGCTCCAAGCTCGGCAGAATCTGCACCTGGCTCGCCGATAATAAATTATCATTACACCTGGGTAAAACAGAGTCCATTCTCTTCGGTTCGAAACATAATCTCAGCAAATCCGACGACTTCTCAGTTGCAGTGGGCGACATTATTGTCACAAGTAAGAAGGAAATTACATACTTAGGATCTATTCTTGAGGCAAACCTCTCCTGTGACAAAATGGCATCCAATGTAATAAAAAAAGTAAATCAAAGAACTAGATTCCTATACCGGATCTCCTCTCTGGTAAACAAAAACACCCTGAAAACTCTGGCAGGAGCACTCATTCAAGGGTACTATGACTATGCTTGCACGTCATGGTACCATAGCACCTCCAAGGCGCTAAAAATAAAACTTCAAACATCGCAAAATAAACTGGTCAGACTACTGCTTGACCTTTCATCTAGAACCCACCTCACCTCTGCCCACTTTGACAACCTAGGATGGCTTAGAGTAGACGACAGAGTACAGCTACTTGCAATGGGCCTGGTCTACAAGATCCACTACACCTCTATGGTACCCATGTACATGTCAACATTCTTCCCAAAGGTCAAGGAATACCATGATCATAACACCAGAGGAAGCTCCACAAATCATGTGAAACCCAGATTTGGCACAAAAAAGGGGGAATACACGTTTCGCAATTATGCCACATCAAGGTGGAACGCTCTTCCCACAACTGTAAAGGAAAGTAAAACTATACTTACCTTCAAAACCTCTCTTAAAGAGCACCTTCGGGGGAGAGCATTGCAAAACTGGCCCCGGTAATGGTACAAATCTCAACCTGTCGTTCAATGGACAGCTTCCCCCCCCCCCATCTATGTATATACTCACATTTTAGACTCTGTTACTAACTGTATATCTGTAGACTTGGTATGTCTTAAATGTCCGGTTAGGATGTATTAGAACGAAATCTAAAATGAAAATTGTAAACAAGCAATCTGTATGTAAAAAAACCACCTGTATGTAAATTGTAAATAAGCCATCTGTATGTCAAATATGTCTTATATGTCTTAAATGACATGATGAATTGGAAATAGGGGACCCTGATGTAAACAAGACGAAAGTCTTTCTCTGGTCTGCATCCCCTTAACAATTGTATGTTTTGAGCTGTACTGTACTGTACCCAATATAGAAGCTGTTAATAAACTTTTCAATCAATCAATCAAGAGGGTAATGATACACGCTGTGGCCAGGCAGGAAACATGTGACTTATAAGTAACTTTAGACATCGTAAAACAATTTTAAACGAGATTTTATTGTAGATTATACATTTTACTGATACCAACTATATAATATTTACCTTGTTCATTAAAAATAAAAAATAAAAAAATATTTTATTTTTAAATATATTTTTATTTTTATTTTTAATGACAATCAAACATGTGGGAAGAGGGGGGGCGGCACCCTTAGTGCCCCTATGGGCCGGCCGCCATGTGTTTTGTTTTAGTTTTTAAAGGAGCCTGTTCGTGTGAATTACAGGGGAAAAACTAAAAGTATAGCATGTCAAAACTAAAACCCAGAAATGAGTTAGCATTTGACGATCCGGTTCCCTCGACTGTTTTTGAATGTGTTTTTGTTTAGAAGCCTGAAACTAGTTAGGTTAAGGTGGATTTTGTTCTGTGACATAAGAGAGGTCAGTAAATGCCTTACTGTTGAATTTTAAAATGGCGGTTGCTAACAAGTTTCTAAATGAAACTACTAATCGTCATCACATGTAAGTTTGATGTGTGTTTTGCACAGATTTTAGTATTTCAAAATGCAATAGTTTTTTGTCAATGGAGGCTTGTGGGGCCAACTTCCAGGTTACAAAAATGCGTCATCACTGTCCCACTTTACAGGAGGACCTTACATAACTTTAATTCTGTCCATGTCTGTGTGCAGGAGTTCGCAATAAATATATTTTATGTCATTGTCGAGGACAATCATTCTGTTCATAAAATGAAGGTTTAACAGGTTAAGAGTTATAATTTTATTTTATTTCAAATATGAACAAAAAGAAATACAAGCAAATAATTTATATGAACTGTCTTTTCTCACCAGGAATAAATAAATGACAGAGAAACATATTCAGTCTAATGCTAAAACTAAAAATGGTTTACATTAAGACCATTGATCTTGTTCTTTTGCATTTCTCTAACAGGTCTTCTCTTTCATTCTTCAGCCAAGATAAATGAAAGACCCATCATTGGTAAGTTATAAATGCCTTGTTTATGGGAATGTTACATTACGATAAGTTACATTTTGATTGGGGAAAGCAGGTCCTATCCAGACGTGCATTATTGTGAAAGAATAAGTAAATGCATTGATAGTTATTTCTAAACGACTCCCACTTCCATGTTAGATTTAGATATCATCTTAGAACTCTGTGATGGAGGTTTCCGATTGCTTAAAAATGATTGTGTTTTTCCCTCAAAAGGAATACTGGCCCAAAACAGTCGTTACCTTCCTCCAAATTCGACAGGTTACATCGCCTCCTCCTATGTAAAGTTCCTGGAGTCGGGGGGAGCGAGGGTTGTCCCTATCATGTAAGCATTTAACATTTATTTGTACATGTTTATCCTCCAAGAGCTTATGCAACTCCAATATTTTTTAAGAGAAACGTTTGACCTCCCGTTTTTATTTCTACAGGGCTAACCGGGAAGCAGAGGAGTATAAAAGACTGTTCAACTCAATTAATGGGTATAGTAATAGCAATATGATTATAATACATTTTGATTTGTTTGGGCTTTTCCCCATTCATTTATATTAAACTGTTTATTCCTCTATGAACACTTTTATAAAAAATTCTAAATGACTCACAGCTTATTAACCTTAACAATGTTTCCCATATATTTCCATACATAACTCCTCTGTCGACAGGGTCCTTCTCCCCGGTGGATCTTCGAACATTATGTCATCTGGTTATCAAAGAGCTTCAAAAATCTTTTATGAACTTGCTATTGAGGTAAAAAAAAAGAAACACAAATATTAGTACCTACGTTTAAGTGCGTAGATGTGTGATTATGCTGCACACACTTTGTGATTTTCCAGGCAAACAAGAGAGGCGACTACTTTCCGGTGTGGGGGACCTGTCTCGGATATGAGCAGCTGACTGTTTTGACGAGTGGAGAGAAACTACTGACACGTACCAATACAAGTGGCGTGTCATTACCCCTGCTCTTTACTAAAGGCACGGCGACTACAGCACATTATTAATGCTGTTCAACTTTCAGTGTCAGTAATTCAGTCTAGCCTCAGCTTTTTATTTCATTTAACCTTTTCTGCCATTCTTTAGTTTAACCCCTTTAAACATTTGGTGAAAATACATATTTTTCTGTATGTCCAAATTCATGAAAAAAGGTACAAAATGCCAAAAAAATAAATAATTGTATAGTATGTCAAATAAACTGAAATCCTATTGTAAACATAAAAAGCATGGAATGGTATGGTGGAAAACATTTTGAAAAGTCTACTATACTGTGATGAAAATATATGAATTCAAAACACAGTATATGGAAACAATTGTGTAAAAATAATATAAATGGATTTCTAAAAACATGACAAAGTTAGAAGTATAATATGTCAAAAACATATGGTAAAAGTCATGACGTCTCAAAATGTCGTAGTATATTATTGTTAGAAAAATATCACTCGACACCAGGTTGAGAATCAATGATCAGGTAACTAATTTATTCTTGCAAGAAGGAGCAGAGTTAAATCACATACAAAGGATATGGGTTAACTCACACACATGGGGTATGTTGCTCAAAGGAACAGCAAAAAACATCAGGCTTATATAGTCCAAAACACAGGAGATAACAACAAAGTCGTAAATCGAGGTGGCGCTAATATCAGCCGCGGGTGTCGGAAAGTCGGGTCATCTGCGATGGGTCATCTGTGACGTCTTCTGGAAAGAGTCACGTACTTCCTTCACGCTTCATAGAAATGAGATATTTAGGAGACAGCAAGTCTGTCTTCTCATAAATATCAACAACCTGAAATGCCCTGCCTCCTCCTATCACAAGAAGAGGCAGCTGCAAGGTCATACACAGTTCAGAGCCACACATGATATCAGTGCATTAAAACAACCCAAAGAGTAGAGAAAACAGTATTTCTCCAACAATTATGTTGGAATAATATCATGAATTTCAAAAATATGGAAAACAGTTCTAGTTTAGCCTGTCTCTAATATCATGAATTTGAGATATAGTATATGCAGTAGTATGTCTATTTTTTGGAAAACCATTTGATACAAATATTTATATCTATCTATATATGAATATCTCTTTTTCTTATACCCATTTCTAGAAGCAAAGCAGAGCCGGATGTTTAAAAGCTTTCCTGCTGAACTCATGGAAGCTCTGGCGTCCGAGCCACTGACGGAAAACTCTCACAAATGGAGTGTGTCATTGTTGGTACGCCACTTATAAGGAGAATACATTTTTAATGAGTGCAATACAAGGCAAGTTTATTTATATAGCACTTTTCAACACAAGGCAATTCAAAGTGCTTTACAAAAAATGAAAGACATTATGAAAAAGGCATTTAAAATCAGTCATTAAAAAGAAAAGCTAATAAAAGAAACATTAAAAGAAAAAATACATGGATAAAAGTTACAGTGCAGTCTAAGATATGAATAGTTCAATTAAAAGCAGCGACAAAAAGAAAAGTCTTCAGCCTGGATTTAAAAGTATTCAGAGTTGCAGCGGACCTGCAGGTTTCTGGGAGTTTGTTCCAGATATTTGGAGCATAATAACTGAACGCTGCTTTACCGTGTTTAGTTCTGACTCTGGGGACAGAAAGCTGACCAGTCCCTGAAGACCTGAGAGATCTGGATGGTTCATCATTTAGCAGGAGGTCAGAAATATATTTTGGGCCTAAACCATTCAGTGCTTTATAAACCAGCAGCAGTATTTTGAAATCTATTCTTTGACACACAGGAAGCCAGTGTAAAGACTTCAGAACTGGAGTGATGTGATCCACTTTCTTAGTGTTAGTGAGGACTCGAGCAGCAGCGTTCTGAATCAGCTGCAGCTTCCTAATAGATTTTTTAGTGAGACCTGTGAAGACACCATTGCAGTAGTCGAGTCTGCTGAAGATAAAAGCATGGACAAGTTTTTCCAAATCCTGCTGTGACATTAGTCTTTTAATCCTAGATATATTCTTTAGGTGATAGTAGGCTGATTTAGTAACAGTTTTAATGTGACTGTTGAAACTCAGGTCAGAGTCCATGACTACACCTAGATTTCTGGCTTTATCTGTTGTTTTGAACATTGCACACTGAAGCTCAGCGCTAACTTTTATACGTTCTGCCTTGGCTCCAAAAACCATTACCTCAGTTTTATCTTTGTTTAATTGGAGAAAGAGCTAAAAAACTGCTATATTGCTGTGTTTTGGTCAAATATGAGCCTTTTTGACTCCTTTGAGTCACTTCTCTAAAATAATAGAAAGCAGAGAAAGAGAAAGCAGGCTTTCATTTGATTGGGTACGTTGTGACTAACCTATATGTTTCTTTCAGTCTCATAACACAAATAAGGATCTGAAAAACTTTTACAAAGTTCTCTCTACCAATACGGATGGAGAAATAGAGTTTGTGTCAACCGTGGAAGGTAATAATAATGCAGCATCACTGTATTTGTGAAGTTAAACTTTTGTTGTTGCAATGTTGAGGTAGAATGAAGGAGTCTGGAACGTCGTTAGCCAAAGCACTGAGAGTTTATTGAACACAGTACAGCAATACGGCCGGGAGGTCACTTGGTTTCACACTCTCCTGTGCCTCCACCAAATCATCTCTCCCGAAAAGAACCACAGCACGCATCAACATGAGGAGAGGCGGGCTCACAGAAGCCCGCGTTTACCTAATCAATAGCAGATGGGAGACAATAATCTGCTTGTCTCACGAAATGCAGGCAGGCCTGGACCCTTCCCCCACAGGATAGGGGGAGAAGCTTTTGACCTGTGACCTCAACCTACAGAGGAGTTTTTGACTGATACCACAAACAGATGTTTGTAGTATCACAGATTCTAAGAAACAATAAGAAACTCTATAATCAAGATCAGATTAAAATATTCTCTTACAGTATTGGTGCACGTTTACTGCAAAAGAGAACTTTTGTATTTAATACTTTCTCTATTCCCTTACCTCTCGGCAGCATACGATTACCCGATCTATGGGACACAGTGGCACCCGGAGAAGAATGCATTTGAATGGAGGAGGCCTTGTATTTCCCATGCTCCATCAGCAGTGATGAACACATTCTACATGGCTCAATTCTTTGTCAATGAAGGTATGAACATTATGTTTTGTTTTTTTAATTACATCATCTTGATTCTGTACTCTGATTGTGTTGTCTCTACTTACAGCAAGAAAGAACTTTCACACATTTGAATCCGAGGAGGAAGAGAGGAGTGCGCTGATTTATAATTACAACCCGGTTCACTCTCCCCCGAACAGTGGCTTTGAGCAGAAGTACATTTTCTGATGTTTGTGTGCGTGGTGCTTTTCCTTTGTGTCATCTGGATCATTTTTTTTAAAAAATGTATTGCTTTTTATTAATTCTACCGTGTTGTGTAATGTTTATTTATACTGTTCATGCTCACTTCTTGTAGCACTTCGGGATTTGAAATCAAATATGAAGTGCTTTATAAATGGAACCCATTATTATTATTATTATTATCATTGAATTGATTGATTTAGCATTTGCTGCTCATTCCATTGAATTGAGTGTGCTTCAAATATTCTTATTTGAAATATCATTAAATATTGTGTAACAAAAATGGTCACAAACAAATGTCATTGTAAAGTATGTCACAAAAAATCATAAAAGGTAACAGTGTGTTCACATTTATGAAAAGATTCACAGTTGATTAAGTCAATACATATTAAAAAGTTCAAATATAGTAGGTCCAAATCTATGAAAACAAGTCATTGTAGTATTTGTAAAAAAATATAAACATAATGACTCATGACATATATTTTGAAAATATTGATTTGAAGAACATGAAAAAACTTGTTGTATAGTAAGTGTAAAAAAAAGTAAAATGCGTAAATATTAATGAATTAAAAGATTATGGAAATGAAGTAATAATAAATGATGTGGAACATTTAAAAATAGTATAGTATGTTAGTAGTTATATTCATACCCCTTTCGTCACATTAGTATGCATAAAAAGTGACAGGTGGACACGCCCCAAATTATGCAAATGAGCTAAGTCCCGCCTCCCATTCTTCGAGATCCTTTGATGTGAGGGGGGTACAATTATGCAAATGAGCTAAGCCCCGCCTCCCATTGTTTGAGATCCTTTGATGTGCGTGTTATCAGATAGGTGTGAAAAGTCCCCTGCCTTTGTTGTTTAGTTCTTTGATGTATTGATTAAGATAGTCTCTTTGAAGTTATGTTGTCTGGCCCCTGTCCCCTCACACCCCTTTGTAGTCTAGTCCTTTGATGTGTGTTATAACAGGTAGGTGTGGAAAGCCCCCCTGTGTAGTCCCTTTGTTGTGTTGATTAAGCCAGTCTCTTTGAAGTTATGTTGTATGGCCCCTGCCCCTCAGAGTTGAATAATTAGCCTTTGATGTTTGCCCTTTGATGTGAGGTGTTATAACAGGCAGGTGTGATTTCACACTGGTGTGTTATAAGCCTTTGATGTTAATCTAGGTGTCTCTTTGAAGTTATGCGTGAGACTGTCTACCCGCCCCCTCCCAGCCTCTCCCCCTTTTCTCCACCCCTTCCTGTGGCTATGACGCAGGCAAATAGTATTTCTAGATGAAGATAGAAATACACTCAAACTAAATTAAAAAAGACAGGCAATTCCACTTACCAAGTTACCTTTCAAAAAAGAAAAATGCCAAGAGACGCCTCGATAAGGGTTTAACCAGCGAGAGGGCTGTGTGACAACTTACCGCCATCCGTCCGGAGCGCCAGTCAAGAAACTAATGCAGCATCTGTGGAGGGTTCAGACGCCTACAGCCGAAAGATCTGTGCACAAACTTATCTTGTGCCCTCTTTTGGTCATGTGCGCGTTCATGTGTATTGGAGGAGGGGCTCTGTGAGGAAGTGGCAGATTTTCCCCCTGGTTTGACTGCAAAAGACCTACCCCCTACCCTTAAGAACAATTTACACACACACACACGATGGAGTTGGCCATTTGATGGGAGTTTTAGAGATAAGCTTGGGATGTTAATCTATATGTTGATTAAGACACTCTCTGTGAGGTGAGAAGTGAGGGGATGGAGTTAGTTTTAAAAAAAGAAATAAGCTCAAACTAAATAAAACAGCCATTATTTTTCACTCACTAAGTGACGTTATTGTCCTCTCTAGATTTGATTCAGGGTTTGTTTTAAATGATTTGTGCTTGCTAGGGATGTTTATTTTTAAGTTTTTGTGAAACTGTTAACTACAAGGAAGTATCTGTTTTGCAAAGAGGGTATTCATATTCATTTAAAAATATCTTATTTAGGTTTTAATAGTGATACCTAAGGATATTCTCTTTAGTTGTATGGATTGTGAACTAATGTGTAATTACTTTATTAACTATAAGAAAAGTCTCTCTGAAGAGGGAAATAATAAAATATCCTATTACCCCATGATCTTTGTCTTTTTTATATTTACTTTACACCACTATAAGGAAACCCAATATGAAGTTGTGTGAGGTTGTATTAGGGGTAATATTAGAATTTTGCTGTATCCATAAAAGAGAAGTTTTCTTAAAATGTGTTTCTGCTCCATTCACTCCAAGGCGGCTCCAGCTTTTTACAGAGGGCTCTGCCTCCCACTCAACATAACAAGTCCCGCCCTCCTCACCAGATCATTTAAAAGTAAGGGGATGGAAATAGATGAAAAAAGAAATACGCTCAAACTAAATAACAAGCCAGTCATTTTCCCTCGCCAAGTCACCTTTCAAAAAAGAAAAATGGCCAAGAGACGCCTCGATATGGGTTTAATCAGTGAGACGCCTGTGATAACTTACCGCAATCCGTCCGGAGCGCCAATCAAGAAACGAATGCAGTATCTGGGCCGGGTTCAGACGCCTCCAGCCGAAGAACTTCATGAAGAATGGACTCTGAAAAATGGCGATGTTTGGGGTTATGTATTCAACTATATGGCGAATGAACTGCATTTCTACAATCTGAAGAATGGAGAAACGTATGGACCCCGTAGTGTTAAAGCGACACTGACCTCAACAGATTGGGCTGTGTTAACTCTGGCGTCCTCCAGAGATCTCCACGCAACCACTGTATCGGAAGAAGTAGTGCATCAAGAAACCGGCGTGGAACCAGCGGTGTACAAGATATTTGCAAAGAAAAGCAAAGAAACGCAGACAGCATGCGAGATCAAAGAAGAGTTTACACCGCTGCCCCTCAAGGTGGAGGAAGAAGAAGGAGATATTTCCCCGCCGCCAGAAGTGAGAAGAGTCCTGACAAGCACCGTCTGGGAAACTAAAAGCGGACCATCGGGGCGATGGTATTACCGCGCAAGCCGTATGGTGACGCTGGGGAAGGACCCCTCTGATGATTTTGTTTTGGAGTATTTCAACTCTACATGCGGGGTTTTTCAGACATCCTTGCGTGTGCCTCTGACTGCTTGGCTGAAAATGATTGATGGAAAAGCTACAAAGCTTAAAGAACTTTTTAAACAGAGTCAGACATCGATCGACATTATACTGGTGAAAAAGACTCACTTTTGCAGAGGACTCCGCCTCCCAATCAACATAACAAGTCACACCCTCCTCACCAGATCATTTAAAACTAAGGACCCCTCAAAGAAAAGCAGTGTGTTTTCTACCTATGTAAAAAGAGCGTCGGGTTGTCTTACGAAAATGTGTTATCTCTGTATCAAGATGATGTGTTTAAAAATAAATTTTGTGAAAAATACCAACTGTGTGAGAGACGTCATAAAGACACTCATTTTAACCACAGTGTTTGTTCTCTACAAATGTTTTAAGATTGTTACAAAATGTAAAAAATAAAAAGGTCTGGAGACAAAATTAATTCAGGTGACTCTGTCTTTATTAGGAAAACAAAAATATAATACAAATGGTTTAGGGGGTAAATGTAACCATCTTGGACTTAATAGTCTAACAAAAATACTTTGTCTGAATACATTATTTTTTTTTAAACGCACTTTTTGAAATAATGTATTTATTATTTCAGTGGAACAATCCAGTTTTTGTTAACATCAATGCTTTTTTGTCTTTTCTTGTGTTACTAAGATACTTTTAGACACACTTTGACGTATGCAACACTTGTTCAGTTAAACAAGGTTTTTTCTTTTCTGATAACCTTACATATTTTAGTTATTTTCTGCTACCAAGATACTTTAAGATACACCTTGATGTACGCAACACTTAACAAAAGGGTATAATATGAAGTACTTGGTAAGGAAGGGGTTTTTTCTTTAAGGGGTGCAAAACTTTAGAACAGGGTCAAATATTCATTAATTTGTAATGAATTGAGTTTTCTTTCTATTGATTTTCAACATACTATTTGTACACAATGACTTTTCCGTATTTCTGACAAACTATACTTTTTTGACTTTTTCCGTAAAATCTTGACAAACTATTACTTATTCTTAAATGTGGACCTATTGCTGCTTGGTTGGAGATGAGATGAAAAAGCTACAACGCTTTTTTTTAAACTCTCAATTCTATAAATGACTCCCCCCATTCAACGCAATAAGCCCCACCTTCCACTCAGCAAATCATCTAAAACGAAGGACCCCACTAAGATGACCGTTGTAAACTAGCCAAGGATCTGAGAAAAACCAAGACTCCCCCCGCGAGTTGCAGCCAGGAACAGACTCCTGGACTACCACCATCATCACTACCATTTTGGACACCCGAATCTTGCAATACTACTGCTGCTGATTTTGCTCCTTGGGCCAAAACGTCTCTGTTTATGGACACAGTAAAATCGGTGTTGGTTGATATTGTGGAGAGGGTGATACATCGGTACAGAGAAGAAATATGCAACGAGTGCCGAGTCAGTCACCCCGGCCAGAGGCAACACGATTTTCTGAATGACATGCCCGATTTTTTCTTCAGAAACAATTACAACGCGTTAATGAAAAGACTCTGGCTCACCGACTTCATTACTGAGATCGACCAGACTCTTATTGATAAAGACATTTTCACGGATGATTGGAGGATCCAAGGCGCTTCGGAGGCTTTTCTTCACAATCTCAAAAATTGCAGACGCCTCAAGGAGAGACTTGAAAAGATCCATGCCGAGTTGGATGGAGAAGAAGAAGAAGAAGACTAACAACGAGCAGTTGACTGAAGCCAGGGACTTGTTCGATACAGTGACTTTTTTCTTTAAGTAAAATAAAAATGGGAAACTACTATGCAAAATGCTCTGTATATATTGATCATAATGTAGTCAATACCCTTTTAATAAGTGTGGTGATGAGGACGATTGAAAACAGAACGAGTAGTGACCCCTGTGTAAAAAGAATGGCTGAAGTTTGTAAACTGGAAGACATTCTGGATATCGTTCATTCTGGCAGTTCTATTCCGGGTCATTGGGAAACGATTGTAAACGAAACATTTAAAGTGGTCCTGGAATCTTCATTTTCCGAAACATTCTGTAACATTATCTCAGAAATGAAACAAACATCAAAAGTGTATCATGTGCTCTCATTGTATGCTCTGTTTGTAGATGTAATGCATCTTTGTGTCGAAAACAGCATACACATGAATATTCTGACTGAAGTGAAAAAACTCCATCACGATATCTCCAGTCATATGGGGAATTCTAAGCTGGAGACGGTCCTGGGGATGTTACAATCAGTATAACTATTGATTTTGTGTGTGAAAAAATAAAAAAGTGTTTTTTACATTTAAAAACTGTTGTCTTCATTATAGCAAGGGGAGCGTGTCTGATACATGTGTATTACAGTCCTTCTTTTTGTGTTTTTCAGTGTTTTCTGTGTGTCTGTACACACAAAGCACAAATCATTTAAAACAAACCCTGAATCAAATTCAGAGAGGACCATTAAGAGTCAGATGCTTGACGAAATCTACTAAAACAAAGTACTTCATTATCTACTTTTTCAGCTTTTATACACAAAAGTGTATCTTTCAGTAACGTTTCTCAGAGAATTTAAGCATAAATCTGTCAAAATGTTCAAAACAGCCTTGTTTCACTGAAATAGCCTCAACATCACAAACTGCCATTAAGAGTCAGAATCCTAATTAAATCTACTAAAACAAAGTACTTCATGGTAGTGGTCAGCTTTTTAAAAGAAAAGTGTATCTTTCAGTAACTTTTTGAGAGAATTAAGCATAAATCTGTCAAATGTTCAAAACTGCCTTGTTTAACTGAAATAGCCTCAAAATCACAAACTGCCATTAAGAGTCAGATGCTTTACGAAATCTAATAAAAACAGAGTACTTTCTACAGATGACTCCTCCCACTCAACGCAATAAGTCCCACCCCACTTAGCAAATCATATAAAACTAAGGACCCCACTAAGACGACCGTTTAAAACTAGCTATGAATCTGAGAAAAACCAAGTCTGATGTAGCCTCCCCTTATTATCACCAGGATAACGGATATGGGCTTAATGACTGGATGTTACAAAGTAGGGGAGAGGATGTTCCCGAAGAAGAGCCCTCCTCTATATCATATCCATGTAAGGTCTTTAGGACAAAAGAGGACCATGATAACATGACATATGAAGAATATCTTTCTTTAAAAGAGGGTATTATAGATAACCTTTATAGAAACAGTATATCTCATACCACTCGCCAAGATCGCAAATGACAATTAGCAGAAAAGAAAAGAAAAAGTAAAGAAAAACGAAGAAAAATGAAAATGAAAAGGAGAAGAAAAATGAAAAGCAAACGCAGAATGCGAATGAAAAGAAAAGGGACAATAGGACGGAAAACCAAAAAGACAAAACGAAGGAAGGTGAAAAGAAAAAGGAACAAAGTGAAGAAATTTAAACTAGAGGATGCTGATGGTGTTGTAGAGCCATTACCGGATCATAATAATCTTATAGATCATCTACCACTAACCGACTGCTGCGAATGTGTTAGCAAATACCAAAAGCAATGGCAGAGCTTTGCTTCAATATAATGAGAGAAAAAGCACGATACTATGGAATTGCCAAAATTGGTGACAGTGCCAGAACATGCATTAAAAGACTGTTGGAGGATCTCTATTCTTGTATCGGTTGTCATTACATCGAAGGATACGCCAAAACGTGTGACGACATAGACAAAGCTTTTGAAGACAATTATATGGTACCTGTCCTTACAGCTAAACAAATCCTATGCCAGGTATTCAACAGACCACAAGAAGCACAAGAAGCCCCAGAAAGGATTACATTCAGAGCTAATAATGGTGAAACCGAAGAAGAAGCAAAGCAGATTATAATCGTTGCGGGTGAAAGGATAGAGAATTTGCATGTGATGTTAATGCATTTATCTGATATAAAAAATGCATTTGTATACTTTCAAGAGACTCCTAAACATCTACTTGGGCAATGTGAATTGAACGATAAACCGATCACTGTCAATGAAACGCGGAGAGAAGCAGCAATGCAAATCGTTAAGTCTATTACCTTGTATGCACTACGACATTAACTTGGTAAAATGTAATGTGTTTTTTATGAAAATGTGTTGAATGTTGTGTTTTCAATTAAACAACCATTACAAAATGAAATGTGTTTTATTTTTTGCTTTCATATATAGTAATAGTATTGTAAACGAAACATTTAAAGTGTATCATGTGCTCTCATTGTATGCTCTGTTTTTTGACACTTTAAATGTTTCGTTTACAATTCTGCGTTTGCTTTTCATTTTTCTTTTCCTTTTCATTTTAGAAGTGTAGAGCGTGTAAAGCGGATGACATTGCTTCAGTGTGTGAGCTGATGATGTTGGAGGAGTTTAAAAACTGTGTACCGGAGCGTACGGTAGTCTATCTGAATGAGCAGAAAGTGACTACCCTTCAGCAGGCTGCCACTCTGGCAGACGAGTTTGCGCTGATACACAAGAGCATTTTCTTTCAGCAGGACACTTATAATAGAGCTCCTGACAATTATGTTCCCTGTGCCAGTGTTCCATTGTTAGGTCCCAGGATAGACAGAGCTTGTTATTTTTGTCTTGACCCAGGTCATATGATAGCAGACTGTGCAGCTTGGAAGCGAGAGCGGGCAGCAGGTGACAAGCACCCAAAAGGGGTGGGCTTGATTAAAACAGTGTGTCCTAGTAGGCAGGCCACTGTTAAAATGGGCCCTGATGAGTGTTTTAAGCCATTCATCTCCACTGCTTTTGTCTCTCTGTCAGGGAAGGTGGAGGATCAGCGGCAGGTTACTATGTTACGAGACAGTGGTGGCTCACAGTCGTTCATTCTTGCGAGTGCCCTGCCCTTGAGTAATGAGTCTGCCTGTGATGCGAATATGGTGGTAAGAGGTATTGAAATGGGTTTTGTGCCTGCACCTCTTCACAATGTCCATGTCCAGTCTGAACTGGCTACTGGTTACTTTCCAGTTGCTGTGCTCCCCAAATTTCCTGTGGATGGGGAACGTAACAATTAGACAGACATATTTGCATGTCCTCACTAAGCATTATTACATATTAATTTAATATCAAACAAATCAAAATGGCCAATTATCCCAAAATGTTGCTGCTAATATAATCATATGCTTGTCAACTTTAACTGATCAAAAATAAATTCTGAAAAAATACTTGAATTATCTATGAAATTGCAATATTGTCCCTCAGTTTGTTTCAACCCCGTCACGCTATACCATTTACCCTCCTATTAAAATAATGGATCAGTCCATGTGTGATCTGCATTGAGGGAATTACATCACAAAAGTGTCAATTTCTTCTCTTACCTATATTTCAGGTTTTGTATTTTCAGATTAAGATTGACAAGCTCAACATTTCAATTTATAATTAAGTACACAAATGACATCACCCATCTCTTCAGAGAGCTGAAGGTGACCTGTGCAGCAACACATTTCAATCAATATTTGTCAATACTAAAAGCTGCTAGATTGTGCTGCTGTGATGGAATATGTAAGGAGAATAAGAACATACCATGTGGTCCAGCTGGAGTTTCATCTGCCTCCTGATCCCTGCCTCTGTCCCTCTTTCTGACACTTCATCTTTATTCCTCACATACATTTCTTCTTCTTGACTAATGTCTTCATCTCCTCCTCCTGCTCTGACCCTCCTGGTCTCTTCATCTCCTCCTCTTCCTCCTGCTCTGACCCTCCTGGTCTCTTCAGTGAACTCTCTTTTCCTTTTCCTCTATCTGTTCGTCCTGATCACTTCTCATATGTCTTTGTGTTGTTGTTGAATCACTCCTATACTCTGGCCTGCAAGAGTCTACTTGTGAAAAGCACTGGTACAAATGCTTGTATAACTTTACGCGTTAGGGCCATGTAGCCTAGCTAATATGTAGCATATCATATAACATCAGAAAGTATTGATCAAGCGCACACAGGCAGCTGTGTTTGGATCCAGTTTTTACAGTAAAGGATGTATCCTGGTTTCATTGATCTGGCCTCATTGCTGTGATGTGTAGTTTACGTGGATTTAATAGTAGGCTACCGCGTAGTTTAGCAAAGTGATCGATCTCCCAGCTAACGCTGTCTGCGTAGTATTTTGTAACGTAACGCCCCAAACAGCGCCCGTCTGTTAAATGCTATCGATTCAAACGGCAGCGTTTTATTAATATTTAGTTTCAAGCTCTCGTCCTTAGTAAAAACAAAACTAGTGGAAAGGGAAATGCTCCCAGGGGAAGCTGATCCATAGGTGCTGGGACAGCTCCTTCCCTCTCTGTCTGTGTGAACGCCGCTCCGCAGTTTAATGCAGGGCCGTAGCTGCGTTTTTAACGGGCCTAAAATTATATTTAAAATGATTCACTTTTAACTAATGTAATGCTTGTTTTGTTGCTTGCGAAGCTTGTGGAAATAGTGTAGGTTTGTTTTAGTACAGTTTTAGGGAAACAAAAGTTAGGGGGGCAGCTGGGGGGGCAAGGCTCTACAGTGGGGGGGCAGCTGCCCCCCCGTAGATCCGCCCCTGGCTACAACATATCAGTACTGTAGGCCTATATTACAGACATCTTTTAATTAAGCCTCCAGTATTGAAAATTACACAAAGGACTTGTCAGTACTTGCTAAATGAAGGTGACTAAATCAATAACGTTAAAGTGGTTGTTTATAACGTTTTTATTGCAGGGCTACAAATTATCCTTCTGAAGTAAGACGGTTGAAAAATGATTCCAATGTTAGTTGCTGAACTGACGACGAAACACAGGCAGCTAACAAGCAGCAATAGAGTTAAGGTTACCGGCATCATTTAATAACATGCTTAATAAAGTCCAACTAAATAAATGAGATGTTACAGGTGCATACATACCTTTTATCTTTTGAGCGTTTCTCTTCTTCTTCTTTCCTTTTCTTTCTAAACTGGGCACCTGATGAATTGGGCCTTTTTTTCTCCATCACCGTAGGTATATATGTGTATCAGGGTTTCCGTTAGCCGGTAATTACCGGTTTTTAGCTGGTAAAATTTATTAAAAACCGGTAAATTCAAAACCTGCCGGTCAAAATGTCTGGTAATAATTAGGAAGGCTCCGATAGATCGGCCACCGGTCATTATCGGCCGATATTCACTCTTAATAGTTTGATCGGTGCTCTATATAAAGAACGATCAGGAGAGCTGGATCTGATCGATATGGACATAAACGCGAGTGAAGTATAACCGGACACGCGAGAGAGAGAGATCAGATCAGCTGCTGAGTCAGACCGAGACACGCAGCTCTGCATAATCACCTGAAGCCCCGCCCACTGTTTAGCGAGCTGCATGAGAAACTGACGGGCTGTCAGGAGAGAGAGAGAGGGAGAGGGGAAAAGAGATGATCCGTTTCTCCCGTGTTATTATTCAAAGTTAATGTAAACTTTTGAATAATGTACGTTATCTAGGCTACTACAAGTAGTTTGTTTGAATGTAATAATTATGTTGTTTGTTGTTTGTGGAATCATTTATTGAAAAATTGATCTGAATTGTTCGATCTGTTACGATTATAGACTGAAGCAATATAAAAATGAGCCCCGTGAACTGAGTTTTAAACTGAAGCATATCTGCTCATAGTCCGGTAATTACCTGCTAACGGAAACTCTGCTACACAACTCTTACTATTATTATTGAAATATGACCGGTAAGTTTCAAATTTGTCCGGTAAAATAAATGTTGCCCGGACATTTGACCGGCGAGAAAAAATCCTAGCGGAAACCCTGATGTGTATGTATATATATTATACATATGCACACATTAAGACATAAATAAAAGCACAACAATCAATATATACAACAGTCACTTCAATATCTTTGAGAAATGTACATTAGTGCAAGACTGTCCATAGCAGCGTAAAAAGTGTCTGGTGCTGGATTTGGGTGTCTGAGTGTGTGTGGGGTTAGAGTCCAGGTCAAGTGAGAGGAAGAGGGGGAGAGAGGGAAGAGAGGGGACAGGGAGGGAAGAGAGTTCAGCCTCCTGACAGCCTGGTGGAAAGAACTGTTCTTTAGTCGGGTGGTGCTGGACCTCAGGCTGCAGAACCTTCTACCTGAAGGAGAGTGGAGGAAGAAGCAGTGTCCTCCACAGTCAAAAGAAAACAACTCAAGGACAGAGAAGATATGAAGGCTGTGCTCTTTATCAGTTACTGTGTTATGCAAGTACACGAACATGAACCTTACCCTGCGTAAACACGCCCTGCACACAGACACGTTATGAACTCTAAACTTAGCACCACTCTCAGCTTGGCTCAGCTGCTCGCCTGAGGCTCAGACAAACTGCCTACAGTGGATATTCACCAGGAGTATGTCTATGGAGTGTTTTGTGTTTTTTGGGATCTTGACCTTCCTGTTGACGACAAACAGAGCAGGTGAGTGAGGCGTTTAGGCACTACCATATTAATTATGATGGTTCTATGATCAAATCTAGAAGCAACTAAAATCACACAAACACTATCACACATTCTTCCCCCAGTGGCAACAATGTGCTGTTGGGTTTCACTGGTCACCAAGCCAATCATTTGCTTTAGTTTTTATGAACGATATGCTGACCTATCATACTCTGATCTTTAGACTTGTGGTCTAGAATGATGGTGTTTTTCTATTTGAATAAAGGTTTTAAAAAGAAAAACAACTCTTACAATCAAAATGTAAGGAAGTGAAACCATTCAATGTTCATGTTGTCTTAACTGGAATCTTGTCCAACCTGACAGAACACAATCCTACACACACATACTGTACACACCTACACGCACACACACCTACACACACACTGAATGCTTTCAGTTTGAATTTCCTTTTATTTTTCTAACTTTTTAATATTTTGTTTATTTTCATACATTTTCTTATCAAAACCGCATTAATACGTTTTACAGTGTTTCAAGTCAATTAAAAAATGTTTTAAATTCATTAACATGTTATATATTGCTCGCAGATAACACACAGTTATACATATAAGTTAAAGCAAGGACTCATCAATCTCAAATGTCCTCATCTTTGCTACTAGAGATAAGTGTTTTTAATTTATATGCTTAAAAAAGTGAATATTGAGGCTTTAAAAAGGCCTACTGTCCCTGAACTGGACCTTGATAGATGTTTCTTCCCTGGATGTTTTTACAGATGCTTTGGACTGTCTTTTGGGGGAGAGCTGCGTCTTACCGTGCAGTTTTCAGCCTGGTGCCGAAGTGATCGTCCACTGGATTCAGTTAGCTGACTCTCCAGCCCACTCCTACTACCACGACCAGGACCAGCTCGGCCACCAGAACCCTCGTTTCAGCGGCAGAACCTCGCTGTTCAAGAACCAAATCTCCGGAGGAAATGCCTCGCTCCTACTCTCAGGGGTGAAGGTTGAGGATGAAGGCAGATATAAGTGTTACACCAGCACCGTCGATCACAATAAAGAGACCATCATCCACCTAAATGCATACGGTATGAGAAAAACTACAAATATCAGAATGTTAACATAAAACATCAAATTATCAATACAGAACTGCACAGAATTGGAGAAACATAACAGACGTTTTTCCTATTAATGTTCGTGAGTCAAATAAAATCAGCTTGCATGTGGTTGGTAAGTTTTATATTTTTTAGATGATAGTGTATGACCCTTAATGAGGAACTAAATACATGTTTTTAGGTACAGTTATTATAATAATATATCATTTATGGGGGCATTTTTTCAGCAGAATGAGTACTGTTGCTTAAAGTTAGTCTAGATCAGCGATAGGAGCACAATACAAACACAGCGCACTAGCATAAAAGCTCAAGTTATGCTGTGAAGGACACTTTGTCTTCAGTTCAGTCATTTGAGTTTGACAGAAACTGCTGAGCTGAGAACACACTTTTAAAGCAGCATGTAAACCTATAAATATATATAGATAAACATACACAAGGCTTAACATGCTTTACAGAGTAAATGCAGGCTGTGTGTGATACAGTTAGTTTTCCTCTGCTCTCAGCTACAGCATACAAACACCTGGCTGATTGAGTTTCACTCCCACAAGAACAGATTCATTCAAGGTTGTGAGAATAAGGTCATCCAGCAGATAATGAAAATCAAACTAGTGCAACAGTTTTGTAAGAAAAGCACGGCGCTGATATGCAAAAAACACAATGAAAGCAAAATAAAGGGACATTTGAGAGAGAGAAATGTATTCAAATAGTTATCAAATCTTGGTAGTTTACCCCCATGTATCCACCACACTAGTTTATCTTATCCTAAATGAATGCATGTGCAAATAACCGTAATAAACATTTTATTAAATATATCTATATATTATAGTGTTTAAAAAGAAAAAATCATGATGCAATGCATTTCAGATTCGTTTTGAAGAAAGTTGGTTATTGGCTGGAGCAGTGACTCCATGGAAAAACACCTCAGGCTTTTTGAATGACTTTTTATAAACCATAAAATGACTCTTTGTCCCCAGTATAAGGCAATACAAATATCTGTGTGTGACCGGTATTGATTGGTCGGCTTGTTAGCTCAAGGGTGAATACTAGATAAAGGCACTTTAAGATGTTTAATATAGCTATTTAATTCCCTCAAATGTATTAGTGAAATATTTTAAGGAATGACATATAGTTTTGCTTTAAAAACGTTTTGATAGTGCAAATTACAGTTAACCCTTTAACTGCCAGACCAAGAAAAAAGCTATGGAAAAATTATTTGTTTGCATTTTTTTATCAAATGGGCCACAAATAACCACAAACCATTTTAATTTTTTTGACTGACCACACAGGTTTTTATGAGCCTCTACCAACTGGTCAAGCTGGCCTTTTATGGTAAAAGTGCATTTTCAACAATACAGTACAGTATTTGTATGCATCAAACTCAAATAAAACACAAACTCAAATACATTTGTTTATTTTATGGAAAATTAGCAATATATACAATCAGATGTATTCATAAAAGATAATAAATTATAATTGTAAACAATTTTTTTTGGAAAAAAGTCATGTTAAGTCTTGCTCATCTTACTGTATATGCTGAATTGGCCTAACAAGAAACCACTGGCCTAACAGCAAATGTCTATATCCTGTGTTGGCCTAACATGCTCATCTGTGTGCAACTTTGGGCTGAATGCCATGCATGAAAGGTGCTATATACATTATTGTCACTCTTTCATTCTGAAACTCATAAGGCAGTTTAGACTAGATTTAGTAATATTACCATGAATCTAGCTATTTATTTACCATATTTTATTGGAAAACATCTCTGAAACTCTGAAAAAGTCATATTGCTAGTTTACCATAAAAGGCCAATTCGACCGATTGGTTGAACATATTTTCCAAAAAATAATTACACCCTTGTTAAAACTTTTTTTTTTTTGTTTTGTTCATCAAGTTATCTAAATATGTTCAGTAAGTGCTCTGACAGTAAAATATGTCAAAAAGGATATGGTTACCTTACAAAAGTTGACCAAAAAGAGTGATTTCTTCAGCAGTGATCTTTTAGCATTCCAACTTCCTCAGTGGAAGCTAGCTGAAGGGCTTTCTGTTCGAACCACAGTGACATCTAGAGGTTGTTTTGTGCATAACATGTCAACCAAAGGGTAGAGCTGGCTGAATCAGATGGAGTTACACATTTTATTTATTTTTTCAACAAGATATCAAGACACAAAATGTGCTCTACCAAATGGTGGCGCTGGCAGTTAAAGGGTTAATCATGAAAACGTCAACCTTCGTAATAAGAGATACAAATGGAAGGAGTGGTTTTATATTGAAGTAGTTTAACATTAAAGATAATCAGGTTTCCTACAACACCAATTATTTTTCAGCTCCGGTCCGTAAAGTGGAACTTCAGCAGGACGGAAAAAGGATCACCTGCAGCTCAGAGGGGGTCTACCCTAAGCCGGCGATCAGCTGGTCCACGGACCCCCCGTCTAACCAGAACCTGCCGGAAAACATCAAAGTGCAGCAGATTGGACAGCTTTATAACATCCTCAGTTATTTTACCTCAGTTCCTGATGTGGAGTACAACTGCACCGTCAGCACAGGCATAAACAAGATGGCAGCCACTTTGTTTAAACAAAGTAAGTGTTGCTAAAGAGACTACATTGGGAAAACAAAGTTAGATAAGGAAACAACTTTTTTTTAATTAACATTATATTGTTGTCTTCTTTTCAGCTTCTCTTAGTGGATCCAGCGCAGAAACAACAATGCGCTGTACCTCTTCAAAGAGTACTCCAACAGGCATCATCTGGAGGTTCAACCACAGTCAGATCATCGTGAGTGATGGGTCAGTGATGGAGGAGTGGAGGCAGCAGGTGAAGAGTGTGTCTACGTCCGGAGACCTCACACTGAAGGATTTATCGACAGATCACGATGGGATCTACACCTGTGAGCTCCGTAATGCTGAAGGGACATACGTGACCAACACCTTCCTGAGGATAGAGCACAGTCAAGGTAAGGATGCACGAGGTGTATTTGATAACCAAAAACTGTTATCACATGTACAGTAAGTGTAAATAGTGGGTGTTGTTTGGAGGTTATGAAAATGAAATTACTCACTCATGAAATCATGAACCATCAGAGTTAACACTCCTGCTGCGATCTGCAAAACAAATAAAATATAGAAAAGATAAATAAGATAAGTTATTATGGTGAGGGAAGTTGAGAAAAAATGCTCTTAGGTCAATTTTTGCATTTAATATAATTCAATTGCTTCCTGGTAAGACATGGTTTGTCATTGATGCAGTTTTAAATAATTGTATTTAGTTTAAGTTTCTACATTTGAATAACTGTAGGTGGTGCTTTATTATTATACTTGGTGATTGTTAAAAATGATTTTTAAATACATTTGAAAACACATCAATCTTACTTTTTCCAATCCATACATTTTGATATGAGACATTGCACTTTGATACAAATGTAAGAATTGTTTTTGTATTCAGTTTCAGGTCTGACCGGTGGAGGGATTGCAGGCATAGTTGTTGCTGTGTTAGCTGTTTTGGTTGCAGTCCTGGTGGTTCTCCTCATAACACGAAAAAAACAAACAAAGGTAAATAATAGTTCTGCCTACACAAATGTACCTTTTGTGTTTGTGTAGTTTGTTCTAATTGTCATTTATTTTTGGATTAAGAGAGAGAGAGAAAAGGAAAATTATTGAATAACATGGTCAAATAAAGTTGAAATCTATTGTAATTGTAATAGTTCCACTGTGTGCTTATCTTATCTGCTCTTTTGTTTTATTTAACTTAGCAGAAAATGAAAGTAATGGAAAGGGCAAAACACCAGAAGAAGAAATATCACTAATCCAATCTAGCTTGAAACCAGAATGATATATCTGTTGTTCCATTGATTAAGCATTATATGAAGAATATGCATGCGTCAAAGAAATGATAGTGACTCAATCAAATTGACCTTGTGTTTTCTGTGATAGTGTTTGCCCCATGCACAAGTTATTTATAATAAAAGAATAAATGGGAGCTTGATGTGTTTTCAGGACTGAATTCTGTTCCATTTTGTTTGCAGGAAACATCATCAAGTCAAGTGATATAAAATAAATACTTGGAAAAGAAAGCAGCACTACAAACCACAGCTCTGGTGAAAATGACTGACTGAACAACATGTTTGCACTTTATAAGTTACACATAAACAGAGCTGGAGAAACTACACTGGGAATTGAAGAACTTAAGAGCACTTTGATGGACTAAGATGTCTTCCAATAACTACGACCTTTGGATCTTTGATTTGGAGCCAACATCTTTATCGACGCTGACAAACGAGGACATTGTGACTGAGACTCTGCTACACTTTCGCTGCAGCTATTAGTTTGTGAGACTTTGGATTTTAAAGACATGCATGCTGCCTCTATCTCACGCATACTTGCCAACCCTCCCGATTTTCGCGGGAGACTCCCGATTTCATTGCCCTCTCCCGTTTTCCTCCCGGGGTCATATTTCTCCCGCATTTCTCCCGATTTCTGACAAAATCAGATTTACTCAGGACTGTTTCCACTCAGACTTTAATACAGCTACACTATTGTTTGGTTTCCATGGTAGCGCGTCTCTTTAGCAGTACGCGCAACTGAACATCTGAGAGGGTGAGGAAAATAGTAACAGAACAAGAATCGACAACTCCACCCTCTGCTCACTCCTTTCCAGCCCACACATATGCTCCATCAAGACAGTGCATTTACAACTACAATAAGCATGTTAATGTTAATCTAATATTAACATGCTTAATGTATTAGATTAACACCGCGGTGGTTTTGAAATGCTCCCGATTTCTGAGGTCTCAAGGTTGGCAAGTATGATCTCACGTCAATGCTTAAACAAAACGGTTATGAAGAAGTCATCTGTTTATAAAAACAAGCACAAAAACAGAACTACGATGTTTTTTATCATCTCAAAATAATTGCTGGGTTAACCAAGTTTTTTGATTGTCGTTCTAAAGAATATTTTTAATACAAATAATTGTTTGTGTGTGTCCATGGGGCTTATTAATGACTGCCTTGTGTTGTAAAGGTTTGTTTTATAAAAATATATTTATTGTAATCTGGGGGAATATCTGTCTTTTATTTAACTTACAAAATGTTTAAGGTTGATGGCAGTGATTTTTTTTATTCATTGGAGTTTAAAAAGATAATATTGTTTAGTATCACCACCTGTTACCGCCCATTACAGGAAGGACGGGTTTATTTCCAATAAATGGATCTGTTTCATTTTACTCGTCATCATCAGGTGAGTCAGTGAGTCACCGCTTTCAGGGTGGAAATGTGTTGGTCCATTCATGGTCAGCACAATCTGGTTTTTATTCATAACGAAACAAATGAAAGCAGAAATATCTATTCCATATCTCTCCTAAAAATTATTGTTCAATAGTTTGTTTATGTCAAAATAACTGCTAAACTGATCACACTCCCATCAGCCTCAACCATACTTAGGAACAAATATTGAAAATATTAACAGTAGTCATAAATATAATTGAGTAATGACTATTTTCACAAAGATATAAAGAATGTTAACAATAAAATGAAAGATCAGTCATTTATAGCACCAAGGCTGTTGCCATGCTAATGTATGGACGGCAACAAAGGGGACATTTTTTGGGGGCAGTAACAAGGGTACATAAATGCACATAAAGAGTCTAGGTGGAAAGCTTACTTTCTGTCTCTGTCAACGGGTGTTGTGTCTGATGCTCAGGTGACTAGTTGTACATTTACAATCCTTCAGTTTCAGATCTGGATAAGAACCAACTATTGCAACACTCTGCTATCATCAGCTGGCAAAACCAAAACTTACAAGAGTCAGATTCACAAAAGAGAAAACAACGCCACACCTTGCTGCTTTTCACTCGATACCTGTGAGTTTTAGAAATTATATTAACAGATTACTGCCTTTTTAAAGCCTATTTATTTGGAATCTACCAACCGTGAGCCTGATCGCTGCTTGACATCCTCTTATTCTGCCTCCTTAACTTGTCTATCTTTGAGTATCATTGAGTGACCGCACCCTTCATGAAAAACTTTAAAGGTCTTAAGGTAAGTTATTATCTTATGGCTTTTCTTCACAGCGTTTGCTGTTAATGTTTTAATCAACTAAATGTTTTGCTTATTTTATTTTTTATTCTCAGTGCCTACATTTTTTTCATAAAACCAGTCAGGCCAGTTTCACGGTATTAAAGGAGTGTCATTTAGAGCTGAAATAATTTTAGTTTCAGGACAGTATACACTTTCCTCTGAGGGAGTTTAACATGAGTGGACGAGGATGAAATGTGTCGTGTTTCTGGGGGTTCTGACCTTTCTGCAGAGTCTTGCCAGAGGAGGTGAGTGAAGTGTTCACTGCTTGTTTTATTCCAGTCTGAAACACAAATAAAAGGCATGTTTGAACTCTGTTGAATACATTGTCATGTTACCTTCGGCACAGGAATTTATGATGACCAAAAATCCTTAAAGACATGAGCTTGTCTTTGCGCACCATCATTCAATTGTTGAATAAATGATCTATTTATGCTGCTAACTTGTTGCTATTGCTGCATGAACTAAACATTTCAGTATTAAGATTCAGTGTGATAATCAGTTGTTATCACTGATAACTTAAATGTATTGTAGATTGGTTAAATGTAAATTAATTAAACTAAATTAAAACATGAGGAAGAAGGAATACAGAAAATGAATCCAAGTTCATTTCGAGTTAAAAACAGTCAAGTAAAAATTTTACAAATAAACATGGTATCTACTAGTAATTCAGATAGTTTGTTATATTAGTCAGATACATTTTCAACATTGTGCAATTCAGACATAATAAAAAGCCTAGTCATGATTTAGTTTTTACTCAATCAATAACCTCCACACAACACACACACCCACACAACCACACACACACAATAACACACACACGAACACACACACACACACACACACACTCACACACACCCACAAGCTTAGCACATTCCGTGGGTTAACAATGTGCAGCAAGTAAGAGCCTGTATTTCAACCTTCAGCATGCTTATCATTCCTGTGTGTGTGTGTGCGTGCGTGTGTGTGTGTTTGTTGTGTGTGGTGTGTGTGTGTTGTGTGTGTGTGTGTGTGTGTGTGATATGGTGTGTGTGTGTGTGTGTGTGTGTGTGTGTGTGACATTAATTATTACAACTTGTAGATTATTACTAATAAAGGAATATAATATAAATTCATTAATATCTTGTGAAACGGCTTTTACTTTCATCCTCTATCTTCCGCTAAAAGCTTCTTTTATTTAGTATTCTTAGCAATGTCACTTTTATGTTTGTTTTTAATGCAGGTCACCTTAGAGGTTCCTACAGGTCTACAAAATGTTCGTCTACAGGCAATATTCAGTTACGTTAGTGAATCTAACTAAACAAAAACATGAATAATCCGATGACATTTTGGCTGAACTATTTGATGCATGTCCTTCTTCACCAGTTGTTGCAGAGGAAGGAGGTATCCTGTGTTTTCAATGAGAGCTGCATTTTACAACCGTGCATCTTTGAGGTTAATCCCGGGGATTTGGTGGGTCATCCACTGGAATCAGGTTCAACAGGATACACTCAAGTCCACTCTTTTTATAACCGCAAAAATGACCAATTTGAGTACCAGGACCCACGCTTCAAAGGCAGGACGGCACTGTTCAGGATCTGATTTTTGGAGGAAACGTGTCGCTGAAACTGGAAAGAGTGGAGATTCCAGATGAAGGCACATACAGATGCTACGCCACATTGAAGGAGGCAGCTCTCATCATGAGGCACACATAAAACTAAAAGTGGACGGTATGAAAACATTATTTTGAGTGCATCATATGTTTTTAGTGCAATTGTTCTCTCCATTTTCGTTTGTTTAAGTCACGCCATTTTTAGAAAGAATAAAGTACATTTTGACGGTGTTGTCACGGCCTTCATTCGTCTCTTGTCTTACAATCTTATGGGAAACCTTACAATGTTCATTGCAAATCAGCCATGAATATATATTTAACCATTCTATAGAAAAAACTGAAATAAAAGGCCTGTTTAAATCCTTTATCCATTTCATTTTTTACCCGACGTTTAATTAGCAAATTATTTTCTTTTTAAAAATGTCAGTCCATCTTGTTTAACTGCTGTCAAATACAATGGACCTGCTTGGAAAAATCCATATTGACATAAGAAAGAGAAACGTTTTAAAAATATGCTTTTGTGGAAATAAATAAGCGTATGTCACCCCTTTAAGGTGACTTCACCTATAAAGAAATTACACATAAAGAAAAATCCTTTTTTTGAACGTCTTTTTTGTTCTTTCTTCCAGCTCCAGTTCTTAAAGTGGACATTCAGCAAGCAGAAAATAAGACCACCTGCAGCTCAGAGGGAATCTACCCTGAGCCTCAGCTCACCTGGTCCATTGACCCCCCGCCCAACGAGAACCCTCCACAACAAAACCACGGTCCCTCAGACTGAGCAGAAGCTGTATAATTCAGCAGTTCTCTGAACGTCAAAGTTACTGATGTGACCTACAACTGCAACCGTCAGCACGCGCAGAAACAAAGATGGCAGCCACTTTGTTTAAGGCAAAGTAAGTGTTGCTAAAGAGACTACATTGGGAAAAACAAAGTTACAGTAAGGAAAAAACATTTGTTATTGTATACTGTTGTCTCATTTCAGCTTCTCTTAGTGGTTCCAGCAAAGAAACAACAATGCGCTGCACCTCTTCAAAGAGTACTCCAACAGGCCTCATCTGGAGGTTCAACCACAGTCAGATCATCGTGAGTGATGGGTCAGTGATGGAGGAGTGGAGGCAGAAGGTGAAGAGTGTGTCTACGTCCGGAGACCTCACACTGAAGGATTTATCAACAGATAACGATGGGATCTACATCTGTGAGCTCCGTAATGCTGAGGGGACATATGTGACCAACACCTTCCTGAGGATAGAGCACAGTCAAGGTAAGATATCCCAAGTCAGGAAGTCTTAGTGTGTGAGGAAGAACTTAACAAAAACACACACCGGTTTTTGAAATTTCTAGCTCCAAAATGGTGGAATATCAGGAATGCAGGAAACATACTTATCAAATGTTTTTAAATAAGGAATAGAAAGAAGTTGCAATCAACTTAAGATAGTGAACAAATTAGAATAAGACAGAATAGTACATTTGAAATGTTCTTGCAAATTTTAAGCATAACATATACTCTTTTCTCTTTCAGGGAATGTATCCAATCTAATATACATAGTGATTATACCCATTGCTATTGCAGTAGCTGTTGGTATGCTGATCTACTGTGAAAAGAAAAAAGGTGAAATCACATTCTGCATTCGAGTTTTATCCTTTTAATTTTGATAAAGATTAGTTGTATAAATCAGCAATTTAGTTTAAGGCTTCAAACACCCATTTCCTTGGAGTTAAATGTACATGGGTACATACCTCTATAGATGAAGAGAAAATAAACAAAACAAGTGATAATTATAATGAATAGTCACTATTGTTATCAATTGCAGCAATTTGACTTCAATTCATAAAAATAAAGACTATTTGCTTTTTCTAAAAACGATATTTTTTTTCCAGTATGTTTCTGGAGCAGCAAAGAACCTGGAGAATCAGGAAGAACCAGAAGAACTGAATGTTATGAATACAAATTAAGACTAGCAGTAAAAACAAAAAACAGCTCAAGACAAAACAATCCTCTCCACAAAGGATTCATTTGGATGTGCTTCTGGTTTTGTGAACCACCACCTTTTTGTCCTCCAGTTTCTATCCAATATGTTTTCAAAGCTCTGCACTACAATATGCTTTTCTGGAAGGACTCCGGTTATGAAGTAGAGCAAGTTAGTCTTACTGATGTCCTTAGACTAGAAACGGTAAAGAAGAAGTTGTAAAAATAGACTCACAGAGGATGTCGGACTACAATAGAAGTGTGTCTGCTCTGTAAAAAGCAGACACATTTTTATATATGCAGGAAGGTAGTTAACTATGGTGCTAACATATTGAAATTAAGGCATTGTGACTGTATACACTTTAGCAGCTAAAATGGCTTTAAAATGACATAAAAGGCCCTGAGATTGTGATGTTTCAATTAGCTTCTCACTGTTGCAATGGGGTTAAACTTGTTTATGCTTTTTTTGTGTTAATATTCCAACCTCCATGAGATTATGTATGTATTTGGGTGGTTTTGTTGAAGTGTTAAACTGTGGTACTGCTTGTGAAGTTTTATTATTGTTTTTTTGGTTTCAACTTGTATATAATATTTGCTCGGAATTATTCCCTCTTGTCTCCGTTGAATTTATTGGTAAAAGTAATGTTTTGTGTGATGGGTTCAAACCTCATATATGGCAACTATTTAAAAGATAAGAAACAATACATTTAACATGTATGGAGTGATATGAAGGAAAATCCAGAATCCCCCTCTGCAAAAACCTTTGACTATAATGTGTCAACAAAATAAAACAAGAATTTCGAACCTGAATTTATCCAATGTTCACATTTCTGTTACGGTAATGTATGCATATTAGCACTAATTAATGAGAACATGTTATGTAAGTAACCAGGTAGGAAGTTTTATGGTGATATCTATTAGTTATCTTTTTTACCCTATTCACTGGGTGTATAAGGGTTATTAGATCTCCTTATGACATGTTGTAGCCTCCATCTTTTCCTACATTATGGCTGAAAAATACTAATCTCTTATTTTCTCTTGAAACTGTAAAACCACATTTTAAACCGGATTATAAAACATGCCGTACTTCATTAAACAGTTAAGCCCCATGCCCCCGGTAACGTTGGCAAAACGCAACATCTTGCAAGAAACAGCGTCTGAGGGCTTCTTAACATTTAACACAGACAAAAATAGTATTAAAGGATTTTAGTGAACATTTTTATTCAAATCACACAAACAAAATTATTGAAATAGTAATATACTAATTAAGTTATTCACTCCATATTTAAGTCACACAGCTATTCAGGCAGGCGAGGGTTTATTTTCGCTGTAGTCGTAGGGGTCTCCCTGGAAGGGCAGGGGGGGTGGGATATTGTAGACGCCCATGAGGAAGATGATGATGGTGCCGATGGTCATCACCGGGTAACCAAGAAGAGACACAGACGGTCCACACCGTTCGGGCGACACCGCTCCAGTTATCCTTCTCCTGAGGGGAGAAGGGGGAGAGTCAGGGGGTGGGTTCATATACAAGTGGAGAGAGAGGGGGAGATAGGGAGCGTCAGTGCTGGGTCTACATACAAGTAGAGAGAGATGTGGGGGGGGCAAGATAAAGAGAGAAATCACAAGCTGGATTTATATATAGCCTAAAGGAGAGCTGGGAGACCCAAAAGAGAGACAGAAGAAGGTAGAGAAGAGAGGGGAGGAGGGAGGAAGGTACGTGGGGGTGCAAGAAGACAGAGGGAGTCTGAGAAAAGAAAAAGGGGAGAGTAGGGGAAAAAGAGAGAACGGGAGAAATGGAGAGAAGGAGGGAGGGAATGGAACAAAAGAAAGTTGGAGAGTAACTGAGGAAAGGGAGAGCGATGGAGAGAAAATGAAAGAGGGGGCTAGGAGACAGATAAAAAGAGGGTTAGAAGGAGACGGAGCAAGAAAGAGGGAGTATGAGCGAGGGGGGGGGCAGCGGGATGGAGAGAACAGGGCCAGAAAGAGAGAGGAGTTTTTCGTCCCCACCATCTCAACCTCGTTGAAGTCGTTTTTGTTCCTCATTTGTTTGATGATGTAGTTCGCTCCGTCCACCGCCGGCTTGATCTCCGCATACAGCTGATCCGTCACCCCCCGCCATCAGCTTGAGGCTTCACAACTACACACACACACACACACACACACACACACACACACACACACACACACACACACACACACACACACACACACACACACACACACACACACACACACACACACACACCACACACACTACAACACACACACACACACACACACACACACACACACAGGGATTAATAAAGGGGTGAGAACGTAGCATCCTTTGGTTAACCATGGGGTGATCTTAGAGAGTACATATTGCACACATTATAGCGCTTTTCACAGTGTACAAATCTTTTTTTATATTTCACAATATATGTATTTCAGTCTTTTAAAACAGCTTAAGGTGGCAGTTGTTATTAAGATATGTCAGAGCTTAAATACACTACATGTCTAAACAAGTTGAAATACATTTTTTGTTTCATCTGTTCTATTTGATATCTGTTTACTATATTTTACCTGGTTTTAAACAATGTTTAAGACTGATGAAACGAATGTAGTTAGGGTTAGAATAGTTTTAGGCATTGGGTTAGTGTCAGGTGTTTTAAGCTTGTAAATGTGTCTGTCTAATACATGAATATTTATAAAATGTTTTCTCTTTTTTATTCTCAATTCTTAAGAAGCATCCTGATCAAGACAGTTGATCAGAGTTCCCTCTTTAAATATCTCAATTCTGTATAACAATTGTTTTTTCAACTGTTGAAAAAGAAATGAATAAAATATTCCACCGTTGAAATTCATTGACACTTTTGCCGGTACCTGATGAGTGTGTGGCGCGGGTTATCAGTCCGTGCCTCACTGACTGTTTCTCGAACATCAGCTCGCTGCGAGACTTCACACTGTAGTACTCCTCCGCCGAGGCGATGTAGCCCACAGAGCTGGTTCGCCGTGGCAAACGCTCCATCCCAGTATGGCTCCGCCGCCGTCTGGTGGGGACATGCGAAGGATGCGAGGCAGTCGCTCGAGGAACATCTGCAGGAAAAAAAGAGCAACATTTTTAAAGCCAAGGTAATGTGCATACTGTAGAGGGGTGCAGGAATGAGTCCTAAACCCGGGAATTTTAGCACTTCCTGTTTCCACATCTGAAATTCAATCGTTTTTTAGCATTTTGGTTTAGAAGACTGAAATAAGGTCTGTGAACACACAAGCTGTTGAGATTTATAATATTTATAACATAATAATGTTTTGTTCAACGAAAAAGTAAGTGAGTAAAAACCAAGCTGGTAAATTTAAAAGCGCTGGTTGCTAACAAGTTAGCTTTTTCATATTTGGAGTTTATCCTGCTGAACAAAACAAGTAAGTATCATTAGTATCTTGCCATTTTCTACAATAATCCAAAATGAAATATAAAGATCCCAGTGCCTTTTGTCGGGAGAACCAGGGTGATGCTGAAAAATACATCATTACTGCATCACTCTTTTGTGTGTGTGTGTTACCTTCTTGGTCCAATCAGACATGACGTGTGTGCTCGGGGTCCTGAAGTGCAGGTTGAGGACGACCACACAGTTCAACACCACCACCGTCACCAACACCATGATGAACATCAGGTATCTGACACACACACAGATAAACAAGTATGAGGGGCAGTTTGGGTTACAAATAATTATCATAAACTAGGTAGGGGATCATTTTTAGAGGAAAAAACTGATGATTAAAGTCACAAGTTTGCAAAAGAAAAACTTGAATCTTTAGTTTAAACTCATACATATGCAATAAGAAAAACATGGACCTGTTCTGAGACTAGACAATGCTTAGAAATCGAATTTCTGACATTTAAAATCACAAATAGATGTGAAAACTCGGAATGTATTTTTGTTGCAGGAACTACATTGTTGAAATTAAAATAAAATAAAGATAATTTCAAAAAAGAAAAAAAAAGTTAGTGTTGCTTACTTGACAATAAGTGGAACAGACATAGAAGTCTCTGGCAGCCTCTGAGAGATCAGCAGCAGGAAGACAGACTGAGCCAGCAGCACGGAGATAGACAAGGGTCATCTTCTCACCACCTACACACACACACACACACACCACACACACAACACACACACACACACACACACACACACACACACACACACACACACACACACACACACACACACACACACACACACACACACACCCCACACACACACACACACACACACACACCAACACTTCAGTGAAATAACAAAAAATGTAAATAGGTTCCTCAGAATCCAACAAACTTCTCCATCTACTTTCCAATAATCTCCATATACAACTAGAACTTCCTGCAGGAGGTGAGAAAAAAAGCAATTTCAAAGCAGTTACTGTTGAATCTATGCCAATATGAAGTGTTATTTTATTGTGGGGGTTGACTGCTTAGAAAAGCTCTGTATAATTAGATGTATTATTATTGTTATTACTGAATGTCAAGAAGAAGGTGTAAGAGTGAAGCCAGGGGATGATGATGTTAATTCCTCAATCAATACAAATGTGCATTACAGCATTTGAATTAATTAATAAACAATATAGATTTCTACATTCTTAAAAGATCAGAACCTAGAAATAACAAAAAAGAAGAATATGTATCTCAATATAAAACTTGCTGCCAAGTGAACAAAAAAGCATTTTGTATGCATGTTCCGATCAAAGGTTTTAATTCAACAGTGAGTTTGATTCATTTAAACGTATTATAATATGACTGACTGTCAGCCGGCAGGTAGTAGACCAGGGATGCGAGGAAGGAGATGAGCACGCAGGGGATGATGATGTTGACGATGTAGAATAGCGGCTTGCGTTTGATGATCAGGTAGAAGGTGATGTCCTGGTGCTTGTTGCTCTCCATGGGGATGTGTTCGTACGTGTTTTTCTTGGCCGGGCGGTGGTTAATCTCCCACTCGCCGTTCTCTGTCCAAAAACAGCAAAAAGCATAGAGGACGTGAAGCAGACATTGAATAAGGTTCACATGTCCTGTCCTGTTCCTGTAAGCCAGTACAACAACATTTCGTTTTAATAGTACACTCTGTGTCTTGTTGAAATGACAATAAAGTATGTCTATGTCTATGTCTATGATAGAGACTGGAAATGGGATATTTTTCAAACCTGAGGGGGGCTTTGTGAACAAAAACGTTTTTTTAATATCATTTACATCAGTAGATACCAAACATATTTTAAATGAACATCAGGATCTCTTGCACATAATTAACAACATCAAAATCAATTGAAAAAGAGAGAGGATATTCGTTTATTTTATTATTCAAACCACTATTATCACTATTCATTTATTTTTTTACTACAGTGCAAACCAAACAAAAAACGTCAGATATACTTACAAATGAAATATACAAAATATATTTAGGTGAAATCTCTCGCTGGTTTATTATTTATTAAATGATGAGAGACAGATGTGAAGGACACTCACCTGTAAAGCTGGCAGGGTCGATGATGATCCACTCCACCAAACATAAGAGAGTTTTTCCGTCATCGGACCACTCTTCCTTAAGATTCATCTTGATCTCTTTGGCATTGTAGGTCAGAGAGCTGCAAAGCAACATGGGTAATGACAGTGTAAGATACAATGTGATAAGCAACAGCCTAAAGAAAACATGTATTCGATTTATCGACTAAAAGAAAGACACAAAGCATTTGCGATGCACAAATGTCTGGTCAACATGTTATTATTTGTGATTTCTTGGTTTAAAACATATTAGTTAAGAGATCCTCAGTATCTTGGTGTAAGATTATGATTTGAGGTTTAGAGGCTGAGCTTTCTGAGATAGTTTGGTGAATGTGTGCACCTATAGAATCAAACAATGAGATAAATCCTGATGTTCACTTATTTAGAAAGTTCAAAACTTATTGTCTAGTCTAGACAATATTCTGAAAATCAGATAACCTGATCTTAAACATGCGAACCTAGCAGTTTTTCCTTAATTCTTTCCTTAACAAATGCAGATTAAACTTGCAAAAGCGACATTTGCGACAAGTTGTCTCGATATACCAGGATACCTGTAAAGCTGTTACCGTGACACTGTGTGGTTTAAGCGTCTTACACAAATTTGAGCGTGCAGTTCTGCCAGTCGAAGGGGAAGTAGTTGACGTTGATGGAGCAGGAGGAGCGGAAGATGGCGGGGCGGTAACCAGTAGCAGAGACCTGTGGAATACACCACCACGTTACTGTAGTACGCCACCTCGAATTGGGCGTCGTTACTGGAGGAGAAAGAAAAATCAAAACGAGGTTGGCTGAATGTAATGTATGGAAATTGAACAATTTGTAGTTTACCAATTTAAACTCAACATCCATTATTCTGGAGGTTTCAGTCATATCGTGGAGTTTACATAGACAGGAAGCTCTTTAAGTCCTGAGAAACTAAATTAAAATGTATACAAGTCAACGGCAACTCATTTGATATGTTCGAAAGTATGTATGAGTCGAGATGGATATGTCTCATTAAAGCTCTGTCAAAACTATAGCATGTGGGCTCTCTTTTAGAAGTGCATCTAACATTTGACATTCAGCCCATTTTCAAGACAAAACCAGACTTTACAACCTACAAAAGGGTACATTTATGAAAATGAAAATAAATTGTTCATGAATAAATCAGAAACCAAACCACTTAGAGACAGATCCATGATTTCATAATGTCAGAAAATCCAGATTTTTTTTTAAATGTACCTCTTTCATCCT
The DNA here is from genome assembly GCF_902827175.1 of Gymnodraco acuticeps. Classification (NCBI taxonomy): domain Eukaryota; kingdom Metazoa; phylum Chordata; class Actinopteri; order Perciformes; family Bathydraconidae; genus Gymnodraco; species Gymnodraco acuticeps. The sequence continues at coordinate 444,912 of NW_022992223.1, read as the reverse complement.
AGAGAATAGTTTTGTTCTCATTAAACTACCACTTTAACACTAGAAATAACAACTTTTCTCTCGCAAATTAATTACCTTATAATCTCATTGAATATTTTTTTTTTTATTCTTTTAAAATGTGTGATTATTTTCATTTATATTACAAAAAAAAGGGAAAAATCTCACTTGTTTTCCAGTACGATCTCCGGCAGCCACAACATTTTGGAAGGCAGACGCAGCTCCTTGATGCCGTCAAACTCTGTCTCATTCCATGCAAGGCGGAAGTCAACCCACGTCTGTCAGCACACACACATCCATAGTTATTAGACCAAAAAACATCAGATAAAGTAGAGACAGAGATGCAGGGATTCAACATAAAGTGACAGAATATAATTTCTTACATGATCTATCCATACGTTTGTCAGCAGAGTCTCGTCCACCTCTTTCTACAAATAGAAACATTTTATAATATTAGAACAGAACAAACTTTTCTTCTCTGACATTTTTCAAACTTCTACTCTGTTAAAGATAAACTGGAATATCAAAAACAAAATATATTTTTTCAAATAGGCTTCATAGTAACTATATTTGATCATATGATTTACGTTTTGGATAAGAAATGCGTGCTATCCCCAACTCCAGTTTTGTCTTTAAAATAATAATTTTTTAAAAGCGACCCAAATATATTCACTTTAATATGATAAACAAAGAAAATCTTGAAATATTCACACTAGAGCAGGGGTGGCCAACCTGCGGCTCTCGAGCCGCATGCGGCTCTTTGCCTAGTTTCATGCGGCTCTTCAGTTCATATTGAATTTTATATGTGTGAGTTTGGGGGAGAGACACTGACTCCTGACTAGTGGTGCACGGTGTACCGATACTTGATAGGTATACCGCGATACCCTGCCGTTAAAAACGTTACGATTCCTCCGTTTAAGAATGACGGCGGAAAGTACTCCGGTGAGAAAGCGCCGTTTAAATAAGAGCTGTGTGTGTTCAGCGCTCTGCTTCCACTCCCTGCTCTGCAGCCGTGCCTGCAGCCCCTCCCCTCTAAAGCACGCTCAAGTGCCTCCCCGCTCTCGTGCACGCGCTAGCTGCCAGAGCATGTGAGAAAACGAGAAGCATGGCTGCAAGTGGGAGTGCAACTGCCGCTGCCCCTCGGCTTGTTGACAAAAAAGACGCCAGAAGCGAAATGTGGAAGTATTTTAGCTATATCTCTGACAGTGAGGGCAAGCCTACGGACACCACGAGGCCTGTCTGTAAGAAATGTATTAATTTTATTTAATACGAATTCTTGTCATTTATTGTATTTATTGTTCTCATTGTTTAAAGGTTGTGTTATGGTTCTGGTTCTGGTCTGAAATAAAGCACAATAATTACATTTAAGACTGTTTCCCTTTTTTTAAGAAAAGTATCGAAAAATAATCGGAATCGCAATTCTTGACTTGGTATCGAAACCAAAATGTTGGTATCGTGACAACACGACAGTTAAACCTGATATTTAGTAGGTCTGTTAAGTATTGAATGCTGATAATTCTGACGTAATTTGGCCGGTCAAAGTTGTTTGGGCTCGGATAAAATTGCTCCGTTACTTTCGTCCCGGCTCTCCCTACGTGTGTATGTGTGGTGTCAGGTGTCAGTATGAGAGGATGACAGCGCGTCTAATTTTGATGTGGCCCAAGAGCCAATCACAATAATACCTGCGATGCAGTGAACCAATCACTTTTTGAGGGGGGGGGAAACCTATCGTTGATTAAACACTACTATCCAGTGTTTCCCCTACCATTGTCTTTGAAGGGCGCTGCACCCCGCCAACGGAGCCCCGCGCCCCCCCTGAAATTCAAGGTGTTTAAAAAATATATATAATTTTTTTTTAAATATATATATATCGCACCAAATTGAAAATAATCTATAACTACTATCACTTTTCACATTGAACATGTGCTCTTTTATTAAATAAACTAAACGCTTTCATTTGAAGTTGTGAGTTTAGTGTTTTTGACCCTAAGAAACACTGATGCATTAATCAATAACAATAATCCACAGCTCCTCTCTGCTCCAGAGGATTTTAAAAATATATATCCCAATGCCACAAAAATGCATCAGTGACGTGGTTGAAATCTTGTCTCCAGAAAACAAAAAACTGAAACAAGCGGTATCAGTGACTGTGTGTTTGATGTGGCTCTTTGCAGTAACATAGAAAAAATGTGGCTCTTAACCTCTGACTGGTTGGCCACCCCTGCACTAGAGGATGAAAACAGTATTTTTAAGCAATTTTGCATGGAATTTACGATTAATCGATTATAAAAATAGATGTCAAATATGTATTCTGTCTATTGATAATTCATTGGCAGCTCCAGTTCCAAATCCTTATGTGGGATTTGAGTGTCTATTGAGATTATGCCTCTATTGTTTGAGTTAAATAAACCTATAATGCACGCTCAAATCCAGCATGTGACTAGCACCAAATACACACACACACACACACACACACACACACACACACACACACACACACACACACACACACACACACACACACACACACACACACACACACGGTGTGTACCAGAGAGATGAGGTTGGAGAGTGTGAGGGCGAGGTAAACATCGACGACATCCTGCTGTCTCTTTACGGGTCGCAGCTCTTTGTTGTATCCTTGCTCTGTAATCAGGAAGTTGATCAGACGCTCCTCCTCGTTCCTGCACCAGCACTCTGACACACACACACACACACACACACACACACACACACACACACACACACACACACACACACACACACACACACACACTTTAACACTCGTAATTCACATTAAAGTCAGAAAAACACCAGTAACTATTAGTCATGAATCCAAAAAAATCCACCCTCATCTTTAGGAACATGCGATATTAGCAGCAAAATGTAGTTTAGGAAAATATAGATTTTGTATTAAAATAAAAATACATATAATGTTCTTGGATTAATATCAATGCTGCATCAATATGTAGGCTTCATTTTGTTGTTTTTAACTCATTTATATACTGTGGCCTAGTTTAATCTTCAGGTCCTTTAGGTATCATTTTGTATTCAATTCTCTGACATTTTTCAATGAACTTTTGAAGATAATTATTCAGAAATGTGTTCATACATCTTCAGACTTTATTCACATGCTTCTTAGCATTTTACAAACCTAAATCCTTTATAAACTGTTAAATGCATCATATTCTGTAAATATGTTTGTGGCTTTGTGCTAGGAGAAACACTTATCTTTACAAAGTGTCTCAGAAAAACAGCCCTGTTTTCAGCTTTGTGACAATGCATTTTCCAGCTGATCTTTTTGTAAACTATATTTAGCTTAAGAAGAACAAGAACAAGAAGTAAAGGAGCGGAAGTATAACGCTATGTAAAAGGGAAATATTCAAGGACATTGACTGTGTTCTTGATTAAATGTACTTAGTTACATTCCACCTCTAGAAAACAAACAGGGTCGTGTGTGAATACTTTCACGCCGGTCATATTTCGTGATGGCAGCTGCTCTGTGTTCAGAATACTACACTGCTGCTGTAACACCACCGAGTGTACACACTGCAAGAGCTGGCAGACACTTCCCCTCTTTACGCGGCCATGATAGTTTTTATTCTCACATATATATATATTGAATATTATGAAATGAAAGCCCAATCAGGGTCCTCCACTGATTTGATAACATAAAGAATCCTCACAGCTTCAATAAAGAAAACACCTGTCGTTTACATCAAGTCTTGCATTTATTTTGACCTGTCTCTGAAAACAAATTATTATTAAAAATGTTGGTCAATCGGATGATGAATAAATCTATATAATATCGTTTTTTTTTTAATGCATTTTAAAAGGTTCCTTAAGCTACATTTACATAATAAAAATCAATAGAGATCGAACTGATATATCTTCTCTGAGATTATAAGTCATTGAAAAAAAGGCTCTAGGGTTAAAATATAAAACATTCTTTCAGCTATAAATGGTGTATTTCAAACTCATACATTTACAAGAACATTTTTTTACTTGAAAGATGTTTAACTCAACTATAAAAAAAAACCTAAGAAAACTATCAAATATCTACCGTTGAGATGCTAAAACAAGTGAATTACTGGCATTTTTGCTTTTTTAAAATGACTTGAATCAAATACTACATTTTCTGATTTGTTGACGATTAATTTTGTTGATTGACTTATTTAATCAACTAATGACTCCTAAGGTGTTTATAATTTCCCTGAAAAGAGCTGAAATAACAACATTTTAGAGGAGAGTAAGTTTGTCATGCGTTACAATGTATAAAGCAGTGTTTTCTTACCTTGAAAGCATTTAATAAAGGGGAAAAAAAATTAAATTGTGTATGTATACATTTTAAAACATTTCAACTTTTTCTAACCATCGAGCAAATAATTAGGGGGGGGGGGGAATCGAAGAAAATGGTGGTTTAGCATAGAAATTAAATCAAATAAATATTTTCGACTGCGTATATGCTGCTTTAATACTACGATAGTCAGTATGGGCCTTCACAAACTCACATCAATGAAACTTTAGCTCACTCAAACTTTGGATAAAAGCAGTTTTACTATAAAAAATGTGTGGGTGAAATGTCAAACTCACCAGCTGAGAACAGAGCGAGGAGGAAGACGGAGATCAGAGCGGCAGGCTGGAGCTTCATGGCCGACTGCTGCAGAAGCCCACAGAGATTTTACCCCCCGAAACCCAGCCTGCAGAGTGACGGACAGGCAGCAGCTGAAGGAACACAGGGGAGAGAAAATAGAAAACAGAGGGGGGAGAGAGAGAGACTGTACGGGAAACAGGGGGGAGGTCAGATATAGTTACAAAACAAAGAGCCGAGCTTCTGATCTACATTTTACTTTATTATTTGCCCCTTTTGTTTGTTTGTTCACCATGTAAAAGCGGCCTTGGGTCCCTTGAAAGGCGCTATACAAATGTAATCTATTATTATTATTATTATTATTACATTCATGTTAATTTCCTACTATTTCCATAGGGATTTGTAGCCTGAATTATAAATCAATCATATAATTACTCTGATATAATATATCATTCATATTTGTTGTTACTTTACTTCTCAAACCTATTTATCTATATACAGAGCCTGGGGTTTGAACCTGTGCTCCCCTGATCCGAACACCAACGCACTATTCCACTGCGCCACACGCCTCTTTAAAAGGGTAAACTGTTCACACACCTACCCAAACCCACCCAAATCCCTGAATGTGTCAGATAAATAAACTATAATATGAACTTAAAGGGGACCTATCATGCAAAATGCACTTTTGTACGTCTTTTATACATGAATATGTGTCCCCGGTGTGTCAGGAAACTCACCAAGTGTCAGAAAACACAAACCTCTCTTTTCTCATACCCAAATCTCTAAAAACTGGGCTGCAACAGCTCTGATACAGACTGATACAGATTTGAAATATCTCTGACGTCAGAAACAAGGAGCTCCGCCTAAATGGGCAACCGTCCACCTATCCAACACACTCTCACTCCATAATCGTCCAGGAGCGACGTTTGGTCAGTGTCCGTGGCGTGCAGTTGTGACGCTCCTAGGCTCATTCAGCTTCATAAAGGGACGCAAATAGCTTTCAACTGATTGCAATGTATTCCCATCTGCGGCGAGATTTGACACTCATGGAAGCACGGCATTCGTTTGTGTCAGCTGCCCTTAAAGGCAATGTGAGCGTCCATTCTCATTGGATAACGGAGAATTGTACACCCGGAAGTAAGTATTTGATTTTACAGTGATATCTGCACTACTCACCGACTAAAAAACACCAGATTATCCTTGTTAATTACACAACATTGATTGGTTTAAATTGTGTGCAATGCTTTTGTATTTTTCCCCTTCGATTCGGAGAAACAAATATTTTTTCGGAGTAAAGGATGGCAGAAGACACTACACTACCCAGAATCCCCAGCTATCGTTTGGACTACACCATGTGCTCTGTTTGACAAACCCTGTGATAGTCCTCAAGCTCTGTGATTGGAGAGTGTGCTCCGAGGGTTACGCCGAGCCTCGAACAGCACTTGAAATGGCAAATATGGCAGTAGCCATCGATCAGCTTAAGATAAGATATACTTTATTGATCCCAAGTTGGAACATTTGCGTTACATCAGCATGTGTAACAGTTGTAAATATGCAGTGGTGTTTATTTGTAAATCATTTAGTATAATCACACAAATTCTGTGTTTTATATTTAACAATTCTGTGTTCTTTATTTATTGATTGTTCAATACCTGACAAGGCCGGAGATGAAATATCTACATACATCTTATAAGAGTATAATACATTATGTATAATATCAGTTAAAATAAGTGCTTCAACATAGTTAACATTGCTGGAGGTATGCACAAATATTGATAGATGTCTTGTAATGCACTATTGAGGAACCTGCGACCCAAGTTTTTCATTCAATGCATAACTACACAATAGTTGTGTAGGCCTATATGATATGTCAATAAACCTTAGAAAATCTTGAAATCTTGAAAGGGATGTGCAAAATACAGTCTTTAATGAACTATTAGTAGAGAATAACGAGTAATGAATATACTTTATAGGGATCCTATTAATATCTAATAATAAAAATAATGAAATTCAATAACATGCTTTAACCACTAGGTGTCCCTTTATATCAGCTGTGCACCTTTATGGTGTAAATACAGCCTATCTACCAATTGGATCAAATATAAAAGTCGGCCGAATTAGTGTTGATACTGCAAGGAGACGTATTGTGTGAAAAGAAATGTAAGATGTTGTTTAATGGCTGATATATTTATGATCCACGTCACGTTTTCAGTTCCTCATGTTTGTCTAGAAGTCTACTCATCAGGGCTCTATAAATACAGAACTACGGCAGATATGTAATATTTAATGCAGCCGAACCGTGTATTACAATGCCGTTATGTGATGACTTTCAAAGAGAAAAGCAAGCACACTCGGAATAAAGTATTATTATTTTTATTTTTTTATGTTTTCGGTCTGTTTCCGGTATTTGTTAATGACGATGTGCTGTGAGATGTGACTGGAATTGCACAGGGGAAAATAACGTATCTTTAGATGCGGATTTTGTTAAACTAATACGTTTGCGCTGTGGACCAACACTATACATTGACGGGGAAGGGGGTAGCAATAAAGATAACACCATTAAACAGTTACACAACATAACAGAAATAATATCGATAGCAGCGTCCCTAGCAACCACCTTGGTAACAATGAACACGTTCTATGGACGCAATTTCCTGAAGTAATCTTCATAATAACTAGCAAACTAAAGATCATGTACATCCACTGCACACATAATCTGAAATAACAACTCATATTTCTCGCATCAAATGACATCAAAACGCATTTTAATGGCCAAACTAACTTCAAAATAGGCATTTTCCACCGAGAATAAAACAAAGTTCGGCCATGTTTTTTGTTTCTGCAGGTAGAAATTTGAAGATCACGTGACATAGACGCCAGCCATTGGAATTAATGGTGAAAAAAATGGGGTTTGTCAAACAGAGCACATGGTGTAGTCCAAATGATAGCTGGGGATTCTGGGTAGTGTAGTAGTGGGTAGTGTTCTGCCATCCTTTACTCCGAAAAAATATTTGTTTCTGCGAATCGAAGGGGAAAAATACAAAAGCATTGCACACAATTTAAACCAATCAATGTTGTGTAATTAACAAGGATAATCTGGTGTTTTTTAGTCGGTGAGTAGTGCAGATATCACTGTAAAATCAATCGACAGTAAGGGGAATACTTACTTCCGGGTGTACAATTCTCCGTTATCCAATGAGAATGGACGCTCACATTGCCTTTAAGGGCAGCCGACACAAACGAATGCAGTGCTTCCATGAGCGTCAAATCCCGCCGCAGATGGGAATACATTACAATCAGTTGAAAGCTATTTGCGTCCCTTTATGATGCTGAAGGAGCCTAGGAGCGTCACAACTGCACGCCACGGACACTGACCAAACGTCGCTCCTGGACGATTATGGAGTGAGAGTGTGTTGACCTATCAGGAGGAGACAGCCACAGCCATTGCCGTTCGAAAGCGCTGGAGACGCTGTAGTACATATGCCAGGCCTTTAGGTGGCGCTGTAGTCTGCAACAAAAGCAGCGAAGAAGACTTCTCAGATTCAGCCCTTGCAAAAACAGGGCTAAAAAAGAGCAAATAGAGCGAAATGAGGCATGGCTAAAATGCATGATCTGTTTGGTATTTTGAAAAAAAAACTTCGCAGACATGTTTTATATAGGTATGGCCCTACAATATATTATTCAAATATAGCATGATAGGTCCACTTTAATATACATTCTCAAATGTAAGAGTGCTCCAGTGTAAAAGTTATTAACTATTATTTGTCATCCTTACTGGAAAAATAAAGATAAAATAACATATGGGATTAAATCTGATATATTAAGGGGTAGGGGATACTGGGTGTTTCTCAATGTCAAGGAAGGATGCTCCAGAGCCACTATTTCAAGGATTCTACTTCATCGAGTCCCGCCGAAGGACTGTTCCAATGTCCAGGCTCTTTGGAATTCTACCGAGCCCGGCGTCCTTCGTAGCGAGAAATTTAGAGGCTACACATGTGTATCCTCCGCGGTCTTAAAATCCCCACAATGCTTTGCGCACGGACCAATTTCCCCAAATCTGCTTGTTAGCTGCCTGTGTTTCGTCGTCAGTTCAGCAACTAACATTGGAATCATTTTTCAACCGTCTTACTTCAGAAGGATCATTTGTAGCCCTGCAATAAAAACGTTATGAACAACCAATTTAACGTTATTGATTTAGTCACCTTCATTTAGCAAGTGCTGACAAGTCCTTTGTGTAATTTTCAATACTAGAGGCTTAATTAAAAGATGTCTGTAATATAGGCCTACAGTACTGATATGTTGTAGCCCATCTTTTGTGAGATATGTTATGCCAAGTAAGAATTAGTGTAGAAAGTTGTGTTTGGCCTTGGGACAATTTTTTTCTGAGCCACTAGATGGCGGGCCAGAACATAATCAAAGGCCAGAGCCTCTGGCTAGACCTTCCCAAAGGGAGGGTCGTCCTCTTTAGCCCCATTTCAGTCCCATGTTAAAAGCCAATTATATTTTAAATTGCTTCTCGTTTTGCGCCGTCCCGTTCAAATGAAATCGCCATCAATCACTTTTCCATGCTCGCGCCAGGGCCGGGGGAGGGGTTACAAGGCTCGCGTCTTGTGCTGCATTCCCTTGCACTCGGACATTAGGGATTTTCTCTCATAAATGTCCGATGAGCCAAAACTTTTCTTTCAAAACAAAGCTGCCAGCTGGGGAGGCAGCTGGGATGGCAGCATATGCACCGCCACCCCTCGCCCTCCATGATCAAGGGGCTTCTGCGATTTGTTGTCAATGTTTTGATATCCTAAGTAAACATTACGTTTGAATGATTTTGTGAGCTGGTGTTATTTTTTTCAAACCACACACCGCATGTTGGCTATTTCATTACCACGCGCTGTCCACCTACTTATTGATCCACTATCAGCGTCAGTGCACCCCGCTGCCAGATTGTGCCTGTGCTGTGTGTCATTCACTCTCAACATGGATACAAGTAGGCTACAATAAGCATTATTCAGGTGTAGGTAGATTCTCTATTCGGACATTATAGTCTGTATGTGCGACTGTCGGTCCAATATTGTAAACACAAATACAAAAATATATATTTTATTTGTATTCTCAAAATAATTTTCCTATTTTTTTAACGTGTGTTCTGTTCGGTTTGTGTGTTGAAAGATCTGTGCAATTTAGTCTTTTCATTCTATAGCTTATATGTATTTTTATTTATGAATGTATGTTTCCTACTACTTTTATATTCATGTTTATTTTGTGATATTATTATTTAATTTGTGTAGTTATTTTGATTATACATATTGTTCTATCTGTGTGTTGTGTTGGAGAAATGTGTGCAATATAGTTATTTCATTCTGAATTGGATGCGTCTTTTTATTTATTCACATAACCTATAATTTTTATATAAACAGTTTTCTCCACCAAGCTGTCAGGAGGCTGAACTCTATCTCCTCCCTCCCCTTATAATATATTTCATAACATACTCTACAGAGTTTTTTTTCATATTTATACTTTAACTATTCTTTAATTTTCGTCTTAATATACAACCATTTTTTCCACACTGTACTATGAAGAAATCTTTTCATGATATTTTTGACATAATATACGATGACTACTTTCAGGTTTTTCTACCTGCAATACCGTTATTTTATTATCTATAGTATGACTTTATTATACTGACTTTTTATCGTATTTTTCACTAACTATATATTTCTTTTAATACATGATATTTATTCTACACACTTTACATAGTACAGATTTTACAAAACAATACTATGACTTTTTTTACATTTCTCAACATACTGTACTATTTAAAATGTTCCACATCATTTATTATTACCTAATTTCTGTTGTGGAAATATTTTCCAAGGCCCATAACTTTGACCCAGTGTATCAGTTCAAACTGTCCTGACTGAGCACAGGCACCTGTAACCTTGGCTGCTGTGCTCTCAGTGTTTTGTCTCCCTGTTCCTGCCTGTTGGCGTCAGCTGATAGAGGTGTTATCATTCTATCTTGTTATGCAGCATGTTGATGATGCTCTCTGAACTAGCTAAATACATGGGTCTGGGGTCGAGTTCTTCAGAATTGACGTGGCAACTCTACCGTGAAGTCAGAACCTCTGACTCTTGGACTTGTGATGTGAATCCTCCGGCCGTTAACTCCAAATAAACCATCATGTGTTTGATATCAAAGCTACTGCTCTTCCCGTGTCTCCTTCCTGAGTCGGTGACTCCCACTGCATAGCTACACAGAAGTTTCCTCTACAATTTCCATAATCTTTTAATTCATTAATATTTACGCATTTTACTTTTTTTTACACTTACTATACGACAACTTTTTTCATGTTCTTCAAATCAATATTTTGAAAATATATGTTATGAGTCATTATGTTTATATTTTTTTACAAATACAACAATGACTTGTTTTCATAGATTTGGACCTACTATATTTGAACTTTTTAATATGTATTGACTTATTCAACTGTGAATCTTTTCATAAATGTGAACACACTGTTACGTTTTATGACTTTTTGTGACATACTTTACAATGACATTTGATTGTGACCATTTTTGTTACACAATATTTAATGATATTTCAAATAAGAATATTTGAAGCACACTCAATTCAATGGAATGAGCAGCAAATGCTAAATCAATCAATTCAATGATCCAGATGACACAAAGGAAAAGCACCACGCACACAAACATCAGAAAATGTACTTCTGCTCAAAGCCACTGTTCGGGGGAGAGTGAACCGGGTTGTAATTATAAATCAGCGCACTCCTCTCTTCCTCCTCGGATTCAAATGTGTGAAAGTTCTTTCTTGCTGTAAGTAGAGACAACACAATCAGAGTACAGAATCAAGATGATGTAATTAAAAAAACAAAACATAATGTTCATACCTTCATTGACAAAGAATTGAGCCATGTAGAATGTGTTCATCACTGCTGATGGAGCATGGGAAATACAAGGCCTCCTCCATTCAAATGCATTCTTCTCCGGGTGCCACTGTGTCCCATAGATCGGGTAATCGTATGCTGCCGAGAGGTAAGGGAATAGAGAAAGTATTAAATACAAAAGTTCCCTTTTGCAGTAAACGTGCACCAATACAGTGATGCTGCATTATTATTACCTTCCACGGTTGACACAAACTCTATTTCTCCATCCGTATTGGTAGAGAGAACTTTGTAAAAGTTTTTCAGATCCTTATTCGTGTTATGAGACTGAAAGAAACATATAGGTTAGTCACAACGTACCCAATCAAATGAAAGCCTGCTTTCTCTTTCTCTGCTTTCTATTATTTTAGAGAAGTGACTCAAAGGAGTCAAAAAGGCTCATATTTTACCAAAACACAGCAATATAGCAGTTATTTAGCTCTTGTATTGCACTCTTGTAAAAATGTATTCTCCTTATAAGTGGCGTACCAACAATGACACACTCCATTCGTGAGAGTTTTCCGTCAGTGGCTCGGACGCCAGAGCTTCCATGAGTTCAGCCGGAAAGCTTTTAAACATCCGGCTCTGCTTTGCTTCTAGAAATGGGTATAAGAAAAAGAGATATTCATATATAGATAGATATAAATATTTGTATCAAATGGTTTTCCAAAAAATAGACATACTACTGCATATAATATATCTCAAATTCATGATATTAGAGACAGGCTAAACTAGAACTGTTTTCCATATTTTTCGAAATTCATGATATTATTCCAACATAATATACTACGACATTTTGAGACGTCATGACTTTTACCATATGTTTTTGACATATTATACTTCTAACTTTGTCATGTTTTTAGAAATCCATTTATATTATTTTTACACAATTGTTTCCATATACTGTATTTTGAATTCATATATTTTCATCACAGTATAGTAGACTTTTCAAAATGTTTTCCACCATACCATTCCATGCTTTTTATGTTTACAATAGGATTTCAGTTTATTTGACATACTATACAAAAAAAAAATTATTTTGGCATTTTGTACCTTTTTTCATGAATTTGGACATACAGAAAAATATGTATTTTCACCAAATGTTTAAAGGGGTTAAACTAAAGAATGGCAGAAAAGGTTAAATGAAATAAAAAGCTGAGGCTAGACTGAATTACTGACACTGAAAGTTGAACAGCATTAATAATGTGCTGTAGTCGCCGTACCTTTAGTAAAGAGCAGGGGTAATGACACGCCACTTGTATTGGTACGTGTCAGTAGTGTCTCTCCACTCGTCAAAACAGTCAGCTGCTCATATCCGAGACAGGTCCCCCACACCGGAAAGTAGTCGCCTCTCTTGTTTGCCTGGAAAATCACAAAGTGTGTGCAGCATAATCACACATCTACGCACTTAAATGTAGGTACTAATATTTGTGTTTCTTTTTTTTACCTCAATAGCAAGTTCATAAAAGATTTTTGAAGCTCTTTGATAACCAGATGACGTAATGTTCGCAGATCCACCGGGGAGAAGGACCCTGTCGACAGAGGAGTTATGTATGGAAATATATGGGAAACATTGTTAAGGTTAATAAGCTGTGAGTCATTTAGAATTTTTTATAAAAGTGTTCATAGAGGAATAAACAGTTTAATATAAATGAATGGGGAAAAGCCCAAACAAATCAAAATGTATTATAATCATATTGCTATTACTATACCCATTAATTGAGTTGAACAGTCTTTTATACTCCTCTGCTTCCCGGTTAACCCTGTAGAAATAAAAACGGGAGGTCAAACGTTTCTCTTAAAAAATATTGGAGTTGCATAAGCTCTTGGAGGATAAACATGTACAAATAAATGTTAAATGCTTACATGATAGGGACAACCCTCGCTCCCCCCGACTCCAGGAACTTTACATAGGAGGAGGCGATGTAACCTGTCGAATTTGGAGGAAGGTAACGACTGTTTTGGGCCAGTATTCCTTTTGAGGGAAAAACACAATCATTTTTAAGCAATCGGAAACCTCCATCACAGAGTTCTAAGATGATATCTAAATCTAACATGGAAGTGGGAGTCATTTAGAAATAACTATCAATGCATTTACTTATTCTTTCACAATAATGCATGTCTGGATAGGACCTGCTTTCCCCAATCAAAATGTAACTTATCGTAATGTAACATTCCCATAAACAAGGCATTTATAACTTACCAATGATGGGTCTTTCATTTATCTTGGCTGAAGAATGAAAGAGAAGACCTGTTAGAGAAATGCAAAAGAACAAGATCAATGTTCTTAATGTAAACCATTTTTAGTTTTAGCATTAGACTGAATATGTTTCTCTGTCATTTATTTATTCCTGGTGAGAAAAGACAGTTCATATAAATTCTTTGCTGGTATTTCTTTTTGTTCATATTTGAAATAAAATAAAATTATAACTCTAACGGCCCCTACACACGGCGGCGTGCGTTGCCGCTTCAACGCTTCTGCCCATTCACTTTGAATGGGGTGACGTCACGATTCGCCGAACTGCATTGTGGGAGCAAAGCGTAGCTTTTCTCGCGGTGCTCGCTGCAAAAGTAGAGCAATGTTCTACTTTTGACGCCTCGACGGAGGCGTCAGCCAATCAAATCCTGTTTATGCAAATCTGCCAGTACAAGCGCTAGCCAATCAAACGGCGTGTATGCTGGGAGAGCCAAAAAATGGAGGAGAAAATAATCGTAGCGGTAGGGAATCACCCGGTGCTTTATGATCAGTCCCTGTTCACCTACCGGGATACAAACCGGAGGAGCCAGGCATGGAGGGAGGTGGCAGAGACAGTGGGTGAAACTGGTAGGTTTTCGCCTGTTTGGGGAGTTTACATCCAGTGTACTTCGTTTGAATGGACAGCTAGCAGGCATAGACAGTATTTAGCCAGCATGGAATGTTGCGTAAAATAGCACCATAGGCATTAATGTCATAAATGTTCATCATATAAAGTGTGACATGTAAAACCTTTTATGCAATTTACAGGAGAGATTCATGTGATTGGTTGTTGGTCGCGTTGGTCAAGTAAACTCCCCAAGCTCAAGACACGCCCACCGCCAAGCGGCAACGCACTCCGCCGTGTGTAGGGGCCGTTACGGCCCGTCCACACAGCGGCGTGCGTTGAAGCTTACAACGCTTCTGCCCATTCACTTTGAATGGAGTGACGTCACTTTTAGCCGAACTGCATTTTGGGAATCGACGTGGAGCGTTGCTGGCGTTGCTCGCTTCAAAAGTTGAGCAATGTTCAACTTTTGGCGCCTCGGCAAAAGCGTCAGCCAATGAAATCCCGTTTATGCAAATCTGCCAGTACAAGCGCTAGCCAATTAAACCGCGTGTATGCTGGGAGAGACTACGCAGGTCATTTCCTCGTATTCCAAAAAATGGAGGGAAAATTCATTATAGCGGTAGTGAATCACCCGGTGCTGTATGATCAGTCTCTGTTCATCTACCGGGATACAAACCGGAGGAACCAGGCATGGAGGGAGGTGGCAGAGACAGTGGGTGAAACTGGTAGGTTTTCGCCTGTTTGAGGATTTTATATCCAGTTTACTTCGTTTTAACATTGCTATTGTATGTCGGGGGCGGGAGATTCATGTGATTGGTTGTTGGTCGCAAAAAATCCCCACGCTTCAGACACGCTCACTGCCAAGCGTCAACGCACGCTGCTGTGTGGACGCTCAAACCTGTTAAACCTTCATTTTATGAACAGAATGATTGTCCTCGACAATGACATAAAATATATTTATTTAAAAATAGTTGCTGTTCAAAAAATGCGTCTTTACTGTAAAGGAATATTTTGGTCTTGTTAAAGTATATAGAGTTTAGTGACTTGTCCTCGGGAATCTGTTTAATATGGTTGAAGTGTATTCCTGCCTGTAATGTGATCCATAGCTTCTCAGGAAGACACAGGTCAAGAGGTCATCTGATGTCTTGTGGGGGAGAAGCTTGGCTCATGTGGGTTTACAATGCAACGAGTCTTTGTCTCGACATCTGGCATGCATTAAAGGAAAACCCGCGTGTTTTAGGGCCCTCCTCTTCTTCATGTATAGATGGGTTCTTGGCGCTTTTGGGCTTCAGAGTTTGCTGGGATCTTACATGAGAACTGTGATATGCTGTGAACTCTCCGGCCGCTCAGGCTCTCAATAAATATCAGTGTATTGACAGGCGAATCCAGTTTCACTCATTTCATGATTGGCTCAACATTGCTGCAAAGAAGTTTTTTACTTCACATTTACAACTTCAAAAACAAACATCTGTCAGTTTAACCTATGATGTAATTATGTTCTTTTTTAAATCTTTTTTTTTTTAAATGTTGGGATTATAAATAATATGATTTCTGAGTTTATGTTCATGTTTAAATTGGACATGCAAACCACAGAGGTGGAACCCACAACATAACACAATATTAGAAAATTATTATTACACTGAGCATTACAAATATAATACAGCAAAAAAATGCATCCTGATTAAAGGCAAACAAAACTCCCCCAATAGCCAGTATGTATGAAGCACATTGTTCTTACCTTTGCTCTGCTCACATCCAGCCTGATCGCTGACTAAAAGGTTGTTTATGTTGACCCCAGCAGAAACCAACTCATCATGTAACTGGCTGACGACTTCCTTATTCAACAGCCGAGTGCGAGCCAGGATCCAAGCGAAGTCGATGTGGAGTGAGCCGTAGTGATAAGTACAGGAGTACACCAGAGAATAAGACTGGTAGTCAGTGGAGAGCACCCAGTAGGGGCTGTCTGGAGCTCCTGCACACAGACATGGACAGAATTAAAGTTATGTAAGGTCCTCCTGTAAAGTGGGACAGTGATGATGCATTTTTGTAACCTGGAAGTTGGCCCCACAAGGCTCCATTGACTAAAAACGATTGCATTTTGAAATACTAAAATCTGTGCAAAACACACATCAAACTTACATGTGATGACGATTAGTAGTTTCATTTAGAAACTTGTTAGCAACCGCCATTTTAAACTTCAACAGTAAGGCATTTACTGACCTCTTTTATGTCCCAGAACAAAATGCACCTGAACTCGTTTTTTCAGGCTTCTAAACAGAAACACATTAAAAAAAACAGTCGAGGGAACCGGATCGTCAAATGCTAACTCATTTCTGGGTTTTAGTTTTGACATGCTATACTTTTAGTGTTTCCCCTGTAATTCACACGAACTGGCTCCTTTAAAAACTAAAACAAAACATATCCACAGTATATTTACCTTTGAAGAAGCTCACATCCAGAATAGCAGGTTGGGTTGAGTTTTTAACTTTGGCAACACCCTCAATTGAATTCATCTTCCCGTTAGACCTGAGGAGAGAGGGAGATAGAGAGAGTAAAAGACACGCATTACACCCATACTTGTTCCCATGCAAAAGGCAACCTTTAGCCAAAAAACAATGTTTGAAATATAGTTTTTGACTCCATCCTTACAGCAGCTCTGCGTTGAGAACTTTGACGGTCCCATCGCTCAGCAGACTGTATGTGGCTTGGTTACATGTTCCTTTTTCAAACAGAGCGGGGAGCTTCTCTATCTCATACCAGGTTCCCATGTACTAAGGAGAAGAGAACACAGATTGTTATCAGCATCCAGACTCATTAACAAACTGGTTATTCTTGCTAGTGGAAAGAAAGGAAACATAGTGAATATTAGACTAACTTTGTCTATTTGAGCACGTAGATTTTTCCTAAATTCATCAGAAGTAACAGTAATAAAACAGGATAAAATGATTTATATAACCAAAGGAAGAAGTTTAAAGGTGGGGTAGGTAAGTTTCAGAAACCCGCTCGAGATACACTTTTTGTTATATTCCATGGAATGCTCTTAACATCCCGATAGCAATGAATATCTTAATCTAATCTTAATATCGATTGGATTGCCGCCATAGACTGTATATATAAATGGACGTAGGGTCCGTGACGTCACCCATAGGATTCTGCAGAGTTGCCGTGAAGCCCTTAGTAGGCCGAGGCTGCTTCTCAGGTCGACTATTTTCATTTCCTCGCTCCTCGGTCCTCGGTCTCACCGGAAGTTGATTTGCCTGCGCCATCTTGAGTACCGTCCCATGGCTCTTATTTTTGCCGGAGGACCGAGGATCGAGGATCGAGGAGCGATCATGGAGGAGCGATAACCGTGGAACCACCAGACCATCCTCCGATGAAATCCTCAGATACTCACCCCGCCCCCTTACTGTGTATCGCTCACTGATTGGACGAGGCAGTGCATGCACTGATCTGATGCTTCTTGACATGAGAGCAATATACATGAACCTCACGGGACTCACTCCTAAGTTTATACCGTGTTTTGTTTCAATTAATGTATCATTTAGTTACAAATATGTGATCTGAACAAAAGTGGTCAAAAATCATTATTGGAAACATTTTCATGATCGCTTTTTTCGTTTTACAGTTTCATTTATTGTCATTTCCATTCAGTCAGTCATTAAGTGCTATTGAAATGTTAATGTGCTACATATCCACACAAACACACAAAGTGTGCAATCCAATGAATGTTAATCTAACTGGGTTTTGATAGATAACATATCTTTTTTTCTTCTCTCAATTATTTTATTTCTATTGTGCACTCTAATCAATATTAATCTAACTATTGTTCGTTTATACATTTTAAGAATGGCGTTTATCTTTTTTGAGAATGACTTCTTATTTTATTTCATGTATTTGGATCTACAACAGATGATACTAATGTTTATGTCAGTAAATGTGTACTAACAGAGGCGGGGGTGTTTGTGGAAATAACGGGTACAGAGCTGGCTGCTGCCAGACGAACAGCTGTGCAGCGTCATCACAAACGGACGTCACTTCACGTGACGCTCCGGAGGAAAGGACGTCCCATTGCTCTTAAAACTCATTTCCCTGCTTCTCGTGGTTTCCTTGCGTCCCTCCATGCTTCCCTGGTGGGAGGGACTAAACGCAGGGAAACGACGCAAGTGAGGGAAGCAAGGATTTCATTTAATCGACCTGAGAAGCAGCCCGAGTCGGCCACTAACGGCTCGACAGTGACGTCAGAGTTCAACTCCCGCCTGCTGAAATAAGGGCAAAGAGGCGGAGCCGAGGCGGAACCTGCTGCCACCGAGCTGGAAGTTCCAGAGCTAGCTGAAGCTACCAAGCTAAGCTAACATGCTCCCCATCTGCACACTGCCGTGGCATTTTACGTTTCTAAGGTAAGCGGACATGAAACTATTCAGCATAACTATCAATAATAATCTAAGTTATTGAGTTTTTAGCATAATACTTCAGAATCTTACAATCCCTTAACGTTTGTATGCAATTGTGCTAAATTCAACACTGGAATCAAGTAAATATTAATATGTTTGCATGACATTAGTTATTTGTATTTTGATATCACTTAACTATACGTTTAATACATTTAAGTCAAGCTAAGGTACATGTGATGGTAGCTAGTTAGTGCTCTTACGTGTGAGGCCTCCTCCAAACAGCATAATAACCAGACTGTATCATTAAAACTAAGTACCAGTTCTAGATCCTTGACTTTAGACAAACAATTCAAAAGACAACATGTATTTAAAGACCAATCTTTATTTGAATGTGCATCTTAACCTGAGATATTAGTTATACAGTAATAGTATTGACGGATTGAGACAGCCTGGTGTCCAGAGAGCTGCAGAGACTTCAGGGAGAAACCTCCGTGTGATGGACATCCCGTCTGTTGGTTTGGAGAGGACTGAGGGTCTTTCCTCAGCGAGGAGGACCAGGCCTGATGGAGGAGCCCATGCTGGGCATAGCTGATACCAACTGCACAGGCCTAGTCTGTCACTTTATTTGACTAAATGTGTTCACTTATACATTTAATAGGTTTACACCTTCTGTCCATATGTGCTTTTTATTTAAAACATGTTTGATTAACTTTTGGTTCACATTTCAATAAATTGTATTTGCACTCCTTTTGTCCATTATTCTTACTGAAAATGTTAGATTACACATTCACATCTGACTGAAGATTGGCCCCATTTATTTGAGACGTTGCAAACTCTGCGGTACAAGGCACAGGTGTTGTGATGCTCATAAAGTGAGGCAAATAGAAATAACCAGCTGATGGAGTGTAGATGTGGAAATAGCTGCATTCGATCAGCTGACTGTGTTTTCACAATAAAAGTAGTTTCTAAGTGAATGTCCTGTACTGGTCTTAAAATCTCATAACATCAGCTTTTAATGTTCCTCTTGGATGTTCTTCTTGACCCTCAGAGAAGGAGAAAATGACTGTCGTGTCTTTCAGGCATGTCCTTCCTTTCCTAACAAAAATTACAGGAAACATAAAACATATTATTGCAGAACAAGTGTGTTATTTATGAAAGCAGTGTGTTTGTGTGTTTAGGGGCTGTTGATATAATTATTTTGTAATTGTAATGTTTTTTTTTTTATTTCAACAGTGAGCTATAAAGACAATTGGATTATGAATGAACAGTATGAAGTTCATCAACATTGAAATATATGTTATTATCAAAATAATATTGAACTGTTATCAAAACGTAGTGCAACTGTAGAAGCTTGCTCTGTTGTCTCACTGAAAGAATAACTTTTACCACGTTTTTTACAGACAATATTGAGAGATAAATAGTAGCAGTTACATTACATTACATTACATTGCATTTAGCTGACGCTTTTATCCAAAGCGACTTACAATAAGTACATTCGACCAGGAAGACACAACCTTGAAGAAAACAGAATCATATAAGTACATCAGGTTTCATAGAGCCAAACATTTCAAGTGCTACTCAACTGGCTTTAGGTAAGCCAGTCCTTTATTAGTATAAAAGTGCTTCGTTAATAGTTCTAACGCTCGAAGTGGAGTCGAAAGAGATGAGTTTTCAGTTTGCGCCGGAAGATGTGCAAGCTATCTGCCGTCCTGATGTCAATGGGGAGCTCATTCCACCATCTTGGAGCCAGGATAGCAAACCCACGTGTTTTCGCCGATGGGAACTTGGGTCCCCCTCGCAGCGAGGGCGCAACGAGTCGTTTGGCTGATGCAGAGCGTAGTGCACGCGTTGGGGTGTACGGTTTAACCATGTCCTGGATGTAGGAAGGGCCAGATCCATTCGCAGCATGGTAAGCAAGTACCAGTGTCTTGAAGTGGATTCTAGCAGTTACCGGAAGCCAGTGAAGGGAGCGGAGGAGCGGAGTGGTGTGGGAGAATTTAGGAAGGTTGAAGACCAGACGAGCCGCTGCATTCTGGATGAGCTGCAGAGGTCGGATGGCACATGCAGGTAGACCAGCCAGTTCTCAGTATGTGTTAAATATCTTTGCCTTTAATACATTAAATTAGAAAGCTGACAAAGTCATATTGCTAAATATCTCAAATTTAACTTTTTGGATGGAAAAAAACCCTCAACTTAACTGATGTGTAGGTGATCTAGTATTTAGTATTGTTTAATGGAATACATATCAGTGTATTCAAGTCAATACTTCATTCATTTAAGCCAATATCTTTCTTGATTCTTTGTACAGTATGAAAAAAAGAGTCTTTGTACCTGTGCTGAAGTTCACTGCTGTGAGGAGTCCAGTTCTGTCTCTCACTCTCTGGTCCAGCCTGCCTGCATCACCTGGACACCTTAAACAAACAGATATATATGTAAAGTACCATGTGTACAAACAATATAACTTATTCTCTTCTGTTGAACATGTTGGATTGTGTATTGTCCGAGTCAGGGTCCTTTTTATTTTACTGTAACTTTGGAAGTTGTGTTACCAATGCTTACTGTTTATTTGATACCCATTTGGTAATACAATTAATAAAAACAACAAGGTTTGGGTTCGTTCTTCAGATGACTGTGACGTTAACATGTAAGCTCAATAATGAACTCCAGCTCAACCAACCATATTGTAATATCTAACTAATCATCTTGAGATATGACATTAATAATTGTAATATACACACATCTTATTGTGAGGTTGATTTCACATACACTACTTCGACGTTAGCTTGTCTACATACTTGAGCATAGCCAATTTAAATTAACCTTAGCGATGCATACAGTTCCTACGCACATAATAAAATATCTCTCTAAGTTACAAGGATGACCTTATTTTATCAATCTCAAACAGAAGCCGTTTGTTCTACAGTATTATCCCACTTAACGCTTAACACTTGTCTATTTCGTTTTAACCTTCATATATACAGTCTATGATTTTAACTTGTAGGCTACGATTAGCATCGTTAGCACCGATGTAGCTACCACTCGCTTACCCACTAAACCAAGCCTTAACATTCATTACGTAGCCGATTAAAATCATTAACACATAAATAAGTACTCGATTTTCACTTACCACAAAACCGCATGCATGCACCGTCTGTTTTAACCGCAGAGCGAGTCACAATAGTCCGATATATAAGCATGAAGAACAAACAACCACGGTCGGCTTCAAGTTGTGTTTCCTGGATGAGCTGAGCAGGCAGAGTCCCTGTAGCTTCACGGAGCAGCTAGCAGAGAGACAAGAAGCTAACAGCAGCAGGCACTTGACAGAGCCGTCACTCAATGTGACCACGCCCTAATTTATGCAAACACTTTAAGACCCAATATAAATAAAAGGGTCGCGTTAGAAAACAATTCACTCACAGATCCATAATCATGAAGGTGGAACCTAACTATATTCATAATAATATTTTTTGCATCTGTAAAGGGTTAAACCTTTAAAAAAATAAGTTAAGTTAAAAAAGTGTCAACCCCATATTTTTTATTGTTGTCTCTTTAGAAGTCATTAAACTGTATTACATTGCAACTGTGTGGCGGACTGATCACGGATCACGGGCGATACCACTCGGGAGGATCTAGAACCCTGCAAGGGCAGAAACCTGCAGATTAAATCCTGCAGTTGAGCTACAAACAAGCTAACATTTCTGCCTCGTGTGTTTTTCATATACAGGTGGATTCTAAGTCCTTCAAATGACACCATAGTATCCCAGTATAAGGGGTATAAGTGTTATGAGTGTGTTGTGATTGAGTGTGATATGTCTAATCGTTGTTTTAGGCAGTTATGTATAGTTATGTGCAATGTGACGCTAGCGGAGCTAACGCTAAGGTTACACAGTACTATGTAGACACGTGTTGCTTGGTGTATGATGTAAATGACAGAGGTACATTGTGTTTATGCATATAGGTTGTATATGTTTCTTTGAAGTGTGTGTATTGTATTGGAATTTGAGTGTGAGGATAACAGTGAGTTCTGAGTGTGACGATTTTATTGTACATTTCTGTTGTATTTTTACCATGATGTCATCGTTGTTATGTGGATGCTGTTGCCTTATTGATCTCTGGTGTTGTTGCCTCATGGAAATGAGCATGGATAAATGTTTTTGTTGTGGATTGTTTCCAAATGAGCAGATTAAATCCTGCAGTTGAGCTACAAACAAGCTAACATTTCTGCCTCGTGTGTTTTTCATATACAGAGGTAGAGTCTGCTGCTGGCCCAGGTACCCCTAGGCCTGAGGCCAGTAGCACATCCATGGGTAGAAAGTAAAACATGTTTTTTTCTGCTGTAAAGTTGGGCATTTTAACATGGGGGTGTATGGAAATTGCTCCTTTCTGCAGCCAGTCCCTATCGGCCAATATATGAACTGCAGTGTGTGGCACTTCCGTATTGGCGTCCCGGCTCTTCCCCAGAGTTTGCCGCTTGATTGCCGCCCTGTCTGTCAGTGTTCCATCTCGTGCATGCACAAATGTATCATGCCCTCATTGGGCGTGCCGTCATTGGGCGTGCATTGCAGAATTGCAGCAGTAGGCTACTTCAATGACTCGCCAGCACAGGGTCGGCTTCATGGGGGGTCATTCGCGGGCCATGCCCCCCCAAATGAGTCACTGTACCCCCCCAACGCAGGGTTGGCAAGCCTTGCCACTTTGCCGTTTTTTTCTTTTTTTAATCATATAAGTGAAAACGTTTCAACTAAAGGTTTTTTGTGTGAAATACATCAGAAATAAAGAATACAAATATAAAACACAGCCTGAGGTGTGCTCACTGCTGCTCTCTGATTGGTGTGTTGCTTGACCAATGACCCCCGACCTTTTTTTTGTTATCATTAAGTGGCTGTGTGTTTAGATGAAAGCCCAGTGGCGATCTGTCCATCAGTTATACTGATTATACAGTAAAGCCATCGAAAATAATATGATATACAGTCAGTGGCGTTTTTATATGTACAAAAGTGGTGGGGCACAAAAAACTTAGATGTCTATATATAAGCTTCTGCAGTGAGGTTCATGGCTGGTGAGGCTCTGACTCTTCAGGTTTACAAATATTATATTTTGACCTAAATCAAAATATAATATTATTTTCAAAAGCTTTTTTTGTCTGATGCTTCAATTAATTTTAAACAGACAGTTCAACAAAAGGATACCCAAAAAATGTAATTGTATCATTTAAATATTGAATTGTTCTCTCTTAGTAAGATCCCATTTTCATGGCGGTGGTAAAATTGCAGTCTTACCTTGACATGAAGATGAAGTCCATTTGCCTATCCTTCTGGACAAAAATCTCTATTACTTTTTTGTAAAAGTCCTCCTTATGTTCTTGTAGTTTCAAAAGTCTATCATAAATCTGATCTAATCAATAGATTTATGATTCGAAAATTATAAAAGTAGGGTAAACATGTGGATATTATCCGGCTGAACAAAACGTGCATTTATCTAACAGGTTTGTTTCCCACAGATCTTATTTGGAGCTATTTTCTAAAATCCTATGGAGAAATATCATTGCTTTTTTGTGGAGGGAAGCCATGCGCAGTTTATTTCCGGGTTGTAGGACGCCTCACTGCAGCTCTCTCTCCTCCTCTTCACACACCACACTTTTCGCGGCACACGTACTTACAGCCAATCAGCTCTGAATTATGTGAGATGACGTATGGTGGGGATGGCAGCACTATGCCCCTATGGTCATTATTTTTTTGCCACACACATTAAATAGGACAATACTCTGAGCATGCGCAGTGTAGTTTTTACAGTCACCATTGACTTAAACAGGGAGAGGGAGGGGCAGGATCGGGTTTTGTCCCACATGGCTCTAAACAGCTCAATAGGCACACACTGTAGACACTAATTAGAAGAACACAGACTAAAACAGCAATGTACAGACGAATCAGATGATTAAACATGATCTTAAAATATATTTTATATATTTTTTAATTTATTTTTTGCATTTTTTTGTAATCATTACTTTTAATACTTTCTGCTGACACTAGGTGGGGCTGTGCCCCACCTGCCCCTAATGACCAGTCGCCACTGTATACAGTACAGTACAAGTACATGGGTCTCTGTGTTTCATTCAAGCTCGGCTCTGTGTGGCACGAGCGCATTTTGTGAGTGTGCGAGTGGTAACGTGGAATGTTGTTAGCATCTGGTTAGCTAGCTATGCTAACGGATATAAAGGGCTGTTTCTACACCAAGGTGGAGGAGAGTCCTCTCCTGTCAGACTGAGAGGATCTTATAACGTCAGCTCAGTGAGGTAAGGACTCTCTCAGTGTTTAGATAGTTCACTTTAGTGTAGGTTAAGTTATCTCAGTGGGTCTCAAACGGTTTGGTCACCATTTATGTAAGTATTTTCGAGGAATACCTTTATATGATCATTATAGTTGTTAAAGAGAGAATAGATGAAAAACGGGTATGAAATACTATTGGACAGTAACACAAGAATACAGTTTAAAAGGGGAATGATTAGTAAAATATCCATAAAGAAAAAGTAAATCTGTGTACAGTTCTGTTTCATATGGATGCTGAGAGGTGTAGGCTATCCATAGATCTCTTCATTTTGCTCTCAAAGTGCACCAGATTTATGCATTTAACTTCAATATTTTAAAAATAATCTTCCCGGGGGAGCATGCCCCCAGACCCTCCTAGAGGTTAGGTCCACTCCCACCTAAAACATGTTCACATGGATAGGATACTAAATACATTTGCACACTTTTATATGGTGGCCTATGTCCATATCAAATCAAATCAAGTTTTATTTATATAGCAAATTTTTCAACGATTTTTGGTCGAGCCAAAGTGCTGTACATATAATAAAAAATAACCTACATTAAAGACACTTTACAACAAATACAACAGCACAGTTTGTGCAGAATATCAGTATGAGAAAACGACACCCTCTGTCCTTATATGTTTCTGTTTTGGTGGTCGTGCCACAACCGTGCATGTATGCACAAGTCATAGGTGCGCTATACAATAGCACTACACCCCTGCAATGTGTGTGAAAGACAATAGACTTTACAGCATGTTTTTTAAAATTGAAGTTGCGTTGGTGTTTGTGTGTTGGTTGTTGACGGCAGTGTGTGCCCCCCCTTGGTAAATTATTTCCCCCCCCTTCGATTTGTTCTAGAGCCGACCCTGCGCCAGCAACAGGCGGCCACTTTCACCAGTCTGCTGACGTCATGTGCGCGTTCATGTGTGTTGGAGGAGGTGCTCTGTAAGGAAGTCTGAAGGAAGGGGCGGATTCTTTTCGGCTGTGTATTTTCAAATTTTAGCGCACCCGAGCCGGTTTCTGAAACTTACCTACCCCACCTCCAACACACATGAACGCGCACATGACGTCAGCAGACTGGTGAAAGTGGCCGCCTGTTGCTGGCGAGTCATTGAAGTAGCCTACTTTAAAGGTGGGGTAGGTGGGGTAGGTAAGTTTCAGAAACCGGCTCGGGTGCACTAAAATTTGAAAATACACAGCCGAAAAGAATCCGCCCCTTCCTTCAGACTTCCTTACAGAGTACCTCCTCCAACACACATGAACGTGCACATGACGTCTGCAGACTGGTGAAAGTGGCCGCCTGGCGAGTCATTGAAGTACTGCTGCAATGCACGCCCAATGAGGGCACGAGATACATTTGTGCGTGCACGAGATGGAAGGCTGACAGACAGGGCGGCAATCCAATCCGTTTAGCCGGCCCGGCTAAACGGATTGGTTGTACTTTTTACAGTACTACGGCTTCCACAGATGATATTTTTTTATGGATTTTTTGTCAAAGCACTTAAGATATTCATTGCTATCGGGATTGTTGTGGAAATATTGTCCAAGGCCCATAACTTTGACCCAGTGTATCAGTTCAAACTGTCCTGACTGAGCACAGGCACCTGTAACCTTGGCTGCTGTGCTCTCAGTGTTTTGTCTCCCTGTTCCTGCCTGTTGGCGTCAGCTGATAGAGGTGTTATGATTCTATCTTGTTATGCAGCATGTTGATGATGCTCTCTGAACTAGCTAAATACATGGGTCTGGGGTAGAGTTCTTCAGAATTGACGTGGCAACTCTACCGTGAAGTCAGAACCTCTGACTCTTGGACTTGTGATGTGAATCCTCCGGCCGTTAACTCCAAATAAACCATCATGTGTTTGACATCAAAGCTACTGCTCCTACCGTGTCTCCTTCCTGAGTCGGTGACTCCCAGTGCATAGCTACACAGAAGTTTCCTCTACAAATTGGCGTTGTCGGCAGGATGCCAACAGATCTTCAGATTCTGGTAAGTGTGATTTTCAAATCTACTTTGGACATTGCCTTATCAGAATCTGTGATTGACGGTATCCTAAAATTACCTGTGAAACTGATCGGCTGCGTTTCCTTTTGGTTAATGAACATTTGGGGATGATAAACCCAGGGGATCAGTGTCTGGGGACTCAGTCCTGGCTGACTTCCTCTGTGTATGCTGCTCGGGACGGAAGTGCCATACAAGCATGCACAGCTCATGTTTAAAGAGACCTTAAAGAAAGGGCATCAGTGAAGTGGAGCTTCTGTGTGAATTGAAAGCAATGTAAAAGATTTGTATTGGACAAATCGCCGGATTTTGAGGGTCTTAGCGGCCAAACATAGCAGTTGAAAATAAGCAGCCAGAGATATTTACTGCTATCACCTCTCTGTAAAAACACGGCTCCAGCTGCAGCCTTGTGTGTGTGTGTAAAAGAAACCTCACCGTGTGTGTGTGGGGCTGGAGCAGTGCAGGCTGAGAGGGAGAAAGTCACAGCTTATTGCCTATAGGTTTTAACTCACGGCACCGCCATCCTTCAAACGGGACGGTCTAAAAGCACTCGTTGTTTAGGGCCGCTTTTCTCATGGTTAGACGGGCCAGCGCGAAGTGCGTGCATCACCCGATGCGCTACGGCTCTCTGGAGCAGGTGGCGGTCAGGAGTGCATACATAAAATTATAGGCTAATTGATCAGAGGTGTGTAGTGGCAAGCAAGCATAGGCAAGCTGTGTTTCACCTTGAGGTGAACTCGATAGCAAGTGTATATAGGCTGGTCGTACGGACTACAGTCAACTGAGCTGTTGTTTGGATAGAAAGGGCAGGGAAAAAGTCTGTGGGCTCCGATCGGGGGGGCACAGCGCCACTAGGAACAAATAGCCTAGTGGTTGTCGCAAGAGGATAAGCTAGTTATCGTTCTTGGACGGCTTTCAGGCACCGATAAATCACTTGTATACAAGGGTGAGGCGTGAGAAGATGCCCCACTAATTCCCCACCCCCTCTAAGATCTCTAAAATCCGGACTAAATTGAGCTGGATGAGCTTTGCTGTCGCGCTGGTGTTTATTACGAGTTCATGTTTTGTTTGTCTGATTGTTTGTATGGGGGGTCTATATTGGTTTGTCCCGCCGTCTTGTGTATGTTTTGTAACAATAATGAATCAGTCCATAGACAGGGTAAAATGAACTAAACTTTAGTTATCTCACCAAAAGTAAATGACCTGAGAAAAATAAAAAGTGTTTTTATGTCCTGCCTCTGAGTGCAGGGGAAAATGTAAACAAGAAGCACACTGTTCAGGGTGAGCGCTAGGTGTAAGAAGAAAATACGATTATATTGCTTTAAGAATCCATTCTTAAATGGTATTGCTGGTATGTTAAGATATCTTTGTGATCTTGTATAAACCCTATGCCCGTCCTGCGCCCTGAGACCCTCAGAGACTTGCCTGAGGAGATCAGGGTTGCAAAATCTGGTTTTAGGTCAATGTTGTATTATTTGTTTCATTTATTCTTAAATCTATGTATTGTATAGTAATAATGAATAAAAACGTAATGTATTGAACACATTCCGAAACAAAGCAGAACAAGACTCAGACATAATGGTGATTGTTGTTGAAACCTTTTGCGCTGTTGCAGCAAAATGGAAACTGTGTTAATTGTTCTGTTCCAACTGGCCACTGGAATCAGGTAATTAATATAAGTTGAAGTTCAATTACAGTTTTAAAAATAGTTTAACATTCTTTATTAAACTGCTTCAAATTATTTCTCGTATCAACCAATTGGTCTTCATAGACATTACTAAAATTAAAATAGTTGTTAAACTACTGACAAGTTTTCTGAAACCGAGCTTATGAACAACAGAGTAAAGGTTGCTGGTTAAGCCAGGATCAATATATTTGTTGAAGTTTTTATTGTGTGCATAAATGTTTTAAACCTTGGGAAATCTCTTTAAAATAAGTAATTACAGTTAAAAAATAGATGTTGTTTTCTAAGGGCCTCTCTTTCACAGGCACTTTGAATCATAACACTTCCAAGTCCTACAGAGATCAGTATCACTTTGTGTTGCAAGCCAAATCCAGGGGTTCTACTCGAGCCCAATTTTAAATACCATAAAGAAAAGTATTGAACCCAGCTCGAGCTAAATGTCAAATGTATTTAATTAATGTGCAAGTGTTTTGATTTATTTAAAATGTTCCAGTCTAGCTTCCTTCGAGTTTAGTATAAACAACAGATTGGTTCTCATAACATTCTCACTGCTGTGCTGTCCCAAATGTTTTAAACCTTGGGCAGACAAGCACACACACACACACACACACTTTGGATGAGTAATCACTTTATCCAAATTGTAAATTGTTGCCTTCTTTAAAGTTATTAGTAATTCAAGATTAATTATTAAATTAAATGTGGTACATAACATATAATAAACAAAATAACTTTGATTTGATCATTTTGTTCACAACATTAGACCTTGTCCTCTAATCTCTACTAGAATAAGATAAGTGTGCATGTTTGGGTGTGGAACACTCCTGTGATGTACCTAATCTTGTTATCCTTTTCATTACAGAGCTGGGAAAATGGTGTATTGCTTAGATTCGGATCCGTGCAAAGTCCAATTATGACTGACTTTAGTTCTAATGTTAATTTGATTTCAACCCATAAGGAATTATTTAGATTAACTCAACATTTCACATGATGGATTAGTGCTCCACATTTTTCCCACTAATTTGTTGTGCAATTAGGCCAATGGTAAAGAGAGACATTGATGACCTTGTGTCCCTTTTGTTGGTACGTGGTTCCATTTTGTCTATGGCCTTGGACAGCTTCACTAAGAGTCACCCAGTTCTACCCTGCTACAGTCTGGCTGAGTGCAGTCACAGAGATGCTATGGCTGCTCTACATGAAATGACATTAATGGTCTGGTCTGAGAATGGACACAATTACCTGCTTCCAGAGACAATGCCGCTCCTCAGACTGAACAATACTGTCTCACGTGGGCCACTCCCCCCACCAAGCCATGAACTGAAAGCTTGACATCTGCTTTGAACACCTGGAAGCCTCCCGGTCACACCAGCACCAACCCTTGGGTCAGTCAGATGGGACTAACGGCTTAACTTAGGGCATTTGGTTCAGAAATATGACTCTCGTTACCGCAGAGTGGGTTGTTTTTTTAAGGCTATTCATACTGCTATGCAGAGGATGCCTGTAGGTTGGCAAGCTGTTAAAAGCCCCTACTATTTTTAAAATAGGCCTAATGTCAAGAGCCTCTTAGTTCTACAAGTATTCACATTATATGGACAATGTTTCCACCTGGTAAAACTAGAGGCTGCACGGAACTCAGGCTACAATACGACCATTCTGTTCTGCTCTAACGATTCAATTGATAGATTCTACATCAAAACAATTAGCTTTTATTGTTTCCAATGATAACGTCATTTTAAGAGAAGGAATGCAAACCTGTTTTCAAATGTAAGGTTTTGAATGTGTTTGACATTTCTCAGTAATAACACCCTCAGACACCCACTATCATTCATGCTATGCCTTCAGTAGTGACTCAGATGTTAAGGGGGTTGAAGCTTTTCCTCCCAAATCAGATATGCTTTGTTTTTTTAACAAAGGTATACAGTTCCTGCATAATATATGTTTCTCACAATTGTTTGTTTTTTTGTAAGCTGCACACAGGTGATACTGAGTCTTCTCGATTAATAGATTACACCATGCTTAAATAGACTCCTAAGTTATTATTTCATATGAGACATATGTAAGAAAGGGGAGGGAAGAGTCAATTATATTGAGCAATTGATTTTATATTGGAACATTTATTTCTCAAACCTGTTTTATGGAAGAGGAAAATATTTCTGATAAACTAATATGTTATCAAACGGTAAATGGTGAATTAATATAACATTTAGAATCATTGAGAAGGGGTGATATCTGCAGGGACTAGCTCACCTTTAACTTAAAATAACATTTCTCTACTTTGGACTGATGAGTTTATGATTCTTGCATGTTAAATGACTAACACAAACCTTACATTTATGCATGTGCATGTCTCAGGAAGGCTCCCAAATAATTCTGAGGGGCCTATCCTATTTTTGTATTTAAATGATAATGTGCTAATCCATTACCTTGAGTTGTCTGCACTCAGGAAAACATCCCTATCAAGTGTTAACCCAATAACTAGGACAGCTCTGAAGGCCAAGGGTCAGAGAGAGAGCTACGTGGGTCCACGCCAGCCACTGCAAGGTCCTAGTCACCAACAAAAGTAGATGACAACAAGTGATGTGTCCTAATCACCAACAAAAGTAGATGACAACAAGTGATGTGTCCTAATCACCAACTTGCACCACACTTGCACTACATACACCAAAACACACTACACACAAGGTGTCACAGGCAAGTGCCAGCTGAGCGGTTCCATATGCTCTCTGGTTCCTCGTTTGTGTCACCGGTGTGTGGAGTCTGACTGTCTGTGTCACAAAATCGACCGAAGGAATACACACACACACACCCCATGGAGAATTCCCACCTCATGATGACGGCTCGCCTGGGAAAACGACAACGCAACCGTGAGCAATACAACTGGCCTGGCCCAGTGATGTGGGGTTTAGCTCGCCACAAGATTACGTTTGGTTGTGCGGCGACAAGCTCTATCAAGTTCTGGCTCCCCTCTGGATAGGTACATGCACTCTAGTGGATTTGAATCCAGCAATCAGGCTTAACAACACTACTCTTTAATGTATTATCCATGCACAGAAAGACCTACAATGATGTTTCAAGTACTGGATTAATTTCAGTTTTGGCCCAAAACAAATATTTATAATATTTCATATAACAATTATGTAGCATATTTGATCCTCAAATTAGAGAAGTATAATTTAAAGAAATTGATATTCTCAACATTAGATAAACACAGAAGAATCCTTTCCAAGTACCATAAGTAGCTCAGGTAAGTATGGCTAATAGGAATAATTGATAGACTTAATTTGGTACAGATCAGTGGTAGCATTCACAAAATGTAATAATTCAAGGTTTAAAAATGTTTAATCCTTCCTTTCCAGGTTTTTACAAAACTCTTTGAATATTTGCCTAACTTTTCCTTTTCAGATTTTGAACAATGTACTTGACTAAAATGAATGTATTGATTTCACTAAGTGCCTTACTCTTGACTAAAGCGTATTTAAGTAAACGTAAAAGTAATCCTAAAATTGAGGACACTGCACTTTTGCAGATTACAGATTGATCAAATCACCATTGTGAATTCTATACTCTGACTGTGAATTTTTAGCTGGATCTCTTACGATCCTGAGTTTTAAAATGCTTTTGACTAGTGATTGCCTTGAAGTAAATCTTTAAAGCGGCAAGCTGGTTTTGATTTTATAGTTTGATGAATGAAATTAACTAATGGTAAATGATAAAAGATATTAGTTTAAAAACAAATATTTAGCCATTGTGCACCTGTGTTTTATGTGTGTTCATTATTATGCTTTTGACAAAAGATGATCAAACCACTGATGAGAGATGATTTTTCCTATTATGATTGGCTGTATCAATCATTGTGATTGAATGTTTCAATCTTAATGTGATTGTTATTGATGTAATTGATGTTGTGTAAGTCCACACTCAAATCTGAAGATTCCCATTGATTTAAGTATTGAACTAAATATTATTAGACTAAGGGTTTTAGATTATCAAAATTGATAAAAAGAAAGAAACTTTAGATTATCAAAATTGATAAAAAGGAAGAAACTGTTGTGGAAATATTTTCCAAGGCCCATAACTTTGACCCAGTGTATCAGTTCAAACTGTCCTGACTGAGCACAGGCACCTGTAACCTTGGCTGCTGTGCTCTCAGTGTTTTGTCTCCCTGTTCCTGTTGGCGTCAGCTGATAGAGGTGTTATCATTCTATCTTGTTATGCAGCATGTTGATGATAATCTCTGAACTAGCTAAATACATGGGTATGCCTTCAGTAGTGACTCAGATGTTAAGGGGAAGAAGCTTTTCCTCCCAAATCAGATATGCTTTGTTTTTCAACAAAGGTATACAGTTCCTGCATAATATATGTTTCTCACAATTGTTTTTTTGTAAGCTGCACACAGGTGATACTGAGTCTTCTCGATTAATAGATTACACCATGCTTAAATAGACTCCTAAGTTATTATTTCATATGAGACATATGTAAGAAAGGGGAGGGAAGAGTCAATTATATTGAGCAATTCATTTTATATTGGAACATTTATTTCTCAAACCTGTTTTATGGAAGAGGAAAATATTTCTGATAAACTAATATGTTATCAAACGGTAAATGGTGAATTAATATAACATTTAGAATCATTGAGAAGGGGTGATATCTGCAGGGACTAGCTCACCTTTAACTTAAAATAACATTTCTCTGCTTTGGACTGATGAGTTTATGATTCTTGCATGTTAAATGACTAACACAAAACTTACATTTATGCATGTGCATGTCTCAGGAAGGCTCCCAAATAATTCTGAGGGGCCTATCCTATTTTTGTATTTAAATGATAATGTGCTAATCCATTACCTTGAGTTGTCTGCACTCAGGAAAACATCCCTATCAAGTGTTAACCCAATAACTAGGACAGCTCTGAAGGCCAAGGGTCAGAGAGAGAGCTACGTGGGTCCACGCCAGCCACTGCAAGGTCCTAGTCACCAACAAAAGTGGATGACAACAAGTGATGTGTCCTAATCACCAACAGAAGTAGATGACAACAAGTGATGTGTCCTAATCACCAACTTGCACCACACTTGCACTACATACACCAAAACACACTACACACAAGGTGTCACAGGCAAGTGCCAGCTGAGCGGTTCCATATGCTCTCTGGTTCCTCGTTTGTGTTACCGGTGTGCGGAGTCTGACTGTCCGTGTCACAAAATCGACCGAAGGAATACACACACACACCCCATGGAGCATTCCCACCTCGTGATGACGGCTCGCCTGGGAAAACGACAACGCAACCGTGAGCAATACAACTGGCCTGGCCCAGTGATGTGGGGTTTAGCTCGCCACAAGATTACGTTTGGTTGTGCGGCGACAAGCTCTATCAAGTTCTGGCTCCCCTCTGGATAGGTACATGCACTCTAGTGGATTTGAATCCAGCAATCAGGCTTAACAACACTACTCTTTAATGTATTATCCATGCACAGAAAGACCTACAATGATGTTTCAAGTACTGGATTAATTTCAGTTTTGGCCCAAAACAAATATTTATAATATTTCATATAACAATTATGTAGCATATTTGATCCTCAAATTAGAGAAGTATAATTTAAAGAAATTGATATTCTCAACATTAGATAAACACAGAAGAATCCTTTCCAAGTACCATAAGTAGCTCAGGTAAGTATGGCTAATAGGAATACTTGATAGACTTAATTTGGTACAGATCAGTGGTAGCATTTACAAATGTAATAATTCAAGGTTTAAAAATGTTTAATCCTTCCTTTCCAGGTTTTTACAAACGTCTTTGAATATTTGCCTAACTTTTCCTTTTCAGATTTTGAACAATGTACTTGACTAAAATGAATGTATTGATTTCACTAAGTGCCTTACTCTTGACTAAAGCGTATTTAAGTAAACGTAAAAGTAATCCTAAAATTGAGGACACTGCACTTTTGCAGATTACAGATTGATCAAATCACCAGTGTGAATTCTATACTCTGACTGTGAATTTGTAGCTGGATCTCTTACGATCCTGAGTTTTAAAATGCTTTTGACTAGTGATTGCCTTGAAGTAAATCTTTAAAGCGGCAAGCTGGTTTTGATTTTATAGTTTGATGAATGAAATTAACTAATGGTAAATGATAAAATATATTAGTTTAAAAACAAATATTTAGCCACCTGTGTTTTATGTGTGTTCATTATTATGCTTTTGACAAAAGATGATCAAACCACTGATGAGAGATGATTTTTCCTATTATGATTGGCTGTATCAATCATTGTGATTGAATGTTTCAATCTTAATGTGATTGTTATTGATGTAATTGATGTTGTGTAAGTCCACACTCAAATCTGAAGATTCCCATTGATTTAAGTATTGAACTAAATATTATTAGACTAAGGGTTTTAGATTATCAAAATTGATAAAAAGAAAGAAACTTTAGATTATCAAAATTGATAAAAAGGAAGAAACTGTTGTGGAAATATTTTCCAAGGCCCATAACTTTGACCCAGTGTATCAGTTCAAACTGTCCTGACTGAGCACAGGCACCTGTAACCTTGGCTGCTGTGCTCTCAGTGTTTTGTCTCCCTGTTCCTGCCTGTTGGCGTCAGCTGATAGAGGTGTTATCATTCTATCTTGTTATGCAGCATGTTGATGATGCTCTCTGAACTAGCTAAATACATGGGTCTGGGGTAGAGTTCTTCAGAATTGACGTGGCAACTCTACCGTGAAGTCAGAACCTCTGACTCTTGGACTTGTGATGTGAATCCTCCGGCCGTTAACTCCAAATAAACCATCATGTGTTTGACATCAAAGCTACTGCTCTTCCCGTGTCTCCTTCCTGAGTCGGTGACTCCCACTGCATAGCTACACAGAAGTTTCCTCTACATATAACATAATACATATAACAAAACAACATGTACAGTGGTGTATTAGTATTAGTATTATATAATATGTATTGTATAATACAGGATTGAACAGTTTTAAGGGTTTGGCTGCTGATGGTGAAGTAAGTCCTAATGCCTGATATTATATTAAATAATCCCTCCTTTGCACATTTACAGATAACATTTCACATTCTCATATCAACTAAATGAAACAAGAATTTTTAACTGAGCTTTATCCAATGTTCACATTACTAACCCAGAAATAAATGCAAATGAGCACATATTTAGAAAATGCATGCATATTATACGCATCTTAAAACATCACATTTCGGCATACTTGTAATACAAAAACCACTTTCTAAGTATACAACTGGGCAAGTTTCATGGTAATATCAAACATTTAAAAATGTACTCCAAGGCAGCTGTAGTGAATCCCATTATTGACTCAATAGGACACTAAAACTACCTATGATATAATACTAATAATAATAATAATACTGTAAATACTCTGCACAAATGGACCAGTTTAAACACGTCAATAAAAGCAGACATTTACATCATTTTACTTTACCTTGGCAACGTTGAAGTCCTGTTGAACCGGAGGACGGGGACACTTTCCGAAGTGCAGCGACTGGCCCTCGGCTGCAGCAGCCAGGAGGAGCACAAACAGCATCTTCACAGCCAAATAACATGACATGGTTAAACTTGGTCAACTATTTGGTTATAAACCAAACAAAAGAAAACAATAAAGGTTACAGTACCTGGAATGCCTTCATGTCAACCTGAAGAAATCACCTTCCACTGCTGCTGTATCTACACAAACCTACTTTTGGAGTTTTTTTATTCCATGCGAGACCTTTGGAAGGAAAACTTGTTTGAAGAGCATCACAGTTTTGTTTACACAACCTTTAACCTTTGGTGCAAAACTAAGCTCACCGGCAGCTACTGAGCCTTTACCATATTCATTGGAACAAACAGAAATCTAAAAGAACAACGTTTTTGGCCTCAGCCTCCGATCTTTGTCCAATTGCTTAGGGGACAAGGATCCTGGGCTATGTGTTGATTAGATAGATACTATGGGCATAAATATGTCTCATAATTATTTGTGTGAACATAAAAATAATTTGTGTGTAAATATGTGATTTGTAAATGTAAAACACCATCCACAAATGTGTTTAAAAGATTTGCAAACTCACAAATAAATGTGCAAGTGTAAAACGGATCTGCAAATACGCTAAATATTTTCACAAATAAAAAAAAGATCTGTGAATATCTCTAACATTTGCAACTTTCGATCAGGCATTTGTGAATCCATTTTGTATTTGTCGACCAAAAATGCGCTTGCGGATCTCAAATCTCTGCTCGCGGATCTCACATTTCTGCTTGTGGATCGTCTTTTTACACACACGGAATTTTGAGACATGTCTCCCTCCGCAGCCGGTTGGCGTAGTTTTGGCACAATTCCGTTGTACGGACCGACGTTAACAGCAGCCCTGTCTGTGCACACGGAGACCGACTCTGTCTTCCGGTGATCTAACCGTCTTCTGGAAAAACTTCACAAGTAGCCTACGTCGGTACGCAAATGCGCTTTGTGACACAAGTGACGGTACGCATTTCAGATTGTTGCCGGGCAATCGTACTGCGTACCAGTTATGTGCACCCCTGCATATACAGTAGAAAGGACATGATGAATATTATAACATTTAATGTAGCCTTACTCTGAAGGCTAACCTAAATACGGTGCTTTTCTACAGATTACTTTATTACTGCACTGGTAAGGTAAAATTAGGCCGATTAATAAAATGTGAAGTGCTTTGTAACTTTGACCCGCTTGACTGAATGAATACACAACACACAATGAAGAAAGAGTTTTATCTGGGCTGCCAGCTGCTCCCCCGGGACCCGAAAGTGGCGTAGGCTATATATAGCCTGTACTTCAACACAGGGCCGTTTCTTCCTATATGCGGACTATGCGGGGGCATAGGGCCCCCACGGCTACTAGGGGGCCCCCAAGCTGAAAGTTTTTTGTTTTTTTTTTCATCCAAAAAACTAAATGTTTTAATTCATTCAAACAAAGATGAACAAAATTAGTAGAAGCGGGAGAGCTGAAGCATAGCTTGTGGAAAGTAGCCCTCCCGTGCATCATCCTAATACAGCGGCATTATTGCGTCAAAAATGTATAGAAATGAAGGAGTACAAAGAAATAAAGAAAACAGGAGAAAAAATGTAATAAAAGTTAGGGCAGGAAAACAATAAATGCATATATATTTATATATATATATATATATACGAAAACTAGATATAGGGTCATTTTCTGCACATGTCAATAGCAGTTTCAACTATATTTTTTTGGAAATTAAAATACTATATATACATATATACATAGGTACTTGGCAAATTAATAATAATAATAATAATAATAATAATATATGCATAATTGCATATAAACATTGTGAACACTTATTTTCAAGTGACTTTTTTTACATTCATATGTTCACGCTGTGGTTTGGAACTGCTTTTTAATGTTATTAGGCATTTCCTTATGGAAAATGTTGTGCATAATCAGTACTGTTTTAAGCTGTACTATGTCAACACATTTTAAACGATTGAGTTTTTTTAAAATATGGGAGTTGTGTGTTCATATTTACCAACACCACGTAATACTTTTTTTTGGGATGTTATTATTTTTTGTAGATTTGTTGAGTATGTGTTTCCCCATATTTCGGAGCAGTAGTAAAGGTAAGGGAGAAATAGACTGTTATAAAGAGTATATTTTCTTGAAGAATGTTCTTAGTATGATACAAAATACCTATTGTTTTTGACAGTTTAGTCTGTACATAATTGATTATGGTGCTTCCAATTGAGTTTTTCGTCAACAAGCAGTCCTAAAAATGTACATGCACCAACTTCTTATATCTCTGTATTGCAAATCCGTATAATGCAGTCATTTCTACTCTCAGACTTTGTATTGAATAATGTAATTTGTTTTGGCCACATTAAGGGATAATTTATTAACTGCAAACCAGTTACATAGTATTTTTAATTCTGCATTCACAATTTTAACAAGATCGCCAAGATTATGATGGGAGCAGAGAATTCAAAGTTCAGGTTCAGCCTCAATATATTTGGGGAGAATTAAAATGAGCCGTCTTTATTTGTAGACAGCCAAGCCCCCCTCCTGTGTTCGCAGTGGCGTTTCTATATGTACAAAAAGTGGTGGGGCACAAAAAACTTAGATGTCTATATATAAGCTTCTGCAGTGAGGTGCATGGCTGGTGAGGCACTGGCACTGACTCTTCAGGTTTACAAATATTATATTTTGACCTAAATCTAAATCTAATATTATTTTCAAAAGCTTTTTTTGTCTGATGCTTCGATTAATTTTAAACAGACAGTTCAACAAAAGGATACCCAACATTTTTAATTTGATCATTTAAATATTGAATTGTTCTCTCTTAGTAAGATCCCATTTTCAATAAAATTGCGGTCTTACCTTGACTTGAAGATGAAGTCCATTTGCCTATCCTTCTGGACAAAAATCTCTATTACTTTTTTGTAAAAGTCCTCCTTATCTTCTTGTAGTTTCAAAAGTCTATCATAAATCTAATCGATAGATTTATGATTAGAAAATTATAAAAAATAGGGTAGACATGTGGATATTATCCGGCTGAACAAAACGTGCACTTATCTAACGGGTACGTTTCCCACAGATATTATTTTTAGCTATTTTCTAAAATCCCATGGAGAAATCTCATTGCTTTTTTGTGGAGGGAAGCCATGCGCAGCTTACTTCCTGGTTTTAGGACGCGTCTCTCTCCTCCTCTTCACACACCACACTTTTCGCGGCACACGTACTTACAGCCAATCAGCTCTGAATTATGTGAGATGATGTATGGTGGGGATGGCAGCTCAGTGCCCCTATGGTCATTATTTGTTTGCCACACACATTAAATAGGACAATACTCTGAGCATGCGCAGTGTAGTTTTTATAGTCACCGTTCACTTAGACAGTGAGAGGGAGGGGCATGATCGGGTTTTGTCCCACATGGCTCTAAACAGCTCAATAGGCACACACTGTAGACACTAATTAGAAGAACACAGACTAAAACAGCAATGTACAGACGAATCAGATGATTAAACATGATCTTAAAATATATTTTATATATTTTGTTATTCATTTTTTGTATTTTTTTGTAATCATTATTTGTAATACTTTCTGCTGACACTAGGTGGGGCTGTGCCCCACCTGCCCCTAATGACCAGTCGCCAATGTGTGTTTGGTGAAGCATTATATGCTTACAAATCCAATGTAGGATATAAACACGACTAAACTGCAATGATAGCAAAGCTGTGGCTTGGGTTTTTGGGGTAATAAAGTCCAAATCATCGTTGGCAGCCAATGAGTGACGTCTGAGGAAGATGAAAAATGTAAATTAAACATTGTTGAGAAAATGCTGCATCTCTTGCATTTATTGACATAGAGGAGCCTTATTGTTTACCTTTTTAATATCATTTTTTGTCATTTTCAATTGCTTGGTTTTCGTGAAATTAGCCTGTTTTCCTATTAAAGTGTAACAGATTGATGTATCTCCACAGATCATCTTAAAGGCTTCGGAATCCCCCCCATTGTAGTTAAAAAACTGTCAAAACTAGGGCCCGCAAACAGCATCTTGCATAGGGCCCCCAAAAAGCTAGAAACGGCCCTGCTTCAACATCAACGAAAGTGCTCGATATATGCTATATTGAACCAATAAACTAACACAAACTAACTGTATCACTATAACATGATGATGATGATGATGATGATGATGGTGAAGTAAGAATGCATCTAACGTTCCGCTGTTCATTATAATAAAAAAAACAGCGCATTAAACAAACCATCATGCTCTTCAGTGGCGGTGCTAGGGGGTGGCTACTTGGGCTCAAGCCCCGGATGTTTTCTGAAAAGCCCCGGATGTTTCACTTAAAAATTAAAAAAAAAAATTAAATTAAATTATTTATTTTTTTAAACGTCTCGGGAGTAATGTGCAGTACCGGAGTCCACCAGAGAGGCAGCCACTGTGGGATATTAGCCTGCGTACTGCGTAGCCTGCCCTGAAGAAGAAATGATCCTTCCTAGTGCCTGACGAGTTTTAAGCTAATAGCATATACAGTTATGGATATTAGAAAGTTATTGTCATCGAAGCAGGCCACAAGCTGCAGCAGCAGCAGTA
Organism: Gymnodraco acuticeps; assembly: GCF_902827175.1. Lineage (NCBI taxonomy): Eukaryota > Metazoa > Chordata > Actinopteri > Perciformes > Bathydraconidae > Gymnodraco > Gymnodraco acuticeps. The sequence continues at coordinate 404,125 of NW_022992223.1, read as the reverse complement.
TCAGCAGCTGACAACAATGTCATCATCAGCAGTCAAGAAATGGATGATGTTTCAGGTTTGTTAATCTAATGGTGATATCTGCACTCTGGCTGACTGAGTAAGAAGTGAAAAAGAGTGATGTAACGTTAATGTTATAGCTAGTAAACATGGAGTAACCACACTAAGTATACCCTTATATGTTAGTATGTATTCAGAACATGACTAAAAATTATCCTAAGATGTAACGTTAACCCTTCATAACTCAGTCTACTTTTAAGACACTAAAATAACGTATTCCAATTTTTATTTTGTTTTCACGCGTGGAATTATACCGGCTCTCGTTTCAGTACACATAACAACAGAACTGACAGGCAACCCTCTGAATCAGACTCCGATTGGCTGTGACTGCATCCACTCAGAGTGTCCGATTCAGAAACGTGACTCTTACGGCCCGTCCACACAGCGGCGTGCGTTGAAGCTTCCAACGCTTCTGCCCATTCACTTTGAATGGGGTGACGTCACTTTTAGCCGAACTGCATCGTGGGAAGCGACGCGGAGCGTTGCTGGCGTGGCTCGCTGCAAAAGTTGAGCAATGCTCAACTTTTGACGCCTCGGCAGAAGCATCAGCCAATCGAATCATATGCCAGTACAAGCTCTATCCAATCAAACCGCTGCTTGTGTGTCAGGGGCGGGAGATTCATGTGATTGGTTGTTGGTCGAGTGTCAGACACGCCCGCCGGCAAGCGTCAACGCACGCCGCTGTGTGGACGGGCCGTTACACTCTTTACGTCACAAACAAAGATGGTGGATGAGAATAGATCTATAAAACGATAAGCAATGCGCCAGAATCAAGGTGAGACTATCCGCATCCTTTAAAACTCTACGCACATTCGTTTCACCTTAATAAGTAAACGACTATTTGAGTGAGTTAAGGCATTAGTTTGCTTCATTAAAGGGTGTTAATGAGTGTTCTCCAGTGCCTTTTGTCCGCTTTAAGGTGTTATTAAGGTAGGGTTAATGTTGCTCTCAAAGTGCACCAGATTGATGCTGTCAACTTCAATATTTAAAAAAAATCTTCCCGGGGGAACATGCCCCCGGACCCCCCGAGAGGAGGCGACGACCCCCCTAAAGGATGTTCGGTCCACCCCCCACTTATAAAAAATAGCACTGTATTTCTGAATTAACGACCGAAGAAATCGCTGCATGTCTTCGGATTATATCTCTGGACTTGAGGGGTGTGCTCTAGGTCGTTACCAGCGTAAACTAGAGCTGTGTGGGTTGTCCGATTGCCCTTACAGACTGCCTGCAGATGTATGGAAAAACGACTCTCGAAAGTGGCCTTCGGTCGATTTTGGCAGCATCTACGTCTATCTTCTGGAAACACCAGGTGAATACCCCACTTGTCACAATAATATTATCATGCCAATGCATATATGTGGTATTTTAGAGTTGACTATATTGATTAAGGCAATAGACTATGATATTCTGGTTGCACCTCGTGTGAAATGGCGGATACCGGAAGTACGGTGTCGCCCTCGGCCCAAAACCTGTATGTGTGTGTGAAAGAATTAATAGACCAACAAACAAAACATGGTACCAGGAGTAAATTATGAAGTAAAATAAAAACACATTAAGTGAGGAGTTGTGACAAGCGACATGGATTCATTAAAGCCACCAGAGACGCTAAAACTTTCGGGAAATGTCGACAGCAACTGGCGGACCTTCAAGCAGCAGTTCCAGCTTTACATCACGGCCATGGGACTGGAAACTAAGCCGGATGCTAGGAAGGTAGCGCTACTGCTAACTATAGCAGGCCCACAGGCGATAGAAGTGTACAATACTTTTGTGTATGAAGAGCAGGCTGATAAAGACAAACTGGATAAAGTGCTCGAGAAATTTGATGCCCACTGCTCTCCCAAAAAGAACGAAACATACGAGAGATATGTATTCCGTTCACGTGTGCAGCAGCATGAGCCTTTTGATAGCTTTCTGACTGACCTGAAGCTAAAAGCACAGTCATGCAACTTTGCTACGCTGAGGGACTCCATGATACGGAACCAGATCGTTTTTAGCGTGGAGGATAAAAAGGTCAGAGAAAGGCTGCTAAGGGAAACGGAGCTGTCATCTGAAGCAGCTATAAAAATCTGCCATGCAAGCGAGCTGTCCCAAATGCACGTCAGGACTTTCAGCGAGATGGCGGGCGCGGCTAACGTGAGTGATGGCGCAGCAGTTGGTGCGGTCTCCAGCCAAGGCAAATGGCACGCACAGACGCGGCCAACACAGCGGTCGGAAGAAGGGACATTCAGCTGTAAGCGCTGCGGCTCGAAGCACAAACCACGACAGTGTCCGGCATTTGGTAAGCAATACTCTAATTGCCAGGGCCAGAACCATTTTGCTAAGCAGTGCTTCTCAAAAGGAAATGAGAGGAAGAAAGGAAAGTCTGTAAACATAGTGGAAGACGATGATTTAAGTGAGATATTTTTTGTTGGCTTGGTGAATTGTGAAACTGAGCAAAAAGAGGTTAATGCAATCAGAGAAGACAAATGGATAGCTCCACTGATGATTAACGGGACAATAATAACTATGAAACTGGATACTGGTGCAAAAGCAAACCTGATGAGCCTGTCTGACATCAAGGCAATGAAAGATAAGCCACAAATTTAAAAAAGAACACAGGCACTAAAAGATTATAATGGAAAGAAAATCAACAGTTTGGGCGTGTGCATATTAAAGGTAACCTCAAAAGGTAACGTGCACCACCTACTTTTCTCTGTTGTCGCTGATGGACTTGATTCACTGCTGAGTGATAAAGCATGTGAAGATTTGGAACTTGTCAAGAGAGTGTATTGCATCAACACAACTGTGAGTACACACAGTTGATTGTATAGTACAGAGTTATGCAGATGTGTTTAAGGGTTTTGGTGTGTTGCCCTTCACATACAAAATCCAGCTCAAAGAAAATGCACAGCCAGTTGTGCATGCTGCAAGAAGAGTTCCAGCGCCACTCAGAGATCGCTTAAAGAAAGAGCTCGACAGAATGACAATGCTCGGAGTGATAACAAAAATTGAGGAGCCAACAGACTGGGTTAACTGTGTAAAGAAGAAAAGTGGTGATTTAAGAGTGTGTATGGACCCAAAAGATCTTAATGAAAACATCAAGCGTGAACATTATCAGATACCCAAGTGTGAGGAAATCACAAGTGAAATGGCAGGTACCAGCTTCTTAACAATGCTTGATGCGTCTCACGGCTTTTGGCAGCTGAAACTGGATGAAAGCAGCACCAAATATTGCACCTTTAATACACCGTTCGGCAGATATTGCTTCCTCAGACTGCCCTTTGGGATCATCTCAGCATCCGAAATATTTCACAGAGCGATGGAGCACATAATTGAGGGGCTGGACGGTATTCAAGCATATGTTGATGACATCATTGTGTGGGGCTCTACACTACAAGAACACAATGAGAGGCTGAAAAAGGTGCTGGAGCGCATACACAAGTATGGACTCAAGCTTAACAAGAGAAAATGCGAGTTTGGAGTTCAAGAAGTTGTCTTTCTCGGAGACAAGCTCTCTGCACAAGGTGTACAAGCTGACCAAGAAAAGATCAGAGCCATACAGGATATGCCAAGGCCCACAGACAAGACAGGTGTACTTCGCATTATGGGGATGGTCAACTTCATAGGTACATTTATTCCAAACCTATCTGCAAAGACATCTTGCATCCGTGAGCTCCTGCACAAAGAAAATGAGTTTAAATGGACAGTTAAACATGAGCAAGAGTGGAAAACACTCAGACAGACACTCACAACTGCACCTGTATTGACATTCTTTGACCCAACAAAGAAGATTACAATTTCAACAGATGCTTCAAAGGATGGCAGTGCATGACATTAAGGATTTTGGGAGATGGCCCTGTGGGCCATCTAAGCTAATTTACAGATGGCCCTGAGCCCAATAGAGATTGCCCTGAAAAATGCGCACGGACGAAATGGTACGAAGGGTTTGGGGGGCCTTCCCCTAGAACATTTAGATGTTTGCAGGTCTTAGATGCTGTCTGGTGCATTCTCTAGACTGAATTATAAGATGAACCACCACAATATTATATTGTTCAATTTCAATTTTATTCTTCATTTCACTTGTTTGTTTGTTCTTGCTCGCTTGCATGCCCTGCATAGCTATAAGAAATACTTAAGTTGTTGGTCAAGACACTTGCCTTCCCAGATGTAAAAAAGTAGAAAACAAACATTATTTACACTAGTATGGCCTCTGTTAAAAATGTTTGTAATCTACTGTAAATTGGTCGAACGAATGCCTCCTCATCCAGAAGCTGACCGAGCAGACCCGAGCGGCAGTCGAGAGGAGCCGCACGCATCCGCGAAGCACACAAAATGGCGACATCAGAGTTCCCGTTAGCCGGCAAATCTAAATCTCTTCGGTCAAAATTATTTCCCTTTAGCACAATACCGCTTCAGTTGCGCCACTTATGTGACAGACAAGAAGAGTATGTGACAGACAAGAATAGTCAATTCTAATGTCTATCACGTAATGTGGAGAAAGAGATGTCCTGTGTGGGTTGATTGTGCGTTGATCTGTTGGTAATGCCTCGGGGTTCCGGTGCGCATGTAAACAAATGCATAATGCTGCGCTATACTTTGTGGCCTCACCCAGTTGCATAGCGACACTTATTGTGTAGGTGTCTTTTAATAAGAAGGTAGTCATATCATTAGCTAGAACTAGCTGGATCTGATCGATATGGACATAAACGCGAGTGAAGTCTAATCTGACGGGAGAGAGAGATCAGCTGCTGCTGACAAGTGGACAGCAGCTCTGCATAATCACATGCAGCGGTGAGCGGACAAAACACACACTTCAGGTTAGAATATCACACATAGCTATTTTAATTACCTCTCAAACTACCTAAACTAGTTATAGATATGATTAGTTTTAATGTCGGGTCACTCATTACTGGATCCGCGAGCTGCATGATACTGGCATAATAGATTGCCCGATCGGGCAACCAGCAGGTGAGGCTTCATTGCCCGAGCTAAACACTAGATGGCCCCGGGCCATCGGGCAGTACTACTTCTTATCTTTCTTACAGTGCAGACGCTTTTTCTGCTTGCTCCTGCCTCTGCTTACTTTTTATGCTGATTTTCCTATTCTTATTATCTGAAAACTTCGAGCAGCGGCTCCTGGACATTAACTTATCACTGGGACAGTTAATCTTCGTAAATAGACGGAGGGTTTCAGCCATATTTCAAAATATTTACGACGACGTCAGTCTTACAGTAGGTGGCCTAGCAACAGCTAAAGCCTGGTAGGCTACTGCATGCTAGTTGGTAGCAAAATGCCTCCGTTCTCTACAGATGACTTCCAAAAACGTATACAGAAGATGGCTGTGTTGGAAATGAAAATGCAACGGTTGGAAGTTAACGTGGAAGTGAATGGACTATGTCGTGGGAATGACACCACTTTACCTGTGTTGCAAAATAATGGAGAAGGGTATGCTAACTCACAGCTAGTTAGCAGCTACAAGGATTCCAAGGAACAGGAGGGCTGTGTACCGGGTAATAAATCTACAAGTGGTAGTCCTCCCTGGAACTCTCTGGGTGCAAAACCTAAGAGTAAATCATTTCCATGGGAGTCACGAGGGAGGCAAAGAGGAGGCAAATCCTACTTTGATTGAGCTAAGTATCGCTGGTGTTTTTTATTTTGTTTCATTTTATTTGGTTGTTTAGCCCCTCATGCTATAATCATGTGTATTTTCTCCATTCCTGTTCATGTGTCTTCTCGCAATTATCACTGGCCCCGTGTATCTCGTAATCGATATAACCGGCCTGCTCTCATCTATCCCACATGCTCCACTGAGATCCAACATCTAGTTTCAGGTGGCCTGTGGAACTGCCAGTCAGCTGTTCCTAAGGCTGACTTCATCTCTGGCTACGCCTCCCTGCAGTCTCTGGATTTCCTTGGTCTCACTGAGACCTGGATTACTCCATCCAACACATCCTCCCCAGCAGCTCTCTCCACAGCATATTCCTTCTCCCATACACCCAGACCAACTGGCAGAGGAGGTGGCACTGGTCTCCTGCTCTCTCCCAAATGGAGCTTTTCCCTCTTCAAGCTACCTAACTTCACTCCTTCCACCTTTGAATTCCATGCCGTCACAGTAACCCATCCTATACAGCTAACCATTGTTGTTCTCTACCGTCCACCAGGCGCCTTGGGGGACTTCTTGGAGGAATTAGATAATCTCCTCTCACACATCCCTGAAACTGGCCCTCCCGCTGTACTTCTCGGAGACTTCAACCTCCAGACGGGGAAGATAGACGAACTAACATCTCTGTTAACCGCCTTTGCTTTCTCACTGTCTCCGTCCCCACCGACTCATAAAGCTGGCAATGTCCTTGATCTCATATTCTCAAGGAACTGCGCTACTTCTAACCTCTCTGTAAACCCGCTCCACACATCCGATCACTTCTTCATTTCATTCTCTCTATCCCTTTCCAAACATAACAAACTAATCTCTTCTCATCCTGCACTTGTCCGCCGTAACCTTCGCTCCCTCTCCCCCTCTACCTTTGCCTCGTCTGTGCTCTCAGCCCTCCCTTCCTCTGACTCGTTCCAACTCCTGCCTCCAAACTCTGCTGCAGAAACTCTCCTCTCTACTCTCTCATCCACTCTGGACTCGCTCTGTCCTCTCACATCTCGGCAGGCTCGTCAGTCCCCTCCTGCTCCCTGGCTAAATGATGCACTGCGTGCTAATAGAACCGTCCTTAGGGCAGCAGAGCGGAAATGGTGGAAATCCAAACACCGTGACGACCTCCTAACCTATCAAGCTCTCCTCTCATCTTTCTCTGCTTCGATCTCTCAGGCAAAAAGCACTTTCTTTCAAGATAAGATCCAATCTTCCTATTCCAATCCTAAAAAACTATTTTCCATCTTCTCCACCCTCTTGGACCCTCCAAAAGCTCCTCCCCCCTCCTCACTTCTGTCAAGCGACTTTGTTACCCACATTGAAAAAAAGGTTGATGATATTCGCTCTTCTTTTTCTGACTCACCTTTACTCACCACTGGGTCACCAGACTCTCCTTTCACCCACACACTGACCTCCTTTTCCCCTCTCTCTCCAAGTGAGGTTCTTACCCTCATTACCACCTGTCCTCTGGACCCTATCCCTTCAAACCTCCTTCAGACTATCGCTCCTGATATTCTACCGTTTCTCTCCCATTTCATCAACACTTCTCTAACTTCTGGTCACTTTCCAAACAGTCTCAAGGAGGCAAGAGTAAACCCTCTCCTAAAGAAACCCACTCTCAACCCGTCTGATGTTATAAACTACAGGCCTGTCTCTCTCCTCCCGTTCCTGTCTAAAACACTTGAACGCGCTGTCTTTAAACAACTCTCCTGTTATCTCCATCAGAACAACCTTCTGGATCCGCACCAGTCTGGTTTCAAGGCAGGTCACTCCACAGAAACTGCCCTCCTTGCTGTCACTGAGGAACTGCACACTGCTAAAGCAGCCTCCCTCTCCTCTGTCATCATCCTTTTGGACCTGTCTGCTGCATTCAACACGGTGAATCATCAGATCCTCCTTCGCATTCTCCAAGAACTTGGAGTTTCAGGCTCTGCACTTTCCCTCATCACCTCATACCTCAAAGACCGCACCTACAGGGTTACTTGGAGAGGGTCGGAGTCCGACCCTTGTCAATTAACTACAGGGGTCCCTCAGGGCTCTCTTCTTGGTCCCCTCCTCTTCTCCTTGTACACAAACTCGCTCGGATCTGTCATTAGACCGCATGGTTTTTCATACCACTGCTACGCTGACGACACCCAATTGATTCTGTCCTTTCCCCGCTCAGAGACCCAGGTCGTCGCACGCATCTCTGCTTGTCTAGCTGACATCTCTCAGTGGATGTCTGCTCATCACCTCAAGCTCAACCTTGACAAGACTGAACTGCTTTTCCTTCCGGGAAAAGATTGTCCCACTCTTGACCTAACAATCAACATCGGCACCTCTATTGTTTCCCCGACTCAGACTGCAAGGAATCTGGGTGTGATCCTAGATAACAACCTGTCCTTCACTGCAAACATAGCTGCTACAACCCGCTGCTGCAGATACACGCTTTACAACATCAGGAAGATACGTCCCCAGCTGACCCAGAAAGCGACGCAGGTTCTGGTCCAGGTTCTCGTCATCTCACGCCTAGACTACTGCAACTCCCTCCTGGCTGGTCTACCTGCATGTGCCATCCGACCTCTGCAGCTCATCCAGAATGCAGTGGCTCGTCTGGTCTTCAACCTTCCTAAATTCTCCCACACCACGCCGCTCCTCCGCTCCCTCCACTGGCTTCCGGTAACTGCTAGAATCCACTTCAAGACAATGGTACTTGCGTACCATGCTGCGAATGGATCTGGCCCTTCCTACATCCAGGACATGGTTAAACCGTACACCCCAGCATGTGCACTCCACTCTGCATCAATCAAACGGCTCGCTGCACCCTCGCTGCAAAGGGGACCCAAGTTCCCATCAGCAAAAACACGTGGGTTTGCTATCCTGGCTCCAAAATGGTGGATTGAGCTCCCCATTGAAATCAGGACAGCAGAAAGCTTACACACCTTCCGGCGCAGACTGAAAACTCATCTCTTTCGACTCCACTTCGAGCGATAGAACTATTAACAAAGCACTTATACACTAATAAAGGACTGGCTTACCTAAAGCCAGTTGAGTAGCACTTGAAATGTTTTTGCTCTATGAAACCTGATATGATTCTGTTTTCTTCAAGTTTGTATTTTGTTGGTCGAACGCACTTATTGTAAGTCGCTTTGGATAAAAGCGTCAGCTAAATGCAATGTAATGTAGCCAAAAACATTAAGACCTAATATAAATAAAAGAGTCGTGTTAGAAAACAATTCACTCACAGATTCATAATCATGAAGGTGGAATCTAACTATATCGATAATAATATTTATTGCATCCATGGGTAGAAACATGTTTTTTTCTGCTGTAAAGTTGGCCATTTTAACATGGGGGTCTATGGAAATTGCTCCTTTCTGCAGCCAGTCCCTAGCGGCCCATGTATGAACTGCAGTGTGTGGCACTTCCGTATTGGCGTCCCGGCTGTTCCCCAGAGTTTGCCGCTTGGTTGTAACCTGGTTGTAACGGAATACATGTAACGGCGTTACGTAATCAGAATACAAAAATCCAGTAACTGTATTTAGCTTGCGTTACATTTGAAAAACGAGTAATCTGATTACAGTTACTTTCGTAAACCTGAAGTGAATACATTTTGGATTACTTATTGGAATTATTGGTGGAAAGATTTCCTCACAACATTTAATATTCATTACTAAAGGTACAGCCAAATCATCAAAGCCCACAAAACCTATTACCGCCGCAGATGGACCAAAAAAGCGTTTGAAAAAAAATCGCGGGTCCGCTCGCTCAGTGAAACAATAACAACGAAACATGGAGGAACAAAAGTCTGCGTTTAAATCGCGTGTGTGTGTGGTTAAAACACATCAGCCTGCGGTCGCTCTTTTAGCCTTACTAATGATTATTTCTGAAGGTAAACACAGTGAAGGCGGTGCGTGAAAGGCGGTGCGTGAAAGGCGGTGCGTGAAAGGCACTGCGCGCTCGTCTTCTCAGAGGCTGAGTTAACCCTCCCGCTGCCTCCTGGTGCTGCAGAGATTTCATGAAGTGAAGGAGGTGTTCCTTCTATAAAACAGCTGCAGGCAGCAGATACTGTGAGTGTCACGGACATGAATACATAGATCAAGGCAGATTGGTGCACACACTCTCCTCTCCTGTTTTGCCAATCTGGTGCTTAAACAAATATAGCTCTAAACCCCTGGCCGAAATGTCCTTAAAATGAAGTCAGAGTTTGACATTTTAATTCATGTCCTGCCAACACTGGCAGGACAGAAGGCAACACACCCGTTCTAAGCCGTGTCCCTCACTCCTCACATCCCAAGCTGCATCCCCAAAAAGAAAGTTTATTATGTTGTTACATCGTTTCAGATGTTATGTTTCAGTTGTGCTCTTGATAAGCCATTAAAACAGTAAAAACACATTCAGTTTCCTTTTGCTTTTTGTGTCTCCTGTTCACCAAAATATACCCATCTGTGATGGAAAAAGAAAGTAATCTAAAAGTATTCTGATTACGTTACTTTTTTAAGACACGTAACTGTAACTGTATTCGGATTACTTTCAGAGCCATGTAATCAGTAACTGATTACATTTACAAAGTAACCCTCCCAACCCTGCTCGTGTGTGGTGTGTGTGTGTGTGTGTGTGTGTGTGTGTGTGTGTGTGTGTGTGTGTGTGTGTGTGTGTGTGTGTGTGTGTGTGTGTGTGTGTGTGTGTGTGTGTGTGATGTGAGTGTGTGTGTGTGTGTGTGTGTGTGTGTGTGTGTGTGTGTGTGTGTGTGTGTGTGTGTGTGTGTGTGTGTGTGTGTGTGTGTGTGTGTGTGTGTGTGTGTGTGTGTGTGTGTGTGTGTGTGTGTGTGTGTGTGTGTGTGTGTGTGTGTGTGTGTCAGTCAGCTGATTGATGGGAAATGCTGGGAAATGGTTGGTTGAAGGATACATTAAGTCTAATAATGATGTACCGTGCATGTTCACATCATGTATACTTTGCATTACTTAATACCATTTTTCAAATAATTATTTTTTAACATTTTGGACAAAATAGCCAATTGTACATCGAGGTGCCCAGATGTCCCTAGTGCCCACCTATCCGATTTGAACATGCTGATGTACAATGTGATGTAGTAGCCTAATGCAGGTGTAAGACCATTGTGTTTGTATTGTGTTATAGGTATGCATAGTTTTCTATGCATTTTGAGGGTTTTGGGGGATTTGACCCCTCGAAGCCTAGGGGGCTGGCTCCCCCAAAATAATTAAATAACATAACCCTAACCATAAAACCGAAATAAAGTAACAAAAAAAAGTAACTAAATCTGCCAGAAACCCGAAAATCTTCGCGTGCACGCGCGCGGGGGACACATGTGTCCCGTTTCTCTATTTCTGGAAGTTGGCAACCCTAAGTACAGATGAGTTAACAAGGAACAGTACAAAAAAAACTAAGTACAGTCAACATGTCACATAATGAAATGTTAGTATATCCCAAAATTCAATGAAATATTAAATGAAATATTTATCACAAACGCCACCTCATTTCTACTAGTGCTAGCAGTTAAGTCATATCATACAGAAAAAGCCGACTAAGGATGGCTGACAGTGACACGGTCAGGTTCAGCAGATAAAAACCAAAATAACAATAAAAACACATAATCAATCTAAATCCTGCTTGTTAGTTACCCAGCATCATTGATATATAAGCTGCTAGCCATTCATTACTAAAATCTTACCTTCAAAGCTGACGAAGTCGCACTAGCTAACTAGCAGGCAATGCTAGCAAAATTTGTTGTAACAACCAAGATAAAATATAGATAATTACGCTGTGCATATAGAGAGGCGAAGTCCCTCCCCTTCCGGGAGCCTCCATGGGACCCCGGAAGCGGAAAATTATACATTGAAGTCAATGGAGAGAGAAAGGTTATCTTTTGATCCCGTTTGAATTGTGCCACGAATGACACATATGATGTTTGTCAATTTAAAAGAACATTTTGCAAGTCAAAAAAATAAAAATGTGTCGTAAAACTGTGAAGTTACACATTTGTTTGTGTGAAACCGCTCAGTGAACTACAGGTCTCTGGTCTCGCACAATACGCGTCACCATCACAAAGACGGCCGTCACGTTAGCAAATGTCACCTGTTTCTTTCAGAATGAGGCGAAAAGTATAAAACGAGGTGAACATCACTACAAGTCTGGGCATGTTGAGAGCTGTACATACACGAAAGGGGAGTTAGTCGGTTCTGTAAGAGCAGCGGGAATGGCTTTACAAGGTTTCGGTGAGTAATATGAGTGCAATGTGTAACGTTAATGTCAGCTAGCTAACATTAGCTAACAAGGTACACTAACGTGTTTTGTTTTAGTAACTAGTTTTCTCCTTAAGAAATTCGTGGTCTCTGTGTATGCTGTGGATAACATTAGTGTTAACAAGAACAAGGTACACTCCCGTGTTTTGTTTTAGTTGCTCTTCAGATTGAAGCAGCCAGTTTTATATCGACTATACTGTATGTGTGATCTCCTTTTTCTCGTTGTGTCATTTGAGTTTATTTGCTGTGTGTAGATTCAAGTATTTTGGTTATCGAGGCACAGCTGTGTGTGACTCCCTCTGGTACACTGGTATGTGTTTTCCTAATGTAGAGAGCATTGATTAATTAATAAACTACACACTGAGTCTAGATCCTGACCAAATCCTTTTTTATTGTTGATCAAATGTTTTTCAAAAATGTATTCATACACATTTAGAAAAATACAATGTACAATCACAACCAAATTACAAAAAATACAGAAAAAACAAACAATAACAACAGACAAGAGGACAAAACTATGGAAAAATAAACCCTCCCACCCCCAGATCCGGACCATCCTTGTATTATTGCTCATTCAATCTATTATAGCATGCTAACAAATGGTACTTACTTTATATTTACAGATCTGCATGGGAGACGATGGCGCGATGCAGAGCGCTGTCTGTGATTGTGCACAGGGGATGTACAAATGCAGCCACGCTGCAGCATTGGCAATATTTGCCATGTGGCAGATCAGCTCAACAGATGTTGAGTGCCAGTGGAGGAAGCCTGGCACTTAAAAAGTAGTCCAGCCGGTGTCTCAACTTTACCAACAGCGAGAGGAGACATACAACCCACTGGCCAGAGACATCGCCAACTGTCAACTGGGGGGTTGTAAACGAGGCCGAAGGGGTGAAGGCTTTTGTGGAGGCCTATCAAGTGACAGTGTTAGAATCGAGTCTGGTCTCTTTGTGAGTGAGTCGGGTGTTTTGGGAGCATCACCCGATGGACTTGTGCAGCCATCTGCCCTGCTGGAGGTGAAGTGTCCACACAGCCAGAGGAACATGACCATCGCGGAGGCAGTCCAGTTACCATCCTTCTGTCTTCGTGAGGAGGGTGGGTCATATATTCTCTAGGAGAATCACCCATACTGGCACCAGGTCCAAGGGCAGCTGCATATCACAGACCGGAGTCTCTGCTACTTTTTTGTGTGGACCACGAAGGAGGCGATCATCATCCCCATCCCCAAAGACCCTGCATGGCATGGAAATCTCCTCCTCCTGGCAGGGCTCGCAATTAACGATGTCCCGATGTCCCGGGGACCATACAAATTCCTACTGGGACACAAATCTATTTTGTCTGGGACTATTTTGGGACAGTGAAAAAAAAATTAAAAGTAAACTTCAAAATGGGTGTTATTTGCAAAGTCATTGGGCTGTCAAATCATAGAATGCATTCTACGTCATCCACTCTGCTGCTGACTGCTGCTAGACTCGCGCCAATGCAACGATCACGACAGTTAAAAAATAAGAAAGACATGCTGAGGTGGTTGAATAAACAGCCCCTGATGCAAGCCCCAATTCTGCCGACCCCCGAAACGAAAACATCCCAAGTCCTGGTCATGATGCATCGTCTTCCACTGTGGTAAGTTAGTTGTCTTAGCTAACGCTAGCGCTAACTAACGCTAGCAACTGAAGTGTGCCTTACGGCCCCTACACACGGCGGCGTGCGTTACCGCTTGGCGGTGGGCGTGTCTGAAGCTTGGGGATTTTTTATGAACAACGCGACCAACAACCAATCACATGAATGTCCCGCCCCGGACATACAAAGCAAAGCATTCATGCTACATCCATGCTGGCTAAATATACTGTCTATGCTTGCTAGCTGTCCATTCAAACGAAGTACACTGGATATAAACTCCCCAAAAAGGCGAAAACCTACCAGTGTCACCCACTGTCTCTGCCACCTCCCCCCATGCCTGGCTCCTCCGGTTTGTATCCATGTATATAAAGAGGGACTGGTCATATAGTACCGCCACGATCTTTTTCTCCTCCATTTTTTTACATATGGGAAATAACTGCGGTCTGGCTCTCCCAACATACACGCGGTTTGATTGGCTAGCGCTTGTAATGTCAGATTTGCATACGCGGGATTTGATTGGCTGACGCCTCCGTCGAGGCGGCAAAAGTAGAACATTGCTCTACTTTTACAGCGAGCACCGCGAGAGAAGCTACGCTTTGCTCCCACAATGCAGTTCGGCGAATCGTGACGTCACCCCATTCAAAGTGAATGGGCAGAAGCGTTGAAGCGGCAACGCACGCCGCCGTGTGTAGGCTCCGTTACAATGCATACAAACGTCCTAAAAGTTTGTGAAAATGATGTGAAATACAGAATAAGAATCAGAATAAGAGGTGTAGCCGATCATTTTTGTATTTTCTTTGTCAGCCAGTCAGTGACCAGGCTAGAATCTTTAGCTGCAAAAACGTAAGGCATTTAGCTAATCATTTAGCTTTTCATCTTTTTTTAGTGTTTTAGTTTTTTTGGGTCAAGAACGTCAGTCAGATTGGGTGACGATTAGAAAGGGGGTCGCAAGGTAATTTTAGTTTGTCAAGAATCAACTCTGGTATGAGAATAATATGTCATGTTAAGAGAGAGTAATGTTCCAGTTGTTTTTGTGCCTATGGGGGGGGGGGTGGGTGAATGAGTGAGAGCAAGATGATTGACATTCATGAAGGAAGATAGAAGATCAATTTATATTCCTATAGTACTACTGACTTGTAAGGATAACTTGTAATTAGAACTGAAAATAGATACATTTATTATTTTTTATTATCATTCATACCACTTTTATTGCCAGATAGAGGGTTCCGATCATAAAACACAGAGACCATACAGCCATATCATATTGAATTGAAAAATACAAATCAGAATTCTTCAATGTTGACATGACAATAATAAATTAGTCTGGATATTGAAAAACAATAGAAAAACATGTCTTAAAACAACTCTCTTCCCTTCTACTCTAGGAGAGGCAACAGATCAGACTAATATTCATATGTTTAAAAGAATAAGTATTGTAAACTTACATGGTGGACCAGAGTCTATGGTGTGATGATTAAGTGACAAAAAAGTATCAAATTATATGTATTCTGCATAATTGGGGTGGCGACGATACAAATTTAAATTTGGGACACTGCTGGTTATATCCGGGACAATACAAAGTAGAATTCGGGACAGTTGTGGGACACTGAGGAAAAAAGTTAATTTCGAGCCCTGCCTCCTGGAAAAATTATACACCCAGCATATGTGTTGGCCAGTAGAGAGGAGGACATTTAAATAAACATACTCTTAACACCCTCGGACTCTGCGTTGTGTTTCGTATGTGTGATGGGGTGTTATGCAGAGGGGAGGAAAACAGGACACAGCAGATTGGGATTGTGGTGGAGATGCTGAGCAGTTATTTAATTGTTGCATGTAATTATTATTATACTGCGTGCTTCTTAGTTATTCCATCTTTTGCTGTAACATGGATCTGTATGTAACTCTATATTTACTTGTTATCTACCACACTTCCTTCTACATCATACACCATCATTATACATGATGGTGTATATAGGATATATATATTTGTATACATATCTGTAAATTGTATAATTTTATTTAAACGTCTTTTTGATCTCTGTCTATAAACACAAACTGAGTAAGATTGACAATAAAGTTGACTTTGAAAAATATATATATTCTTTATGAAAATAGTTGACTGTTGGAGAACAGTCACCCTTTTTTAACAGGGTAATTACTCATCTGTAACCTACTACATTTAAAAAAGTAAACTTCCCAACCCTAATGATTAATTATAGTCAGCTAATTAATTAAACTTCAACGGATGACAAAAGCATGTCAATATGTCCACTACATTAAATCAGCAGTAGCCTAAGTTCTGTCTTCAGTGTAAATGCTTCTTTAATAGTCATTGTATTACAATTTGAATTCATTGTAAATAATCTTCACTGTGCTGACTGCCTGTTTACCGTTTATCAGACAGTGTCATCATTTTGACATGTTTTGTAATATTGCATGAGGTGTTTTAGTCAGTTATGTCGGCCTATTATGTAGGTTAGAATCTGTCGTGTCAGAATCTAACAATTAAGCCTAATTTATGTCTGTCTGTGAAATTGTTTCAAAATGTTCAGTTTGACCAATTAGGATCTCTCTTTTTCAAGATGCATATTACAATCCGAGAGGGGAGATCCTTGCCGGACCTTCAACGGTGCACGACGTGTTGCAATGACTTCCACTGCCCGTTCTGTGTCTCTCGTTTATTCTCTCCAACAAAACACTGCAAGGTGAAAAGCCATCTCGAGAGCCACTTCCAGCGTGCAGTTCTCCATGAAGGTAAAGTTAGCTTACATTCTCTTGTGAAATGCAAATGGAGTTGCAATGTGTCTGCATTAAAAGCAGCCTAAATGTTATGATCAGTTCCATTTGAGCAATACATCAAAACAAGTCCTATGATTTGTTTGTGGTGACCAGTTACTTGATCCAGATGTTTGGTATTCATAATTTACACTTTTAAATAATATGATCACAAAATAATAATACTACAATTCTATGTTCTTATGTTTAAGGGTATACCATTCACAGATGTGGATTAAATTGCCGACCAGACTATCATTTTCACTGCTGCTACTGCCAATCCATGCATACTCGCAAATCTGGCTTTGTAAAGCACCTCGCTTTGTGCAAGGCAAAGCACTCTGCCATAACCCCCATCATCCCAGATCCAGCAATCCCCATCATCTGCACATCATGTACAAATCATCATGTGACGGAGAAGACTTGGGGTTTATCTATCAGTCATGTATTTAATGTTATCTTTTTTTGATGTTGATTTTAGGGCTTGCCACGCCAGATCTGTGGAAATGACTGCGGGATTTTTATGCTTATGGTAGGGTATCAGTTGGCACGTTTGCAGGCTTCTGTAAACATTGTAAATATAATGCTTTGTTTTCCATCTTCTCTGTTCCAGTACACTCTGTCCATTGTTACAAATGCCGGGTTTCAATTCCAGGAGGTTAGTTTAGGATTTGTATTTACTAAAGAAGTAAATGCCTACTTAAAGTGTTGCTTATGTTGCATCATACTGTTCATGTTGAAGAAAAATGATTTATTGTGGACATTGTGAATCAAAAATTGTCTTTGTCACTTTCTAATTTCATTCAGAGGGACATGCCTTTGATTAGGAAGTGGTGGTGTCTTCTTCTCATGGAGCTGTTTGAAATACAAGGGTATGAAAGCCCTTAACAATATGTGTGTTTTGATTTAAGTAACACTTTATTTTGAGGGTCACTTGTAGATGATCTATTATATTAGGTTAACCATGTACAGATCAGTAGACCATCAGTAACAAGAGCTGTAAGACTCTGGATGGCAATATCTGTTGAGATTATTAATGCATATCAATTGTGCACCAATGCCTTAGCCTTTCCCTATGCAATACTTTAGATGACGTCTTGTTCTTATTGTTTCAAAGGCATGGCCAAAGGTTTGCCTTTTGGACTCTGGAGGCCAGAAGCTTGCTGGAGGGAACCCTTCAGCCAATATTCAGTGTGCCACGACCAGAGAGGGAACAGCAGACCCCGCCTCACCCCCAGTGAAGAATCAGCAGACCCCGCCTCACCCCCAGTGAAGAATCAGCAGACCCCGCCTCACCCCCAGTGAAGAATCAGCAGACCCCGCAATAAAAATAAATTAAAATGTATTCTGAACTGAAATGCCTCTCGGTCAAACTGCTTGTTTATCTTTTGCAGGCTGGTGCATGAACACACTAACAGTTGTTTTTCAGTAATCTAGCACCTCTTCGAAGACACCTTTGATTTATTAATAATAATAATGAAACGAGAATTATGATACTGTAGAAGGAACAGTGTTTAACAGTGTTGTTTTCTTTTGAATAATAATGAAACGAGAATTATAAACATACCCAAAACTAAATGAACAGTGTTGTTTAATATACATATAAAAGACTATATTTTTGAAATTCATTTTTGAAATTCTCAACTAAATTAACAGAATATACATATAAACATTAATGTGAACGTGCAACAGAATATGGTTCCCGTCACGTGACGCGGGTCACGTGGGACCCCGTCACGTGACGCGGGACCTGTGTGTGTGGTTCCCGTCACGTGCCGCCGTGACGCGGGACCTGTGTGTGTGCTCGTGACGCCGGGACCTGTGTGTGTGGTTCTACAAGTGTCGTCTCCGACGCTGCAGCTTCATACTATTGTCATAAAGGGCCTCTGATACAATATAGACAGTGGACAATCCAAAAGAGTTCGATATTTCAGCAACTTACCTCTGGAACTAATCGACGCGCCGTAATGTAAGTGAATGAGGTCCAACGCCCAAATGACAATATTGGGAACAATTTCGATGTCCATACCCCGAAAGTAGGCGCCGCCATTTTTTACAACGGAGGTCTATGGGAATGTCGTAACTCTTAGGGCCCTTCTCACTTCTCTTATTTTTCATTTCCTCGCTCCTCGGTCTCACCGGAAGTTGATTTGTCTGCGCCATCTTGAGTAGCGTCCCAGTGGCCTTATTTTTGCCGGAGGACCGAGGATCGATAATGGAGGAGCTATAACCGAGGAACCACCAGACCATCCTCCGATGAAATCCTCAGACACTCGCCCCGCCCCCTTACTGTGTATCGCTCACTGATTGGACGAGGCAGTGCATGCACTGATCTGATGCTTCTTGACATGAGAGCAGTTTCCCAGCAGAGTGAAGAAAATACATGAACCTCACGGGAGTCACTCCTCAGTTTATACTGTGTTTTGTTTCAATTAATGTATCATTTAGTTACAAATATGTGATATATCTGAACAACAAAGTGGTCAAAAATCATTTTATTCATTTTTTGGAAACATTTTCATGATCGCTTTTTTCGTTTTACATTTTCATTTATTGTCATTTCCATTCAGTCAGTCATTAAGTGCTATTAAAATGTTAATTTGCTACATATCCAAACAAACAAAGTGTGCAATCCAATGAATGTTAATCTAACTAATGTTCGTTTATACATTTTAAGAATGGCGTTTATCTTTTTTGAGAATGAGTTCTTATTTAATTTGATTTATTTGGGTCTACAACAGATGATACAAATGTTTGTGTCAGTAAATGTGCACTAACAGAGGCGGGGGTGTGTGTGGAAATAACGGGGACAGAACTGCTGTCAGACGATCAGCTGTGCAGCGTCATCACAAACGGACGTCGCTTCACGTGACGCTCCGGAGGAAAGGACGTCCCATTGTTCTTAAAACTCATTTCCCTGCTTCTCGTTTCCTTGCGTCTCGCCATGCTTCCCTGGTGGGAGGGACTAGTCACAGGGAAACGACGCAAGTGAGGGACGCAAGGAAAAACCGAAGTTTTATTTTGAAAACGTCGAGACCGGAAATACTTTTTTCAACCCGTAACTTTACATGGAGGCTGCCGCATACCTCAAATCATCTTCGTAAGATCTATCAAACTATAGATCCTACATATCGACTGGACGTGGATTCTAAAAGTAAAATATACACTTCTCGCTAGAAATCTAATCAAAAAGCATTTTAATGGCCAAACTATCCTACAATTTAGGATTTTCCAGAGAGGGTTATTTGTGAATAAACGGGACCATGTTGTTTCTTACACGACCACTAGAGGTGCTACACTTTAAAACGTGGCTATGGGTCGTAATCTAAGGTGCTTAAACAATCGACCTATTTGGTCGTTTTTTGTAGGAGGACTGGCTGTGAGAAACACCCAGTATAAGCATACA
The DNA here is from genome assembly GCF_902827175.1 of Gymnodraco acuticeps. Lineage (NCBI taxonomy): Eukaryota > Metazoa > Chordata > Actinopteri > Perciformes > Bathydraconidae > Gymnodraco > Gymnodraco acuticeps. The sequence continues at coordinate 384,404 of NW_022992223.1, read as the reverse complement.
TATATTTTGGCTACAGTTAGCATTTTACCTGTACAAATGTGGACTTAAATGGAAGTTATCTTCGAGCAAACATGAAATAATTTATGTAATTTCCTCAACAGGAGATAAAAATAAATAAAAATGCACCAAACAAATCCCAGAAGTAAGACTTATTAAGAATATATTTGGCTCTAGTAAGCATGTAACCTTAAAAAATATACATATTTTAACTGCGATAGGAGGCCAACAAGAATACACATCCATCATTTATTTACCAGACATTAAAAACAGACATACAAATATTTAATATCACTTAGTTTAGTATATTTGATTAAGTGTGTTTGTTTTAAAAATGTTAAATCATAGTCCATAATGTTTTAAAAATGTTAAATCATAGTCCAGTTTTAAAAACTCCATCATGTTCCTAGATCACTCATCTGCTTGCGGTCAGAGCGACAGGTTGACGTCGTTCTTCTGCTTGGCGCCGCTCAGGCTGTGGATCATGGCGATCATGGAGGAGTGTTTGTTCAACTCGTCCTCCTTCTGCTTCAGCTTCGTCGCCAAAGTGCTCTTCTGCATCTCCAGAGACGACGCCTGAGAGACAGGGAAGGTTCAGAGAAGAGGAGCATCAAATCTCTACAGCTGTGTGTGTACACAGATCCATCTCAACATTTGAGTCTGACGTGGTGAATATCTCTTTCTAACAGATGTATCAAAATCACCTTGATGCTGGCGTCCTTCCTGGCCTGCTCCGTCTTGTTCAGCTCTTTCCTCAAAACGTCCACCGTCTCCTCCAGATCTCTCCTCTCTTGATCCTTCTCCTTCATCTTCTCCTCCTCGGCCCGCAGTACATCTCGCAGACCTGACAGGAACCGACATTCAGGGAAGCGTTAGAGATGAATGCTGGGAGTTGAGATCCCACGTTTACCAGGCTTTCCTCAAATCTGCTCTGGGTATAGTAATAACACCTGGAGGAGGATCTGTGTGCTTTTCTATTTGCCTGTTCTGCAAACATCATTAACAAAAGACCTCACTGTAAAATATATAGTCTAAACCAGGGCTATTCAATTAGTTTGGAATGGGGGCCGGTTGATGAAAATGATCCAAAGCAAGGGGCCGGGAAAAAGATGGCTTGAAATATGAGCAATCATATTAAGAGCTTCAGATACAGTAAATACTACAACAGCATAGTGGAGTGCATATATTGTGTTTAATTAAATCAAACAACATAGCCCCAAGGCCTCTACAGATCTAAATGGCAAGTTCAGAACTCAGTAGGCCTACATGTGAAGCTAATTTAACCATCAACATCATTTCATTTGATTTAATTTAGGTGAAATTATCTAATCATTCACGCAGAGATGCATTAAATGACAGGAGTTGTCACTACAGTAGCTAGTAGGTGGGTTCGAAACACGAGCTCGCCGAAGTTTTCAGGCATTGTCTTCCCCTCTCTCAATGTAACACCCTCTCTGGAATAAAGGCACTCTGGCCCACAAAAATGAATAGCCCTGGTCTAAACCTTAAAAACCTACATTTTATGTTAACTTGATTAGATCAACAGAAGCCCTATTTTTTCACATTTTGCATTTATTTATAAACAAATCTAACCAGTAGATTAGAATGCCGATTTTATGTAGCATCGTTTACACCCAAACATTCATCCACTGCCTGCTGTAACAGTTATACAAATGCATATGGAATAAAGACAGGAGAAAATCTGCTTTATACAATTAATAAATTCTGCAGCTCTGTTGTTAAAAATAAATGTACGGTATGTTTATGGTGAGAAATCCTTGAGAAAAAAAAGAATATATAGGATAAATAGCTAATACCACAATTAAAAAAGATTCCTAGGAAATTGTTTTTAAAATTTATTTCAGTTTTATAAAAATATTTAAAGACAATTATATAAAATTAATTATATTTATTCATGCAATTTCCACAGCAGGAGAGACAAAAACACACTCAAGGAATCCCAGATTTGCACATGCAGTGTTTACACGCTGTCTGATGTTAATGTTAGACCCACCTGTGATGTCGCTGTTCTTCTGCTGTAGATCTGCACGGAGAGATCTGATCTCCTGCTCTCTCTCCTCCAACACTGACGCCATCCTGAGAGACACACGCAGAATTTAGAGAGGGTGCTAATACCTGAACCTTTGAACACAAGGTAACTTCTAGGAGTAACTTTGAGAGAAGAAAGATGCAGATGTGTGTGTGTCTTACTTTTCGTGCTGCAGTGTCAGAGCTTCCTGGTTCTTCCTCAGAGTGTCGCTCTGTTTGGTGAGCGAGATGTGAGCGGCCTGCAGCTCCTTCAGCAGACGCTCGCTCTCGTTAAACCTGCACAGATCTACCTGTTAGGTACTTAAAGAGACTGAACATTCCAGAAAAACAAACGAGGCTAAAACAGGGTTTCTGTTTAAACCAAATTCAATGTAAGATTATAAAACCACATTGAATACAATCAAAGATTCAAAGATTTTAATGTCATATGCACATAAGTTACAGTGTAGAAATGGCTAATAATTGTATGTCCCGAGCTCCTCCAACAATGCAACATAAGACATAAAACAGTAAAACTTCAAAAAAAAAATATGACTACAATACAATGATGATTCCAAATATATTTAAGTGAATCATTGATACTTATAACTTGTATTTTGTTAGTACTTCCCAAGTGTATAATACAGTAATTCCTAGAAATATAATTAATCTCAAACCAGATAAGTGGCTAAAAATTGAGATTGATTTCACTAATTTATAAGAAAGTAATGAAATCAATTAAAGACCTGACTTCGAAACCACATATAATTTCAATAATTTTTTACAGTTGTACTGCTCGAAAATTAACCTGAAAAAAAGCCCAGTAATAATAATAATAATTCCTTATAGTTATTATAACGCTTTTCCAGAGCTCAAGGCGCTTTACAAATACACATTACACACATATCATACATGTAACGGTCATGTACTGTGGGACAATACCCACAGGAGCAAATTCGCTCTTGCCCAAGGACCAGTCTTGGGACTAACGCGTTACAAGTAACGCGTTACTGTAACGCCGTTATTTTTGACAGTAACTAGTACTCTAACGCATTACTTTTTAAATTCAGTAACTCAGTTACCGTTACTACATGGTGCGTTACTGCGTTAGTTTTTTTTATATAGTCAACAGCCAGGCGAACAGAGATGAGAACTGTACTTAAGTACAGTACTTGAGTAAATGTACTTTGATACTTCCTGTGTCACGTGCGGAGACGGGCTGTGGGCGTGTTTGTGTTGTTTACTAACAAGACTATCATGGCGGCGGCGGAGCTCAAGTCTAGTTTCTCCACCTGGAGATATTCTCACTATTTCACTTTTGTCGAGCACAAAGAAAAGAAAGTTTCTATTAAATGTAAGTTGTGTCCTGGCGGGTCAAAGATCCTATCTACTGCCCAAACCAGTAATTCAAATCTGTTGAAACATCTGCAAAAACAACATGCTGGGAGCTAGTAGCTAAGACCACAGAGACTCAGCCGACGCCACTCCACCTCCACCTAAGCAACAGCGGCTGGATTTTAACCGAGGGACTGCTGGCCAGGGAAAAGTCGATAAAGCCATTGCACGGTATGTTGTAGAACACATGCAGGCTATTGCTACAGTGGAGTCACCCGCTTTCAGGGAGCTAGTTAGCATGATAGCATGTCCGGGCGGCACACGGCATATGGGACGGAAAACTTTTTCCAACTACCTAGAGAAAGAATATACAAAAATGGAAAGCCAGCTAATATCGATGCAATCCAGATTGCATATAATGCATGTCAAGTTGATCAACAGATTGTATTATTCTCCAATGCAATAACAGTACTGAAATGAAGGCTATAAGGGCATTAATGGGCGCCCTTTTTTAAAGTAACCAAAACGTTACTTTTCACAGTAACGCATTACTTTTGGGTGTAAGTAACTAGTAAAGTAACTGAGTTACTTTTGAAATGAAGTAACTAGTAATGGTAACTAGTTACTGGTTTTCAGTAACTAGCACAACACTGCCAAGGACACAACCCCCAACGCCCCCTTGATCTGATGATCAACGCACAGCCCACTGCGCCACTCTGCCCCAGTAGAGACACGAAGGCTTACAATTATTTAATAAGAGTATGAGTTTATTGATATCTGTATCGGATGTATTTGTCAGAACTTCCAAAAATCAAAGTAAAGTGACTAGTTATAACTAAAAATGGAATCAATTTCAGCTTTAAGTTTATTTAAGCCTTTGCTAAAATCAAAATAGTTTTAGAAGTTACAAGAAAAGGTCTTGAATGTAACATATTTTTTGTCAAGCCTTGCAGATATTCTGAATCTGTATGAATCTGTTGTGTTTGTCCTGCCTCGTACCTGTTGAGCAGGGCGTTGTAAGCTCCTTTGAGGCTCTGGTGCTCCTCTGAGTCCTTCTGCAGCCGGGCGTTGTGCTGCAGCAGCTCCTCCATGTCGGCCTTGCAGCGCTCCACCTCCAGCACCTGGCCGCTCAGCTCCGACTGCAGATCCTCCCGCCGACGCTCCGCCTCCTTCAGCAGGCAGCCCAGCTTACAGGCCTGCACACAGATACACATAGAGAACCATGATGAGAACATTTAAGCTGTTAATGCTGAAACTGACCAGTGCTGTGGTGTTGCATGTCATATTCGAAGTAAGTATAAATAAAGATAATTCTGAGCATTGTGATATCCGGCAAGAAACCTAGGTGGAAATCACATAAACCAGTAAAAAAGCAGCAATATTCTCACAATTAAGAGACTGGAAGAGAGTAAATGTTTGCCTTTTTTTGCTTTATAAGTCTGGGAAATGATTTATTAATCATCGAAATAGTTGCAAAAGTATTTCTGTCGATTAACTTTTTGATAAATCAACTTATTCTTTCAGCTCTACTTACAAAAAAGTTGCAGGTTTAACTGAGGAACGTAAGGGCAAGGCTTGTTTAACATGAGTGTGTGTGTGTGTGTGTGTGTGTGTGTGTGTGTGTGTGTGTGTGTGTGTGTGTGTGTGTGTGTGTGTGTGTGTGTGTGTGTGTGTGCGTGCGTGTTTTACCTCTGCTTCAGCCTGAGCTCGTTGGAAGCGATACTGAGCGATGAGACGGTCGGCCTGAGACAGAGCGAGAGCCTTGGCCTCCAACAAGTCCTGCAGACGACTCTCCTTAGACTGACACAGAGAGATAGAACTGTTGGAAAAACTGAGCCAAACAATAAATGTTAATGTAAAAATATAATTTAATATTATAAAACATACTGACCGCGAACGCTGAGAGCTTCTGTTCATAAACATCTATGATGTCCGACACATGGGAGTCCTTCACCTGTTCCTGCAGCTACAAACAACAACAGGACGTCAGTGAATAATGCTTTTCACTTTATTTTTATACTGAAACAGTTATAGGTTGCAACTGCTGGCTACAGTATTAATTATATGTTGTTTATAAAAAAAGGAACCACTTTTTTTCTTGTATAAATAAATGCAAAAATGTTGAAGTCAAGAAAACATGTTCTGTAAGACCCTTTTGTAATTATTTTGTCCTACAACAACTTTTAAGAAAATCAAGTTAAGTTTAACACTAAAATCAGATATACAGTATGGGTGTTTTCCTAACACATGCACACAGACACACACTTCACCTCTAAGCCGTTCTGTATCCTGTCAGCCAGACGGTAGACGCTCCTGCTCGATCCACAGGAAGAGTCAAGGATGCTGGAGGGCGGGCCTTCCTGCACAGCGACACGTTTGACGGACAGCTCAGACTCCCGCTGGCGATAGGCGTTGTTGGCAGCCATACTTTCTCCCAGACTTGAGAAATATGGTTGGATTAGTACAGGTGACTGGCATCTACGCATAACAACAAGATGCTACAACAAGCTGAAAACCAAAACCCGGCATTAAATCATAAATGAAAGATCTTATTTTCAGTTTATTTTTGCAGACTGTTTGTTGTTTGGTGATTAATGAAATGTTTTTAATAAACCTGAGCGGCTTCATATTCGTAACATAAATATGTTTTTTTCCAGCAAGGGACTCACACCAGAGAGGGGAAGTCTGGGAGAGGAGTAGCCTCAAACAGCAGAGAGAGTCCCGTCTGGACTCGCTCTCTGTGGTGGGACGTCAGCGCCAGAGAGAGGGGGGTCACGATCCTCTGGTCCTGGAGGATAAACACAGAGAATGAGAGGGCAAAGAGAAAACACAGAAACCTGCACTCAGTCAACCACCACATGCTCCGACTAAATTAATACATATCTACAGTTTCTGATGGACAAAAACATTTCCAAATGTCACCTTGGATTCAGGGAAACTGAACGTGTGTGTTTACCTGTAACATCCGATAGAAGCTGGTCTCCATGTCCTTCACCTGCTGTCTCAGTTTGCTCATTAACTCCAGAGTCTTCAGCAGAGCGTCTGCATACACCTGACTGGAACACACAACTTTAACTCCTTCTACCAAAACTGCAATTATAAATGTAATTTTTTGTTTATGACATGAACACGAAATAAAGCATTTTAAAATTGTGATTCAAAACGGCAGCCGCCACTAACCTGAGATCATTGTCAGAGCCGGGGGGGGTGGCAGTTGAAGGAGCTGTTGCTGTGACAACAGGAGAGGAGGGACTCGACCTGCGTGAGGCAGAGTTGAGTGCTCACCTGTCGGGACACCAGACACCTAGTGGAGTCCTCGGCACACAGGAGTGCAGGAGTTAAGGCTTTAAAAACAAACACAACACAGAGCAACACAGAAATACAGAGCAGACTGACATGTGAAGGATATTGAGCAGCAGGCTGGTGACGTGTGTAATGCGGTGGCACTGTTTCCTGAGGTGAGCGTCCCCCTGCGCAGCTTCGAGGCCCCTCAGGAGCCCCAACAGGACAGGTAGCAACATTTCTACGAAGCTCAGCACACACTCAGACACACTCTCCGCTCCCAACGCCTCCTGCACGCAGAGAGAGGAGATAACATGGACTGTTATTAACAGCCTTATTTTCTTAAAGGTCACCTACTATGCAAAATCCACTTGTCTTTTATACATAACCATGTGTCCCCTCTGAGTAAAGACATTCTGAAAGTTTCAGGAAAAAAGATTCGCTCATTTCTTGTCCTGATCCATTTATATAAAAACCTGTCTGAAAATGAGCTGATCAGATTTTGGCCGCTTTATGATGTCATAACGATGTTTTGGCTTGAGTAACCATTAGCCAATCAGCAACCAAGGTAACCCCCTGGGTTAGGGTTAGGGTTAATCTGACTGGTTTGACCATAATTCAGTGCTTTGCTGTAGAAAGGAGTATTATGGCTAAGGAACTGTTTTAAATGTTTTCATTTCACTGTACTACTCCTCTTACTATCTTTTTAGATGTTGGTCAAACCACTACAACATGCTGCCGACTCAAACCTCTCAGTATTAAATGTGTCCCTGTATAGTTGCCGTACCTCCAGCAGCTCCTTCAGCAGCTGCAGGGCCTGCAGGGAGCAGGACTCGGCGCCCTCCACAGGCAGGCTCAGCCACTGCACCAGGGCCAGTCCCGTCTCTGTTTTGCGTCCCCCGTCCAGCCCGTCTGCCTGCCTGCGGCCTGCTGTTCTGAGTTTGGGCGCGGCGGGTTTGAAAACCACCTCACACAGCAGAGAACGCAGCCCAGAGACGCTGCACATGGCCAGGAGGAGCTCCAGCACCTGCAGACAATGCAAACAACACAAGATCAAATTGAAACTAAATGTTAGTTCTCGCGATAATACTGACAACTTATAATTAAATAATTAACTATTGTACATCATTTTTTTTATCATATGCAGAAAACTTTTGTTATCCTCAATTAATTGGGTATTAATATATTAAGATAAATAAAAAATAGAAGTTAAATGTACAGTATAAGAAGCCATTTTAGCATTTTCATTACAGAAACAACGGCTCAAGGCTTTCAATATCATCTATTCCTCTATCATCATCTTTTAATATATATTTAAGGTTATTTTCCTTGTTTTTAAAGCTCCCAATAGGTTGGGTATTGCCTACGTTTCTCACTCTGGTTTTGTTATCCTTTTTTATAATCCTCCCACTGCCTTTTAAAAAAAACACAACTTTTAATCACAACAACATGAGCAGTGCTGCTTTTTTTTAAACTATGCTGCAAAACCTCTCAACTCCCCCATCTTCCTCTTTATTTCCTGTGGTTGCTCTACTGTCCTCTAAGAGAATAAAAAAAGACTTGAACCTTAACCTTTGAGTTTGTACAGACACAATCTGAACTTTTGCACAGAAGCATTTTCATAATAGAAACATGAAGAATGACACATCATCTTTACAATCATTCATCCATCATGATAACATCTTTGTTTATAGAGATGCTGGGGTTATTCTACTTGTTTTTAAAGCTCTTCATAATTTGGGACTGGCCTACATTGCTGACTCTTGTTTTATAATGTTTTTATAATTTGTATAGCACTTAGTATTTTCGAAAACACTGAATCAGACACATAATAAGAAAATGGGCAGAGCTTAGTTTTTTTAAACTATGCTTCAAAATGTACCGTCACTTACTGTCACTGTTATTTCCTGTCACTGCTGTACTGTGCTCTATTTAGAAAAGGCTCACTCTATTACCACTAAAAAACAGTGGTTACTGCATAGTTTCACATATGATTAGTTGCACCACATAAAAGTTAACCATCAAACACAACAACTGACACATTTTAGCCATCGAGGACGCTTTTAGTGTCTATTTGTGCAGTGGTTAAATACAGATATACAGAATAATGTGTCAAATGCACCTTTGCTGCAGAGTCAGGGTCCTTCGATTGCAGCAGTCCTAACACTTGAAACACACATGCTGAGAAGTGCTGATACCTTCAAATGGAAAACAAATGGTTTCAGTTCACAGTCAGGTGGTCAACGGAGGATGAAGCAGTGTGCAACTCGATTTTGACAGGATAACAACTGGTGACTTCTAGAATTGTGTGAGTAACATTCTGTTTTTAGACTTCTCTGTTTCAGTGTGTGTACTCTGTATAAATGCTCTGTAGTTGATCTGACTAAAATTGTGATTTTAAAATCTCAAAACCGCTACAGTATCTGTCAGGCAGAAACTTGGGACACGTAATTTGACTGAAACCTTCAAACTGAACTAACTGACTGCTAGTTAGAGTCCTGCGGGAGTCACGAGGGAGGCAAATCCTACTTTGATTGAACTAGGTATCGCTGGTGTTTTATTTTGTTTTTAGCCCCTCATGCTATAATCATGTGTATTTTCTCCATTCCTGTTTATGTGTCTTCTCGCAATTATCACTGGCCCCGTGTATCTCCTAATCGATATAACCGGCCTGCTCTCGTCTATCCCATATGCTCCACTGAGATCCAACATCTAGTTTCAGGGGGCCTGTGGAACTGCCAGTCAGCCGACTTCATCTCTGGCTACGCCTCCCTGCAGTCTCTGGATTTCCTTGCTCTCACTGAGACGTGGATTACTCCATCCAACACATCCACCTCAGCAGCTCTCTCTCACAGCATATTCCTTCTCCCATACACCCAGACCCTCTGGCAGAGGAGGTGGCACTGCTCTCCTGCTCTCTCCCAAATGGAGCTTTTCCCTCTTCAAGCTACCTAACTTCACTCCTTCCACCTTTGAATTCCATGCCGTCACAGTAACCCATCCTATACAATTAACCATTGTTGTTCTCTACCGTCCACCAGGCGCCTTGGGGGACTTCTTGGAGGAATTAGATAATCTCCTCTCACACATCCCTGAAACTGGCCCTCCCGCTGTACTTCTCGGAGACTTCAACCTCCAGACAGGGAAGATATCTGAACTAACATCTCTTTTAACCGCCTTTGCTTTCTCACTGTCTCCGTCCCCACCAACTCATAAAGCTGGCAATGTCCTTGATCTCATATTCTCAAGGAACTGCTCTACTTCTAACCTCTCTGTAAACCCGCTCCACACATCCGATCACTTCTTCATTTCATTCTCTCTATCCCTTTCCAAACATAACAAACTAATCTCTTCTCATCCACTGACTTCCTTTTCCCCTCTCTCTCCAAGTGAGGTTCTTACCCTCATTACCTCTGCCCGCCCTACCACCTGTCCTCTGGACCCTATCCCCTCAAACCTCCTTCAGACTATCGCTCCTGATATTCTACCGTTTCTCACCCATTTCATCAACACTTCTCTAACTTCTGGTCACTTTCCAAACAGTCTCAAGGAGGCAAGAGTAAACCCTCTCCTAAAGAAACCCACTCTCAACCCTTCTGATGTTATAAACTACAGGCCTGTCTCTCTCCTCCCGTTCCTGTCTAAAACACTTGAACGCGCTGTCTTTAAACAACTCTCCTGTTATCTCCATCAGAACAACCTTCTGGATCCGCACCAGTCTGGTTTCAAGGCAGGTCACTCCACATAAACTGCCCTCCTTGCTGTCACTGAGGAACTGCACACGGCTAAAGCAGCCTCCCTCTCCTCTGTCATCATCCTTTTGGACCTGTCTGCTGCATTCGACACGGTGAACCATCAGATCCTCCTTTGCACTCTCCAAGAACTTGGAGTTTCAGGCTCTGCACTTTCCCTCATCACCTCATACCTCAAAGACCGTACCTACAGGGTTACTTGGAGAGGGTCGGAGTCCGACCCTTGTCAATTAACTACAGGGGTCCCTCAGGGCTCTGTTCTTGGTCCCCTCCTCTTCTCCTTGTACACAAACTCGCTCGGATCAGTCATTAGCCCGCATGGTTTTTCTTACCACTGCTACGCTGACGACACCCAATTAATTCTGTCCTTTCCCCGCTCAGAGACCCAGGTCATCGCACGCATCTCTGCTTGTCTCGCTGACATCTCTCAGTGGATGTCTGCTCACCACCTCAAGCTCAACCTTGACAAGACTGAACTGCTTTTCCTTCCGCGAAAAGATTGTCCCACTCTTGACCTGACAATCAACATCGGCACCTCTGTTGTTTCCCCGACTCAGACTGCAAGGAATCTGGGTGTGACCCTAGATAACAACCTGTCCTTCACTGCAAACATCGCTGCTACAACCCGCTGCTACAGATACACTCTTTACAACATTAGGAGTATACGTCCCCTCCTGACCCAGAAAGCGACGCAGGTTCTGGTCCAGGCTCTCGTCATCTCACGCCTAGACTACTGCAACTCCCTCCTGGCTGGTCTACCTACATGTGCCATCCGACCTCTGCAGCTCATCCAGAATGCAGCGGCTTGTCTGGTCTTCAACCTTCCTAAATTCTCCCACACCACTCCGCTCCTCCGCTCCCTTTACTGGCTTCCGGTAACTGCTAGAATCCACTTCAAGACAATGGTACTTGCGTACCATGCTGCGAATGGATCTGGCCCTTCCTACATCCAGGACATGGTTAAACCGTACACCCCAGCACGTGCACTACGCTCTGCATCAGCCAAACGGCTCGCTGCACCCGCACTGCGAGGGGGACCCAAGTTCCCATCAGGAAAAACACGTGGGTTTGCTATCCTGGCTCCAAAATGGTGGAATGAGCTCCCCATTGAAATCAGGACAGCAGAAAGCTTACACATCTTCCGGCCCAGACTGAAAACTCATCTCTTTCGACTCCACTTCGAGCGATAGATTTACTAACAAAGCACTTATATACTAATAAAGGACTGGCTTATCTAAAGCCAGTTGAGTAGCACTTGAAATGTTTTGGCTCTATGAAACCTGATGTACTTATATGATTCTGTTTTCTTCAAGTTTGTATTTTGTTGGTCGAACGCACTTATTGTAAGTCGCTTTGGATAAAAGCGTCAGCTAAATGTAATGTAATGTAATGAAGCAAACACTGTGGTGAATCGCTGAACATGACAAAACGGCGTGTGCTCGTACCGTGAAAGGTGATCTGTGATCTTAGGGTTTCTCAACAAGTCCACCAAAAGGTCCACAGAGTATTTTCTGGTCAGAGTGCCGTCACCGTTCACGATGATGTTGAACACGAGCTGGAAAGTCTGGTGGATGTTTTTTGCATCAAAGAGCTGCGGGAAGAAGACACATTATTAAGCACATAGCACAACATAATAGCTATTATTGTTTGTTACTACAATAAAAAGGGTTGCTAAGTGCTGATAGGCCAACAGGATTGAATGCAAAATGACAAAATATATATAACTGCAACAACAACAAAATTGGTTTAGTTTAGTTTATTTATTTATAGTGTCGTGGACAGTCCCCATCGATGAACTGTCACAAAAACAGTAAATGGAGCAGCTTTAGCCAACATGGCTAATTTCCAGCTGTTGTCCCCGGCCAGATGGTAATAGACACCCTTAGAATCACAATATATCAACAGCATTAGTTATAAAAAAATATTAAATAAAAAAGGATGAAAGACAAGTTGATACAGGCGAAAGGGACAAGAAGATACAGGCGAAAGGACAAGTAGATGCAGGCGAAAGGACAAGTAGATGCAGGCGAAAGGACAAGTAGATACAGGCGAAAGGACAAGTAGATACAGGCGAAAGGACGAGTAGATACAGGCGAAAGGACGAGAAGATACAGGCGAAAGGACAAGTAGATGCAGGCGAAAGGACAAGTAGATACAGGCGAAAGGACAAGTAGATACAGGCGAAAGGGACAAGAAGATACAGGCGAAAGGACAAGTAGATACAGGCGAAAGGACAAGTAGATACAGGCGAAAGGACGAGTAGATACAGGCGAAAGGACGAGAAGATACAGGCGAAAGGACAAGTAGATACAGGCGAAAGGGACAAGAAGATACAGGCGAAAGGACAAGTAGATACAGGCGAAAGGACAAGTAGATACAGGCGAAAGGACGAGTAGATACAGGCGAAAGGACGAGAAGATACAGGCGAAAGGACAAGAAGATACAGGCGAAAGGACAAGTAGATGCAGGCGAAAGGACAAGTAGATGCAGGCGAAAGGACAAGTAGATACAGGCGAAAGGACAAGTAGATACAGGCGAAAGGACGAGTAGATACAGGCGAAAGGACGAGAAGATACAGGCGAAAGGACAAGTAGATGCAGGCGAAAGGACAAGTAGATACAGGCGAAAGGACAAGTAGATACAGGCGAAAGGGACAAGAAGATACAGGCGAAAGGACAAGTAGATACAGGCGAAAGGACAAGTAGATACAGGCGAAAGGACGAGTAGATACAGGCGAAAGGACGAGAAGATACAGGCGAAAGGACGAGAAGATACAGGCGAAAGGACGAGAAGATACAGGCGAAAGGACAAGTAGATACAGGCGAAAGGACAAGTAGATACAGGCGAAAGGACAAGTAGATACAGGCGAAAGGACAAGTAGATACAGGCGAAAGGACAAGTAAATACAAGCGAAAGGACGAGAAGATACAGGCGAAAGGACAAGAAGATACAGGCGAAAGGACAAGTAGATGCAGGCGAAAGGACAAGTAGATGCAGGCGAAAGGACAAGTAGATACAGGCGAAAGGACAAGTAGATACAGGCGAAAGGACGAGTAGATACAGGCGAAAGGACGAGAAGATACAGGCGAAAGGACAAGTAGATGCAGGCGAAAGGACAAGTAGATACAGGCGAAAGGACAAGTAGATACAGGCGAAAGGGACAAGAAGATACAGGCGAAAGGACAAGTAGATACAGGCGAAAGGACAAGTAGATACAGGCGAAAGGACGAGTAGATACAGGCGAAAGGACGAGAAGATACAGGCGAAAGGACAAGTAGATACAGGCGAAAGGGACAAGAAGATACAGGCGAAAGGACAAGTAGATACAGGCGAAAGGACAAGTAGATACAGGCGAAAGGACGAGTAGATACAGGCGAAAGGACGAGAAGATACAGGCGAAAGGACAAGTAGATACAGGCGAAAGGACAAGTAGATACAGGCGAAAGGACAAGTAGATACAGGCGAAAGGACGAGAAGATACAGGCGAAAGGACGAGAAGATACAGGCGAAAGGACGAGAAGATACAGGCGAAAGGACGAGAAGATACAGGCGAAAGGACAAGTAGATACAGGCGAAAGGACAAGTAGATACAGGCGAAAGGACAAGTAGATACAGGCGAAAGGACAAGTAGATACAGGCGAAAGGACAAGTAAATACAAGCGAAAGGACGAGAAGATACAGGCGAAAGGACAAGAAGATACAGGCGAAAGGACGAGTAGATACAGGCGAAAGGACAAGTAGATGTATCTGCAGTTTGCTGTAACAACGTTCATTCTAGGACTAATTAAGTATTTCTGTTTATCAAGATTTTGCTTAATCTGGGTGAAAGGATAGGATACTAGTGGTGCACGATAATTATCGGTCCGATATTAGGAATTATGACGTCATCCCGATAAAACCGATAAAAGTATTAATAGCCCCGATAATATACAATATATTTTTTGGGTAAAAAAAAAGAAAAAATACTGCGGTGTGGGTGGATTGGGATGAGGGGCACTTGTTTTTCACTCGGCTCCTCCCGTTTTGCCAGTACTGTGGTATTAGTGGTTTAGGAAGAGGGGAGTTTTTCACAAATCCAGCGCTCCCTAACTCATGCCTGGCTGTGACGTAAATGGTGTGCGGCCGTGAAGCCAGGACAGTAAACAAACATGTCGTCGGTGGTATGGGACTATTTCAAAGTTTCAGAGTTAGATAGTTCGCTTGCTATTTGTATTAACAAATGCAATGCAGAAGTTCCACGAGGAGGGAAAAAGGCAACGAGCTATAGTACTTCAAACCTGATTAGTCACCTGAAACATCGCCATCGCTACGATGGTGTGTTAAAAGCGTACGAAGACGCCTGCGCTGCTAAACTAGCGGCGAATCCAAAGCCAGCTGCAAAGGCACCGGGGCTTTTACCTATCGACGAGGCTTTTGAAAAAGGCACTTTATTTGGGAAAATAAATATGGTCACTTTGAAGAGTCAAAACTGTTCTTGGCTTTGTTTTGTTCATAGTAGTAATGCTCATGTCATTTGCTCACTACTAGTCTTTTTTTTACCACCAGGTGTGCAAAAACTACAGGTACATTTAATATATATATATATTAGGGGTGTAACGGTACACGTACCCGTACCGAAATTATTCGGTACGGGCCCTTCGGTTCGGTACAGGTGTGTACCGAAGTGTACCGAACGAATATAACGTTAAACGTAAAAAATTGAGAACGTGAACAACTTTTTGGAAGTAATCTCAGGTGCTGCGTCGCAGCATTCAGAGTAATTTGGTCACATTGGGTTCAACGCGTCATAGAGCGAGCAAGTCATTTAATTGGATGAGAGGCATACTATGAGAGCTGGTCAGAGGGATGCGTTCAAATGTAGTCAGTAATTTGAAGAACTGTCGAAAATTAATGGCGAACGCAGATAAAGTTGAGCTCGAAAATCCTCCAGCATCATTGAAGTCTCCGGTTTGGGAACATTTTGGTTTCGCAGTTACGTACAAGGATGAAGGACAAAGACAGGTGGACCGAACCAAAGCTGTTTGTCGGCATTGTTCAACTAAAATTGGTTACGCGGCTGGCAATACATCAAACTTGCACACTCTTGAAAAGGCATCACTCGAACGTGAATATCACCGGTACCAAAAGAAAAAAGACTGAAGTGCAAACCCAACTCCCACTAGCATGTAACCCTCCACCACTCGCAGAGAGTTCAGACCGAGCCAAAGCTATTACAAACGCCAAATATCCTTATGTTGCCATGTTAGCAAAGCGCTACCTGGCTGTATCTGCTACCTCTGTCCCTAGCGAGAGGGTGTTCTCCACAGCAGGAGACATTGTTAGTGCCAGCAGATCTGCCCTTTCGGCAAGCAATGTGGACAAGTTAATTTTTCTTTAAAAAAACATGAAAATACAATGACAAGCAAGTCATAATGTTAAGCTGGCTGCTTAGGAACTAGTACAGTACAGTTCAAATACAGATTATTTCAGTTCATCGAAAAGCTGCACCTTAATGTTTATTTTATTATATTTTGTATTTATTTGAGTGAATATTCAGTTTAATAATAATTAAAAACCCAAAACTAATAGTTTATGTTTTGTGAGTACTAGTAGCCTACAGTAAAGTTCAAATACAGATTATTTCAGTTCATCGAAATGCTGCACCTTAATGTTTATTTTATTATATTTTGTATTTATTTGAGTGAATACATTATTCACAGTTTAATAATAATAAAAAAAAAATATATATATATGTTTTGTTTTGTGAAAAAAAAATCTGCTGTACCGAAAACGTACCGAACCGAACCGTGACCAAAAAACCGAGGTACGTACCGAACCGAAATGTTTGTGAACCGTTACACCCCTAATATATATATTATATTATTATCGGTTATCGGTATCGGTCTTGAGAAGCAGGAAGTTATCGGTATCGGTTTCAAAAAACCAATATTGGGCATCCCTATAGGATACATTTGAAAATATACATGTGAGCTCTCACGGAGCCTACACACGGCGGCGTGCGTTGCCGCTTGGCGGTGGGCGTGTCTTGAGCTTGGGGAGTCAACTCGAGCAACGCGACCAACAACCAATCACATGAATGTCCCGCCCCGGACATACAAAGCAAAGCATTCATGCTACATCCATGCTGGCTAAATATACTGTCTATGCTTGCTAGCTGTCCATTCAAACGAAGTACACTGGCTATAAACTCCCCAAACAGGCGAAAACCTACCAGTTTCACCCACTGTCTCTGCCACCTCCCCCCATGCCTGGCTCCTCCGGTTTGTATCCCTGTATGTAAAGAGGGACTGGTCATATAGTACCGGGTGATTCCCTACTATAATTTTCTCCTCCATTTTTTGACATATTGCTCTACTTTTGCAGCGAGCACCGCGAGAGAAGCTACGCTTTGCTCCCACAATGCAGTTCGGCGAATCGTGACGTCACCCCATTCAAAGTAAATGGGCAGAAGCGTTGAAGCGGCAACGCACGCCGCCGTGTGTAGGGGCCGTCAGTATTGAGTATTTCACACCTACCTTCTCTCCAACCTTCTCATTCAGAGTGAGGCTGGCCAGGATGGACAGCGTGAAGACGACCACCGTCAGACTGTTGTGAGCCAGGAAGTTGATCAGAGTGCGGTAGAATGGCTTCACGTTGTCCTGCAAGAATACACACAAACACATATTTACAAGATATCTAAAACTAGCCACAAACTGATGACCTTTATGTTTTGTGAAACTTTTGTCTGCCATGTTGAAATAGGTTTAGTCTATTATGTGGATTTGGAAGAAACACTTCAGTTACTGCTCAACAGATGACATTTATCTGATGAAAACCTTGTCAGGGTTGTCAGGACTTGTGATGCCTTTTAAAAAATGTTTTATTTTTTTAGATGCTTTGTGGTTGTTTATAGTTGTGTCAATGCGTCATCAGGCCATTTTTTCCTAACTAACCATCCAATTTCATGTCATTCAAACACAACACGCATCAAATACTCTGTCTTTCTTGTCTAATGGCAGAGAGCACATATTCATTTCGTAAACAAATGTTGGAGAAAAGTAAAGTAGAAGGTGCAGAAATGGTGGTGATTCATAAAGTTCCTAGTCTACCTTACTGGCTGCATATCATGTTTTGTTACAGTAACGGTTAGAAATTATAGACAATAAATATAACACTTATTAGAAATATTTGTCACTCTTTTTTTATTTGTTTTATCTCTGTATTTAAATAACATCTAAAGAAGGTGTTTTTTGCAAACATGTTTGATAATGTATGTGAAATAAGTTGAGGAACATTCTCAAAGAAATAAGAGAATGAAATGCTGCAAAATACTATTTCCTTTAACCAATTATAAATTAAAACTGTTCCTAATTAATTGTTGTCAATTGACTAATCAGTTAATCAACTGATTGTTCCTCTATTCTACGCTCTACATACAGACACACTCTGTAACCCCCTAACTCTATTCAAAGCAATTCACATCTCTCTTTAACCAGACATCCTGTTTATTTCCTGTGTGCAGTCACTCACCAGAGACTTGATGTGGCTATGCACCGAGTGGTTATCACGACAGAGGTTAGCCATAAGGCCGAGGCATGGCATGATGATGTCCTCATTGTGAGACTGGCTAAGGGACCCAAAGTCAAACGGTTGGTGAAATGTCAAAAACACATCCTTCAATGAATCATACTTGGAGATGGTGGTTCTTACATGTTGGTCATTAAAAAAGCGATGAGCTCGTGAATGTAGTTTGTCGACTGGAAGATGCGAGTGTTGTAAGTAAGTTTCTGCAGCACCTGCAAACACTGAAGGACACAAAAGACAACATTACAATCAACTAGAGAATGCAATTCCTAAAGAAATTGCTAGTGGGAATGCTTTATGCTGAAAAGCTGACGCTAAACTGCTATGCTGCAATGTAATGTGTAAAAATAAAGTGAAGAATTTAGATTGAAATGATACATGAACACTGGGGGCTTGAATGTGTGATGAGAGAAGAAAAGAAAGTAAAAGGCTTGGAAAAGCAGCAGAATATTTGAACTGCAAACTTTTGAACTAACTTGATGGTGAACGATCTGTCGCCATGCCAACGGCAT
Organism: Gymnodraco acuticeps; assembly: GCF_902827175.1. Lineage (NCBI taxonomy): Eukaryota > Metazoa > Chordata > Actinopteri > Perciformes > Bathydraconidae > Gymnodraco > Gymnodraco acuticeps. Next base: position 365,935 of record NW_022992223.1, on the reverse strand, counting down.
TTGATGGCATCCCATAATACGCTTAGATGCGTTGATGGCTGCATCGTTACCAAACCTGTGAAGTTTTGGGGTGTTTGGAGTATTTTCACTGAAGTTATGAGAAAGCCGCGTTTCAAGGCGAGCATTGTGTTGCCATGGCAACGGCATTTGAAGAAATCTCAAAACTGTCCCGTAGATGTCTTCACGGCTGGACTGTTGGCACACGTGTGAAGTTTCAGCACTTTTTGAACATTTTCATAGGAGTTATAGCGACATCATGTTTTATGGCGAGGGATGCGTTTCCATGGAAATGGCATATGGTGAGATCTCAGATTTGGCATAGAGCTGTTGAGGCATGGACCGGTGATATACAAGTGAAGATTGGGGGACGATTGGACCGTGTCGATTGGACTTACAGCCACATCGTGTTTCATGGCGAGTGGTCTGTCGCCATAGAAACGGCATATGGTGAGATCTCAGATTTGGCGTAGAGCTGTTGAGGCATGGACCGGTGATATACAAGTGAAGATTGGGGGACGTTTGGACCGTGTCGATTGGACTTAGAGCCACATCGTGTTTCATGGCGAGTGGTCTGTCGCCATGGCAACGGCATTTGATGACACCCCATACTACGCTTAGATGCGTTGATGGTTGCGTCGTTACCAAACCTGTGAAGTTCTGGGCTGTTTGGAGTGTTTTCATTGAAGTTATGAGAAAACCGTGTTTCAAGGCGAGCATTGTGTTGCCATGGCAACGGCATTTGAAGAAATCTCAAAACTGTCCCGTAGATGTCTTCACGGCTGGACTGTTAGCACACTGCTATCTGAAGTCTGCTGCTCTGAGCATGTCAGTTGGAGCGATGACATCATCGTGTTCCATGACACAGGTGTTTATATTTGAGCTAACGAGGTGTGCAGAGATCACAGGTTTCCATTGTTCTGAATGAGAGATAAACCTCTCACATGTGAACGTTTTGTGGAAGAACCGTAACAGATATCTGTGAAATTTCAAAACGTGAAGCATGTCAAGGAAGTTGAGTATCTGAAGTGTAATTTTTGTGTACTTTCGGGTTAATAATGTGGCCTTTTTGGCAATTTAACTAAAGGTGTGCGGCTGCTACTGTGAGGAAATATCAGCCTGAAATTAAAATGGGCTTTATTGGAGGAATGTTGAATGTTTTTGTCACTTCATGCTCTCAAGAGGCATTTTGTTTAATTATTATTTTTCAAGCTACGAGATGTTTTCCTACGTTTGTCATGAAAAATTATGTCTCAGGAATATAGGGTTTGGGAATTAAGGCAGTTTAAAAAATATATATGAAGGCAAATCTTAACATTTTCTACCCTCTAGCTGTGACATCATGCACTCTAGTTAATGTTAAAATCTGAAGAAAACCTCTTTAACAAGGTCTGAACAATGTTTAATATCTCTAAAAGTAACAATAAGATTTAAAAGTTGTTTTACACGAATAATGTCAGAAAGATGTGTAACATTTTAAAGTTTGAATGAGGTTTCTGAGTGAAAGTATGAAGAAACAGTTAGCAGTTGAAGTCGCATGAAGATTTTGAAGATTTTTCAAGTCTGAAGTTTCTCCATTGACTTCAATGTTAAAAATTTGATGAATTATGGGATGTATCTCTGGAATTATGAAATGTATGAATGAGAAAAGTAATAGCCTCGATTCCCGACCGAGCTGAACGTTTTGATGTTTGAACGGAGTTTATGTGATGTTCAATGCAGGAGGAGACAGGGGTAGACATTAAGGGTAAAATGCCACTGGCCCTCCGGGTCAGTGGCATTGTATTGTCACTGGCCCCACCATTGTAACCACTGGCCCGGAGCATTCGTCCAAAAAAAATCAACTAATAATGCTGAGAATTAACACATTTGTTGCAATAATTATGTATTAAAGCACCCAGATATTGTTCTAAACTGTATTAAAGTAAACAGGTATTATCGTGAAATGTATTGAAGTGAACATGTATTAACTTGGGACTGTTTAAAGTAATCCTATATATCTAAACCTTCTTACTTACACTCCATAACCCAGAGACCCTGACACACACACACACACATACACTTCCTCCCATAAGCAGACACACACACATACACCTCCTGTCTCCATGCAGCACACACACATAAACTCCTTGACCCAGATATCAGCAACACACACACATACGCCTCCGCTTATCAGCACACACACACACATACATACACATACACTTCCCCTCACTAACACACACACATGTTCTTTTTCCAAGGTTCTTGCTGGGGAGAATAATCCCAAGCACCAATATATCTGTGTACAATGTTTGATTGTTTTAAAAGAATAGTTTGTGTGAAACCTTCCCTGGGAAATTAAAGGAGTTGGGCCCAGGTATAAGATAAAAAGTGATTCTGACCTTGTAGAGTTCCGATGCTCTCACGCTCTGTTCAGAAGAAAAATACTTTTCCCCAGAACTCTGATTCGCTTAGGAGTAAAATGGGACGGAAGAGCCGACACACATCTCCGACCCAAATATGTCCATATATACTGTTGTTTCTTCATGCAAAATGCCCCCTGTTTCTGACTGGCTGGTCCCGATATCTGTATCGCACGGCAGTAGAGCGGGGAGCCCGGAGTGCTCTGTTTCAGGGCACTCTGTATTTCGTATTGTGTTTTTTACTGTATTAAAATCAGATTATTGTTATAACTTTTATGCCGGTGTTTTGAACTCCTTTTATTAAATCTGACCAGGCTCATCTAAAGGACGGCGCGGAGCAGAGGAGGGCTTTAAGCCACCACTATTGTGTTTGCTCCTACAGTATGCACTAACTACATTACTACAACATTTGAATCATCAGTTCATCCTCATTTTCCTCAATTGTTCATATTTAGTTTATTAAAATAATTATATTGTTAGTCATTGTTAAAAAATGTCTGCTATTATTATGAGTATTATTATTTGTATAATGCGCTTTCTGCCTTCCTGTCATTATCAGGAGTTAGAAATGTAATGGCTATGTAATAGATTTGATTAGAACCTTCATTATCCTAAACTGCTGGGACATTTCCCTATAGCCAATACCTTTATATTGTCTACTCTTCACTTACTTGTCAGCATAGGTCGGCATTGATGTACAGAGCCGACAGAAGACCTATGTGTGGACCCATGAGAGAAACATTTGACCAAATGCGGTGATGTTCTTACCTGCAGTACCAGGGGCTCCCCAGGTGTGGCGCTGTGGCAGTGGATGACAGACGCCAGGGTGCTGGTGAGGCTGTAGCTGCTGTGAAGAATCTCCCGACTGTCATCATCACAGGCTGGAGCAGCAGGTGGGAAGAAGGACAAAGATTTGTTTAGAAAAGGGCTGGATGTTCAGTTTCTACCTCATGAATCACACTTATAACTGCTTTCTCCTTTTTTGTTTTTCAGTATGCATTTCATTGCATCTTGTGTTTTTCATTTTTGTATTTATGTTTTGAGTATGTGTATTTAATCTCTTCAAATTCTATTGTATTCTTCTTTTCCTCGCTGAACTGCTAACGTTATAAGAATCATAGACGTCAAATCAAAGTGAAGAGTCATTGCTTTTACAAAGCAACATATGTGACATTTTATTAATAACATGTGAGATTTAAACCAGCAGCAGAGAAAAGTGTGAGATCCTATTTGCATCTATATGACACCTATCATCTGTGTCAGAAAGATTTTACAAAAGTGGGTGAAACGCCAGCAAATCGGCAAAATAAATACCCTGGCTCCTGTTTCTCTGATGCCACCATGAAAACACTTACTTAGCTCATCGAGCATGTGGATGTTGATAAATGTGTCTGGTATGTACCTAGTTGTGCCAGCAGGGAGATGATGGAGCTCGTCATGTTGGGGCTGGTGTTTGGGTTTCCGGCCAGCTCCACCAGCCCGCTCACACACTCCCGGGGCAGAGCCTGACCCGAGGACAGCAGCTGGTCACACTTGAGGCCTGACACCTCCTGCAAACAACCACAAACACAACATGCACTCATAGGGACCTGCAACTTGTTATGTACGCAACATTTCAACCAACATTTAGTAAAGCCACAGCATCTCAGTTTGGCTTGTAATCACAAACTAAAGGCTAAAACCGAGTGTAATGTTATTAAGATAGTTTATACTCTTTTGTGAATCCAGGGACTTTGTCATGGAACTTAAAGCCATTTCCACAATTCCTTTATTCTTACTTTAATGTATAATATAAGAGTGGGTTAACAAAATACAAAAGAGGCAACTCTGTTACAAGTAAAAGTCCTGCAATCAATATGTTACCCAAGTAAAAGCACAAAAGTACTAGCATCTAAATATACTTAAAGCACCAAAAGTAAAAGCACTCATTATGCAGATTGGCCCATTTCTCAATCATATATTACCATATGTTTTGATTATAATTATTAAGGTATTGATGTGTTTAATACAGGTTTAATAAAGCTGGTAAAGGTGCAGCTAGTTTGAATGACTTCATTGACTGCAGGGTAGCTTCTGAATTGGACTCCAGGTTAGCTCAATCTGATTTAAATGTTGATTATATTTCACATCATTAATCCAAATCAGAAAAGTAACTAAAGGTAGAAAATAAATGTAGTCTAGTAAAAGTTCACGATTTACCTCTGAATTATAGAGGAGTAGATGTATAAAGTAGCATACAATGGAGATACTCAAGTAAAGTTAAGTACAAATATTTCAAAATTGTACTAACGTACAGTACTTGAGTAAATGTATTGAGCTACTTTACACCACCGAAAATAGGCTTTTCTAACACAACATAAACAATACACACCCAAAAGCCAACCATGCTCCCTTGGTATTGTTGTGATGTTATATGTCTGTCATAAAGTGAAATTAAATCCGATTATTTAAATTTATTCAGGCTCACCTCCACTTGTTTGTGTAGCTGCGCTGCATTTTGAGCAGTCCTGCCGCCTCTGTACTGCTGGATAGCCAGCAACAGAGACTTTAAACACGTCGTCATGTCCATCCTGTTGAGCAAAAGTATGAACTATAAGGTTATAACAGTGACACAACACATTAGCTCGCTTTCAAAGAGAAGTAACTGACGTTTTACACCTCCATCTTGAACCTCCGATGCTAACGGTAACACTAACGTTAGCTAACCAGCCCACCTAAGAGCTTTATAACAATAGAAAATTACACTAATAGAAAAATGGCTCAACATTTGTGTACTGCTGGATATATATTTCTAACTATTACATGAGTTATGGATGTGCTTTTTTGTGTATATCAGACTACCTGTGGTACTTCTTCTTCCCCAAGAAACATCAACAACAACCGGCAACACAGCTACTTCCTCCCGCGTTGAGCTTCGAACGGGAAAGGGACGGACCATGTCAAAAAAAGGGGGGGTGGGCAAGGTTAACTCAACATTATAAAGGTTTGTATGATTTGTGAATGATATAAATGAACCAATCATATTATTTGAATACTGTACTATTAAATATGATGACGTCGGAAAGTGCAATGTGATTTTTGTTTTAAAAATCAAGTTGACTAAATATCAATTCCCCCCTTTTGTATGTATTGGGCGGGTACAGGCCAGGACACGTAACGTAAGGGGGCATAACAACTACCAGACGTATTTAAAGTAAAATACAAAGAGTGAAATAAAAATATAATATCATGCAAGAAAATAAATACATGAACAAAATATAACAAAATCATCACCAGTTTACTTGTTCGGAGCAAGATCAGTCAGAATTCAACATTTTTAATTATTTATTTTTTACCAGATCTCTCAAGTAATCTATATATATTTGTGGTAAAAAATAATATATATATAAATATATATATTAATTATTAATATATTTTTGCCATTTTTAAACAGAGACAGTAAATAAAGCGGTTCATGCTGAAAGGGTGTGTTGCTGTTATGGTATGCCATTAACCTACATTTCTTCTTATTAAGCAGCTGACATATTTCCTACATAAACTGCTATTGGCTAATAATATCGGCCTGTTATCAGTGAGTCCATACAACCATAAACAAAATCATCAAACTTCAAATACAAATCTCATGAGTAGATAAAGATGCTCTGCTATAGAACATGTGACTGTCGAAGCTGTTTATGTCGGTGTGGCAAAAATGTGGTTATATGCATATACTCTTGAAGCCCACCACTGAATTTGTTTGCTTTTTATCTTGTCTCTTTGCTGTTTTCTTTCTTGCACATAAACAGAAGCATGCATCTGCTTAAAAAATGCACAAATCTCCCATAATTACAAAAATAACCTCTTACTAGAATTATCCTTACAGTAAAGCAATGAAAATGCCAAATGAAGACTATCTTTAAAATGTGTCGTGAGTTGGTATTGCAGGTGTGAAAGCAACAGGATGTGAAGTGATGTTTTTGTCCAACAGACAATGCAGAAGTGGTTTGGTTTGGTCTCTTTAGTATACTGATCTGCATACACTGAAATAAGGTTCTCAAGTCATATCTTAACATAATTCTGGGAAGTGAGGAAGTTCTCTAAAGTCTATGAGTTTCAGGTATGTTGTGTCTGCAAGAGGGATATTTTTACTGTAATTGCACATAAAACACCAAAGATTATACAGGTACAAAAGAAAATGGAATAGATTAGTATTTACAAAGTGTAAATGTATAACAAATACCAGCCACCCTGTCATTCTACATGTCTGTAGGAATGGAAACAAATGCCAAAATGTTCTTTACTGTATAATATGATAGAAATAAAAGCCATGACATAAGGAATACTGCAGTGCAACTCAAAAACAAACACTGTGTTGCTGGATTCATGTAAATGCAATGTCCGGCCAATATTCTTGGAACTGGAAACTAGTTGACAGTATGGTAACTTTGAGATAAAGGATATGTTTCCACATGCGTCATGATGATTCAGATGCAAATGTTGATAAATGCACTTGCAATTACATTTCAGATTGCTTTCAAATGGTAACTTGAGTTGACAGCCAGTGTCTCACAGCAGGAGTAAAAATCCTGTTATGTCTCTACAGATGAACAGTTCTATATTCTACACATGTACAGCAGCATTAACAAGGAATTAAATGCTAACAAGTGATTTAAAGTATATTTACTATACTGCACAGGTGTTATTTTGAAGTACTTTACTTACAAATATTGTATTTTTTTAATTACAAAGTAAACAAAATGTGACCTTTAGATACTGTACAGTATGTTAAGTTATTCAAATTGGCTCGTCCTTAACCAGCTGCATCATCTAAATGATGAAGCCAGTAATCCATCAATAATTATAATTTAGCTAATAATATAAATTTCTTCTGAAATGGGTGATGAGGTGTGCTTTTACTTTTGTACTTTAATGTAAGCTTGATTTTGAGGGCAGTATTTGTAAACTATCTGAGTACTTCTTCCAACACTGATGCCAACTATGAATATTGCCAACATGCTAATATATAACATCTTAGCTTAGCATGTTATAATAGCACTCAACTCCAAGTCACATTTTTGCAATTCCCAAAAACAATTCATCCTCTGGGTGTCATGAATGAGACAAATTGCATAAAAGTCCATCCACTGGAGGCGAGCCTTTTTCTTCAGCATTTGTCCAACCTTATTTATATTTCTGAATTTGATCCAGTCTGTAAGCTTTTGATACCAAATGTATTTTCCACTCTGCTCGTGTTGTTTAAGATAACTGTCAGAGTTGTTCATTCAGGCAGGACCTCAACGTAGTCAGTGTCAGAAACATCTAGAGGAAAATAAAGACAATATCAGGTCAATCAATACAACAAATAAACGAAGATGCTGATGATGTTTAATGGAAATTGTGTTTTAAATGTTTTTTTAAACCTATATGAAGAATACTATTATATTTTAAATTGTCCTCGGGTTATCAGGGCACATTTTCTGCAGAAATCCCCTTAGTGTTATTTCTTTAGTGTTTTATATTGTTTTATTTTGTATATGCTCATGAAAAAGCTGCATGTTACTCACTGTAAGGAGATCTTAGGTTGATTATTATACAAATGTTGTGTTTTGTGCATTTTCTGCTTTACTCTCTGGACATAAACCGATTTTAAGATATAAAACATGTGACGTACTCGCATAGTCAGATTCCTCATAGTCAGGTTCCTCAGGTTCAGCCATCCTCTGAGGTTCAGCCATCCTCTGAGGTTCAGCCATCCTCTGAGGTTCAGCCATCCTCTGAGGTTCAGCCATCCTCTGAGGTTCAGCCATCCTCTGAGGTTCTGCCATCCTCTGAGGTTCTGCCATCCTCTGAGGTTCTGCCATGCTCTGTGGTTCTGCTGGTTGCTTGATCAACATGGCTGTCTTTCTTTTGACAGAGTGCCGCAGGTGCATGGCGAGGCCCTGGTTCTTCTTCTTATAGTGCCGGATCAGATCTTCCAAATTCTTAAAATGTGTTTCTTCAATACCTCCTGCAGTCTGAAGGGAGAAAACAGCATCCAGTAAATAACGGAGGAGGAAAACCCAATACAAGAGGAGAAAAACATTGCATGTTAAAGCAAGCTAAGGGTTGTCTATACATTTGTCAATTTGTAAAAAAAAAAAAGAAAGTCAAACAAGACATTTAAATATCCATTATCTGAGCATAATATCAAATCCTCAGATTAAACAAGGCCATGTTTTGGGCAGTTTTGCTTGAAATATTACTGGATGAGGCAAGATAATAAGAGTTGTCAAGCAATGTTGAACTAACTGTTTCAGTACTAAATCTGACAACAACATATAAGAAGGGGAATAAAATACATCATGTAAGAAAAGTGATCAAATGATGAGAAAATGAGTATAAAATAATGACTTTGAAAAAAATATATATGAATCACCCAAAAACAACAATCCAACGAAGAATAAACTAGATTGTAAATAATGAAAAAAAGAAAGAAAATCAAAGAGCCCTACAAATATTGAATAGCCCTGTGAGTTTTAAACTTGAGCAGCCTGATAACCAGTTGCTATTTCCATCTCGTGTGTGTGGGCGGCCATTCAGAGTTCTGGAAATGTGTATTTTTGTCTAATCACACGTCAGAGAAGTTCCTGTGACATGGGCACGAGTTTCCAGTTAGGAATCAAAACCTTTATCAACCCTCCTGATCTGTGGTGAAGTCATTAATTATTTCAAAATTTTGAAAAATGACACTGAGGAAGTGTTTCTGCTTCCGTTTCTGTCTTTGTAGAACTCAGTTTAGATGTGGGAATTTTAGTTTGGTTTCATTTTGAAGTGTCTGACACTGTGGTCATTTCCTCAGTCTTAATGCACAACCTACTTTGCATTTAACAATTACACTGAGAACCAGTAAAACGTTTGCATACACCTGCTAGTTTAATGTTTTTTCTGTATTATTATAATGTCCTACATCTTGGATTAATACTTAACACATCCAAACAAATAAATGACATGTATGGAATTATGCAGAAAGTGTACACAAAGCCAAATATTTTCTGTATTTTACATTATTTAAAGTATCCATCTTTGGCTTGATGTGGTAAAAATGTTGAATGAGAAGGCGTGTACTAAGTACTTTCTAGGCTGTCAAAATATACATAAATAAATAACTAAGGAAGGGTGTGTACCATCCATGACTTTGTGGGACAGTAACTTGTTTTGACCAACTTTCTCATTAAAAAGATTGGACATTAAAGCACACAATGCATACAATTAAACAAAAGGTTTTACCTCAATAAAACACTATCCAAATTATAAATATCTGATCAAAGAATAGGTATCCAACCCAAAGAATATGAACATTTGACACGGAAGTACTTGAAATTACAACTCCTGTTTGTAAATGGCTTTGAAACAACGTTAGGAAATGAGATGCTATTTAATTGAACAGTAAATTAAATAAATGAAATCTTAAAATTGAAATAATAATAATTATGCATGCAAGAGGGATGTGGATCCTGACTGTGGCGCTAATCTTTTCTTTACTATACTTACAATATATGTGTGTGTGTGTGTGTGTGTGTGTGTGTGTGTGTGTGTGTGTGTGTGTGTGTGTGTGTGTGTGTGTGTGTGTGTGTGTGTGTGTGTGTGTGTGTGTGTGTGTGTGTGTGTGTGTGTGTGTGTGTGTTTACCATGAGAGTATAGTGTCCACTGTGTGTCTTAAGCACTCTGTAGGTATACACCACCTTCTGTTTGCTGTGAAGATAAACGTTAAATGTTAAATTAATTAATTATTGATAAAAGCTGCAAAAAACACGTAAAGGAAATGGTATTGTTCTTTCCTTTAGAAGCATTTTACTGAATGTTCGCATTTAAATATAAAAAGGTGCAATTGTTGGTGCATAGAAAATGATTTCGGGTCATGTGTAAACATTTTGTTGACGCGAAATGGAAAATGTAATGAACAGAAACCAACCGCCATACAGCCTCAAAAGGCTAACGTACAGTACATAATAAATGTTAGGTTAGCACGTACAGTAATGCACATAAATATATACTTTCTTTCTTAAACCAACTTAACTTAAATAAAGCTATTTTTGATATGCAGTATATACTTATCGACTGCATACACAACAGTCATTTAATTAATTTTTAATGTAGCAAGAATAATTTGCTAACATTCTTTAGCTTTATTAAGTCTCTTTAAAACTTCTTCGAGTATTTGTTCTTTTAATTAGGTATAAATAAAATTACTTCAACAGTGTAATATAGATTTTCTTACGTTATCTTATTGTATGTGTCTTGATTTTTTAAATACATTCATAACATTCTCTATCTTTGTTAATTGTATGCATCGAACACAGAAGCAAAGTCATTGCATGTGGAAGTACAGTACAATAACAGTTGCCTCTGAAATGTAATTAGGTAGAAGTAGACAACATAACATAACATCGATTTTTCACATTCTTATTGTATTTCTCTTCCAGGCTTCTTGATTTTTGCAATTTTATCTTACTTTGTTTATGTTATGCACCAACAATCAATGCCAAATCCTTGCATGTGCCAACCTACATGACTTAAATCCATTAAGAGACTTTCTCCACTGCAGTTTACTCACTAAACACAGAGACACATCGCTCCCTGGATGGTCTCGCTTTCTCGGATCAGGTATGCTCCATTCTTGTTCTTCTTCCCCAGCATTGCCTCACACTCGGCTTTGGTGATGGCGCCGTGATAACTCACCGGCACAGCTGCTGCCATGGTGAGGAGAAACTGTCAGACATCCACAAACACGCCAAACAGATTCATTTCCAAAAACAGCACCTTAGACTTATTACAGGGGCCATAGAAGCAGACCCGCAGAGGTAAAGGGGAATGAAAGAGAAAGAGAGAACTTCACACATGGAGGTGTGCAGCAGAGTGACTTGTGGGAGCTAACAAGACAGAAGAAGTAGCCTGACAGTTTCACAGGAAGTGTGATGTGTAAGTGAAAGACAGAGAGCATGTGAGTAATAGAACAAAGGGTGAAACTGACTATACTTACATTGTACTTGTTGAGCAACAATGAGCTTCAGCTTTATTATCTTCTAATTATACGAATCAAACTCTGTATATATTGTAATTTACACAAGTTTAATGTTTAAAAATGTAATGTTGTTAACTATATGTAATAGTCAAATTAGCACATTTTTGTTGATACTGGTAATTCTTATGTTCACTGTATACAAATATATGTATTCTGTTTTATTGTCTTTTTTTTCATTTTTTGTATTCATTTATTTAAATTCCAAATTATTATTATATGCTATTTTTCTATTTATATATAGATTACAATTCAAGCAATGTTTTGTTTGTAAGATTTTTCTCAATAACGTTTGGAGGGAAACGGGGTTGCTAGGCAACGTGACGCGCTCACTGTCAGTAAAGCAAACCCTGTTGGAGTTTATGGCTTGAAAATCAGTTCAACTTTGCTTTAGTGTTAAATACAGCGATATAAAGTAACTTCAAACGTGTTTCTCGGCGATACTGAGGGTAATAGGCGGTGTATATAAAGTTGGAGTTATCTGTGCGGAATAATTTGTTGCTGAAAACGTTAAAAGGTCATTTGAGTTTAGCTGGATTATGCTAATTTTTCAAGCTAACGTGAGGTGAGTTCTGAAGCCCTATTTGTTCTCCTCCTCCCTCTGTGTCCCTGCTGGGGGAAGATGGAGGACGGAGGAGCCCGCCGCTGGTTGGAGTCTTCGGGGCGGTGCTCACCCTCCTGTCCACGGCCTTCATCCTCTTCACCTTCCCCCTCTCAGTCTGGATGTGTGCTAAGGTATCCGACACAAACACACCGAAGAAACACTGATTTATCTTCCACCATTAACATACACACTTTATGCAATTAACATGACATTATTGTTGTTGTATTTTCTTATTTTATATTATTATTTAATTCTTACTTAACTGCTTATGTTTATAAAAATATGTGTTCTATTTTAATTAATTTTTTTTTAACCCTTTTTACATTTCATTATAAAATGAAGCAACTGTTTCAAATTGTATTATTGTAGTTTAGATTCTTGTGTCAAAATGATGACATACAAAATCATATTTATGAAATATATGTTGTGTCTCGTCAAATGTGTTAGTTATGTTTATGTATTTTGTCTGTAATTTCCTGTTCTATTTTGTATTTACCTTGTCTTTCATTTCAGGCCCTGTTCTCTTCCTCCCCTTTTGTGTTTTTTCCCGCCATCATCAGTGTCTGCCCCGCCCCTATTGTTTCCACCTGTTCCCACTCACCTCATGTTTAAATAGTCCTGTCTCTCCCTCCCCTGTGTCAGTTCGTCTTGTTTGTTTCCCCAAATGGCCGTGCCAAGCCTCAGCTCAGAAAAGATCGCTTTTCACTCGTGTCAGGTTTTGCTATTTTGTTGGCTTAAGTTTTTATTAAGTCTTCTTTTTGTTACACTAGTTGTTTCCTCCTTGTGAGCGCCTTTTGTTATTTCCACCACCTACCTTAAGAGGGATTACCTGAACTGTGATAATAAATATACTTTTTTTTATATATTCAAGACTTTGTCTCTGGGTCGTGCATTTGGGTTCATCAGTTTGTGTCGAGGTCCTGACAATATACTCAGTCTTTGCTTAACTTAAAGGCAATGCTTTCTGTCCTGCAGGTCATTAAGGAGTGTGAGAGGGCCGTGATCTTCAGACTGGGCCGTGTTGTAAAGGGACAGGCCAAAGGACCCCGGTACAAATATATACTTTTCATTATCTTATTATTGGGGTATACAAATAATGTAATCACTGTCATACTATGTAGAAGCCTTTACTGTACTGAAAGCTGAAAATCAAAATATAAAAGGAAGTGATGACCTATCAAAACAATTCTGGCATAGAAAAGGAAATATCTTTCTGTCTCTTCTGGTTCATCCCCTGGCTGGATGCCATCCAGAAAGTGGACTTGCGGACCGCTTCCTTCACCATCCAGCCACAAGAGGTCAGCAGCATGAACATTACACACAGGGAGAAATCTGTCCTTTATGTTTTGTATTCTATGATCTGTTCTCTCTTCATCCCCTGCTTAGGTTCTGACTGCAGACGGGGTTCCATTAATGGTGGATGCTGTTGTGTTTTACCGAGTGGTGGACCCCTCGCTCTGGGTGACACGTGTTGAAAATGGCCACACACTCTCTGGCCCAAACGACCCTGAATGGCACGCTGGGCACACACACTCTGACAGACATACTGTTACAGAGGACAAGCATGGCAAAGTGAGGGAAATCAACAAAAACGGTTGCGGAAATCTATTTGAATGATGCTGTTTTGTAAGAGCCACCCATATTTATTTCATATTATAAACAAACTCAACTCATTAGTTTTTCTCTAAAGACAAATTCTGTGGGTTTTTTCTTACAGGAAGAATATTTTCCATTTATTTTTGCACACAAAAAACATGTTCTTTATCTGTTTCCCATTTTGAAACTCTATTCCTTAATGTTTTTTGTTTACATGTTATATAGGTGTTCAACAGGTGAAGAAGAATCCAGTGTTAACAATATATGGGACACTTATTTTAAATAAAGAAATTGTTAAATGGTGCCACTTGTACCATAATATTGGGATATTTACCTGATAATAAACATCTTGTTTGTATTTTTGATATCAATAAATTATATATTTTGTTTGTCCTGCAGGAGGTGCTCTACTCTGCATCCAGACTGTGGGGCGTTCAGGTGCAGCGGGTGGAGCTGAAAAATGTGACTCTTCCCTTCACCCTACAGCGCAGCATGGCTTCAGAGGCCGAGGCCATCGGGAAGGCCAGTATGGAGGACGGAACATGACTTAAGTATAAATAAATAAATGTATGAAGAAATACAGGAATAAATAAATTACGTACATAAATACAGGAATAAATAAATAAATACGTAAATAAATAAATAAATACAGGAATAAATAAATGACGAAATAAATACAGAAATAAATAAATGTTGAAATGAATACACAAATAAATAAATAAAAGAATAAATGCATAAATAAATATGGAAATAAATACATCAATGTATAAATAAATAAATGTCGAAAATAAAACAGAACACACGTTATTATTATATATCTTTCATTTATTTCTACATTTACGCGACATACATTTATTTATTTATGTATTTATGTGTCCGTATGCTAATGAGGTGGGCGGTCCTAACCTCAGTCTGAAGCAGGATTCGCCAATTGTTGGAGCCAGGCAGAAGCAATAGATTTGTGGCAAGTCACATCATGTCGAGCTGAGCCAAGTCCTCTATACATCGTTCCACACGAAACTGGACATAGTCTTTTGGTTCTCCGTTCTCTAAATGGTCCGCTAATGATCGTAAATGATCTCCAATGGCTCTTAAATCAATATCCATAAATAAACCTTACAACTGTGGATAAACCATGGATGTATAAAGATAAGGGCTAAACAGTAAAGCTCCTGCATTCGAATCAGCGCGGTTATCCAGGCGTTAGTAGTAGAGCCCTCTGCCAGAAATGATCACACACTCCTGTAACCAATCCTGCTTCAGACTGAGGTTAGGACCGCCCACCTCATTAGCATACGGACACATAAATACATAAATAAATAAATGTATGTTGCGTAAATGTAGAAATAAATGAAAGATATATAATAACGTGTGTTCTGTTTTATTTTCGACTTTTATTTATTTATTTATACATTGATGTATTTATTTCCATATTTATTTATGCATTTATTTATGCATTTATTCTTTTATTTATTTATTTGTGTATTCATTTCAACATTTATTTATTTCTGTATTTATTTCGTCATTTATTTATTCCTGTATTTATTTATTCCTGTATTTATTTATTTATTTACGTATTTATTTATTTATTCCTGTATTTCTTCATACATTTATTTATTTATACTTAAGTCATGTTCCGTCCTCCATAGGCCAGGGCCATGTACACAAACACACACACACACCGGCTATCTCACACACTCCTGTTATAAAACACACAAAGCTCTCCATCTGTTTATTTAATCACTGCAAGTTGCTGTGAAGACCAGGTATCGCCACCGCTCAGTGAAATGAATGTATATGTTGGATATCTTGGCACAATTATAGACAATATTCGAGTGATGGAGGATTTCGCATGTAATAAAGTAGGATTATTTGGAAAGACTAAAAATAACATAAATAGTGATGCTAGCTATATAGAATGTAGACTATCCTCCCTATAGGCTCTGGTCATGTTTTTTCTGCCCTTTTCGTAATGTAAAATTTCTTTAAAAAATCTCTTTTTAGTAGTGCTATATTTAATTTCTGCTCCACTACATCTCGGAGGGAAATATTGTACTTTTGACTCCAATATATATTCGTATATTTCAGAAGAGAAACATGACCATTATGATGATTTTGATCTGATCTTACCTTCCTCTCTTTCTTTGTAAGATGATTGTTGCTGAAGGAGAAGTGAAGGCGTCCGACCACCCCCCCCCCCCCCCCCCCCCCCCCCGTGGCCTCCCACCTCAGATACCTGCAGTCTTTATCCTCCGTGCAGAGCAGCGCCCACATCGTGGTCTGCCCCCTCTCCACAGAGCTCCTCATGTTCTGATCACATATCAGTACCTCTGTTAATAAAATATCGTTTATTTGCACGTTATGTGTTTGAAATCAGCTTTTTGCCTATTTTAACTGGAAATCTGAAGTCCTGAAGACTCCTCCAATAAAGCAACATACTATAATTAAAAGAAAACAAAGAAGCATAAAATAGAATAACAATGGAATGTAAGATAAAATACTGTTCAGTAGAATTAATACTGAGAACTGTAATAATATTTAAAGATGGATATGTGGAACAGCAACATTTGTGTATTATAAACATGTAAGTGGTTGCAATATACTGTATGCATTTAAGTTCTACCTCTGCTATGGGTATCTCCATTGTTAGTGCTTCTTTTAAATATCACTTATCCTTTGAATATTATTGTGTTTTTTTATAAAAGTTCACTCCAATACATGAAATAATTGTTGAGATATGTCATTAAATAATGGTGGATAGCTGGTATCCGCAGCTGAGATGGCTAAAAGTAAATCTCTTTTCCCCTCATTCTTGATAATGCAGCTCACAGAGGCAGAGAATGGGGATATCATTATGGATCATCCCATTACAATTACCTAATACTGCAGTTTACTGAGACATGAATATGTTCAGGTTCAGAGGTTTAGCTGTGATTATCTCCAAGCTTTAGCTGAAGACTCCTCTAATAGAACACCCTGACCTCCAGATCTTTACATCACCATTCACAGAGGGAAATATTTCTTATCAGATAGCTTATTACATTTCTGCACCATTTTTAGACTGATCTAATGCACACCAAAACCTGGACTAAAATGTGTAATACGTAAACTGATATCAGAATATGTCCATTTAAAAATAATTCTGAATTTAAGTTTAGGATGTAATGTTGGGCTAGCAAAACCGAGAGAAGGTATAATTCTGAATCAGGAACGTAACTAGCAAATTAAGTCACATTATTAATTGAAGTATAGTAGCATAAAAATGAAAATACTGAAGTACCTCAACATTTTTATCAGTATACAAAACCTCCACAGGAGCCCGTAGATGCTTGAACACAAACGTCACGCAGTTTTCTGTGTGAACCAAAGAAGTGCCTGACACACGTTGCTGGTTTTATAATCTCGTCCCGCAGCTCTGTTATTTGCCAGGCTGGTGACTAAAAAGAGGGCGTGGCCTCAAAGGTAAGCTCTTTACGGGCCGTGACCTCACACTCACCTTTTACCTGGCTGCTCCCTGACGATAGCTGCTCGGTCTGCAGCAGAGACACAAAACTCACAGATCCTATTAGTATTTAGACAAAAACCTGCAGTATTTCAATACTTTTCTTATTATTCTCTTATCAGTTGTCGGGTAGGGATGCATTTTGTCTATTTTTTTTATTAGAATTTGAATTCATTTCATTTCGTGAACATTACAATCGTAATAATTAAGACGCTGGTTCTTGTTTAATTATTCTGGACGAAAAACCAAAGTGGTAAAACAGCAAGATTGCATACAGAAGGCAGCAGTATTCCTTGTGATAAACACATTTTGTAGAGGCCAGTTCGAGTTTTCATGTCGGTTTCTCTGCCTTACGACTGCTGATTGTACGTTTTCAGCGTGCACTCTTACATTACTGAAACCCTCGGTTCAGTTTCGCTGCTTTTGAATGTTTTCAGAGTCTCTGGATGTTAAATTACACGATGAATTCAGTGAGTACAGGGCAGCAAGGGCTGGGTGCCGTGTGGTTAGAGCCCAGGGAGCTATTAATAACCAGAACTGGAGTGGCCCCAGCTTTTTAAAGTTACATATTACAAACAATCATACTCCAACCTCACTAATCAGAGGAGAGGAGCAGCTACGAGGGCCACCTACTGTACCAGGTTTACACGTTTTCTTCTTTAGTAGCCTATATATTTATTCAGAAATAAGGTCTTTTTATTGTATTTTGTATATATATGTTTAGAGTGTAGTAGGACTGGCTAGCTGTCTGAGGATGACTTACAATGGATATTCTATCATTAAAAAAAAATTTTTTGCTGATTTTGAATTCCCAAACTTTGGGTTTTTATATTTGAAAATCCTTTTCTTGCACGCTTGAACTAAGTTTTACTTTGCAGCACTTCAAACTCTGAAAAAAATAAGCAAAAACGTATCACATTTTTTCCGAACTCTGACACCTCTTGTCTCCTCCATTTATTTTGTATTCCTCTCCATTCCCTTCCTCATTAGCTCTCCATCCTTCTAGAAACTGATCCTTACTGTAAGTGACGGCACCTCCTCTCCCCCCTCCCTCCCTCCCTCTCACAACAATCCCTCCCTCCTTCACTTACTCTCTCCCTCCATCCCTCTTCATTCACACTTCTTCCCCTCTCTGTCTTTACCTCCATCGGTCCCCTCTCTGTCTCTGCTGTTGTGGGAAGGATGCTCTCCTGCAGACTCCTGCTTCTGCTGGGTCTCCTCCTGCTCTGCAAAGGTAAGAAAAACACCAACAATGCTGCTTATTCATTAAAGAAAATGTGAACTTCTTAAAAAACAGTGAAAGCTGAAGTAAAGTATGAGTGGCAGCAGACAGCTTAAGGAACAGATAAGTATCCCTTTCCTGCTGCCCTTTGTTTAGGTTGAAGCGTGCTGTTTCTGTCTGGTGGTTTTAGAGTATATACACCGGGTCGCACTCACACACACACACCGTCTCTCAGCCAGCTATTCATAGGTTACTAATGAGTGTGTTTGGGGCTGGATTGGGGCCACCCTCTCGCTCAGGGTGGGGCGGGTTGGGTAGGGGATGAGGTGTTTTTTTATAGCAGCATGATCCTATTGAGGGCAGTGATGAGCTCTGTGTGTGAGCGGGAACCACAGCGGGGAAAATACCATTCACTGTGATGCTAAATGCTACGTTTGAAGCTACTAGGGCTGTGCTGAATGTTTTAAATGGTTTTTTACATTTGAAGCTTCTAATTAGGTTGTTTTTTAATATGTCTTTGAATGTTCGTCACATAAGGTCTTGGCTTCCTAAGAGTACATCAAATGTATTTCTAATCAATACCAATAATATTCCAGTTTTTGCTGATATGATATTACCCTAGATTATGATCAGAAGGCTTTATTTTTTTTACTGGGGGGAAATTAGTTTTGTGACATTTTAGAGTAAAAATATATAAACATTTGAATAATAATAATTTAATAAACACGATAAGTTAAAGTAAGAATATGCAATACAAATATAAAATAGAATTAAGCCAAAGTAAAAATCTCTGGATCTCTGGAGCATCATTAATGTCTGACCTGCTGTGTGTCCAGGTCAGGAGGAGAGTGGGGGGGGGCGAGTCCTGCGATAACTTCACAGACCTGAACCTGTCGCACTGCTTCATGGGAACCGTCCTGTACGTGCGCTTGCTGCTCTACACCCGCTCCAACCTGGACTGCGGCCGCGAGCTGGACCACCACCACCCCTCCTCCCAGCCGCTATTCAACGTCTCCCGCCCCACCGCCTTCGTCATCCATGGCTACAGGCCCACCGGAGCCCCCCCCATCTGGATCGACCACCTGGTGCAACTGCTAGCGGAGCAGGAGGACATGAACGTCATCGTGGTGGACTGGAACAAAGGAGCGGCAAACCTCAACTACTTCACCGCCGTCACATACACCCGGGACGCAGCGCACAACCTGACAGGATTCATCGAGACCATGCAGGTGAGACGACCTGTGTGGGGAGGATGCCAGCAGCTCTTTTAGCCTTTTTTTTCGAAACTTTAATTTACTATTTATCTCAGTCCTAATGTTTCCAGGCAGCTGTGAAAAGTGAACAATATTCACAACACTTTAGTAAATGTTGTGTCTGCAGGAGGAAGGAGCGTCTCTGAGCTCTGTCCACCTGCTCGGCGTCAGTCTGGGAGCTCACCTGGCCGGATTCGTAGGAGCAAACCTACATGGGAAGATCGGACGAATCACAGGTGAGTTAAATATAATTAAATCAATATATGACTTGCCAACAGAGAAGCAGCAGAGCAGTATTCCGTTACACGAGTGCCAAGAGATCTTTCTGTCGCCCTCCCCTCCAGGTCTGGATCCGGCCGGTCCAATGTTCACCAGCGCCATACCAGAGGAGAGACTGGACCCGACAGATGCCATGTTTGTGGACGTGCTTCACACCGACATGGATTGTAAGATTCTGAATTATATTTACTGACTATAACTAAACACATAGGATTGTCTCTGGGACATTAGTGCTTTAGAGAAACCTGGTACTTAACAGGTAAGTACTTGACATGTGCTTGGAAGTTTGGAAAGCAAACCTGTTAGTTTACAGTATATTTAAAGGTCCCATGACATGGCCATTTCTACTGATCATAATTTCATTGTTGAGGTATACTAAAATAGATTTATATTGTGCAATTTTCCAAACTCACATTCGTTTCCCACACAGCATCTCTGTATAGTATGTGTATTCACTCTCTGTCCTAAACGGCTTGTTGGAGCTCCTCCTCCCCCCTCCCTGTGAGCCCATGGCCGTCTGCGAGACAGTGAGACACAGTGAAACCCAGCCCGAGCATACATACACACAACCACAGCCTGGCTGTGAGTTTGTGTGTGTGCTCACATACACACAACCACAGCCTCGCCCCGCCGTCTCAGGCTGAGAAATCTGCGGAGCTACAGATGAGAAAAGATTGTGTGTGTGTGTGTGTGTGTGTGTGTGTGTGTGTGTGTGTGTGTGTGTGTGTGTGTGTGTGTGTGTGTGTGTGTGTGTGTGTGTGTGTGTGTGTGTGTGTGTGTGTGTGTGTGTGTGTGTGTGTGTGTGTGTGTGTGTGTGTGTGTGTGTGTGTGTGGAAGTCTTAACGTAACGGCTCCGCGGACGTTACGTCACTATACCCAAATACGTCACAATACCCAAGAAGAAAACAATGGAAAAAGAGAAATCTCCAACGAGGCGTTCTGGGGCAGCATAGACAGGTATTTTCTGTGTTAGAGTTTTACTCGCTACAGGGTGTGCTTTGAGGGTTTGTGACTCTGCAGACCGTTTACATGCAGAAAAAGCTACATAACACACAAGGGGACGGGTAATAACCAGAAAAGCATGACATGGGACTTTTAAAGAAACTAAATAACCAGCACAAAAATGATGTCTTATTTTCAACATGTATTTTTCCGGTGCAGCGTTTGGACTGAGAGGAACTCACGGTCATATCGACTTCTACGCCAACGGTGGAGCAGACCAACCAGGGTGTCCCAAAACCATATTTTCAGGTAAACACACACACTAAGCAATCCAACCAACACCCATGAATCACCACACACACTCACACTGCAGTTGTGTGTCTCCCTCAGGTAAAGCGTACTTTGTGTGTGACCACCAGCGCTCCATGTTCCTCTTCCTGTGCGCTCTGAATCGGACCTGCAGCCTCACCGGTTACCCCTGCTCGTCCTACAGCCACTTCCTGGAGGGCCGCTGCCTGCAGTGTGAGGCCTTCAAACCCGCACCCTGCCCCGTGCTCGGTACGTGCTGAAACCAGAACCAGAACCAGGTTAATCACAAACTACGTTTACACATCAAAGGAATTTGCTTTGGTGTCAAACAAAAATAATTATGAAGGTGTACAAAAGGGGAAACTATAGAACTATTTTAAAAACAATTATGTAATTAACAAATACAAAGAAATGTTTTTATTTAATCTATTTTGAATAATTTTGAGGTTTTGGGTTTATCTGGATTGAGTCATTTTACTTTTAATAATTTAAGTGCATATTCCTAATTATACTAATAAACTTTTAACTCTAAAAACGAATACATATTTTGTAGCAATAGCTTTTACTTTTATTAATTAATTTACTTTGAATAATGATTTTGTTTCGTCCATTAAGTATTTAGGCACTAAACAAAAAGGTACTTTTTTGGTAGTATTAAGAGAAACTGAATCATCCGCCTTATTCTCTCATGAGCCTTTAAAAACTCAGAAAATACTATGTATTTATATAAACAGTAGAAAAATGGAATATGCGCAGTATATCAGAATTTGAAAGTGGAAGAGCGGAGTTTCATTGTGCAGAAATGTGCAAAAAAATATAGAAAAAGTATAACAAATAGCTCACCAAATGTGCACTAATGTAACATTTAATGCTAATCTAAGCTCTTACTGTGATTAAATGGAGCTTGTGTTTGTGTTTCTTTCTGTTTCTACCTGCAGGGTATGATATGAGTCAGTGGAGAGACACGCTGCTGAAGCTGGGGCAGACCAGAGCCTTCTTCAGCACCACCAGCACGCTGCCCTACAGGAGTGAGTCTTAAAAACATCATGCACCAAGCGGACTCACTTAAAAAATAACATTGTTATAGCTTCAACCGACATACAGAAGAATCATACTTTTATGAGTGAAGGAATGTAACAATAAACTGTCTTTTCAATCTATTTACGATTTAAATGTATCTGGTACCTTTTCTGCTTTTATTTCAACTTAATAAATGTTTTCTGTGTGTCAGAGATGAGCTACAGAGTGGACATGGTGACCTGGAACCAGTACCTGCGCTGGGGTGTCGTCTACATCCGTCTGCACAGCGGGAAAAACTTCACTGAGGCCCGGATAGATCAGTGAGTCAGGGAAACATCTGGATGCCAGTTTAACCTGTAGGAACATCTGCACAAAAATAATGTTATACTCAATTCCTTCCCTCTCTATTCACAGTAAGCAGCTCAGGTTCGAGCAGTACACTTCCTCACGGCTACTGGCCCAGTTCGATGAGGATCTGCAGCAGGTGCACAAGATCTCGATGAGAATCAACACCGGGAACGTGATCGGCCCCCGGTACAAAATCAGACTTCTGAGGATACGCTTCACACCGCTGGAGCGCCCAGAGAGGTCAGAGACACGTTTAGCGAAGTTTGGACATTTCGATGATTTATTGATTTAGATGACGGATGATAGGATTGAGATAATTGTTTTACAAGACCAAATATTGAGTTCAGCATAATCAAATTAAGCTTAAACAGATTTTTATTTTCTTAGTAGTCAAAAGCTGATTTATCCCTAAAATGTATTTATATAAAATGTTAATATTTGATGGTTGCCATTACTAATTATAGTCTAAAACATGAAGTGTTTTCAGTCACACAAGATATAACGGAAAAAAATTGTTTTAGTTTTATTTAGTTTATCAAGTCGTACGACCACAATAAGATCGTACTTCGAGTATTAGTGACAGGCATACCAACATATAAAAAAGAGGAAGATTTGTTGTGCATTTCCAAAATAAAGTCAAATGTTGGAAGAAGGATAAAATACCTTTTTGAAACGAGCAAAACAAAATGGTATTATTTATAAGAATATTTTCATTTATTGGAAGGGGCTACTTCAAGATTTCACAAGTGTACCCCTTTAAATGCCAGTGTGTTTAACGGAACTGCTGTATCTCTTTAAAGCATTTCATTATTTTCTATATAATAAAAGAAACATCTACGTTTTGTCTTTCTTCTCCGTCAGGCCTCTAATGTGCCGTTTCGACATCATCCTGGAGGAGAACATGGAGGTGGCGTTCCGACCGTTACCCTGCGGCTCAGGCCTCTGACTCCCCCAACCACACACACTTTTTCTTCTTCTATGGAAACACATTTAACTCACCCACCAGACGTCCTCCTGGTGCTACAGGGTCTCCGGGCCCCAGGAGGACCTCCAGGGGTCCCACAGGAGGAGCTGCCGCCTCCTTACTGGATAATGAGGAGCCGAGGAACACTCATGAAGCCTGCCTGTCTCTGCTGTCGCTGCTGAGGGGTTTCTAGAAAGCTAATATAAGTATTAATCTCAGAGGTTAGGAAACACACACGTTTTTTTGATTATCAGAAACACTTAATGTTTAAAAGCTAAGTTAAATAAGCTGGTGATATTGTATTTGGAGCTATAAGGTTCATCTATGTATTTGTTTACATGAAAATTACACAATAGGAATTGTTGTTGGAATTTGTCTCACAAAAATGATTTATAAAAATATGTATTCTACACTTTTGCTCAGTTTCAGTGCAGCTACAAAGACACATCAATACAGCTCAGTTTCAGTGCCTTCTAACCTAAGTTCTCAACTTAAAAGAATCAATCAATGCCAAAAATGTGCTGCTGCTATGTTTGTCCACAGCTAAATGTAGTTCTGTATTAATGTGTGAAGTTTATTATCTAAAAGGTAGCTAAGACAAGTTGTGAATATGGGCGACTTTAAGCTGTTCAAATTGTTAAAGTGACTCAGTAAATGTTTCAGCCTATACAAAGACAAATAACTCGTGAAAAAGTGTTGTAAACATTAACTGTCTTTTTTATTATGTCTTTTCACCGTGGTTTGAAATAAATAATAATTTGACAAAAAACATTAAACGCAAACCTATTGTTTTTTTTATATCTTGATTCTATACAGCTTTCTATGACTCATACTGAATTAAGGTTTGTATAATTTAAATCAGGCGAAAACACGTTGAGTGAAAGTGGCCACAGAATATTTACAGCAAAGTCACTGTGAAGGACTTCAAATTGAGAAACTCAAGCTAGAACAAAACCTCATGATAGAATATTTGCAGTACATGCATCTGATCTTTTCACAGAACACAATTTGACAATTAAGAAAGAGGTTGAAAAAAAATGGTCATTAGTGAAACTAGTCAAAATGTCTTTCCAAACATTTGATAGCTATTCTTTTTTTAAAGTGGCCTGGTCGTGAGCTTCACTAGTTACCCAATAAGGACAGTTGACTTGGCAACAAATGACACAAAAGCAAAATGAGAAACATTGTATTTATTCAGCAATAACGGTGACGTTAAACTAAACGGTACAGACGTGATCAATCCGAGACAAAGACAGAAATAACGACTTAGTGAACAAAGAGCGTTTTTAAGTACCGTTGATTCACACGAGCGCAATTAACTAAATGTATTTATCTCCAACAATAAACCTGTAGATGTTGGAAAATGAAATTAATTCTGATAAACAGCGACCGTTTGAGTAAAAAATAAAAAAACATTGCTTTAAATCAAGACTCTACAAAGACACATTTAAACAAAGATGGAAAGGGGTTTCAACATTCATCTTAATCAAATAGCTTTTTTTCACTGAGACTTCTTCACAATTTGATGCAAGGGAAAAACCAACACCATTTATTTGTCCTGAAATGGACACAATATACATTTGATTGGCTTTTTTTGAAGGTAAGGTTTAAAAGTCATCCGTAACAGGATACATGTCCAGTTTCCGATCACCAGTTAGGACCTAAGAGAGGTGAATACAGAGAGAGAGAAAGAGCTGAGGTCAGGTAGAAACAATATGAGGGAGATTCAGACCGAATGGAAAGAGAGGAGGTGAGGAGGTGATGACCTCGGCAGCCAAACACTCCATAAAACAGTTACGCTTCTAAGGGTCTAGAGTTTGGTTTGAGGTTACATAAATAAAACATGACTTCTGACAGATTTCTAATTAGTAGATTTAAATACAAATGTTAATAGAAATGGTACGACTTAAGCTAGGCAATAATTCAAATGTATACTCAATTGAATGCTGGCTGGAAAACATGCGCTTTAAAAAGGGTTACGGTAAAATATTTATGTATTATTATTTATTTTAAATAGTTTAATATCGACTGCTGGCAACATTATTGCCCAGATACAACTAAACAAAATGATATGTTACCCAAATTGATGATGATTAGCACACTGGATTGAAAACCACCAGTATATATTTTTATGTGAGATCTTGCAAACATGGGAAAACATCCTTAATAATATGTTTCTATTGTTTATGGATCTGTAAGGAAACCAAAGAGGTGAAACTTACTACAAAGCAGTAAGTTTGTTATTACAGGAATATGAATTCTATCTGTATTAAGTGACCCTAATTGAAGCTGTAATCATTGTTCAGTACCTACGGGGGGGTTTCGGTTGTTTGGTCGTCTCATTGGTCCGAGCCGGTTAACGGGGCGAGTGTTTCTGCGCTGGGCGGCGAAGGGAGCGCCTCTCCTTGGTCCCTAAAGAAGGAAAGAAAGGTTTAAGATTCACTTTGAAATCTGACATGCAGTCTCCATTAATCAGATGGAGCACATTGTAGAAAGGTCAGAGGTCAAACTCTAGCTCTTTAACCCTCACCATGTTTCCTTCTCGCCTCCTGCTCTGCTCCTCCGGCCAGTTGGAGAAGCCTTCCTCCTCCATCGGAGACATGTTGTCTTCGTACTCTAAACTCGGCTCGCTGAGAGAAACATGAACACAATGTCCACAAGATGTAAGTTTGTAGATTTCCTTATTTTATATTTATACAATATTACTCTCTGAGAAGAAGAAAATTGGGTAAAGTAAAAGTACCTAATAAGATATTTGTGTAAATATTCTATGTTTTTACCCTAAACATAAATGACTTTAGGGTCAATAGAAAAGCAATGACAGCAGGAAGAAGGAGTGTAATGTCACCTGATGGGCCCGAGGGGGCGCTGTGACATATTGCTCCCTGATATCGTGACTTTGACTCCCTCCAGTCTCTCCTGCCTCCTCCGCTCCAGGTCGTGCCTCAGGTCCCCCGGGCCCCGCACCGGCTGTAACATCAATCAAAAAACATGTTTTCAAGTAGAAATGTATCCACGAAGCCAATAAGGAATAAGGTCTGGGCAATATGGATTTTATAAAATGTTGCAATATCTTTTACACGATACCTCAAGATCAACACTGCTATGATACTGTAGGGTTTCATAAAGGAACATTAGAAAATAACATGCCTTTACTGTCGCGAGGAAGGTGCAAGAAAAGGACATCCTTTATTAAAACCTGAGATAGATATAATATGAATGTATCGCAGAGCCTTATGAGAAGGTCTAGTGGTTTTAGGATACCAAGTTAAAAGATGTTTATTTACCAGTAAAGGTCCCAGTCTGGAGAACAGAGGCTCTTCTTCGTCAAGCAGCGAGTTCATATTTAAGCTGAAGCCTCTGCAAGAGACAAAGCAGTCATTTCAGACCTGAGAGAATACAAACATATCTAGATATATAGAATAAAACAAGTATAAAAGACAGGAATAAAGTGACAGTAGGGCTGTGCGATTATGGCAAAAATCATAATCACGATTATTTGGGTCAATAATTGATATCACGATTATTCATTGACCATTTATTGAACTTTAAAACAAATAATATTTTACCAATAAACAAGATCAACAAATATGTTGGAGCACACTTCCAAAACCATACTAAACATATATTATTAATATGATAAATAAAAATAAATTAGACCAAAATAAATGAAATCAAACATGTTGCAGTGCACTGTCACAACCTACTGAAAACTCCTTAACATATAGCCAACATTTTGGTAAAACATATTCAACATATTCCACTCAGTTAAACGTTGAAGGCTGGCCCACCGTCATGGTCCAGAAGTAACAGGAAATAAATGTTGAACTACAATTTAAGACCAAATAAAAATGTTTAGGCCACCATGGCAAATGCTGGTAGGGCTGCTCATGTCATCTCTTAAAGATTGTTCGCAAGAAACACCAGCCTGTTTACATGGTCTGGTTTCAGAGATGAGCGCAGGCAGGTGACGATATTGCCACCTGTACTGAAGACCCTCAGCCACGCCCCGACACATGGGGTGACGCCGGCCAATCACAAAGCTTTGATGCGTTCAAGTGCATTATTCTGGCACAGGAAGATTATGTTACAGGACATTAACGATAAAACAGAATATTGTTGTTCTATTTTTAGACACATCTCGCGATCGACTGGTTGGGCACCCCTGGGCTAGACCATAGGACTGTTGTGGTAGCAAAGTAGTCAGCTGAAGCCACATCTCTCTCAACTTCCCCACGGCATTTGTCATATAGCGCAGGCAGCGCAGACCTGCTGAAATAATACCGAGACGGCATCGCGTAACGCTTGTCCAACGTGTTGACAAGTTGCTTAAAGCCCTGGTTGCTAACAGTGCTAACTGGGCACATATCTTTAGCGATGTGAAATGTAATGGCACCTGTAATATCTCTGTCTCTGCGAGCTCGTCGCGTAGGCCGAGCGGCATATGCTTTTTGGTCTGCTTTTTGTTGTATTACTGCCCGGTCGTATTGCACTTTGTGGTTGTATTTCAGATGATTAAAGAGATTGGTTGTGTTAGCGTGTGGTGCCAACACAACCTGGTAACAAATCCTGCACTGTACTTTGTCGGACTCCTGAAAGCCAAAGTACTTCCAAATAGTGGAAATAGTTGTACCCTTCTTTTTAACGAGTTGCTGCTCTTGTTCTGACACCTTCGCTCGCGCTGAACACTCACAACACATGTCACTCCCACGTGGCCGAGTGGGCTTTTAGGGTGGGGCGAAGCGCACCCAGCTAAATAATCGTATTTTGTCAATTATGCTGTTTTCATAATCGTCGCAAGCCATAATCGTAATCGCGATTAAAATACGATTAATTGCACAGCCCTAAGTGACAGTAAGATATGTGGAGCACATGGAGCTTAAATACAATTTTACAAGGAAGGGATTTAAATATTTTAAACCCACGACAACAATATGGCAAATAATGAATATAAAGAGTTCTGTATGATTTATACAAATGTAATTAATGATTTCTTTACATCTGTACAACAAGTTTACGAGAAGCAGTATGCAGGTCTGTGAACATTCTACGAACCGGTTTTCGCTGAACCTCTCGTCCAGCGTCAGCTCCTCGGTCTCCTCCTCCTCAGAGAAGACCCCTTTCTGAGGCGTTGAGAATCTCTCATTCAGGCTGGCCCCATCAGATCTGAAATACTGCTCTGTAAAAGCAGATAAGAAAGAGTTTTATCATACCTAAATACAGAGGTGGGGACTCGAGTCACATGACTTGACTCGAGTCACATGACTTGACTCGAGTCAGACTCGAGTCACATGACTTGACTCGAGTCACATGACTTGACTCGAGTCAGACTCGAGTCACATGACTTGACTCGAGTCAGACTCGAGTCACATGACTTGACTCGAGTCAGACTCGAGTCACATGACTTGACTCGAGTCACATGACTTGACTCGAGTCACATGACTTGACTCGCATATTTTTTTACTTGAGACTTGCTTGACTAACATTGATAAAAGACTTGACTTGACTTTGACTTGGTATTCATGACTTAAGCTTGAGATAGATGAATTGAAAGGACTTGACGGTTTAAAATTAAATATTTGCGTTTGTTTTTGTATTGAGATATCACGTTTAGTTTTTTCGAAAAACGTGATTATAGCGCCATGCGCGCAAACCTGGCAACCCACTAGAAGGCAGGAGTCTCAGTTAACATGGCAGCGGCAAGCGTTACTCCAAAAATAGTGAAGTTTGGATTCAAGGATTATGTTGTCGATGACGGTAATAAGAAGAGAACAGCGGTATGCAGGGTCTGCAGCATACAGATCAGTGACACGACCACCACAACATCCAACTTCATTCGTCACCACAAAAAAACCCACAGAGAAAGGGGCGTGAATGTGTTGTGTTAGCTAGAAAGCTAACGTTAAGTTTAAGCTACGTTAGACTTGGTTTCAAATCGATTAAGCATTGCAAAGAGAAGACAAAGCGGTAAATGAACACTATATATGTGTGTGTGTGTGTGTGTGTGTGTGTGTGTGTGTGAGAGAGAGAGAGAGAGAGCGAGAGAGAGAGGCCTCGTTTATTTATCTGAAGCAATTTCTAAATGAACCCAATTAAGTGAGTTTTAAATCGTCCTACTTAGTTTATAAGGAAGTTATGAAGAGGAACAAATTAAATGATTTGAAAATGATATCTATGTAGGTGCTGACGCTGTTGGCGGTTCTAGTGTTAACAGAAATGTAAATTAAATATGTGTAATGGCAAATGCCATATATGATTTTCTTACCTGGAATTCTGCCTTTTTGAACAGACTTTTTGATTGAGTCCTCGCTATATTGTCTGCAGTTCTAGGGTTAATATGAATCTAATATGATTGTCATCGGTCTAAATTAGATTTCAAATGATTAACTGTGTATGTAATGAAGATCATAGTGTAGGTTGAATCCATTTTCATAACCACTGATCATACAAAACCATGAAACTGACAATAACTGATTTAAATGCGGAAACTGGGCTTATTCATCAGAATGTTGTATGACTTGACTTGCTTGACCTGAGCAATGACTTGACTTGACTTGCTTGACTCTCACCACAGTGACTTGGGACTTGCTTGATACTTGTAGGTCAAGACTTGAGACTTGCTCATGACTTGCACATGTAGGACTTACTCCCACCTCTGCCTAAATATGTCGGGTATTTTTTTCATTATATCATTTTTGTAAGATGTCTTGAATCCAAATGTTATGTTTTGTGTCCGTTTGCTGTAGTCGTATATATTGACTTCTAGCACTTTATTTTATAGATATATTTTAGCCCAAACATCAATATCATACACACACATACGTCTGTCCACTTACATCTTGTTACTGTGAATTACTATAGGCATTTACTCCTAATCACCTACATAAGTATGTTCCATCCTCCTTTTGAAAATAAAATATTGTGCTCACATAAATCATAATTCCGTATTCATTTACATCCTGTTTGACTTAATCATTTATATAATCCACCTCAATCCCCTTTACTACACCTTATTTTGTACATTATGTCCACACAACACATTATGCTAACAAAATAAAGTATTTCTGTCCTCCTGTATGTTTTACTGCTATTGTATTAAACCAAAGCCATAACAGGTAGATGTGTATGCAGTGCTGACCTTTGACCTGGTGCACCAGTGTGATGATTTCCTGGGCGAAGGTCCCGGTGTGCGTGGCATTCTCCCGGTACGTGCCCGAGTGCTCGAGCATCGGCAGGAAGTCCAGGCGCTGCCGGCCGACGTTAACCAGGTCTAACGAGAGCTGCCGGTCGGAGGAGTAAAACAGCAAGCTGCAGGAGGAGAGAGGAAGAATGAAACCAAACCAAATGTATAACTGTGTAGAACACATTGGAAATGACCTTGACTACCATTTATATAAGTCATTTTGAACATGAATATCAAGGTGACAAGTAGCCAGTAAAATAAAAATGTGTTGTGTCCCGAAAGACCAAATGTTAATGTACTTTTTATTAAAATTGTAGACAAAATGTTTATTTCTTTTGAAAAATAATGTTTCTTTCTAAATCACATGTAGGTAAATAATATTACATTGAAATAAAAGCAGAGTTTACCTTACCCAGCAAACTTACCTTCCCTGAGTCCCACAATTGATAACTAATGTGTACAATAATTACACCCTACATGTAGCATAACAAAAGGCCGATGTTCACCCTTGAAAGTACAGAGAATCGAACAAATTCATTATATTTGATGGATTTTTAGTTTTTTCAGAGGGAAATCAAGATATCTCTCTTTATAGAGACAGGGGAGTTTAAAACGTCGGGAGAAAGTTCACACTTCTTTTCTTGATTCATCCATTAAATGTTCAATATCCCGTCAGCAGCTTTGGTTCTTATGATGACGACTCCGGTAATGTTTGTGACTCCGCTATGGGGAACTTCATCAAATATCGTGTCTTGATCAATAATCTGTTCAAACTTGCCTCCCTGTTCTTCCGGGATGATCCTCCTTCAGCTTTTGGATCCACTTGCCATTGATTTACATTCTTGCAGAATTTAGGATACCGTTCTTCTCTTTTCTCTAAAAAGCGCTGATGAAACTTATTTTTCTCCATTGATTGCCATGGATTATATTTGTAGCTTACCAGCAATTTGAACTTTCTTCTTTCATAAGCGGAGATGTTTATTTTCAGGCTTCAATTTTCTTCTTTTCAGGATGACGATATTTACATGTACGGCTTCAGAGCACGGATGACTTCCTCAATTATCCAGATATGTAGATGTTAATGGCTTTGAGTTGAATGCTGCAAACGTTTCCTTTAGCAACACCAATATGTATTTTCAAGGTTTGAACTTTTATGTTAACCCAATGTTGCTTCAGTTTCTCACTTGTGTTCAGGCTTCAATTTCCCCTTCTAAAAGCATTGATATTTATCCTCAAGGCTTTGATTAGGAGTCTGCAATCCATCTGTTGATGATGATGATGATGATGATGATGATCGTGTACAGGGCTTTCATTTCTCTGTTGAGGATGTTTATGTTTTTATCTTTGCGACAGCATACCATTGAAAGTGTTGATGTTTACTTGCATGGCTTCAATTTCTTTCAACAACGTGTATGAATTCTGCCAGGTGTCCTATCTTGCTGCTTTTGTGATAACTGAGATTCACAGCTTCTCATATTTTGTGATATCAGCTGCAGGTGAGGTATATGTTCATCCTACCAAGCTGGACAAAAACAATATTCCAGAGTTAGAAATGTTTGCCTTAACGTGGATGCTTCTCAGCATTTGAATACTGGACATGCTTTGAATCCTCTTCCTGAAATATATTTGCCAAGCTGCGAAAGTGTTTCAGTGTCTGGCCAATGCAGATCTTCTTCTCCCTGCTCATCCAGATAGTGTAGAAACCTATTTTGACCATGCTCTTTTTCCCCCCTTTCCTCCCATTGATCAATGTATGCAGGTTTGTTCCATTTCAATACATCTGATGTGGCATGTGGACCAACAGCTTTGGTCAAGCTGGAAAAAGCCCTCACCGTGTCACACTTCTTGATTTATCCCGTTCAAATATTCCAGAGGTTTTCTTTCTCAATGGCAGAGCTATCAGATCTTCCTTTAACAGCCGATTCCTTTCTTATGTGTGCTCAGTTGAAATTGCGATACATCACAACGTAGTATATTGCCTTTCTTTGACTTCCTTCCCTTGAGCCATTTCTTCAGGAAACAGATATTTCCTCCTTCAGTTTCAGTGGTGTCGGGTTTCCAAATCCAGCTTCACATCGTAACGGAAGTTTCTTCAAATGAGGCCAAGAATTCCTAACAGATCATGTTGAAATCAGCTCAACCAGAGGTGTGTGGCCTCTGAGGATTTGGTTTAACCTGAAAATGTGCATCAAATAGATTGTCACATCGATGGAGAGCTTCAACAAATGATGTCCGTCCATTTCAGTCCAAAAAAAAGGATAGAAAAAATGTAATGACATACCAAAGCACATGTAATGTTTGCAGGGTTTTTCCTTTCTCCTGGGTCATGTGCTTTCAATATGCTCTTCGTAATGGTTCTGGTTTCAAAGTCCACATTGTACATTTCCCACTGCGAGACTAATAAAGGACTTCTGATTGTGATACGATCCACTTCTGCAGCCTACTGACTCACAACGCTTGTTCCTTTTGTGGTCTGCCTGGTGGTGTGCAGTCTTTGGCCTCTATTGTTGTCTTCTGCATCCGAGTGCAAACTTGATGAGACTTTGAATAAAAGTCAAAAATATAGTACATTTGAGATGAAAGTTGTCATTATGATGCTTCTCTGCCACAAATCAGTAAGGTAATGCATGTTTCCTTCTTTCTTTTTAAACTATATGCCTTGAGTTTTCTTCAGTTTTTTGGAGGTGTTTTGCTCTTCTGCATCATCCTCCTGCATCATCATCATGTATCATCTCCTGCATCATCCTGCATTAGGCCAAATCCTCCCAATCTTATCATGGCATTAGCACAACAGCAAGCTGGTGAGTGTTCCTATTTGTGTAGAATATAAAAAGGAGTGATTTGCAGCTTTTGTGGCCACTTTCCCAATGACACTCCCTCTCTTCAGTTCTTAATCTTGGGTTTGCTTTCTTCTGGAGGGGTGCGGGTTTCCTGGGCTTCTACAGCAAACACGCTGTGTGTCTCTTCCTGATTTTCTTAGAGGGGGACTTCCGCTTCAGATTAAACTTCTGCAAAGCATCCTGGTAGTTTGATTCAACAGCAAATCTGGTAGATGCTTGTAGCAAAAGTGCTTTACAGTACCAATGGGGGGTATAAGCAGAGGTACAAACTGCAACACAATCCAGTTCAAATGTAGTCTTTCTGAGATTTTCAACAAGCCTTCACTTTTCCTATCGTTTTCCTTCCTTCTTAAGCAGCTTTCAATGATCTTAGAAAGAGAAGTGTGAACTTTCCCCTCTCACCCTGGATGATTTATAAAAAAATTACTCTACCTGTTTGTTTTTGCGGGTCGGCTCATGTCCACTTTGATGGTTAGCGTTTCCTCCGTTGCGACGCTCGTATGGTTGTTGGTTTTCTGTCCGTTCAATCCTCGCGCCCTCTGACGGGGCATTTTCGGGTCAAAGTCATTCCTCTGTAGGCGATGGTCCACGCTTACAGGCCTCTGAGGTTTCCACTGCTGAATTCTGTCTTCTTCTGCCCACTCAGGCTCCTCTTCAATGGGATCCTCGTAGGAATCATCCCTTAAGGGTCGGAAAGCTGCTCTTTGCTCTTCCAGACCTTGGTATCCCTGGGAGGACTGCTGTACGCGAGGTTGATTCCTTGGAACTGGGGTCCGTCCTCCTTGACCGCGATTAAATTGCCCTTTTGCTTGGCGAGGGCCGCCCCTCCCCCTGGGGTTCACATGACCTCGATTACCATATTTCACGGGGTTTGGTATATCTTGGGGAGTGGGGTTCCTCCTCGTTTCATTATAGTTGGATTCTTTCCAGTTATCTTGAAAATGGCGTCCCCTTGTGTTTTCACCATCATCCACCCTGCTGTCCGGCGCCCTAAAACGCTCCTGGGAGGAGCTCATGGGACGGGGACTCCTAGGTCGATCAAAGTCAGGGTCTCCACGACTGCTACATTTTTCCCATTGTGGCGGTTGTCTGCTGTTTGCGATGCCGTGACCATGTTCAATGACGAGTGCTCCCGAGTGCCGAATGTCTCCACGGGGGAGGCCCACCTGAGCGTCTCCTCCAAACCTATCTCTGGGAGAGTTCACCGAGTAACGCTGTTCCCCAAAGTCCTCCTCATTCCTGTGTGACAGCATAAGAGGAGGTGACATGGTTCAACAATTATTCATGCTTAAAATTCAACTTGAATGTACACTTTAATTAGCCTTGGATTTATCTCAGTCTATATCAAATATCTGTTAAACCTATAACAAGAGATCTTTAAAAACAGATTTTGCGAACAATGCTGCCTTTTTCATTAAAAACTATTGGTTCAGTAAAATACATGCAGATTTTTAAGGAATCAGAAAGAGTTGCAATGCAAGACAGTTTTAGGCCATGCAGAATACAAGTAATTTATGTCATGCCAAAATAGGGTGTGATGACAAACAGTAAGTTTGCTCTATGGAAAATTAGAAAGATGAGAATCTTCTGCATTCTTCGTTTCCTTGAGACAGTGCTGCAAAGCATTTTGCTTTAAATTTACCCAAGGTGAGTGGCGTCATCCATTTCTCTTCTTTGCATTTTAAAGGAGGGGTTCTTGTCCTGCTGTGAATCCTCTCTCCGCCTGTCTCTAAAAGGACCCTGCGTGTTCCTCTTTTCTCTCTCCCTACCTGGTCCTCCTCTCTGGTCATCCGATCTCACACTGGGACTGAGGTCCCTGAACCCCCCTTGACCTCTGCCCTGCTCCTCTCTCCTCCAGCCTCCTACTGGCTCTCTTTGTTTGTGGTCTGAGTGAGGCCTTGGCATCGGCGGCAATGTTTCCCTCTCGAGCCTTGGAGGCGATTGTGGCAACCTCTGCCTGTTTTCAAAACTCTGGAATATTTCTTTGAAGCCTCCTCTGTGTCTATCTCCTGCTCCAACTTGCAGCGAGGAAAGCCTCCGGTCATCTTCAAAGCCAACAGCATCACGATGCGGCGATAGTAGTCTTCTGGGGTGAAAGTCCTCCTTGGTTGGATGACGTTGATGTCCAAACTGACGGTCATCTTGGAAAGGAGGGGATCTTCTCTGGGCTTCAGGGTGCATGTCCTCCCTAAAGTCTCCCCAGTGTTCCTCAGGGAAGGGGCTCCTATCTGACGGATTAGTGTCCAGGTCTGCAACAACTTTGTGATGATTAAAGTCAGGTTCATCCCATGGGAACCTCCTGAAAAAGAAAATGTAAAAAGAAAACCTGTGTCACCACTTGTAATATAGCAAACAATAAATAAACCATTAATATTGTTACAACAAACATGCATATATTCATTTCTGAGTTTTAAGAGTAAATTAAATCAAATCTAACGCATTTACCTGTAATGCGGTGATCTGGACCGTGGTCGTGACATGTTGTCAACCTTTAGGGAAATAGGTTTTTAGTTACAAAATAGAGGTTGCAGACAAACACATCACTACTGTAGAAGAAGTTATTACTGAACTACCTGAACTATTGGTATTGTCAAGGATAATTGTTTTCATTTCATCTGACTGAAAATGATCTAGACTGTCTAGTTTCTAGCAACAGGGTCTATCAAGGGTCACCTTTAATTTGCACCTATATTTAGAAGCCAATGTCCCCCTAAAAGGATTTCAATAATAGAAGACGTCTGTTTACTAAGTGAATCCAAACACTCCTCAAAGCTTGAAACTCAACAGTATAGACTGCAGTTACTGTAAATGATCTCCTGAAACAAAGATAAAAACTGTTAGGAACATATGTAATATATGTTATAGCTGTACAAACAAATTAACATTATTATTATTAAGCCAACGTAATAATACAACAAGATTCATTTGTATTTACTTGCACTATTTTATCTGTTGTATTGTGTTGCACTGTTGGAGGAGCCTGTGACCTAAGATTTTCAACGACATAACTACACTGTAGTGTACGCATGACAATAAAAGCCTTGAGATAATTAAATGACATGTTAAACATCACGTTAATCCAAAAAAATAACTGTTACACAGTTGCAAACAAGCTAACTTTAGTTGACGTCAAACACTCTTATTGGGGTACATTGGTGAGCATGATAGCCCCTAGTAGATATTTTTTAGATTATTCCCTTAACCTTCCAAAACATGAAAATGTGAAATAAATTAAGCTTACTTTTAGCTAGCTGACCCTAAAGCTAATGAGCAGTTAGCAGCTAACCTAGCTCTCTTACCTTCGTCGGCGACACGCGATGGGCTCACGCGGCTACGTTAGCTAAAGCGATGACAAACACGCAAAACCCTGAAATAAAATGATTTTTAATTTTAGATTAAACCCCTATTTATCATCAGATATAAACAAAAGCTGGCAAAATGTGTTGTGTTTTTAATTAAAGTCTTCAGGAAAATGGCTGCTCCCTTCTCTTCACTGCAGTAAACGTTGTGGCTCTGGGTGTAAATTAACTACCTATGCATGGTGACTACCCGATACGACACTTCCGCCACGGTCTTTTCAGATTAAAATATTTGTTGTTAAATCTACAGATGAACACATAACATGAATGTATACATCTATGATGTGGTTATTTTATATCAAGAAAATAGCACGTCAGACTTTTAAAGTTGTAATGCTGACTTACCAAAACAATTATTTTCATTTCTAAAATTGTAACTGTAAATGTACGTGTACCTCAGGTCATATTTATATTGACCTTTAATTCTAACGTAAAAAACTGCGCAACTCCTCTAAATTAAACCTTTCTATAGATCTAAAGGTTTACACACGGTAAAATGACCTTCAGTTAAAGTGGACCTATCATGCTATATTTGAAAAATATATTGTAGGGCCATACCTATATAAAACATGTCTGTGAAGTTAAAAAAAAAAATTTAAAAACAGATCACCCATTAGAGGCTTCTCAATACTCAAATTTCCCCTCCTCGACACCCCTCCTCGAGACTTAGACCCGCCCACAGGAGATGCGAGCGGAGGACCGAGGAGGGGAACCGAGGAGAGAGGAGGGGAAGCAGCAGACGTTTAAAGAAATGAGAACTCCTCTCCTCTGAGCGGTCATTTTAAAGAGACGTCCGTTCATTATTACGTGGCAACAGCTGCATCAGCTGTCGAGTGTTTTGTCATAGCGCTGTATCTCTGTTAGATCAGCTGAACATTGTTCCCCCACATATTTACTTTGAATTCATTGACAGTGCGGTATAATGAGACAATAACAGACTACAGATGCGGACACACACACACAAATATATTTATATAAATATATACAATTTAAAGTATGAGAGCACTCTCATAATAACGTAACACAATCAGAGACTGGATATATTCCCCCCTCTCTCTGGTCGCTGAAATGGGGAATTGAAATTACGGGCCAAAAGTTGTATTTACAAGTAGGCCTATTAAAAGTAAGCAGAGGACACCAAACCAATTGAGACCCGTCTGTCCGCCGCATTTACGCACTGTACAACACACACATACACACTGTACCACACACACCTACAGCTCCAAAAGCATAAGCCGTTGTGTATTTTATTATGTGAAGCAATGGTCTTAGAAAAATATCGACTCTTTGTTTGTAGATATCTACTAAACTAAAGCAAATAAAGAGAGTAGGCCTGTTATACTGAGTGATATATATTATACACACTGCTCTGCTTTCTGCATGGACCGTACAGCTGTTCTCTCTGGAAACATGGCGACGTGATGAAAGCAGTTTCTAAAATAATATCCAGGGGATGCATGCATAGCTGTCATTGGCTGAGATAAGTCCGGCCGTGCGTCACGCCTCCACCGTTCCCGGAAATGCATCCGTGGAGGAGCCATCAGTGTATCCTCGGTTATAGCTCCTCCAGAGAGCCTCCTCGACGCCCGATGCTCGGTCCGCGGTGTGCATTTAGAGAAATGAAACGTCCTTCAAAATGGCGCGCTGAAATTCATTTCCGGGTCACTACCGGAGGACCGAGGAGTCGAGGAGGGGAAATTTGATTATTGAGAAGCCTCTATTGTAGCTGTTAGAGAAACGCCGATCTTGGGTCCTTAGCTTGAAAAAAAGAAAGAAGAGGAGGTAATGCCTGATCAGAATTCTACCGGAGATAAAGTTAAATTCGGTTGTGATAAAACGCCATCCTGTGTAAACCACGTCAAGGATAAAACATTTATCCTGAAATAGTATGGAGCTCAAATGCTTTTTCTCTTGCAGGTTTATCACAAGGTGAGTTCTTTTTTTATTTCCTGCTTTTTAAACACATGTTACGTCCAAAACACGTCAGGCATTGTTTCTGATAGCAACTTTCTGTGGGTCCGCCGACGTCACAGCGGATGGACACGTCACAGCGGATGGAAATCTGTATCCGCTCATTGTACACCCGTTTTTAAAAGATTTGGGTACGGAGGAAAAGAGAGAGGGTTTTATTTTCTGACGCTGCGTGAGCTCCCCGACGCACAGGGGACACATATTTATGTATAAAAGACATCACAAAGTGCATTTGGCATGATAGGTCCCCTTTAAATATTTGCAACATTTATATGGTTGGTTAGACTTAATGTTGACAAACGTGTTTTATTTTGAAATCTGCAAGGCCAAACCGGAAGTTTAGTTGTTTTTGATAATGAAAATGTAATACATTATCTGATATCAGAGCAATACTCCTGTACAGAAACTAATAAAATAGAGATAAGATTTTAATTTCAGTGCGGCAAAATGTGCAAAATATAATGGACTACATTTATCATCTCTTATGTCACTTGATATGAATGTATACTATTTCGTTTAATTTCTCAATAAAAGTGTCTGTTTGCATTACAATACGTTTGTTTATTCATACCAACTTAATGACACAATAGGCTTGATGAAGTTTATTGTTCATTTCAGCAGTTTTCCATGCACCACATCTACAATGATATATTCCACCAAGCTGCAGTGTCACAGAGTTAAGTAATATTAGGATAAACATTATGTCCTTTACTTCATATACACAGGGACCCCGGAGACCCTCTTACAATGAGCTTCAGCAGAATCTGGAGGAATAGAGAGTTAAAGTGGAGAGAGGGAAGCCAGCAGAAGAGTGAAAACATAAAACAAAGTGCTGAAGGTTGCAGCAGTGACAGCTTTACAATTTGTCCCCTCAATGTGGCACCTTATATGAGCAGTAAAGACGTTTTTCTGCAACAAAAGGTATCTTTAACAACATTCTTTGCACCTGGATCAAAAGTTTTCTCTATTTTACTTTTGCTACCCAACAAAAAGTTCCTGTGACAGTAATCATTATTTTTAGCCATGGTTGAATTAACTTAGAGGCAAAAAAGAGACTCAGCTAAACATCAGCTTACTCTTTCCCTTCAATGTAACAGATCTATCAAAACATATGCATAAATGGGTCACGTTATAAATGTAAATAAAAAAAGTGATGTTCTCTAATATGTCTGGAAGTGACGTAGATTTATATAATGGCATGAAAAGTTTACAAAATTAGAAAAAGAATGTGATTTTGCCTAAATACTTCAATAATTGAACAGAGTTTGGTTGGTGGCATGTTGAAGTATTGTTCAACAAAATATAAAAATGAAGTCAGTCCATAATGGAGGAAGAAAAACAAAATATTTGAATAGATCAAATTGAACGTTATTTTTCCTTAATATGCAAAAATTGTACAATTTGATTGGTGCCTTTAGGGAATTTCGTGTTCTTCACCAGAATGACATACCTGGCATCTGGAAATAATGCGACGAGAACAAATGTACAGAAAAAGAAATATTTCCTTAAATACACAAACAATTGCACAGAGTTGTGTTGGCCATTTTTTAAAGTTCTACAGAGGGGAGTTTGAAATTATTACCTCAGTCCTTCTACATCAATCATGACTGTGGACCTGATCATGTACACATGAAACCTTATGTGGCCCTTGAGATTCTGTGGCCCCTGGAAAGTTGCATGCTTTGCCCTGCAGATCTGCGTTATAAGATGCAGCTGAAACTCATACACAACCTCAAGGGAAATGTGTCGTTCTTGTTTCTCTTCTTTCAAGATGTTTAAGTAAAAAATGGCAAAAATGCACATGCTGAATGAAACACAGCCTGAAGGCAGAGCGCAGAGGGCGGGTTGGTTTTACTTCACAGAGGTGTAAGGCCTCAGAGGTGATGAGACACCAGACTTCTGAATTGGTGAGGTATATTTAAGTTTCGGGGGGGGGGAGGTGAGCTGAGGTGTAGATACAAGCGTCTTCAGAGCAGTGGAACACACAACTATTGTAAGTGCACACTATTAACTGCAGCTAGCGTGATTACAGTCAGTGCCAGACAAATACACAACACACTGTGTCAACGTTTTCCCGACCTGAAGATAAAAATACAGGACTTTTTAATTTTTTTTTTCGCTTCTTCATGTTTTTGCTGTGGATTGTCCGCAAAACGTCCACGAGCAGCAGAGAAACCAAAGCGACAGGCTAAGTGTGATTAAGGGTCAACAGCGGGGGTTATAATGTTTTTTATGCTGTGTCGGGGCGACAGGAAATCTACAGCAGACTAGGATTTTATAGAAGTCGCTGTGAGCAGAGGTGAGATAAACACACACAGAAACCATCGGACAGAAATTCCCACACACTGTTCAACACGGCTACAACCATTAACAGCTCAACTAGCTAGTCCTCACTGAAGATGCTACACAGAATTCACAGGGTTTTTTACAGCTTCCCCTCCAGATAAACTGCTGCTATAGAGCCGCTCGTCCACCCAGCTGGGTCTATTTACAGTTTTACAAAAGCAAGGATGAGATATTAAAGCAGGTGATACTCGAGTGTTATTTTGTGGCAGTGCAGCTGGGCAATACTGGCTTCAACAGATGAAATGATGGCAAGATGTCTGGGAATTTCAGGAGATGTAATCTGTAAACTAAAGGTTAATTGAGGTCTGCAAATTAGAGCTGACTTTGAACTAACACATTCCCAGACTCATGCCTTTACAGTAGGTTTTATAACAGAGTGTGTAGCGAGTTTCCTTAGTTAACAGTCTTTTTACTTTCCTAAACTCAACCTTTTTTATTTGACATGCAAGAATGCTGATCCCACTTCCTTCTCTGTTACATAATCGTATTCATTTCTTGATATATTTCACTTTATTTGCATGATTTCGTCAAACTCTGTTGTGTTTTTAAGAGTCAGAATTGCCCATTTGCACTGCCTCAAATGTTTTGCCAGAAGCTCCACTGTTATGCGTTGTTTGGTAATACAGATGTGAAATTAGTTGTTCAGCATTTGTTCTTTGTGGAAATGTTGATTGTTGGTGATGTTGCAGACAGAAGCGAAGCTCTTTTGGTCTGTTCCTCGTGTTTCTGTCTAACATGCCAGCTCCTGAGAAGGTCCTGAGGCGGGACATATTAAGAAAGAGAAGTGAGAATTATCAATAAAGGTGCATGTAAGAAATTGGATCAATAAAAGTGTGGCAAGGTAGATAAAGTTTAATGAGTAAAACAAAAATAAAAAGAGAGAATAATGAACATTCTATTCTACTTATTATTAGTATAATTTGTAACAATATAAAAAAAATTATTTTAAACATTTCTGATTTCTACAATTCCAATAATGTTACCTTCGTGAAAGGCCCTCTCATCAAGACAGATTGTTATGTTAAAAAAATTAAATAACCTACATGGCAGTTTGTTTGTGTATTTTGAATAGTGGTACATGACACAAAAATAACATTTGAAATGTCTGTGCTGTAATGGGATAGTCCTGTTACATTTGAATTGTTGAAAAAAAGAGAGTGCCTTGCAGTGTTTTTGTGATTTTAGCATAATACAACAGGTGTTACAGGGGTGATACTAACCTGAATGTAAAAAGAGTGTTGAGGTTGTGTATCTGATTTTGAAGGGGGGTCTGTACCTGGCTACTGGATGTCCAGCTTGCTGGGGCCGAGGCTGTGGATGAGCTGCGAGGACTCGGAGGAGGCGCTGTACGCCTGGATCAGCAGGTTCTTGTTCAGGTCCCCCACCCCGCTGCCCACCTGCAGTTTAGGGTAGGGGGCTGTCTCCGCTCCCTGCCGCTGGGCTCGGCCGTGAGCCTCCAGGTCCATCATCAGGTCCCCCCCCTCTGTGAGCGGGGAGAACTCATGAACACTCGGCTGCTCGTCCCTAGACACCGGACTGATGGAGACAGATGGAGAACTTCAAGACACGATGGTGACAGAGACAGGATAGTCTATAATTATTTGAGCTTTTAAAAGTCAGTAGACATTTTGAGGTTTCGTTGACAACATGAGATCAGTTAGCAGTTGCCGTGTTAATGCATCTTGTGACATTTTTCTACCTTCACCTCAAACGTCCAACAGAAACTTTTGTCTGTTTGGATGAGTTTATGGGTCGACAATGAGATGCAAGAATGGGTGAGACAGACCTGGTGAATATATAGCGACTCAAAGCGCTGTTTTAAGATGCTAGAACGGTTGCTGAAATTGTGAAAAACGTAATTGAGCAAGAAGTTTTGAGAAAACACCTGAGAGACACACAGACAGGTGGAAGACTGACAGAGACAAAGGCGTCTCACCTGACGTCCATGGACTGGACTCCATCAGACAGCTCGTCCACAAAGCTCTTGTTCTCCAGGGGTCCCAGCATGATGAGAGGGGCCTCAGCTGGAGTTGGGGCGTCCTCCTCTGAGGGGACCCCAGCCTCGGGCCTCAGGTCAGTCACTGCCATCACACAATATAATGGTCAGTTGCTTTCAAAATGCTCAGCATCAATAAAAACACAATACTGACAGAAAACCAGATGGTTGATAATGACTAATTCGGTGGAATCCATTATGTACACTTTAACATTATGTGCAGTAACAATAAAGTGTGCTGATATCACAGCAAAGAAAAGACACTTTGAGTTCAGAGAGGTCAGTAAATGCTGCGGTATACTTGGTGTTGTGTTGGTGTTTTAACCAGCAGGTGGCGCTGCTATCCTGCCTGTATAACACTGCTGAGTCACACTGCAGCGACTCACCTTATCTAATTATACAGAAACTAATTAATCTGGAGGAACAGCTAAAGTTTTGTAACATTATTAAAGGACAAAGTTATGCGTGTTTCTTTCACCTGCAGCACCAGACAGAGGCTCCACTTCACTCTTCCTCGTCCTCTTCATGATCTCCTCAATTCTCTGTGATGGAACATTTTATTTTGTATTATTTAAAGTTTTTTTTGACTTTTGACTTGCAATGCAACTGATCGTATATGTAGATGTGTGCTACCTTCTTCCTCTGCAGTCTCTCCTGCTCCTCCTGCAGGTGCAGCAGCTCTCTCTCCTGCCTCTTCCTCTCTGCCTCCTTCTGTGCTCGCAGGCAGGCCTCCTCCCTCTGAAACACATCCCATAATTCACATTTTCTGTCTGTACTTCACAATTAAGAGTAAAGCTGAGTTACAGTTGCACATACCACATTCATTCAAAGTATTTCCACGTTAAATAAAAGGCTTTAATTACACTGAACAAAAATATAAACGCAACACTTTTGTTTTTGCTCCCATTTTTCATGAGATGAACTCAAAGATCTAAAACATTTTCTATGTACACAAAATAACCATTTCTCTCAAATATTGTTCACAAATCTGAAACAATCTGTGATAGTGAGCACTTCTCCTTTGCCGAGATAATCCATCCCACCTCACAGGTGTGGCATATCAAGATGCTGATTAGACAGCATGATTATTGCACAGGTGTGCCTTAGGCTGGCCACAATAAAAGGCCACTCTGAAGTGTTCAGTTTTATCGCACAGCACAATGCCACAGATGTCGCAAGTTTTGAGGGAGCGTGCAATTGGCATGCTGACAGCAGGAATGTCCACCAGAGCTGTTGCCCGTGAATTGAATGTTCATTTCTCTACCATAAGCCGCCTCCAAAGGCGTTTCAGAGAATTTGGCAGTACATCCAACCGGCCTCACAACCGCAGACCACGTGTAA
This sequence comes from Gymnodraco acuticeps, assembly GCF_902827175.1. NCBI lineage: Eukaryota > Metazoa > Chordata > Actinopteri > Perciformes > Bathydraconidae > Gymnodraco > Gymnodraco acuticeps. The sequence continues at coordinate 321,421 of NW_022992223.1, read as the reverse complement.
CCACACCAGCCCAGGACCTCCACATCCAGCATGTTCACCTCCAAGATCGTCTGAGACCAGCCACTCGGACAGCTGCTGCAACAATCGGTTTGCATAACCAAAGAATTTCTGCACAAACTGTCAGAAACCGTCTCAGGGAAGCTCATCTGCATGCTCGTCGTCCTCATCGGGGCCTCGACCTGACTTGAGTGGGCAAATGCTCACATTCGATGGCGTCTGGCACGTTGGAGAGGTGTTCTCTTCACGGATGAATCCCGGTTTTCACTGTTCAGGGCAGATGGCAGACAGTGTGTGGCATCGTGTGGGTGAGCGGTTTTCTGATGTCAATGTTGTGAATCGAGTGGCCCATGGTGGTGGTGGGGTTATGGTATGGGCAGGCGTATCTTATGGACGACGAACACAGGTGCATTTTATTGATGGCATTGTGAATGCACAGAGATACCGTGACGAGATCCTGAGGCCCATTGTTGTGCCATTCATCCACGACCATCACCTCATGTTGCAGCATGATAATGCACGGCCCCATGTTGCAAGGATCTGTACACAATTCCTGGAGGCTGAAAACATCCCAGTTCTTGCATGGCCAGCATACTCACCGGACATCGGCGTATACGACAGCGTGTTCCAGTTCCTGCCAATATCTAGCAACTTGGCACAGCCATTGAAGAGGAGTGGACCAACATTCCACAGGCCACAATCAACAACCTGATCAACTCTATGCGAAGGAGATGTGTTGCACTGCGTGAGGCAAATGGTGGTCACACCAGATACTGACTGGTTTTCGGACCCCCCCAGACCCCCCCAATAAAGCAAAACTGCACGTTTCAGAGTGGCCTTTTATTGTGGCCAGCCTAAGGCACACCTGTGCAATAATCATGCTGTCTAATCAGCATCTTGATATGCCACACCTGTGAGGTGGGATGGATTATCTCGGCAAAGGAGAAGTGCTCACTATCACAGATTTTTTCAGATTTGTGAACAATATTTGAGAGAAATGGTTATTTTCTGTATATAGAAAATGTTTTAGATCTTTGAGTTCATCTCATGAAAAATGGGAGCAAAAACAAAAGTGTTGCATTTATATTTTTGTTCAGTGTAAGAAAGGTGAAAATCCAAATGAAGACCTATCATGGTTTACCAAGTGGCTCAATGATCTTGTTTTCAGTCTTTATTGAGAGGAATTTCAATGAGATATTCCTCTCAGGTTTTATTTGTGCTCCAAAGAGTGGTCTTTGTCATGGGAAGAGGACTACAAAGCCTGTTGTTGATTATGGTAAAAATGAACAATGGATATGTCCTTAATTTTGTATCTCTATTCATCACAAGGAATAATAATTACCAAGAGTCTATATATATATATATATATATATAAATAACATGTCAATTAAAAGTATATAAAAATAAAACACAACAGTTAAAAAACGAAATGAAAATGAACAAATTCATTTATTATGAATATAGTTTTAATAGTTTTTTTTCTAACTAAGGTCAATTACAATGTGTTCTTTATTTGTATGTCATTGCTGTATTATGTTGCATTATTTTTGAATTACAAAAAAATAATCTGGAATCTCTTATGTATGTTTTCAATGTACAGTACAGGGGTGTATCAGTGTAAATGGTTTCAAACTCAATTATGTGTACGAGTACAATATACACTCAACAAACCACAACGGAGTAATGGTGCTTTTAAAAGAACATAACATTTACACAAACAAATAAATTGTGCCCTGACCTCTTTGTCCAGCTGATCCTGCATGTCCTTCCATCTCTGCTCCTTCTGCCGTCTCTCCTCGTCCTCCCTGTTCCTCTTCTCCTCCTCACGCTTCACTCTGTCCTCCTCCGCCTGCACTGCAGCTCGCTCCTGCCTCTCTCTCTCCTCCTGCTGCCTCCTCTGCTCCTCCTCCGCCCTCAGCCTGCAGGAACACAGGAACAAAGCAATTCAAATGACTACATACCTTTTCATTCTGTGTCAGCGTAGTTTCCCGACGTAGCTATGCTTTAACATATGGAGGACGGAACATGACTTAAGTATAAATAAATAAATGTATGAAGAAATACAGGAATAAATAAATAAATACGTAAATAAATAAATAAATACAGGAATAAATAAATACAGGAATAAATAAATGACGAAATAAATACAGAAATAAATAAATGTTGAAATGAATACACAAATAAATAAATAAAAGAATAAATGCATAAATAAATGCATAAATAAATATGGAAATAAATACATCAATGTACAAATAAATAAATAAAAGTCGAAAATAAAACAGAACACACGTTATTATATATCTTTCATTTATTTCTACATTTACGCGACATACATTTATTTATTTATGTATTTATGTGTCCGTATGCTAATGAGGTGGGCGGTCCTAACCTCAGTCTGAAGCAGGATTCGCCAATTGTTGGAGCCAGGCAGAAGCAATAGATTTGTGGCAAGTCACATCATGTCGAGCTGAGCCAAGTCCTCTATACATCGTTCCACACGAAACTGGACATAGTCTTTTGGTTCTCCGTTCTCTAAATGGTCCGCTAATGATCGTAAATGATCTCCAATGGCTCTTAAATCAATATCCATAAATAAACCTTACAACTGTGGATAAACCATGGATGTATAAAGATAAGGGCTAAACAGTAAAGCTCCTGCATTCGAATCAGCGCGGTTATCCAGGCGTTAGTAGTAGAGCCCTCTGCCAGAAATGATCACACACTCCTGTAACCAATCCTGCTTCAGACTGAGGTTAGGACTGCCCACCTCATTAGCATACGGACACATAAATACATAAATAAATAAATGTATGTCGCGTAAATGTAGAAATAAATGAAAGATATATAATAACGTGTGTTCTGTTTTATTTTCGACTTTTATTTATTTATTTATACATTGATGTATTTATTTCCATATTTATTTATGCATTTATTCTTTTATTTATTTATTTGTGTATTCATTTCAACATTTATTTATTTCTGTATTTATTTCGTCATTTATTTATTCCTGTATTTATTTATTCCTGTATTTATTTATTTATTTACGTATTTATTTATTTATTCCTGTATTTCTTCATACAATTATTTATTTATACTTAAGTCATGTTCCGTCCTCCATATTAACACACATCATTTGACGTCGTGGGGTCTATTTTTTTTTACGTGAGCCGGGATTTTATTTCGGAAATAATTGATCGCAAAATAGTAAATAATGGGAGACTATGTTGGCCCCCGTCTATAACTGATAGCGAGACTACAAATGATTTTATTGTGTAAATTACACAAAATTCAAGAATCATAAAAGGAATTTGTAATATGTTAATCGTTTTGATTTATTTATTATATTAACATACAACATAAATATGTAAAAATGTATCTGTTTTAAAAATAATAAAGAGTTGGTTAGAGTGCGTTACATGCAAAGTGCACATTCATACCTAAATACACATGCAAACATACATATTAGGCTAATTACTGATTATCTAACAATTATTTTCTCGATCGATCTATAGAGTTTCACATTCGCTATATCAAAAGATGATTTATACCCCAAAACTCAAAGATATTACGTTTCTAATCACAATGAAAGAAACATTTTAAAAGGAATGACTTTGTTATTGAAAAAAAGACATATATTGATTAATGTATTTGTGAAACCAAGTGTGTCAGCTGTAATGCACCCCCACCTCTCATCCTCCTGCCGCTGCTTCTCCTCCTGCTCCTTCTGTATCCGGGCCAGACGGCGTCTCTCTGCCAGAAGCCGGGACGCCTCCTCAGCGTCTGTCGTCCCTCCAACGCTCCGCCCCGTGGGCGTGCTCGGAGACTCTGTGTGGAGGCAAAGATGGTGCAGCATGACTTAACATAAAAAAACAGGGCTGGACAAATCCTTCAGGAGTCAGGAAAAGATGCAAATCAGACCTAACGTGTTAAATACAGGCAGGTTGTGCAGGGATACAGTGGTGTATTTATCTAGCTATCTGTATACTCATATGCTCCTTCTCTGGATATGGCCGTTTCCAATTTAAAATCTGATTTTATCACGCTGCAGCATGCGCTTCTTGATTCTAAACTGCTTTTGAACAGTAAGAAAACCAAAGCAATGCTTTTTGCTCCCAAGTCAGCGTCCTCTTGCCTCTCCATTGACACCCTTGATGGCATCTCTGTTGAGTTTGTCGATACCTACAAATATCTTGGCTTTTGGTTGGACAGTAATCTCAACTTCAAACACCATATTGAAGTTCTAACTAAGAAATTGAAATTCACTCTTGGCTTCCTTTACAGACTTAAATGTTGTTTTTCAACTTCATCCCGTAAAAGGTTGGTCTCTGGCTTATTCCTGTCCCAGCTGGACTACGGTGATACCATTTATAGATTTGCCTGTCCCACTGTGTTGGCCAAACTTGACCCCACTCTACCATGCTGCACTGCGTTATATATCAAATGCCCCCTATAGGACTCATCATTGCAAACTGTATAGCCTAACTGGATGGTCCTCACTTACTATGCGTAAGATGCAGCATTGGTTTTTATTAATGTATAAAGCCATTTTAGGTAAGCTTCCACTCCAACGCTATGTCCATATGTGCCAGATTTGCTCCAGTTTGTGACTCTTACAACCTCAGATCCAGTGCCTGGATAAGGTTCCAGGTTCCTGCTGTGCGGACTGAGGCTGGGAAAAGGAGTCTTTTTTATTATGGTCCTTGGTCTTGGAATGACCTTCAATCACGCCTCAAATTGACCGCACTTGTCTCAATAGCATGTTTTAAGTTGAAGTTGTCTGAAGTCCTTACCACTAGCTGCTCTTGCAGTAATAAGTAGTGCACCTTTCTTACTGTCCTAATGTGCACAATGTAGTGACTGCTTTTTTGTCTTTTGTTTTTTTAGTTATGTTCTCTGTATTTTATATGTTTGTGTTATGTGTAACGTTGCTGCCTTCTTGGCCAGGTCAGTATTGCAAATGAGATTCTATCTCAATGCTTTTATCTGGTTAAAAAAATAAAAAGCTCCCCACAAAACACAGAGCCTTTGTTTTGGGATTGATCAGTGGACAGACGTTTAAACCAGAGCGAATATTTATTAAGTAGTAATTTTTACCTAGAGAACAAACAAAGACAAACATATTCAATTTATAATCAACTCTTCTGTGTCTCATTCTGTCCACAAATTCTCCTTTTGTTATAGGAGCACATTTATCAATTCAAAACGGTTTAATTTTTAATGGAATTATTGAAACGTTGTAACTTTATTAATTTATGAAAACTATTTGTATACTCTAGGGTTCATGATGTTGTTTTTTTATTGTTATGTTTTGAGGTCAGGTGAGATCAGGTTTAAGTTTAATGGAGGAGTCTTCTTTAGTTTATCATTTTTTATTATTTGAGCCCTTTTTTCTTTTCTAATTGACCTCTTTTTGAGTTCATATATTGGTAATGTAGTCCCTTGAAACAATTATTTAACTTTATGAAATCCAATTTCTTAAATGTTGCTGCCTCTTTCCCTGGAGAGCTGGGTGATAACGGGGCAAACCTTAATTAAAATGTCAAGGTTTTATTATGTGAGCAGCACATTGACTTAATGCTGTCTTGAGATATTTATTCATTCCCTATAAAAAGGTGTCTGTGTAAATGCAGCTGAATTTCCTCGAGGTGGGTGAACTCATTTCCAAACATTGAGTTACCTGCGTTCAGTTCTTTGCTGGTGGATTTAGGGATCCTTTTCTCAGAAGTTTCAGATTTGTTCGATTTCCTCTCCAGGGTGGTGTGACCCTTCCCCTCAATGTGACCCCTGTCATCGGTGCCGGGGGGTGGTGGCCCTCTGCCGGAGCGGGGAGGGGGGGTACTGGCCAGGGGAGCAGGGAGACTGGGCACGACTCCTGTTGGACCTCACCCTGAGAACCAGCACAACCACGTTAGGTCACCTGGACTGTGATCTCTGTGTGTGTGTGTGTGTGTGTGTGTGTGTGTGTGTGTGTGTGTGTGTGTGTGTGTGTGTGTGTGTGTGTGTGTGTGTGTGTGTGTGTGTGTGTGTGTGTGTGTGTGTGTGTGTGTGTGTGTGTGTGTGTGTGTGTGTGTGTGTGTGTGTGTGTGTGTGTGTGTGTCCTAGCATTACTATACTTGTGGGGTTAGGGTGAAGACTTGGTTAGGTCTAGGGTTAGGGTAAGGGTAAGGTTAAGGGTAAGGGTTAGGGTTAGGCGTGTGTTGGTTATGGTTAAGGTTAGGATACGTCTCCAGGAAATGCATGTAAGTCAATGTAATGTCCCCTGAAGTGATGTATATATACATGGTGTGTGTGTGTGTGTGTGTGTGTGTGTGTGTGTGTGTGTGTGTGTGTGTGTGTGTCTTACCGTTTCGGTGTAGCGGGGCCCTTGCTGTTGGCCCTGAAAGAAGAACTGCGGTTGGGAATGTTTGAGTTATCCCCCTGCAAGTCACAAAAAGTACAATTACATTATAAACAGTCCCTCAAATTAAAACAATTACAAAATCTGTAAAAAGTTATCTTATAATGCAACAATGGTCACAATGTTTTCTGTTGTTGTTTTTATAAATCAACTGTTCACCTGTTTTGGACACTTGAACAATCTGTGTGTAAAATACTGAACTGCAACAATAGCATGTCAATTATTCTGACTTTCGTGCACTTCTGAGGCTTGATTCAGAGATTCAGCTCTTTACTTTGCATTTCACGTTAAGAGCCACTCGGTCAAATCAGGACAGAATTCTGCTGCATTGCTTATGCGACACAAAACTTGATGAGGGAAGCTGAACAATTGATTGTATTCGATAACGGTAGACAGTTACAGAATCTATCTAGATATATACAAGAAAACATTTTACCACATCAGTTATATCTTCTTTCCAAAATAAACCAGCAAGGTTTGTGGGAAATGTAGTCTTATTGTGAAGAAACAATAGCAACCCTTCCAACCCTTCCAACAAGTCACCCTCACATACATGTCTTTATAGTAATTCTACAGATATTGACATTAATGTACACATAGTAGGAACCTGAATCTACAGATTAAGCGTGTGTGTGTGTGTGTGCATTTACCTGCAAGATGCAAGCATGACCACAACAAAACAAAATGTCATAAGACTTGCTAATGTGGCCTTTGAGTCTTGAACAGCTCACTGTTAATGATGCTGTGTGTGTCTAGTTCTATTTGTGCGTGTGTGTGTGTGTGTGTGGCCTAGCATTACTATACTTGTGGGGACCTAAATCTGTCTACACAGTCACGTGTGGGGACTCGCCTCCCTTATGGGGACAAAATGGAGGTCCCCATGAGGGGAATCATTCATTTTAGGGTGAAGACTTGGTTAGGTTTAGGGTAAGGGTAAGGGTAAGGGTTAGGGATGTGTTGGTTATGGTTAAGGTTAGGATAAGTCTCCAGGAAATGCATGTAAGTCAATGTAATGTCCCCTGAAGTGATGTATACATGGTATGTGTGTGTGTGTGTGTGTGCGTGTGCGTGTGTGAGTGTGAGTGTGTGTGATGGCTGACCGTGGGTGTTTTGGCTTTGGTCTCTTCAGGCAGTCCAGCGATGCTCCTGCGGTTGGAGGAACTTCTGTGCGGTCTGTGGTTGTTTGGGGAAGCTAGTCGATGAGACACAAAAGACACTAACGCGTCACGAACCAACACACATGCAAAACACAAAAACGCACAAATGCATGACGATAAATACAGAAAATCAGAAACTCCAATTGAGTGAAGATGACACACTTGAGCAAAATATTCAAATACAACTATGCAGTGGCGAGCCGTCAGGGCTCTGTGAGGGCCTAAGATATTCTAAAAAATAATATTTGAAAACATTAAAAAAATAAAAATAAAATTTAAATATTATTTTTTATATTTTTTTGTTGTTAAATGTTTCATTAGTTTTACCAAAATAACTTTATTGAATTGTATTTAAAATAATATTTCCAAAGAAATAAATCCTTCGTATCTGCCTGTTCAGTTTCTGTTGGAATGTGAAGGGTTAAATGCCGTCTCTGCGAGTTACTGTGAAGACGGCCCAGAGGGCCTAGGTATAAAAGTCACGGCTCGCCACTGCAACTATGTGTGTGTGTGTGGTAATTCTCCTTTTGATCAATTCTATCAGATAATCACTAGGATAACATTTTATTGCATGTTTTTTTAATGCTCGTTCGTACCTCTCTCTGGTGAATGGAGGGCAGCTGAAGAGTTGGAGAGCTGTTTGTTGATGATCTGATCCATCCCTGGTGGAGACAGGAAGTCACCGACTGATTAAAAAAAAAAACACACCAATTCCTCACAGACACACATGACAGAGATTCAGAGCACTGCCTGCTGGGGCTGTATCGAAGGAGGATGTAGATGTCACGTTCAATAAAAGGTCCCGAAAAACAAACACCCATCACACGACAAACACAAAACTGCTGCCTCACACAGAAAATAATCCCGCTGATCGATAAACCATGCAGGCAGGAGAATAAATTAACCATGGTGATGTGAAATGAAGCAGCAGAAACCAGAGCAACCTGCTTCATCATGAAATGGAGGCTGATGATACAGAGGCGCCATTGCAGTCCAATTAAATATTCCCAAAGCTTGTGAAGGCACCACGACAACATCAACATGCACAAGGTAACCACATCACAGTGAATCACAAGAGTAGGATTATAACCAGGGGTGCACACAACCTTTTTGCCCTGGTTCTCAAATGAGCACCTGGAGATGGTGCTTGGTGCGCATCCTTAAAATGAAATAAACCGGACCTTTTGAGGGGTACTTGACTTTATAAACGGGGGGGGAGTTGCGCTAGTGAGCACGCTCATGGACTGTTCACCGGAGCCTCGCAGCAGGGTTACTGTGCGGAGTGCATAAAGCAGACCCTTCACACGATAGCGAGGGGGTAGAGTGAGGGATCGACAGATGCCGTCTTGCTCGCGGACGGATTAAAAAAATCAAACCTAAACGGCTTACGAATTATACTTTGGCGGCCGTTAATATACCTGGGTGGCCCGCCCAGGTAAAGTCTATGTGTGGGAAACCCTGCTATCTTACCAGTTAATATGCAACTCGCAAATATCTCTCTCTCAATGTTGGTGCGCAAATACGCCTTTTTTCAAACGATCAGGTGCTCCTTTTTTCGCGGCGGGTGCGCATGCGCACCAGCGCACCAGTTATGTGCAGCCCTGATTATAACGTGATTTTTTAAGGTTCATAGTATTACAATTTCCCAAATACTCTTTTTTGTGATGTGATATTATTCAGATTAACTTGGGTTGTTACTATTAACAGAAATAGTTGAAGTACTGTATTCGTTTAATGTGCTTTCTGGTGGAGATTCTAATGAGAAAATCAATCATTTCATGCAGGAGCGTTTTAATTTATAGATACACAAATAGAAAAAACAAGATAACAATCGAGAGTTAGAGCTGTTGACTTTGGGCTCCAAAATATAAGAAGTATACGTTCTTATGTCAAGCCAACTTGAACAATGATGTCACCATCTTGATACAAGGGAGCCACGCCCTTAAATACAAGCTATTTTATTGTCTGTTTTACTATGAATAGTAGCATAGTTTACTAAATGAACATCATGCTGTATTGAAGAGGACTTGAGTCTTGAGATTAAGACTACACAATCATTAGAAACATGTTAATTTAGGTAATAAATCAAGTAAGAGGTAGGGTCATTTTCTCATAGACTTCTATACAATCAGACAATCAGACAAAGGAGTTGCATGCTGTTACATTACAAATACTCTAGATTTAATCCATTTTTGCATTCCCTTCAATTTACAGACACTGAGTCTATGTCCACTTATTTTGCACAGTGTTTGGTTTGAAATAGATTGAAAGTGCAGATTTTTCTAAAATACCCTGCAGGTTTGCGGCAAAATTGCAGCGGTTCAGCAAAAGGGCAACAAATCAAACGAGAAAACATATATTTCTGCAGGGGCTGTTTCTGTAACAGAGGGTGTGTGTGTGTGTGTGTGTGTGTGTGTGTGTGTGTGTGTGTGTGTGTGTGTGTGTGTGTGTGTGTGTGTGTGTGTGTGTGTGTGTGTGTGTGTGTGTGTGAATATGATCTTTGCCCGTGTGTGGGTGGTAGGTGGGGTCTAATAAGTTTCCCAGATTGCTGCAGGGTAAATGTCTGGAATGATGTGTGTGTGTGTGTGTGTGTGTGTGTGTGTGTGTGTGAGTGAGTATGTGTGTTTTATAGTCTGGGTTCCCTGCTAAGAATGATATATATGCATCACTAAACACAGCCCTGGGCCAGGAAGACAGGAAGTGGAGCAGCCCTTTGTTGTGATAAGGGTGGGGGTCTGTGTGCTTGTTTGTGTGTAGGGGGTCTCCAAACCAGACACTCATTAGCAACAGAGGTGGAGTGGATATACTGAACGAACCGATAAACTGACACGATTATGTTTCTCTCTCTGTTACACACTCAGTCACATTCAGCTTCAGTGTTTAGTAAATATATTTAATATTGTCTCAAATTCCTATCTAACTATACACTGTCTGTTTGAAATAAATGAAAGTGTATTTATTCAGCAAAAGATTCATTTTTGTGTGATTTAAGAGATTGTTCTGCAACCAGTTACAACCCAAGTACTTCTGCAAATAGAAACAATCTCTAGTTGAGATTTTGAAGGAGATACCAGTGCAAACTAAAGTTACCCAAAACATATTTTGCTACATCTTTGTGCAAATATTGTATATATATATTATGTGAGGCAACGTTCCTCCACTTCTGGTAAAGAACCATGGGACCTTAATAGATGGATACTTTATTCATCCCAAATTGGGAAATTATTTAATAATAATACTATTTTGGAAAATATATGCACTGCAGTCAACAGTGACAGAGAAAAATGGGTTGACCTTGTTTGAATCTCTCCATGAATCAAATCAAATCAAGTTTTATTTATATAGCACATGTGATGTTTGTCAATTTAAAAGACACATTTGCAAGTCAAGAAAGGAGCAGTTGTTGACTAATACGTTAATTAGAAAGACTCGCCCAAACAAATCAGGTAATGTAACATCCCATTTGTGCATGGAATATAATAAGTTAGCTAGCTAGCGATTGTTGGTGACATAGATTGTGCAAGACCTCAGAGGATGTTTACTGAGCAGTTTCACACCAAAATTAATTGGACTACGTCAAACAACAACAAACTGTGACGAAATTATCTTTCAAATTGGCAAACATCATATATGTACAGTAGTTCATGCCCTAATTCAAACAGGATCGATAAAAGATTTATCTCATGCTGTTGACTTCCATACATTTTCTTTCCAAAATAAGGTCCTATAGTGGACACCCTTAATGGTAGGGACTCTGCGTCTTAATTGAGAAATAAGAAGATTTTACAAGCAACACCGCAGACACAGTACACACACGCCATAAACACACTGCAGACGGTAAACAGCCGATGCGGCGGTACACACACGTCCACACACACATGCAGACAGAGGAACAGCTGCAGGAGGGACAGCAGGGTCTCGGTGGTAGCGGTGCGGGGGGGGGGGGGCGGTATGAGCGTAGCACACACAGAGTCATGTGATCTGTACCGTTACGGGATTGGTTGGCGTTGGATGCAGCAGGAAGCTCATTGGGCTGAGTGGAGCCAATGGCATTGCAGGGCGGGGTCTTAGGGTTACCTGGGCATCAGGTGAAGCACAGCGGAGAAAGCAAAGCATTACACACATACACACACTCTTGTCCACAAGCTAGACAAACACACTGATATAAACAGTGAACAAACAACTTGATCCACACAAGACTTAAGGCAGGGGGTTGACATACCTCTTAATGCCGAAATGATCAAGTCAAAAAGATTCAAAATGCAACCAGGCAATAAAGCAGTGAGTAAAACAAAACAAATGCTACATTCAAAATTAGCCTGTGAGATCGTTTTGGTCAATTAAGTTATATAAAAACTGTTAAAAAGATTAGTAGTAGTTAAAAGACAACAACAAAGCTGAGAGTCAACAGGACACACCGAGATAGTTTGTTCAAATGTCTGCACAAACCATGAATGTCTGCACCACATTGTGTCCAAACAGCTGTGGAGACATTCTCTCTAAACCATGATAAATAAAAGGATCACCAAAATCATTAGGATTCATCCTTTGGGATTTAGTGTTGTCAAGAAATATTGATTCTGAATATTATAAACCGTTTCAATACCTATTTTCCGCACAATCGCTACACTGATACTGGCTTAGCTTTATCGCTCTCTTATTGTTTCTCTGACAGCAAATAAAACACACCACTGCCTTTCATTATAACATGAACAGTAACAGCAATACAAAAGTGAGTTATCTAGGCTTTAACATATTTAAAAACATCTTGATAAATCCCAACTTGGGAACCCGGAGGATCATCAATTTAAATAACACCACCCAACTGAAGTCCCTAAAAACATTCATGTATTCTGCATATTATTTCACACTTCCTGACAAACATATGTTCAGTGTTCGAGCTCTGAAGTTCATTCTGACAGATTTTCGTCCTTGCAGAACTCTGGGATCTCCACTAGATTTTAAAATCCTTTCTGTGGTTTGAACAGTGTTCGGCTGCTCAGCATGTTTCCTGTGTGCATTAGCAACATGCTGAAGGAGCCTATTATAGCCGCTTGATTTATAGCTTATTATTGGCCGATCAATTGGCTCCATATTTCTTCTTTCAATTTTCCAGAACATAAAGCATGTGAACACGAATAGGTCAGTTGAAAGGTATCCCATGTTCAGAGAGCCGCCGTCGACATGAAACAAGCAAATGCAGCTTTTATCAGATTTGTAAGTGGACCAGCTAGGAGAAAGGATGCAGCACACACACACAGACACACACTTTAGTGAGTCCCTGTCCTTTAAATGGAGTGGCGCTGTAAGATGAGATGCTGCTGTTTCTGCTGCAGTGAGCGTTCTGCAGACCGACTGATCCCAGAGCAGCCTCACTGCCTGTCAGCTGGGCCCCGTCCAAACCAGGACCCTCATCCCAGGTCAGTGCCAGGACGACTGATGGCTCAATAATAGATGGCGTTATGAATGCACCGCAGGATGTAAGGCCTAGCTGGGGGCCCTCTGGCTCCTCAGTGAGACGTCTCAAAAAGGACGATGTGATACGGAAGATAAACGGAGACACGGACGCTGGCCTTGTGTCGCACTTTGTCTGTGTTTATGTCAGCGGCCTTGGTGAATTCAAGGTTAGAGGTGTAACTCTTCTGGGAATCGGAGCTGCCTCCCAGCTTGGAAATTAAACAACACACACACACATACAAACACACACCTGTAGCACAAAACCCCAGCGTCAGTATGTCTGAAGGTAAACACACACACCGCCTCTCTAACCCTGATGGTGTTTGGAGACAAAGCGAGGAGCAGCTCCTGCACTGCAGCCTCCACACCCTTTTCCATGCACTGGCCTTCTCCTTCCTCCACCTCCATCACCTCACCCATAGCCTCCGCTTTGTCGTCCCCACCCTTTCATCCCCCCCCCCCCTTAAACATCTCTCCCCCCCGGCCCCCATCAGTATCCGCCCGCTCTCTCCTGTTCTACATCGCAAACCAACCAAAACCACACTGACATCATCACTCGTCAACAAAAGCCCCCTCCTCACCCCTCCATCGTACTCACCATCCACTCCATCAGGGGGTCCTCCCCACGTCCAGCGTTTAGGCCTGTTATCCAGTTGGTCTCCCCCTCCTCCTCCCCCTCCTCCTCCTCCTCCTCCTCGTCTCTCTGAGCCTCCCGCTCTCCGGCGCACCAGGGCCTCCAGCCTCTCCTGCTCGTTGCGTTCAGAAATGGGGAAGAACAGACATTCTCTCACTGAGCCATCACTGCGGCGACGGTTGCCGGGTGATGCGCACGGAGACAGCTGCGCCATGGTAACCGTGTAGAGCAGCGAACCTCGCCCCTCCGTCCTCTGCACACTCGAGCGTTTCTCTGGCGGTCACTGGCGCTCGATCGCTGGCTCGCCTCACACTCAGTGATACATAATACAGCAGCTCGGCTCCCTCTCTCTCTCTCTCTCTGCCTCCCCCTCTAGGTAACACTGACTCCCTCCCTACCTCACAATGTTTCACCCCACCCTCTCCCTTTCTCTCTCTCTCTCTTTCTCTCTCTCGATCCCCCTCCCTCTATTTCAAAGAGCAGTTTAGTCAGACAGGAGGAGAGAAAATTGCAACCCGTCACCACCCCCCACGTACATGCATTAATACACACACACACAGGGGACCATGCCCGCCCACACACACACACACACACACACACACACACACACACACACACACACACACACACACACACACCACACACACACACACACACACACACACACACACACACACACACACACACACACACACACACACACACACACCACACACACACACACACACACACACACACACACACACACACACACACACACACACACACACACACACACACACACACACACACACACACACACAATGGGAATGCTGTTTTGTTATCTCCATCACTCTTTCTACCTTCACCTGCTTGTCTCTATACACAGTATACTTGTTTTAAATGTACAGGTAATTGATCAAACACATACAAATCAAAGCAAAACAACAACACATTATATTCAAAACAACATATTGTGCAAACGAATTGTTATTTTCCATCTAAGAGAGAAATATTCCCTGTAGAGTTTTACATATTCTTTTGTGTACACTGCACTAATCTGTTCTTTTCCTCTTGGCAGATTAATATTAAAGAGGAAATGAGTAGGGTGTGGCTTGAATGTAGAATATAATATAATTCAGAGTTTCATTGTTTAATAAACGGCTCTTTGACTACTATATTTTATTTTTCTCTCTTTCGCTTCCTGCTTTTTCTATTTACAATTTTGTATTTCTATAAATGTGGCAGCGTCACAAAGCAGATTCTCATTTAAATATTCCTATATATTTAATGGGTTTTGTGGAATTTGCTTTCTTTAAATATCCTCTTGTCTGTAGATACTTGCTAATTTATATTTTATACAATTATCTTGGCTAAGTGTCGCTTTATAATGAAAACGATTTGTTATTGAGGACGGGAGTTTGTGGATAATGTTCTTTGTATGCACAATGAACAAAAAGCCCAAAAAGAATAATGTCAGAAAGCAGACAGCAGTTTTATATAAAGAACTGGAACTGCAGAGTTTAAAGCTGAAACATGCCATCTGTATATATAAGGATGGAAATGCCCCACCTCAGCAGCACAAAGGTTTGCTGAAGGTGCATGCAGAGTCACGCACAAACTGCAGGAGGACGATGACGGGGACGGGGGGACGGGGGGGGGGGGGCAGAGGCGAGAAGGGGGAATTAAAAAAGAGACAGCAGATGAGAGATGAAGGGGGGTGGGAGTGGAAAAGAGATATACCTTAGATATAGTTGAAAGAACAAAGCAGACTAAAGCATTTACAATTTCTCTGCAGAAAATTATACATTTCAATGCAGACTTTGAAGTATTTACTTGTTAGCTATCTTATTTATAAAGGGCACTGCAGCATCAAGTTAATATTCATTTATTAAAATGTGGCAAAGTGAAATCCTTATGTGGTCACAGAGGCGACCTATCAGACTGTTTTATAACCCTACGTGCAGAGATTGAAAGCCTGACACACTAGCACATGAATTACAGGTACAAACGGAGAGCTTTCGGACCTTCACGCGTTAAGATCAAGCCAAAAAGCTATCAATCAATCAAATAACCCTAGCAGCAAATACCATCTACATTGCCGAAAACCTGAATATGAACAACTTAAAGGAGCTGACTGTTTGAAACATGATCCTTCACTGAGGCAGAAGTTGACATTTCTTAACTCCAATATAATACAAAAAAATTATAAAAAAGGTTTTCAATTTGAAAAAGCTTCTGTAAATCAATCTATTTTGTGCGATAATTATCACAAAACTACAATCTAGAGCTCGAATGATTAGTAAATTCATCTAAGAAAAGATTGATTAGCAACTATTTTGATAACAGAAATTGTTTTAGTAATTTAACATAAAGAAATGTCCAGCATTTGTTAGCTCCAGCTTCTCAAAGGTGAGTATCTACTGCTTTCTGTCATTTTAGAGTAAACTAACATCTTGTGTGTGTTTCTTTGTTTTAGAGTGCTCTTCAAAAGATGGCACATACGGGTACAAATCTTCTGATATTTTTCCCCCGTGCCATTTTCTGAAATCTATGTTTTCCTCATTGAACCAGCCTGATAGTGAGATTTATTTCCCTTTCCGGTGTGAAATATGTGCTTGTCACAGCACAGCGAGCATCGCATATCTCTTCCAGTAACCGGCACATGATACACGGCCGGTGATGTCATTTTCCCCATGAGGCTGACCAATCATTATGTCATTAATTTATGCATATGAGGGAAGGGGGAGGGGGCTGTTAAGCATGCAAACAGAGCTTTTTTAAATCAATAGAGGCTGCGACCCCGCCTCTCTCTGAGCGGTGAATGGTGAACTCTCTGTGGATCAGCCTGTCACTCAGCGGGGGGGCTTGTTAACCCTTGATGTGCTGCGTTTCAAAAGCCATTCATAATTCATATTCTAAAGGCTTATAACAGAAAACACAGCAGAGGATATATGTTTAACCCTGAAAAGGATTATAATAACAACATGTCAATGGTTCTCAGCCAAGTGATGCCCCCTCATGATGACTCATGTTGGGGAGATGATACATGTTTCAGGCTTCTTCATTATTCTATTAGAAAAAAATCCCTAAACATGAACTGAAAAATCATCTCTTATTGCAATTTTCTCACGTTTTTCTCACCCCTATACGCTTTGTGGTCAAGTTACGTGTAGATGTAAGGATACACTTTCTAGCATTATGTGAATAGCAATTAAAATAGCTTGCCAAAAGTCTTTCACCTGTGTTTTTTACAGAAGGAATTCAGAAGCTAGAGGTATAATAAGATATAGCTTCCATCCTCCATTCAGCCAGGGAGCTGTTATAGAAATCCTCTGACAATTAACACATATTTAACACAATTAAGACAACATATTTTAGAACTTTTATCCAAGAAGTAGAAGATTTAAGCCACAGACATTAACATGAACTGTTTTGAAGTGTAATATAAGTCTTTCTGTTCTTGTTTTACAGCTTTTTGTGTTGCTGTTTCCTGTCTTTATGAGCAGCAGAACAATTGTCAACCTTGTGGACAGTAAAGATATATTCTATTTTGTTCAATACATGACCTAAAGATGAAAACATTTTTCATCCGTTTTATGCACATAACTACAGATAGTACATCTTGCCTGTATTGGTTGTGGATGTAAACGGTGTTGATCCAGTGTCTGTGCTCTGTGGCTTTAAGTCTGAGCAGAAAACCAGCCTAACTTTTCATGTTTCAGTTGAATGCACACAATTGGTCAGCTGACAGAAAGCCATTAGAACGGCTGCATTAATTACTTGCTATTCCCTTAAAGTCCTGTTCAGCCCAACAACAGCTGGAAACACACTGACTGGGTTATGGATCGACACGATTAATTTAACGTCAGAGCTCAGAGAGAGAAAAAGAAAGCAGGAGAAAGAGAGAGCGATGATTGGGGGAAAACTCGCTTTTTTGATCATGTGATGAGAGTAAGATGAGAAGTAAAGCATAGCATAGTAGAGGTGGCTTTAGCTGCATTTGTGTCTTTTTATATCATGTATGAGATATCATAAAGTTATTGGAGGAGTATCATTTTTATTTTTACAATAAATTCATAACTTTTGGGTTTAAAATGAACAAAAGGTGTTTAAGACATGATATAAAACACATTTTAGAAGTATAAGATAAAACAAATATTAATTATTAGTTGGATTTAGTCAGATTGAGTTCATTTGAATTACTAATTTAGCAAGTAAACATGTAAGTTATATTGGATTTTGGTGCTTGGTCTCAATGTATTGTGACTGCTTTGATGTTAGTCACTGAAAATGGAAAAGTACCAAATTTAACAACCTATCAGATCCTAGTTTTGTGTCTTGTTTACTTCATACACACTGCGTTTTAAAATGCTTCTGCTTTCTGATCACGTTTATTGTTTCGAGTTTATTAATTCATGAACCATTATTTTAATGACAGTATTTTAAGCTATGTTCATTTAGGGCATCACGCGTCATTAGTGTGCGGTGACCTCTGACCTTCTCTGCCTCTTGCTGCTGCCTTCTCTTCTCCCCGGCTGCGGCCCGGCGCTGCTGCTCCTTCCTCTTCTGCACCTCCATCTTCCTCCCTCGCTCCTCGGTGCTGCGCTCCAGCTGCTGCTGAGCACGCCGGCTCTTATCCGGCAGCCCCTCGGACCCCTCTGAACACACAGGAACCAGAGGGGGGGTAGAACATTTACTCACATCAGCATTATGTTGTAGGCACTGGTGAATATTAGGTTGTTTGGGGGGATGTTCTACTGGTTTTTAATCTCAATTTCAGAGGGAAATATTGTACATGTTGCTCCACAACATGGCCACTCAACCAATAAATAAGATGGTGCACCACAAAGTAAAATATAAAAGATATTAAAGGTAGATGTTGACAAAGATTGAAGGTATTAAGTTATGAAGAAAGGTTTCGGAACATACTTTTTAGGATTATTGAAATCGGAAAAGTTGCTGCAAATGAAAGATTATAGGTCTTTAGACATTGTAATAAGGCAGGAAAGTTTAAGTGTAGAAGTATTGCTTTTATAAAAGAACGAAAAAATTGAAGTAGAAATAATGTAAGGGCAACTTAAGGTGAGGTGGATTTCATGTTCTTTGTGTATTGCTGCAGTCTTGGCAAAGACTCCCTTGTAAAAGAGATTCTGGATTTCACCTATTATTTCTCTTGTTCCCTGGGTTAAACAGTGTGGGGATGTAAACAGTCAGAAATATATTTGACACTGATACATATGCATATTTTGCATTCTGAAGAATATAAATCACAAGTCATGAAAGAAAATGATTATGTGCTAAATCAGGGCACGCCTTAAGGCTTTTATTATGTCAGTATTGTGATTTACTGCTGCATATTCTTGAGCAAATATTCAATTAAATTAGCACACACCAGTTGACACAGTTAGCTACGGGCACTGTTGCAGCTTCAACATTAAATGAATATGAATGGTCTTGAGTACAAATATTTTCGACTTTTTAAGACATGCCTAGGGACCATGCTGACCATGAGTGCAATTCAGTGCTGATACTAATTTAGTTTTTCTTAAGCACATATTTACCTGTAGGACTTGAAATGTAATATTTCCACTGAGCTATACTTTGGATGGTCGCACGTTATGACAAATATTCAACACATCTGGAAAGACATGATGTTCACTGGACGGAAGGTGGTAAAAAATTGTAATCTGAAAAGTAACTTAAGCTGTCTGACTAATGAAGTTGAGTAAAAAAAAGTATAATATTAGTGTAAATAATCAAGTAAATGGATCTGGCCCTTGCTACATCCAGGACATGGTTAAACCGTACACCCCAGCACGTGCACTACGCTCTGCATCAGCCAAGCGACTCGCTGCACCCGCACTGCGAGGGGGACCCAAGTTCCCATCAGCAAAAACACGTGGGTTTGCTATCCTGGCTCCAAGATGGTGGAATGAGTTCCCCATTGAAATCAGGACAGCAGATAGCTTACATACCTTCCGGTGCAAACTGAAAACTCATCTCTTTCGACTCCACTTCGAGCAATAGAATTACTAACAAAGCACTTATATACTAACTAAGCACTTATATACTAACAAAGGACTGGCTTATCTAAAGCCAGTTGAGTAGCACTTGAAATGTTTTGGCTCTATGAAACCTGATGTACTTATATGATTCTGTTTTCTTCAAGTTTGTATCTTCTTGGTCGAATGCACTTATTGTAAGTCGCTTTGGACAAAAGTGTCAGCTAAATGTAATGTAATGTAAAGTGCAAGTATCTTTAATCTTATACCAGGTGTTTCATAGTGTATCATTGTTCTGTCAGACAACTGGTATAGGTTCAAGTTCATTGCTCATTTTAAACATAATTAAGTACATTAACACTATTCATTAAAGTAATTATATTAGTGTGATAAAACCCACATCATAAGATTATGACTATTAAATAAGATAATTAGAGGTGGATCCAGAGCACTTGCAGCATTTCTACTTGTGTCTACTGTGTTTTTTTTTCATCTTGATTCTGTACTATTTTAAGATGTGTCCTGTCCTGGGTTATGAAGACGTATATCAAACGTGTTAGGGAATAATTTGCTTAGGTATTCAACCTTTGACACAGTTCATCATGTTCTCCTCTCACTGTCTCCTTTCTCATGGCATAGGTCTACGATCTTGGGTATTGTTGCTATCTCTCTTAAGGAGGAGCAGCTTGGGTGCATTGTTGTTGCCAGTCTATGACAGCACAAGCCGCCATGAGGTAGTTTACTGTTCACGGACGTAGGTTCCCTGGTGCACATTCTTTCCTATGGACGAGAGCTCTAGTTAGATTCAGGGTCCATAATTGTTTAGTCTCACTGATGAAGAATGTTGATTATTACACTCCGAACTAGTTAAAACCTCGAGCTACAGAAAGAGTTCTTCAGAATTGGTTTGGCAAGCGCTGTGTCAACTCGTGACACACCACCTGTTTTGTCAATTCTCCGGCCGTAACTCGTAATAAACCATCAGTGTTTGCCATCAAAGCTCCAGCTCTCCTCGTGCCTCTCTGAGTCCTGTTTCCAATTGCTTCAGAACTTTCCCCCACAAAACGATTTAATGTGATTAGAGGTTTGATGATAAGTTTACCTGTAGGGCTGTGACTGGATGGGGACCGAGCAGGAGATGCATTCCTGCTGGTGGTCAGCGGTGCAGAAGGAGGGGCCAGCGCTGTGTTTTTAAGAGAAAACAGTCACACATGATTCATGCTACGCTGCCCGAGAGCTGAATGCTGCTAAAAATGTAAAGCTGGGGCAGTGAACGTGACTCCTGCATCTGTCAATAGCCTCTAAATGTAATACATCTCATGTCTGCTGACCATGCAGGACCCCTGTGTGTCACCCTCAGCCTTCTCCCTGTTATGTTTTTATTCCTAAAGCTGTCATAAAAGCGTCTGTGCAAACGTACACAAACACCCAAGGGACGACCTCCCAACACACAAGCTGTTATTTATAGATATGCAACTACGTTCACATCTAAAGCTAAATTTGTATTGTTTGATCTTCACTCAAAATTACATCACATGCAAAATAAATCAGCTGCATCACATGTTTTTGAAGACGATATGAGGCTGGAAATAAGCTGCTGCATTATTGAAGGAACATGGCTGATCCGAACATCCGAAAGAACATTTAGCAGTCAGTCAGTTGTTTGAATCAGAAAGTATAATTAAAAATAAACTGTATATTGTAAAACGTGGATCAACATCACTTATTCTGATATTAGTCAGAAATGATACTTTATACTGTATCAAATGTAGCTATTGGGTATATATGTTGGCATGTAAAATACTGCACATACAATGTTTCACTGCAGTACCAATGACTGATTAATGCTAATATTTAAACATCTAGGATGCAAATATAATGATCTATATAAAATAATAAATACATATCTTGAGGCATGCATAGCACAACAAATCTAATTTTAGTGATGACGTTATTCTTTAAGGAGCCTCAAACTGTGGTGAACATTGCTGCATAGCCTTCACATCTACATGAATCCAGCCCTATCAAGAACGGCTAGGGTGTGAATGCGTGTACAAGTACATTTTGCACCCATCCCTTGACAGTCTA
This sequence comes from Gymnodraco acuticeps, assembly GCF_902827175.1. NCBI lineage: Eukaryota > Metazoa > Chordata > Actinopteri > Perciformes > Bathydraconidae > Gymnodraco > Gymnodraco acuticeps. Next base: position 299,707 of record NW_022992223.1, on the reverse strand, counting down.
TGTAAATTAAATAAATATAAAATACCAATTACAGAATGTTATCCCTCACCTGTCATCTCAGGGCAGCTAGAAGCCACTTCAGTCATGTCAAATGTCGTCGAGTGTTTTCATCAGAGGGACCTGATAGGAGACAGAGAGCCGGAGAAACACTCACAGGAGACCGCCGGAGAAACACAATGACTCAGGGAAAAGAATACGGAGGAAAATATGATGGGGAGCGGGTAAGAGAGACGGAGAGGGGAGGGGGAGAACCGTATGCCTCCGAGCTAGCTTAAATGGCACTTGTCATAATGTAGCTACGGTTAAGGTCGTTTAAACACGTTTAAGTGTCAATACTGTGGCCAACATAATGGCTGGATCAATGGCGGAAAAGAAACCGTGGGGTCTACTTTCTTCCTACCTTCAACAAATGACCTTCGACAAAAAAAAGAAATATTATTAATAACTGGAGGTAAAATGTCTCTCTTTCTTTTAACAACACAACAAATTGTTTATTTCGTATACATTTAAAATAAATATACTTGTTGTTTGGTCGGATCACCAGTCTGTCAGAACGAACCTGCAAACCGCATCACAAAAAATTGGCCAATTTACAATTGAATGCGCCAAAAGAATAAGAACAAAAAGACACTGCTGACGCTGTTCACATGTTGCTTAGCAACCTTCGGCGTTAGACTTTTGTTGCCAGTCGGAATAATAAATAATAGGCAGTCAAAGTAGTAAAATACAATTCAAACCTTTTTATTAACTTTATGAATGTTCATATTGTTTTTGTGTAATTACTTTGTTGATTTCTCATCCCATAATGGCACATTTTAAGCAAATAGAATGTCAAAAATACGTTTTAATAACAAAAGATATTAATAATTGTTTATGCACTTTCACGTGCCTTGATTTGGCGCCGCTTCTTTGGGTCAAAGTGGGTCCGTGCCAGAGCACACGTGCCAGGCACAAGCAAGCCCCAGCGGCGCAGTGACGTAATTATGAGGCAGGCGTGCAATATGGGTCACTCATGCTCATACTGCCACAATACTATTAATAACTACACTTAGTATTTTATTGGAAACCAGCATGAACCGCTTATTTTAGCATGTGCATAGGCCTACTGCTAAATACAAATGCACATGGTTGAGTGTAGATTGCATACAAAGATATGTGCTGTGTTAACCAGTGGCGTTTTCTCCCGGAGGCCAAGGGAAGCCAGGCTTCCCCTGTTTTTTCGGATTGTAGTTATAATTTAAATAAATAAATACAAACACTTTGTTTTGTTTCGATAATTCTCCTTTGCTGTGTGTTGCTGCCGGCCCGGCTCTCCCCCATTCTCATTGAGTATTTTACAAAGAGTGAAACAAACAGCGCCCCTCTAGATGTTATGGTGAAACAGTAGATTGCACTCACTGTTGCGAGAGGAGGCCAGCCGAATCTAGCTTCCCTTGGTGAAAAAAAATGGAGGGATTGACCAATCAGATGAGGCCCACGTGATGCCCCTGCCAACCTGTGATTGGTCAGGGCCATGCCAAGGGAAGCTAGCCGCCTCTTGCTTCCCTTCAGAGGCGGCTGGCGGCTGGCGATTTGATTGGACACTGCCATCCAATCAAATCACATCAACATCAGTTTTAATACTGTAACTGTCATCACCGCCGTTAGAAATTATCAAGCAAATGAAGTATTATGGAGGGTGGAGATTTGGCGTACTTAATCAAACATAACTTTACTAAACTTCCGCTACAGCAGCAACTAAACATTAAATCAGATGACAGGCCAATGCCCGCACTCGAGCTGTGTGTACACAGAGGAAAAAGGGAGAGAATCGGACGTTCAATGAGGACAATTATGTCCGCACGGAGTGGCTAACTGGAAGCGCTAAACTTCAGCGTCTAATTTGCTGGCCATGTCTTCTTTTTGACAAGGATTCGTGCTCCCTGAACAATCCTTGGGCAACTTCAGGATTCATCGACCTTGCCAACCTGTCACGGGCAATTGAGAGGCACGGTAAATCCAAAAATCACATAGATTGTGTGATTGTCTGCATACATTAATACGTAAAATGCTTAAATTAATAAGGAGAGAGTTTCAGCTGGAGAGTGCGTGCGGACCTGTCGGTTAGATAACAGGCGTGTGCAAGTCCTGCATCTGTGTGATACAAATGTGTGTAAAATGATACCGGGCGCTGTAATCACTCATCTGGTTACGTTATTGACCACCCCCCGACCCAAAAAATGGGCTTCCCCTACATTTTTCCCCACGCCACGCTACTGGTGTTAACAAAGAAACAAATCTGTTAATTAAAAATGTATTAAAATGCATTAGAAATGGCAACAATTGCAAGCAGTAATGGAAGAAGTATTCAGAAGCTTTAGTTGAATCACTTTTAGGTCTTAAATGTCGAGTGAAAGTAGCTATCATAATGTAGAAATACTGTTACAAGAAAGTCATGCATTATTAGGAACTAGCATCAAATATAATAATAATAATACATTTGATTTATATAGCACTTTTCCTGGTGCTCAAAGCACTTAAATATAGGCTGTATACTTTTACAATGACCCATTTTAGAATCACGTTTAGTATATAATATAAGTAGTATAAAAGTATTGGTGCATTAGTGTGTAAACAAAAGGCAGATTTATTATATTTGTATTATAGTAGCAGAACATTTAAATACTTAACTGAAGATAAAATATCTAAAACTGTAGCCTACTTAAAACTATATATTTTTAGCTCATGTTTTATTTTACTTTTTGGGAGGATCCTGTAAAATGTGCACATTTTGTGAAAAAAATCAAATTAGACAAGATATCTCTGAAACATTGGGCACAAAACACTAGCTCCCAATCCCCACTAGGGGTCGCCAAAGCCTGACAGGGCCTTTTTCATTTAAATTGTGTAACTATTCAATTAGACCAGAGCTATATAATAGAAGAGTTACGACAACGGAAGTCCAAAAACGGTTATCGTCACGTGGTTCATGTAGAAGAGGATCGTTCCCCGGAAGTTCATGGCGGGCAATGTGAATGCATTGATAACAGGAGATAGAACTACGATTTTTGGTAATTATTAGTGAATAAAGGTTTTGATTTGCAATATTTATACAACAAATCGATATGTGTATGTATTTACATCAATATGTTTTAAAAAATAAAATAGAATTTGCTAATATTAAGTGATAATATTAGGATTAGTGTGAACAACTAGTTTACATGTTAGGCTAACAGTGCCTTGGTTAAAGAGCCTGTTGCTGTTTATTTATAGCTTTGAATTTTTTTAAACCAATATTATCTTCTTAAACTTGTATGGTAGTCAGGAGCATCACTTTCTAATGTTTATTGATATATTTAGAGGGAGGGGATCTAAAGTAATGCTTTAAAATTCAGATTAGATTAATGTCTACCATTTTCTTAAATTCATGGTAGTTTCAGTAATCCCATGGTAATTGAGGACACAAGTTATCTAAATGACTAATGTCATCTTTATGGCTTTCAGAAAGGACAGGAGACCGACAGGTGACTATCAAAGGACTAGCAGCAGCAGCCTAGATGATGATGATGTTAAATGTGTTGTTTTAGGAACATCCATTGCAAATACATGGAATTCAATAAACATTGAATAGCATATCATGCAGTTTGTCTGTGCCTCTTCCTCCGTGTTGTCCTGGTTTGCTGTGCTGCCTCCTAGTCGCCACCATGGTTTGCTGTGCTGCCTGGGGATGCTCAAATCGCTCCGAGAAAGGAGTACGAATGTACGGCTTCCCCACTGACACAGAGCGGAGGGAAAAATGGCTGGCTCAAGTCAGCAGGAGCAATTTCACGACCAACAGCAAAAAAATATGTGAGGTAATTATATACAAACACTGCATTTGCACTTTTTCACAAAACGAAAACCACACCATTGGGAAAGCTTAATGTTTTGTTTAATACAAAAAACAGGGAAAGGCTTGAAAAACACTGAGAGTTGAGACTCAGGGTGCAGGGTGAGGGTCTCAGTGCAGGTATTCAGGCTCCATTGAATCCCCCTCTGGTTCTTGTGCTGAAAGAGAGATAAACAGACAGGAGAAAGGGTTATACACACCTATATAGCACACCTACCTGTATTGGATGGGAAATTGCCTTGGGGAGATAAGGTGTGGTCTTTGTTCCCAACTGAAGTTATGGAACTTTATTATTTGTGAGTTTAACAAAGTATGACAAATGGCATCAGTAACAGATGTGATATGAATTTCTATAAAGTTGTCTCACATTCTTGGTCATATTGTATATACAGTATGTAATGAGTATAACATGTCCAGTAAGTATAAAGTGTTTCCTAATACTGTGTATTCAACCACTATGGAATATGTATGTGGGCAGACAAAACTGAGTTGTTCTGTGTGTGAAGTAACCACAAGTCACTCCGCAGGCACATTTTGATGCAGACCAGTTTGTCAAGACAAAAAAGGGCAAGACTAGGCTGAGAGCAGAGGCTATACCCACCATCTTCGTGCATTGCCCTGTGGTCAAAAAGAGAAGGGCCCCTGCACCACGATTCACCCCGGGACCTGTATCTACAAAGCCCATAGCTCATGATCACAGCTATAATAAGTATGAACTCTTAGTAACAAAAGTAATATTTGTTATTTTTAAGTGGTATAATATTTAAAATGTTCGAAAATGTACAGTGCCATGTCTTCTACTTACATTAGTCTCAAAGATTGAGGGAAGAAGGGATGAGGAGACTGAGAGAAAGGAAAGTGAGGGTGAAGAAAGAGAGGACATGGCTAGTGAGGAGAGACAGGGAGGGCGGACACCACCCACTCAGCCAGCAGCCAGTCAGCATACGAGGGAACCAGCAGCCAGTCAGCATACGAGGGAACCAGCAGCCAGTCAAACAGATCTATTACAACAATTAAAGAGAAAATTAAAAAGCCAAGAAGGAATCACCAAAAAAGCAAAGGCTGCACTAAGAAAAATCAGGAAGGAAAATGCAGCTCTCAAGAAAACAATGAAAATTAGGGACAAGAAATATAAGAAAACGTTTTCAAAAGACCAACTGAAGGCATTAGGCAGACTCACCACAAAGGGGATGAAATGGAGCAATGAGACAATTAAGAAGGCTTTACAAATTATTTGCGAGCGGACCAACAGGTTACAAAACTCTGCAGGAATTGAAGATTCCCCTTCCAGGAATAAGGACACTGCAAAGAAGGATGCAATGTGTTAAGTTTGAGACTGGTGTGTTGACAGAGGTCTTTGATTTCCTAAAATTGAAGGCAGATAGATTGACAGACCTTGAAAGGGAGTGTGTGTTGACCTTGGATGAAATGGCAATCACACCAAGTGTGGAGTTAGACATGATTACAGGCAAACTGTATGGTGATGTGACTTTACCAGGTCACACAGGGGTGGCAACACATGCTTGTGTGTTTATGTTGGCTGGAAACACAACACGGTGGAAGCAAGTAGTGGCATATCATTACACTGGCAATTCTATCAATGGAGCAGAGTACAGGCCAATCATTATTGATATAATACAGAGGGCAGCATCCATAGGTCTACATGTGCTTGATGTCACCACCGACATGGGTAGCCCTAACCGAGCCATGTGGAAATCCTTTGGGGTGGACCAAAATAAAACATCGGTGCCACATCCAGCAAAACCAGACAGGCAGCTCTATTTCATGCCCGATGTCCCACATCTGGTAAAAAATTTAAAAAGTGCCCTTGTCCGTGGGCAGGTCTTCATAATTCCTGAGGATGTTGTTAACAGAGAGAACTTCCCCCTCTAACGAGGTTTCTGTGGTCCCCATTAAGGACTTATTGACCTTTCAGGATGGCCTTAAAAATAGCTCCCCATCTTTCAGCTGCAGCCATCGAGCCAAGTCACTTTGATAAGATGAAGGTTGGTCTTGCTCTAAATGTGTTCAGTAAGGCTACAAGTGCTGGGCTGAAATACATGGTGCAGCAAGAAAACCGCCCTCTGTCATACCTGACGACAGCGTGGTTCCTGGAGCAGGTTGATCGTTGGTTTCAATCAATCAATCAATCAATGTTTATTTATATAGCCCAATATCACAAATGTTACATTTGTCTCAGTGGACTTTACAGTTTGTACAAAATATCAGTATGACAATACTGGTTTGATCTGATGTCATCTCACCATCCAATTACAGCCCTGAGCAGGCTCAAGATGGAGGAGTACCAAAAGGCCATCACCTTCCTCCGGAACATCGTCCATCTTTTTCGTGGGATAAAGATAGGTCAAAAGGGAGGTTGGAAGCCTGTTCAAACAGGGGTGATAATGGCAACAACATCAATTTTGGCCATACAAGAGGAGATGCTTACACAAGGACACAGGTTTGTGTTAACGTCAAGGTTCACACAAGACTGCCTTGAAAATACATTCAGCTGTGTGAGGTCTAAAATTCCTGTCCCAACTCCAGTGGAATTCCATCATGCACTGAGAATCATATCTGTGGGGCAGTTCCTCACCACCATCAGCTCTGGGAGCTAACAGGAAGACCACAGTAGCTTTTTGGCAGACTTCCTGGACACAGGGGAGCGAAAAATCACTCCATCAGTCAGAGTGGAACAGCTGATGGCGGTGAACAGAGCAGCAGCACCTGAGCTCACAAAAACTGATAAATGTATTCTCTTCCATCTTGCAGGCTACATCGTCCACAAAATCATCAAGTTTGCCAGCATCTGTGAAAAATCCAAAATTGCAACAGAGCACCATGATGAGAGTCCTTCTGGTGACAACAGCTTGTTAGTGGACTTGAAAGACTTCAAGGCAGGTGCTCTTTGTCGTCCCTCCCAAGAAGCCTTTGACTTCATTCACCAAATTGAGGAACTATTTAGGACCAAGACTGGTTCCTCCCTCATGCAGCTCCCCAACGCAGTGGGTGTCTTGGAGAAAGAAGCTCAGGCCCTCTCCAGGCTTCCGTCATGCTGTGGAGTACAACAAAAACTCGTAAAAAGATTCATACGGCTGAGGCTGAGAATTGAGGCCAAACAAATCAGAAATGACAGAAAAAAAATTAAATTAAAAGATGGCCATTTTGGAAGCAAGAGCCAATCCAAAAAGGTGAAAAGGAACAACAGCAGCCAAGCTACCACATCCAGCAACCCCCAAACAGATCCACAGCTGCAATCATTTCCATTAGCCGTTGCAATGGAAATATTTGGACTAAACATTGCTCTTCCACTTGCCAGCACCCAGCTAACATCACTGCCCCTCCACCCGTAACATCACTGCCCCTCCACCTGCCAACATCACTGCCCTCCACCTGCCAGCACCCAGCCAGAGGAGCGCAAACAACAAAAACAAGCAAGGTGTCCCGTCATGTACCTGGAAGTTTGGGTTGGCAAAATGGAGTAAGAGAGGGACTTGAAAACCCTTGGTGGGTCTCTACTCATGTTGTTACATGTTGTCTTGGTTACAGCTCTCAAGTTTTTTTTGTTGCCATTTTGCCATCTTTTACAGTGATAGAATACATGTTTAGTATGCTTACTTATATAAAACAGTAGTATTAAACTTACCTTGTGTTTTCACTCTCACTTAAGTCCCTCTCCCTTTGCCATCAATCCAAAATCAGCTGAGCTGCAACATTATACAGACAGGTAATAATCAACATAATCACAAGGACACAATATGGCTCTGCTAAAAACACTCACTCTTACACGCACCAAAGTTATATTTATCTAATATTTAACTCCCTCCACCCCCGCATACAATCCCGTTTAGAAGCCCCTCTTCTCTAATTCAACAACGTTGGACGAAATGACATTAAGAGAACGGAATTTACAATTAAAAGGCTGTTCAACGTCTGTTGCTAACTTGCTTCGGTATCCTAGCTTAATCTGTTATCTGTAAACGTTCCCTAAATCTACTAATTTAGGGATAATCCACTGACATCCTTTAATACACATGTTAATTTGAATCAGATGTACTGATAATATCCGCAATATAAATCTTTAAACTTCTTCTTACCTTTAAAAGTCCGTCACGAACGGTCTATTATGCTGCAACTCTACAGCTCTGCTCGCCTTGGCCCTAACTTCCGGGGAACGATTGAGAGGCTCCACGATCCGCCATTGCTGTAAAAAAGTGGTCCATTGGAGTGAACGGAGGTGTCGTAACTCTTCTATTATATGGCTCTGAATTAGAGCATCTCAGCATTTCTTGCTTTTCTGTGAAAGAAAATACATTCAATATTTACATTTAAATGCTTTACCTGAACCTCATCATGACACTAGAGAGGACGGCAGGATTGTAATTTCCCGTGTTCAGTGAATGCAATTCTTATGTAAAATATTCTTTCCAAGAGACACCTTCATATGATCATTATAGTTATAAAAAAAATAAGAGAATAAAGGAAAAACTGTTATGAAATACTATGACAGTAAAACAAGAATACAGTTTAAAAGGAGAGTGATTTGTAAAATATCCATAAAGAAAAAGAAAATCTGTTTACAGTTCTGTTTCAAATGGGTGTTGAGAGATGTATCCATAAATCTCAAATGCGGCTTTCACACCAGCGCTTTTCCCTTTCTAGCTCCGAGCTAGAGCTTTTCTGGTTCAGCTCCGGTTTCCCTTTTCTGCTCCCGCTCTGTTCACACCGCCCAGCACCCGACTGGTGCTGCCACTGCTGCGTCATGACGTCACCGTTTACATCGCTGATTTGCTCCCCAACGGCATTACGGCGCTCACAACAACAACAACAACAACAACGGGGAACTGCGTCGGGTCGATGATCGTGTTGCTTTTAATCACACGAAGCCAGAATAAATTGAATAACGACTTCTCCAACCTTATGCTTTTCTCCAGAGTGCCGTGGTTCATTGTTTATTAATGTGTTTCTGCAGCATTTACCGACCGCTGCAGTGTTGGCTGCTCTTCCACTGGAGTTTATTCTCCTCCGTTAGCTCCCGGTTAGCTCACACTGCAGCTCTAAAGTATTCACTGTCCGACTCACACAAGCAGCTGATACATATCCCCAGTTCCCCTTAGCGAAGTGAATGTGTGTCAATCTGAATTGACGCTGTTTGGTATCACAACGCTGTTATGAAAGTTTCTCTGGTATAAAATGGGTGATGTTAGCATAGCAACCGAAGCTAAACTGACTACTTGCTATTGCTATCCTATTGTGGCATAAACCGTTTTCTACAGGCACATTTTCCCGGCGTATTTTTATTATGATTCTACTTGTGATAGTCGGACACGAAAACCTGTGCAGCCCATGTATTGATTCCATCCGATAGCTGCTATAATACAAAACAAAACGTCTGCCTCTCTCCACAATGATCAATAACAGTGAACGGATGGTCAAAGTAAGGTACAATTAAACAGAATCACACGAAGCCTGGTTAGTGTTGCCTGACTTTATAAAGTGTGTTTATAAGCACTACTGCTTGTAGGCAGGCATGACAGTCGACCCATGTTCAGGGGAGGTGGGTTTAGTTTCCTGCACGCCTCGACGTAAGAGAGACGTAAGCGACGCCACCGCTTAGCTCCGAAGCTCTTGCCTCTAGACCGACAATTTTTTGGAGCTGGAAGTAAACCGGATTCCGGAGCTAAGAGCCGGCGCCGCTGCGGTGTGAACAGGAAAAACCGGCGCTTTTCAGGCTCCAGCTCCGAGCCGGAGCTGAAAAAGCGCTGGTGGGAAAGGGGCATGACTCCCACTTTTCTTGGAAAACACGATTTTCCTCATATCTTTCTCTTGCTCATGCTGACATCCACATAGGCTATGTTACCCGCTCTATCGAAATCAGCCGGGGTTCGTTACAGTTTGTTTTCATCTGATTTCAAATAAATACAGTCTTGACTTTTAGAATATTAAACTCGTTTTGCCAAATTCAAATTCATGATAAATACAACTTTGAAGCTTGTAAAGACAAGCGGAGAACGGAGTAATTTAACGTCACAGCAGGCATAACAACAGCCGGTGTTTCTTGTGAGTGTTTTTTCCCCGGGAAACAAACACAATACACAAAAACACGTCACAGATTATTTCGCGGTATTTGGCTGCCGAACGAAATCACGTAGTATCAGTACGATAAGATAAAGTTAAAGTTTTTTTTTTTTAAATGACGTTGTTTTCTAAATTGATCCGAGGGCCCGCCATTTGCCCATCCCTGCCATACATGTTTGAGCACCCTCTATGAAACGTCCAGCTACCCCACAGCACCCCCAAAAGAAAATCTCTGGCGCCGCCACTGTGGACTAAGCCCCTAAAGTTCCCAGGTCCAGGAAACGCCCCTGGGAAGCACACAGAAATAAAAACACACCTGATGGCTCAGGAGCTGCATGGGACTCAGCTCTTTGCTCAAGGACACATCAGCTAATAAAGTTATTTCTCTAATGACAGAAATGGAACCTGGATGTACATACAGTGGGGCAAAAAAGTATTTAGTCAGCCACCAATTGTGCAAGTTCTCCCACTTAAAAAGATGAGAGAGGCCTGTAATTTTCATCCTAGGTACACTTCAACTATGAGAGACAGAATGGGGGGAAAGAATCCAGGAAATCACATTGTAGGATTTTTAATGAATTCATTGGTAAATTCCTCGGTAAAATAAGTATTTGGTCACCTGCAAACAAACAAGATTTCTGGCTCTCACAGACCTCTGTCCTCCACTCGTTAATGGCACTTGTTTGAACTCGTTATCAGTATAAAAGACACTTGTCCACAACCTCAAACAGTCACACTCCAAACTCCACTATGGCCAAGACCAAATAGCTGTCAAAGGACACCAGAAACAAAATTGTAGACCTGCACCAGGCTGGGAAGACTGAATCTGCAATAGGTAAGCAGCTTGGTGTGAAGAAATCAACTGTGGGAGCAATTATCAGAAAATGGAAGACATACAAGACCACTGATAATCTCCCTCGATCTGGGGCTCCACGCAAGATCTCACCCCGTGGGGTCAAAATGATCACAAGAACGGTGAGCAAAAATCCCAGAACCACACGGGAGGACCTAGTCAATGACCTGCAGAGAGCTGGGACCAAAGTAACAAAGGCTACCATCAGTAACACACTACGCCGCCAGGGACTCAAATCCTGCAGTGCCAGACGTGTCCCCCTGCTTAAGCCAGTATACATGTCCAGGCCTATCTGAAGTTTGCTAGAGAGCATTTAGATGATCCAGAAGAGGTTTGGGAGAATGTCATATGGTCAGATGAAACCAAAATAGAACTTTTTGGTAAAAACTCAACTAGACGTGTTTGGAGGAGAAAGAATGCTGAGTTGCATCCAAAGAACACCATACCTACTGTGAAACATGGGGGTGGAAACATCATGCTTTGGGGCTGTTTTTCTGCAAAGGGACCAGGACGACTGATCCGTGTAAAGGAAAGAATGAATGGGGCCATGTATCGTGAGATTTTGAGTGACAACCTCCTTCCATCAGCAAGGCCATTGAAGATGAAACGTGGCTGGGTCTTTCAGCATGACAATGATCCCAAACACACCGCCCGGGCAACGAAGGAGTGGCTTCGTAAGAAGCATTTCAAGGTCCTGGAGTGGCCTAGCCAGTCTCCAGATCTCAACCCCATAAAAAATCTTTGGAGGGAGTTGAAAGTCTGTGTTGCCCAGCGACAGCCCCAAAACATCACTGCTCTAGAGGAGATCTGCATGGAGGAATCGGCCAAAATACCAGCAACAGTGTGTGAAAACCTTGTGAAGACTTACAGAAAACGTTTGACCTCTGTCATTGCCAACAAAGGGTATATAACAAAGTATTGAGATGAACTTTTGTTATTGACCAAATACTTATTTCCCACCATAATTTGCAAATAAATTCTTTAAAAATCAGACAATGTGATTTTCTGGATTTTTTTTTTCTTCTCATTTTGTCTCCCAGTTGAGGTATACCTAGGATGAAATATACAGGCCTCTCTCATCTTTTTAAGTGGGAGAACTTGCACAATTGGTGGCTGACTAAATACTTTTTTGCCCCACTGTATTATTCCCTTTCAACATCCAGCTCTGTAAAACGTGAGGGCCTTTGATTGATTGATTGATTGAAACGTTTATTAACAGCTTGTATATTGGGTACAGTACAGTACAGCTCAAAACATACAATTGTTAAGGGGATGCAGACCAGAGAAAGACTTTCGTCTTGTTTACATCAGGGTCCCCCATTTCCAATTCATATCATTTAAGACATATAAGACATATTTGACATACAGATGGCTTATTTACAATTTACATACAGGTGGGTTTTTTTACATACAGATTGCTTGTTTACAATTTTCATTTTAGATTTCGTTCTAATACATCCTAACCGGACATTTAAGACATACCAAGTCTAAAGATATACAGTTAGTAACAGAGTCTAAAATGCGAGTATATACATAGATGGGGGGGGGGGAAGCTGTCCATTGAACGACAGGTTGAGATTTGTACCATTACCGGGGCCAGTTTTGCAATGCTCTCCCCCGAAGGTGCTCTTTAAGAGAGGTTTTGAAGGTAAGTATAGTTTTACTTTCCTTTACAGTTGTGGGAAGAGCGTTCCACCTTGATGTGGCATAATTGCGAAACGTGTATTCCCCCTTTTTTGTGCCAAATCTGGGTTTCACATGATTTGTGGAGCTCCCTCTGGTGTTATGGTCATGGTATTCCTTGACCTTTGGGAAGAATTTTGACATGTAGCCTACATGGGTACCATAGAGGTGTAGTGGATCTTGTAGACCAGGCCCATTGCAAGTAGCTGTACTCTGTCGTCTACTCTAAGCCATCCTAGGTTGTCAAAGTGGGCAGAGGTGAGGTGGGTTCTAGATGAAAGGTCAAGCAGTAGTCTGACCAGTTTATTTTGCGATGTTTGAATTTTTATTTTTAGCGCCTTGGAGGTGCTATGGTACCATGACGTGCAAGCATAGTCATAGTACCCTTGAATGAGTGCTCCTGCCAGAGTTTTCAGGGTGTTTTTGTTTACCAGAGAGGAGATCCGGTATAGGAATCTAGTTCTTTGATTGACTTTTTTTATTACATTGGATGCCATTTTGTCACAGGAGAGGTTTGCCTCAAGAATAGATCCTAGGTATGTAATTTCCTTCTTACTTGTGACAATAATGTCGCCCACTGCAACTGAGAAGTCGTCGGATTTGCTGAGATTATGTTTCGAACCGAAGAGAATGGACTCTGTTTTACCCAGGTGTAATGATAATTTATTATCGACGAGCCAGGTGCAGATTCTGCCGAGCTCGGAGCTGAGGGTTTTTTCAACCTGCAACCTGTTCCTGTCAGAGACCAGCAGGGCTGAGTCGTCCGCGAACAGGAACAAGTTGCAGTCACATGCTGATGACATGTCATTTGCATAAATTAGGAACAGTAACGGACCTAATATGCTTCGTTGTGGAACACCACAGCTCACTGGGAGGGGGGGGGACAGAGTACCGTTTACCTCCACCATCTGTTCTCTCCCCAGGTAGGATTGCATCCAGCTCACCGATAGTTTATCAAAACCAATTGCTTTTAGCTTGTCAATCAGAATGGGGTGATTGACAGTGTCGAAAGCCTTTTGTAGGTCCAGCATCACCATGCCGCAGTACTTGCCCTCGTCCACCTCTTGTTTGATGTGGTCGCTCAAATAAAGAAGGCATGTGTCAGTGGAGTGGGATGTTCTAAAGCCAGATTAAAATTCATAGATTAGTTTATTTTCCGCGAGGTACTTTTCGACCTGTTCATATACTATTTTTCCATGACTTTCGAGATGGAGGTAAGTATAGAAACAGGGCGGTAGTTGCCTGGGTCCAATTTGCTGCCCTTTTTGTGCAGGGGGGTTACTCTTGCAATTTTGAAGTCTTTGGGTACTTTTCCCTGTTTTATGGAGAGGTTAATTATGTGAGCTATGACTGGTGAGATGGCGGTTGCTGTGTCTCTGAGGAATTTGGAGGGGATATTGTCGTGGCCAGTGGCCTTGTTAGGTTGGAGGGCGCTCAGTTTAATGAGTACCTCTGCTGTTGTTACCCTTGCTAGACTGAAATCATCTTTGCGTACCCCTAGGTTTTTGTAGTAGGTCATGATGTGATCTACCCCAAAAAGCCCTGAGTGGGAGGGTAATTTATTTACAAGAGTTGTGGCTATGTTTGTGAAAAAAATGTTCAAGTACTTGGCCACATCCAGTTTGTCTGTGATGAGCCTGTTATCTGTCTTTATGTTTAAGTTAGAAAATCTCTTTTTGAGTTTTTTACTGCAGCCAAGCTGAGTAATTTCCAAAGTTCACGGGGTTTATTTTTGTTTTCCTCAGTTTTGACATTGATGAAATTCTTTTTGGCAGTTTTGATCATGGAGCTTACGTCATTTCTTAGTCTGTTTTCTTTCAATTTTTAGTTCACTGCTCGTGCTTTGGAAAGCATTGACTGACTTTTATGAAACTCAGAGCATTTTTTGTCTCTGGTTTTCATGGCGGTCAGTATGCCGGAGTGCATCCACGGCTCAGCGTGATTTTTTATCCTGGTTGTTCTTAGGGGGGCCAAATCATTGAGTATTGCAGTGAATTTGTTTTTGAAACCAAGCCATGTTTCTTCAACTTGTGTACCACTGAGCTCATCTGACCAGTCCAGGCTCTCCAGTTCTAGGTTAAAGGCCTCGCTAGAGTAGTTTTTGAGGTCTCTAGATATGACTGTTTTGTGACAGCCGGCCCTTTGTTTTAGCTTTTTGCGGGTACAGAATATCATATAATGATCAGTTAACCCGCATGCTATAACCCCTTTACTGGAGATCCTGGACTTGTCAGAGGTCAGAATGAGATCAATGGTAGTTTGTGTTGTTTCACATACCCGGGTGGGTGATTAGCTGGCTGAAGCCGTGCAGATCACAAATCCTACTGAAGGACTTGAAGACGGACGTGTCTTTACGTTGCATATCCGTGTTCCAGTCTCCAATAATAATTGTCTCTACATCCCCCACATTAACCAAACACCCATCTAATGTATCATAAAAGTCACTCTGTTCCGGTGGTCTATAGATCTCTACTTTAGCTCAAGCTCGCCACCTGCAGGAAGTGTGTCCAAAAAACACCCGGTTAATGGAGTTAAGTTCTTTATTGGAAACCCAGCCTTCAAACATCTTTTTAGCCATTCATTGTTACAGCAACAACAGCGACTCACTCCATGTACACTACAGCAGCGGTTCCCAAACCGAGGGAGGGAAAATAAACGACTATACATGTGATAATTTATTTTCTTAGAGCTTATTGTGAGAGCTGAGGTTACTGATGGAAAGGTTTTGGAACCGCTGCTCTAGTTGTGTGTTTAAGCCGCAGAGCAAGCAGCTAAGAGTTCAAAACAAACAGAAAAGACAAATAAGGGAAACGATAGAAAAATACATTTTGTTTCTTCTTTTGATTTCAATCTTAAAAAACGATGTCAGTGGAAAACGCTTACGAAAAGATGCAGAGCCGTACTCAAAGTGTTATTTTTTTTCTTCAGTCATTAATAAACAGCTTTCAAACCGTCAAAAACTGCCTCACAGGCTACAACCACATTAATACAGACTGCCAGAGAAAAACACAAACATGGTTTATCTTTTTATTGACGAATCCTGAGATTCGGTACTTCTTGCTAAATTCCACATAGTGTGAAATCAATATAAATACATTTTTTAAAAGATGGTGCATCTGGTGTGAGATATTTTGCAGTCGTGGTATCGTCGAGAGAGTAAGTGTTTCAAGGACAATACAATAAAAAAAATGAAGATGGCTAATTTGCCATTGATGTTAGAAGAAAAGATAAAGGTGAAAATCTAGCATCCAGACATTCACCCTAAATATAACGCTGGTGATCAGCCTACTCTTGATTCTCCAATCCAACTGCATGAAGTACTAGCAGCTTCTCATTCATTCAACAATAAACTCAAGAGTCCGTTTTTCAAGAATGATTTCCCCCCTACGTGAAAAGCACTTTAAGTTCTTAAAAACAACAAAGATGTTTATTGAAGATTAACAAAATGGAATCAATTGAAACATTTTAATAAACCGTATTGGATTGGCATAGGCTGATCTTAATGAAAAATAAGAACTGTAGGTTCGGTGCATCGGCTCAAAATATACCAATTGGAGCATCTCTTGTAAAATCCCAACGTCCCCCTCCAGTAGCAGTCTTTAGATCTGAAGAGAGAAAACAGAAATATTTCATTTTTATTATGGTCTTTCAAGTATTTTCTTTCTTGTGCCGTTAGCCATAAAACTTGTTCTGCAAGTAACACAGATCTATGAATATAGACCGTCTATTTACAGTGTGCTATTGCTACTTTAATACAAGTCAAGGTTGTCAATAGTCAATCAATTGATAATGATTTCCTTTCACTTTTGACAAAGTTCTTCTTTACGGCTGCTTGACAAGCATTTGACTTAAGGTTTTTAAAAAAAAACGAATAGTGTCACTATTAAACACCGCAGAGTAGTTCATTGTAAAATGAGATAAGCTTACATCATCAATGTCATCTTCATCGTCGCCAATGTCATCAAACTGGATCTCATCATCGTCTCCGGGCCCGAAGGTGTCCGTCTCGTTGATTTTGGCTGCGAGAAGGAAGATGGAGGGAAAGAGTTAGAAAGCAAATACAACACATGTTAACAGAGCAGATTGAACACTGAACATGATTTGTAAAAAAAAAAACACATAAAAATAAGTTTAAATAAAAGGTCCAGACAGTGAGAACCTCTGCTGTTTAAAGTCAGAAACTCGAAAAAGTGTTTCACCAATATAGCCGTTCTTTAAAATCGCAGCAGTCTGGTCAGCTTTAGGCACAGTTAACCTCAGGTTATAGGCACAACAATAGATACATAACCAACAGCTGTGGTTTTGGTTTGACTCACCATGCTCGGGCAGCTCTCCGTACGCTTTCAAACTGCGAGCCTCGTCTGCGTTGTACTTCAGAATGACGTCAGCTTTGTTGTCCTGAAACACAAAACGATGACGTAATGTTTAGGTTAAACATAAAAACCAAGTGCTTAAAATGAGCGACAAGACAGTAAGTACATTACTACGATATTAACGCTTAGGTAGAATACTCTTTTGTCAGTAAAAAAAAAAAAACGCCAAATGTAAATTAAACTCCAAGCACTATATACTATATAAGCACTATATACAGGGAGCAACTGGATTTTATATTTCTTTAAGATTAACTTAGACAAAAATCAAAAATGATATTCAACTGTAACCGTAATTTAGTAGCGGTTCCTTCATTAACTTTAGAACCCATAAAAGGTTAAATGCAGCAGAAATGTTAGTGTTTTATTATCCTAAAAGACAGCCATAAGACGCGTGGTGTCTTCATAGTGAGAGTTATCCAAGCATTATATACATGTATATTGTCTTTATTCGTATCTGTGTTGTGTGTGAGGGAAATACACACCTGGTAATCTCTCAGTCCCACCAGGATGATGTCTGACGTGTTAATCCAGACCTGGAGGAAACAAACAGATCAGAGATTACCCACCCGCTGTCACACTCTGCACTTTGTGACCCTCAATGGGTTCCATGCAGACACATTACGGGCGGCTCACTGACCACTGAGAACACACCGACTCAGCATCCCGTCAGGAGGTTTCCTGTGTGTGCTGGTCGGGGGAAAAGGTGCGAGAGGACTGTCGGGACATTCCTACCTTTTTTCGGAGTTTTCCTCTGATGTGACAGAGCCGCTTGGTTCCATCAAAGCACATGGCCTCCAGACGCCCGTTCCCCAACATCTTTATCACCTGAGCATACTCTGGAAGAGACGAGACAGAGGAGGGTCAAAGAAAATACACTAAAGAAAACAACCTTAAAATGAGAGATTACATGAACAAAGTTACTGTTCTATCAAGAATAACAAGCAGGCACTAAGTGATTATGGGATGGTATAGGTTTATCATATTGAGAAAAAAAACACTCGCAATAAGTCGTACATTTCAATTAAAATGTTCATAACTTTGATTATCCTTACCGACGAAACAAAAAAAGGCACAGAAAATTAAAAAATTGAGTATGGTCCCCAAAAAAAGGGTAGTATAAATGTTCCACACATTAAGCTCACTCTCCTGCCACCAGAGATTTTGGCAGCAGCGAGCACTGCAGACAATCTGAACACTGACTGCAGGGGGTTACTACCATCTAATGAGACGCTCAGTGACAACGTGCACAAAAAACCTTCACTGCTGAGTGTCTGTTTCAAGTTGGGCTAAGCATTCTTAATTGTAGTCAACTGAATATATAAGTTATGTTTTTATTATTTATTAGATGTAATCAGATTCCTCTAAACTGCTGCATTGTTGTTAAAGCTACACATGTGAAACTGAAAATTAACGACTAGTTTCATTAGTATACAATTGTGGCAGCCCGTCAGTTTAGAACACTTTTTTTTTGCTGAATGAATGACGGTTACACATTTTCATCTTCATTAACACTCAGTCAACCTACAACTCTGAGGTTTTCAGTCTATACGTTTATTTATTTTAATCAATTTCTTAAAGCCCGAGCTTAGGATTTCAAACTGCTTGTATTGTGCAACCAACGGCTTAAAATACTCAATATCATGGAGGAAAACCAAAACAAATTTGAGACACTGGAATCAGCCATTTGTTTTGCCCTTTTTGCAGAAAATCGATGATTAGATCATGTTTACATTTACAACACTTTTTCTGATTATAGACTAACGTCAAGGATTTACTCAGATGGGTGATTTCCCCTGTTTTTATCCGATGTAAATTACTAACAAGATTTATTGTATCTACCAACAGGGATAGTGACTTCAGTTACTGCAGTTGACCCATATTGAGTTATTCAGACCAAATGCGAACAGTTTAACTCTGTGTCCTGGATTTGCTTATAAGTCAAACCAAACACACATCCCCTGGCAAAAAGATGGACCTTTGGTGCCATTGTCCAGGAAGCAGCTGGCTCCAATAACCCCATCACCTGAAGAAACAGTACTCACCCTGTCCGTCCTCTTTGAACACCAGTTCTCTCTTCTCAGACTCATTTTCGTTCTTTCCACGTCGCCTATTCTTTCCTCCCTTTCCTAGGAACATAGAAAAAAAAAGATGGTTATTAATGTTATCCATTTATATAATACATTTTTTTTTCTCACTGAGGATGGGGAAAGTGTATCAGTTAGCTCTTAGGTACAGCTACTTCTCATACGTTTTATAAACACATTTTCTCCACAATCTCAAGTGGTTATTGTGATAAACACTAGTGTCAACACGGGTAAAATGTTACCTAGTACACACATTTAAAAGATAATTGTCTCTTTGTACACAACTACCAGTTAGAAGAGAATAATTAACATTACCCTCAACCGCACTAATCTGCCAGCTAGTGACTTAAAAAAAACTATGTTTACATCAAATATATCAGATATTATAGAGTATGATATTTCAGTTACAACGAAACTAATCTACTGTGTTTACACAAGGAAAGTTGAAACCTAAAGCAAATTAATCTGTTCTTGGTTAGAGAAAATAACCAGCAGATGAATCCATGATGAAAATAATCATTAGTTCATAATTAAAAATAAGCATTAGTAATAACAATCAGATGATATAAAATAGTAATATAACAGTACCAGGGGACAGGAAGAACAACGTTTAGGTTGCCTTGCTAGTAAACACATATAGGCGACATTCTAAAGACGTTAGATTGATCAAAGTAGTTTAAAATCCAGGAACAAAGATACCATGTTGGCGTTTTAGTTGTTTATTGTGAAATTAAAGTCGCAGCAGTCACAGGCCTCACCAGGGTGGGGTGAGCAACTAGCTACTTAGCTAGCAACGGTATTAAACTGCTAAGCACGTTAGCCATTAGCCGGCTGGCAGGCACAAAGTGTTTAACAACTTAATTTAGCCTAGACTAAATTCATCATTATCTCAGCCGAATGTATGTTTACATAGTTAGTTACACAGAGAAACTCGTGACATTTAATTAAAAATACTTATAGTTCCGTGTTAATAAAAGATAAAATAAAATGCATTAGAAAATCTTGATGCTAACTAGCGTTAGCTGGTCGGTGTCACGTTTTCACTGCGTGTCTTCACGGCGGACTCGACAGACAATCAACAATACAGACACACTATTCCTCCGTCTCTTACCTTTATTCTTGGGCATATTCTTTTAAGCCTTGGTCACGTTAATCCTGCTCGTAGAAACGACGTACAGTTAATAAACGAGAACTGTGTACAACAGTCAGTTCTAAATTGACTGAACCGTACCAAGAAACTAGCTTGTCACCGCTGATTCGCTCCGCCGGTTTGCGCATGCGCCTTCCAAGACATTCAAAACCACGTTGCTTTATTGTAAAAGGTGATTGTTACAGAGACAAACGCCTGCAGAACTCCCAAAAACTTGTTTAAAACTGTTTTTTAAAGTGACGTTGTCTGGTTCTTAACCAAATACACACAATTCACCATCAAATGAGGAAACAGATAGCCTGACACTTGGTCTAATTATTATTTTTCAATTCATTGTCTTTAAATTATAAAGGGCTACATTTAAAGTAATATTGACTTGTTAAATGCAGGTATTTTAATTATAACAAGAGTATTTCTACAGTGTGGTATTAATGCTGAATACTTCATCCACCAATGAATGATAATGACTTCCAACATGTATTTTTAATCAATATCAGATTCCCCTGCATTTAACAATAACTGTTCATTGCAACGATGTATCCCTCCGCGCCAGCAGGGGGAGGAACTCGCTGCGCTGAGCCTTTACTGTGTTTATTTCCCCAGAACAACATTTAACATTTTGCAGGAGCTGAGCTACGGGACTTTTTAACCCTCCTGCAACGCACACAGCTCAATTATCTCATGGTTTGTACATTTAGAAGTGCATTTCACCTCTGTGTTTTTGCATTAAAATAGCAAAGTGACGCAAAGTTATAAAAGGTGATATGTATTCGACTGTTAACTTGGAGTCACGTTAGCTAGCGTGTTGCTAAGCTAGCTGCAGTTTTGTTTTCAGCACAACGAAGTTTGTCTGTGATGGCTTTAGCAGGACAATGGTGAGTTAAAATGTATTTTATAGATAACATACATTTCGCCGCTTCTCTTTGTGGTAAATACAACTGGATATTATATGCGGCGTTTTCCATATTAGCAACAACGTACTGTGCTGAAGGCTACTTAAAGAGCAACTTGCAGAGTTTATTTTTTTACTGCATTTATGCTTAACCTTGCCTGAAAATTACAATAAAAAAAGTTAAGGCAGGATTTTACATGTTTTACGAGACATAAGGGCTGGAATTCAGAGGGGAAAGTAGCCGTTTTGAGCTCTGCTACTAACAACTTTTTTTAAACGTCATACGTCAAACGCGTCATAATACCTCACATAGGGGAGCAACCGCGCCCCGTTAGTAGTTGGTTTGAGCGGTTGTGATTTAGTGAGCTGGTATTTTTTCGGTAGTTTTACATCATGGTGAGCCATTGTGTTTGTGCTGGTTGCTCAAACTCCAGCTTGTCAGGATATCGAGTCCACAATTTCCCTAACAGGAAAAGGACCGCAGCTAGCTTTAGTTCCTGGGTGCGTTTTGTGCAGGCGAAGAGACGGGACTTCACTACCGCATCTGCGACGAAAAACGCGGTCGTTTGTGGCGCTCATTTTAGACAGGAGGATTATGAGGCAGGTGATCTGATGCAGTTCAGGATGGGATATCGAAGCCAGGACCGTGTGAGGCTGATAGCTAGTGCGGTTCCGTCTATACACCCAGCTTCTTTATCAGCTCCGGTAGCAGCAGCAGCAGCAGCCGGTGGCGGGAGTGATGGTCAAGGATCGGTCAGAAAATCTGAGGTACTTTACTTTGCAAAAGTACTTTACTTTGTAAAAGTACCTCAGAGTATTCTCTTGCAAATTATTTTTACATAGTTATTTTGTACTTTTTCTCTTCTACATTTGTTACCTAAAGATTAATGCGCACAAGACATAAACAAATATAACGTTTTTTATTAACTTGTTTATTTGTGTTCCATTATGGTTGTTTTGTACATAGATAGATAGATAGATATATAAAGGCTAGATGGCTCAAGGGGGAGTCGCCAGCGTAGCTCACCGGTGGCCATCTTGCCACTGTCAACAAACTGCTACAGCTGTTTTTAAAGGTGAGTGATCTGCACAAAAATACTCTTAACTCGCTTAAATCTTGACTGATTTACAAGCGGTTTGGTTTATTATAAACGTTGTTATCATGGCTATGATTCAGGAGACAACAAGACATGTTGAAAAAAAACTCCATGATTATAAGTATGCAGTATCATAACTACATCTTTGATGTTTATAACAAACCAAACCGTTTTAAAATTGGTTGAAAATTGAGCAAGCTATGGTTATTTCAATAGTGCACCATAGACACAATGTTATGAATGAGCGAGCTGCCTGTGGCAAGATGGCCGCCATGTGGCAACGTCGGTCTCCATTGGCCAGCAGCGCGGGTGAGTCATCTAGTGTTTATATATATCTATGGTTTTGTAGGTGTTTTCTGTTCTCTATTGTTTAGCTAAAGAAGGGAAGAAAGATGATAGTGTTGTGGCATATTATAATTTGTATCTTACATGTGTTTTTAAGCATTATATTCCATAACATAAACCTGCTCAGGTTTTCTAAATAACATTGGTATATAATTGAATCAATAGAAAGGAAAAGGTGATCATTTGAAATTGCATGAAAAAAACTGAAAACACAAAATGAAATATCTGATAAAAGTGAAAAATAGTTAACAATTTCCCAAAAATTAAAGACGGACATCTTTTAAAAATGTTTGTTTCAAACCCAAAGGTACTCAGAATAAAACCAGAACACATTCACATTTAAGATGCTGTAACCAGTGACTTTACTTCACCTCTTTAAAAAAAGGATTGATTCAGATGTTAATTCATCACCAAATAGTTGCACAATATTTTCCTGTTGATCAACATAGTTAGAAAACATAATGCATGATCTGTTGGATATGAGTTCATCTGTTGCCTGAAAACATAATAATGTATCTATTTTTCCCATGTTTAGATGTCTTCTGAACACCCTGCGGTTGCGGGTGGGCTTGCAGGAAAGTCCACTTCGTCCTCTGGGGTGAAAGGAAACATAAATTGGGACTGTGACAGCAGCTTGGATCAGATCACGGTTGTGAGGATCGACGACACACACATCGCGGAGGATAAAGACTCCGTGGCGTGCTACGATGTGGAGTACTCCATTCCCACTGAGGAGGAGGCTAACGACGAGGACGACGGCGTCTACGTCATTGAGTACTCAAACCCCGAAGAGGAGGGAGAGAGCTACCAGTTCACCATGTCTGTGGATCAACCACTGCCCACCAAAAAGCAGATAGTTACACATGCTGCGGCGAGAGAGAGCGTGATGTCCAAACCCTCTAGACCTCAGAGGCTGCGGCGGAAGAGGGACCTAGAGGAGGAGGAGGAGGAGGTGGTGAGTAATAAGTGTTTGCTTGAGCTTGGGGAGGACTACAGGGACATTATGAGGATGAACTCTGATAAAGAGCAGCTGGTGTGCAAGCTCTGCCCGTCACCCGGACGCTTTTTCAAGAAAGCTGCCGGTCTGGCCGTGCATCTGAGACACACGCACCAGTTTGGGGGGAGGACGTACTTCTGCACCACCTGCCAGCGGTCGGTCCGCACTCAGTCGGATCTGGATTCACACACCAAACGCCACGCCAATCAGGAAGCTGTGTTCACCTGCCTGCTCTGCAAGGCGCAGGAGGGCAAGGCGGGGTACACAGGGGCCAAGCTCGGTCTGAAGAGACACCTGGAGCAGGAGCACCCGGGCGTCGTGCCGCGTTGCGACATCTGCAACAAAGGCTTCCTGTCGCTCACGTCCTACCTGGCCGATCAGTTCAGGCACGTCGGAGTGTCGCCGTACTACTGCGCCCGCTGTCAGATCTACGAGATGACAGAGCGGGGTCTGAGTGTCCACATCAGGAACGACAACATGAGGGAGAAGAAGCTGCAGGAGTCTCGGAACAACCTGCTGGAGCCTGAAAGCAACCTGAGGGAACTCGGAGTCTCCGTCAGCGACGATAACTCCGCCACAGACGACTCTGACTTCTGACTCTATTTGTTTTATTTCCCTCAGTGTTTGAGGACTAAAGCAGCACAAGCTTAGCCACCTTTCTTCATGCATCTTTAACAGCTGTGAATTGATATTTTGGAAACAGTTGTTTTGTTTTTTATTTTCGAATAAAAGAGATAGTTTGACATTTTGGAATCTATGCTTATTCTTTTTATTGCCAGAAGATATTACTTATTAATATCTTCTGGCAACTATGGACAACATGTCTTTGGGTTATTTTTCTAAATTGGCAAAGCTTAAGGATCATCAGTGTCACAATGCAGTTTTTAAGACAGGGTCTAGCTTAAGCTCTATTTGAAAGAATAATTTGACACTTTGGGATCTACGCTTCATTTCAAACCTTTATTTATACAGATAAATCCCATTGAGATCATTGATCTCTTTTTCAAGGGAGACCTGCTCAAGTAGTTCCACATGAAACATAAATAGAACAACAAAAGGACATCATACAGTATCATTTACATAATTATCCACATAAACAGGTACCAATAGCTTCCGATTGAGTAGCATCCAACCGAGCTTTAAAAACATTTAGTGGCACTAGATTGTTCAGTTTCCATTTAATTTGCAGACTATTCCAAGACAGGAGCTGCGCATCTAAAAGCTGTCTTCCCTAAGACAGTCCTAGCAGTTGGCACATTTAATAAAACCACAGCATTTGATCTCAGGCAGTAGCCACTTAAAATTTTCCGTGAGATCAGGGAGCAGATATAAGATGGAAGTTTCCCTAACATGGCTTTGTATATAAAAATGTACCAGTGACTG
Organism: Gymnodraco acuticeps; assembly: GCF_902827175.1. NCBI lineage: Eukaryota > Metazoa > Chordata > Actinopteri > Perciformes > Bathydraconidae > Gymnodraco > Gymnodraco acuticeps. The sequence goes on along the minus strand of NW_022992223.1, from coordinate 274,904 downwards.
AGCCTCCGTACAGTTAGTGAAAGCAAACCAGCCCTTGCATACAGGGTACAGTGATGGGTTAATGCTTTACGGTTTGTCACAAATCTCAGTGCACTGTGATAGGCGGCATCTAACTTGACCAGGCAATTGGCAGGTGCAGGTGTACGCTTGATTGCTTACTTGCTAAGAATCCAATGAAGAGGTTCATATCCCTCCCGGATATGACTTACTTTCATATATTAATTATTTCGTTGATTAATTGCTGAAGAAATGAAAAAAATACCTTAATAAAGGTCACCTATTATGCAAAATCCACTTGTCCATGTCTTTTATACATAAACGTGTCCCCTGTTTCAGATTCGGAAAGTTTCAGGAAAAAATATTCAATCACTCTTTGTCCTGATCCATTTATATAAAAACGGAAAATGAGCTGATCCGATTTTGGCCACTTTATGATGTCATAGCGATTCTTTTGGCTTGTGTAACCATTAGCCAATCACCAACCAAGGTAACCCCAGGGCTGAAACAGAGGGGATTATGGGATGCTGCAATGATCTGTTGGGTATTTGGAGCCAAACACTTCAGAGACATGTTTTGTATATATCTGAGACCTATAATAGATTGAGGAGAAACGGTATAATAGGGGACCTTTAAAGTTTTGTGGTTTTGTTTGACCAAGTTATATGATATGTAATGATATTAAACAATCTTTACATTTGAGAAGCTGAATCCAGATCACTTTTGGTGATACAGCAATAAATCAATTGTAAAAGAAGCTGGTGTTAATGCTGTATTTGAGTTGATGCATGTATATTCTGTGATACTCAGCAGCGTTCGAGCTACAGGAGAAGTATTATTATATTATAGTAAACATTATTTGTATGCTGATTTAATAGAAATGAACTGAAACGGCAGTAGAGCTCATAATTTGTAATAAATGGGACTGAAAATAAAAAAGCTATGATCCAGATTGTGTCCTTTTTACAAAAAAGCTTTATTTTTGAGCACAGTGGATTTAAACATGAATGACTTGAAATTAAAATGGAAGTAAAAAAGGAATTAAACAACAAGATTTGACACATTAAAGACAAACAAATATTTTAAACATTTTAAAAGGGGATGTTTTCTTTCTTTTTGGAAATGCAAAATAGTAAATGTAATTACATCTTGGTAATTTGTTAGTTAAAAATATAATTTTTTCACATTAAAATAAAAGACCACTTGTTAGCAATCAGCGTTATTTCACTCACCATAATGCTTCGTTTGTAAGCACCGAATATGTTTTAGAAAAATCTGTAATATCAAATTGACATTAGTTTTCAGTGTCATCTTGCATAAAACCACTTAAAGGTGGGGTAGGTAATTCACTTCAGAAACACTTGTTATATTCCATGGAATGCTCTTAACATCCCGATAGCAATAAATACATTAAATGCTTTGACAATAAATACATAAAACGTCATCTGTGGAAGCCGTGGCGCTGTAAAAAGCACGACCAATCATCTGAGCCGGCCCGGCTAAAATAACTGGATGGCCTACCTGCCTGTCCAACTCAGTCTCACGGCATTTCGTGTTCACCAACACGATTTTTAATCTATTGATTCGTGTTCACCAACACGATTTGCCTCTTTTTTTCGTGTTGCACAGCACGATTTTAAAAGCAATGTATTTCTACTGCCTGCAGCACGTCTTTTTCTCCGGTCGGAACGAGGAAGACCGGAAGCTGTGTGGTTCATAAAAACATGTTCTTACCATAGACTGTATATATAAATGGACGTAGGGTCCGTGACGTCACCCATAGGATTCTGCAGAGTTGCCGTGAAGCCCTTAGTAGGCGGAGTCGGCCACTAACGGCTCGACGGTGTCGTCAGAGTCTAACTCCCGCCTTCTCCAAATAAGGGCAAAGAGGCGGAGCCATGGCGGGACCTGCTGCCAACGAGCGTGACGTTCGAGTCCTAGCTCAGGCTAAGAAGCTAAGCTAACATGCTCTCAGTATCAATCGAATGTAAAACATGATTGATGAAAGTAGTAAATCGGTCAGATTTAACCCGAAGACAACAGGAAGGTTAATGCCATATTCACTTAGTAACGCATGAACTATAAAAATATTTCTATATAGTCTGTGTTGGTAAATGTCATCTAGGTTGCACATTTCCTGCTGAAATACATGCATACCAAGTCACTGCGTGGCACTTTGGTTTTGATAAAACAGTGTAGTTCCACAATATAAACGTTACATTCATAATCAAACGAGACAATCTGCAAGATAATTAGCTATTTGGTATTATTCTTAATGCTTGTGAATACACGTTAATAAAATAAGTACCGATACATAGCAGAATAATTGTGGCGGTGTTCAGCTTAATAAGCCTTGCTCAGCATCATTTATTTAGCTAATACTACAGCGGGCTGCAGGCGAACCAAGTCCGCGTTACGATGCATTCCTTGATCTCCAGTTATAACGCCGGACTCCGCCGCTGGCCGAAGCTAACGGAGCCCCAGGGTGCTAGCTACGGCCGCCGGGACGCGCTAGCGAGCTAGCACCCTGCAGCCCCGTTAGCTTCGGCGGCGTGGACTCCGGCGGCCCACCCCTTTTAACATTTGCTCCCGTTTAGCATTATGGGCGTCATAGCCATATAGTATAACAGTCTTACCCAAGGCTGAATCATAAACTAAACTGTATATATGTATAAAGGGTTACGTCCTTAGCTGGCTAATAAGCTACATAACAGGCTAAGCTAACAAGCACACAAACACCTGCTAACGGGGTTAACATGTATAATATTATCATTTTACTTACCGAAAAAAAGCTGAAAGTAGACTTCTTGGAAGATCTGTTAGTACATTCAAGCGCACAGCACGACATTTTAATTATCTAGTATTTGTAACAATATTCCCTAACAGGCACGATCACCACGAACACAGCTAAAGGATCAAGTACAGTAACTACAACTAACTAACGTTGTAGCCTCTATGGTTGTAGCCTAGCAGATTGGACAAGTTGCTGTTAGCTGACAGTGAGCCACGTATCTGTCAATCAAAGTGACCACGCCCTAATGTATGCACAAACTTTAAGACCTAATATAAATATAAAGGGTCGCGTTAGAAAACAATTCACTCACAGATCCATAATCATGAAGGTGGAATCTAACTATATCGATAATAAAATGTATGGAGCCAGGGGTAGAAACATGTTTTTTTCTGCTGTAAAATCGGGCATTTTAACATGGGGGTCTATGGAAATTGCTCCTTTCTGCAGCCATCGCCTATCGGCCAATATATGAACTGCAGTGTGTGGCACTTCCGTATTGGCTTCCCGGCTCTACCCCACAGTTTGCCGCTTGGTTCTTACTCAATATCAAGCCACAGTTATTGCTTTTATTTGAAATCGTATAATTTCGGACTTTTGTTGCCGTCTGTGAGGAAAATAAATGGGGCTCAGAATACTGAAATCTGTATTTTTAAATATTTTTTCCTTCTAATTTGATATTCTTTTCAAAATAACACACTGTTATTTACTCACCAATAACACACAATTATCCTTGCTTTTATTTATTGGTTTAATTCCATAATCTCGGGCTTTTTTGGCGTCCGTCAGGAACTGAATTTCAAAATAAAAATAACCGGAAACAGACGTAGGCCTATAAGGGACATTTCAAGCATCATTGCGATTGTCAACATTTCTGAGTTTAGGATGGCCGAAGACTATGGAAGCAAACAAGAGAGAAGTATTTGAATTTTATTAGACACCGAATTTATAGCATTGAAAATAATTACTTTGAAAATCATGTCTCTGAATGTTTTTGCTCCGAATTTACTTATGTGAAATAAAAATGTAAAAATTCAAGTGAAAACAATTCGAATGTTCAAATTCAGATCCCAAAAATTCGACGTCAAAAAATTCGGTGTATAAAATTCGATGTCCAAAATTGCGATGCAGCATCATCCGGGCTACTCAGACAGGATAAGCAATCGAGCCCAATGCAATCAAACTGACTTGGCCTATCAGAGCACGGCTTTGTCAGTCATGTGATCACAACAACCCGGGATAAAAATGACGGAGAGCAGCGGGGCTCGCCACTCGGGTAAGTAGTCAGTTTGTGCTCTTTATCTTACAAGCAGTGAGGGCTCGACAGCATTTGTATCTTACATTAGCTAAATGAGTGAAGTAGCCTTGTGCCTTGCAAGCAAGCTCCGTAGTTATCATTAATTGAAGTGAATCACAACGTTACCGTGTCCTTTTGTGTGTGTGTGTGTGGGGGGGGGACGGGACGGTTTGCAAAGTAACGTAACGATCACTTCGGTTAGATAAGTCAAGTAGACCATGCTACACTATACGAAATACTCTCTTACAAAAGCCCTGCATTTAAACATGTTAATGTTACTTTAGTAAAAGTATGCTAGTATAATTAGGAAAGTGTTGTTAAGAGTATTTAAAGTAGACACAAGTTATACTATTATATTATATCATTTGATTTATTGTTATTACCGATGCACGAGTTGACTTAACTGTTGTAGTTGGAGCTCATTTGAACAATGAGCTAACTAATTATTACTTTCATAATGGTGTAATGTGCCGACTATTTTCTACATTAATAGATGAAGGTCTGGTTTGTTCAAACTCTCAAAATAGTAGGACCAGAGCCCGAGAGACTCTAGGGCTCTGAGTAGGACATGCTGTCATAATTACCCAGAGTCCGAAGTGACACCTTTACAATGTTAAAGCTGTTGGATAAATGTAGTGACGTAAAAACTAAAGTATTCAAGATAGTGTAGTGGAAAAGAGATAATGTTTTTTTTTTTTTAAATGTTACCAAAACAAAATCTTTTGTTTTGGACTGACAGTAATGATTCAAGAAATAGTAGATAAATAAATACACACACATCAATGTGTTGTGGATGGAACAAAACAAATGGTGCTCTTACCTGTGATGCCTCCTCCAAACATTATAACCAGACAGTATCATTCAAACTATAAGTAACAGTTCTAGCTACTTGACTTCAGACAAACAATTCAAAAGACAAAATCAACACAATTTATTGAAAGACCAATCTTTATTTCTCTCCTTTTGTTTGTATTATTAAACCCTGTCAATCTAAAAAATTGAGCAACTCAACAGTTAACTTTATATTTCTTATTGTCCAAAGCATCTATTACACTATTTGTTCCCCTCTCATATTCACAGGATGGATGATTAGAGACTTTGGGGGAAACCTCAGCTTTATGAACGCTCAGCTCTGTTGCTTTGGCCATAGAGGGCTGAGGGTCTTTCCCTGCGAGGAGTCCTCCTCACAGTGAAAGACCCTGCAGACCTGATGGAGGAGGACTTACACCAGCTGCACCTACAGAACTTAGCCCATGCTGGGCATAGCTGTTACCACCTGCACAGGCCTAGCCTGTCAATTAACAGATTAACATTGAGTGTAACTTATGTATATTATTTCGTTTTTATTTAAAAAAAAAATGGTGATGGTTCATGCTTGATAACTTTTAGTTCACATTTCAATAAATTGTATTTGCACTCCTTTTGTCCGTTATTCTTACTGAAACTGTTAGATTACACATTCACATCTGACTGAAGATTGGTACCATTTATTTATGACGTTCCAAACTCGGCGGCACAAGGCACAAGTGATGTGAAGCTCATAAAGTGAGGCAAATGCATTTGATCAGCTGACTTTTTTTTTGCCAAACTTTATAGGCCTGACAATCACACTGTCTCTGAGGTGCAACGTAAAACACAAAACAACACAAATGAAGTTCCTGTTAGACTACAAAACTAGTCAGTGTGCAGGTCTTTGTGTTACAATATAAGTGTCTCTTAGTGAATGTCCTGTACTGCTCTTAAATCTCATCACATCAGCTTCTCCTTTCCCTCTTGGATGTTCTTCTGGACCCTCAGAGAAAGAGAACATGGTGAAGCAGTCCTGTCTCTCAGGCGTGTCCTTTCCTAACAGAAATATTAAAAAACATATTATTGCAGAGCAAGTGTGTTATTTAAGAAAGAGGTGTGTTTGTTTGTTCATAAATATAATGATTTTTTTATTTGAATGTGTTTTTTAAATCCAACAGTGTACTACAAAGATAATCAGATTATGAATAAACTGTTCTAAATTCATCAACATTGAAATAAATGTATTATTAAAATAATATTTAACTGTTATCAAAACTTAGTGCAACTGTGGAAGCTTGCTCTGTTCGGTTGTCTCACTGAAAGACAAAGGGTCGCAGCTCTCACTATGTGATGTTGCTTGGTAAAATGTAAATGTAACCTTTTGCTAATAAAGTCCACTCAACATCACTGATGTGTAGGGGTTCTAGTATTCAGCCATGTTTAATGGCATGTATATCAGTGTATTGGAGTCATTACTTTATGCATTCTTTGCAAAGTATGAAAAAGGTGTACCTTGGAATCCGTGCTGAAGTTCTCTGCTGTTAGGACTCCAGATATGTCTCTCCTCCTCTGGTCCAGCCTGTCTGGATCACCTTGAGGACACTTTGAACAAACAGATTTAAAGTTACATGAATGGGTTACAGACTTCTTTCCATGCAAACAACTTTTTATCTTCTTTTAAAAACAGGTCATAATCTTATTGTTATACTTAAAGATCAAATGCAAAGCTTCCAAATATGCTACATTTTTATAGAAATGTTGTTTTTAAGACTGCCTGTATTTAAAAAAAAATTTAAATCGAGATAATACACCCGAAAAAAAGCTTTTTATTGATACAAAACTTGACCCAAAGCCGTCTGAATTTCTGACATGACCTCCCCAGCAGCCTCCGCGCGCGTGACGTCATATATGCCAAACAGTCTCTGGACCAAACATCCCGACTCAGCAGTCTCGGTCACAAGTTTTTCGACAAGAAAACTGAATTAACATGGGTTATTGTTGTGCTTTTTGTTGTACGAACGGTGCGGGATCTGGGAGAGTTTTTCATGTATTTCCCAAAGACAAAATCATCCGCAAAAAATGGATTTTTTTAGTGAATCGTGTTGACTGGCAACCGACAAAATGGAGCAGGTTGTGTTCTGATCACTTCGCGTGTGATGCATACGACGTTGATCCTGCTACCATCAAGTCTGTTGGTGCAGAAGCATTAATAGCACGTCGGAAGCTGAAACCCGGAGCCGTCCCCTCCACATTTCAGCACAAGAAACCACTGAAAGAACGAAAGAGCCGGGCGATGGAGAAACGACAAAGAATTGAGGTAAACAACTTTTGATTAGATTTCAAAGCGCACGGAGCACAGCAGATAACGCAGATAACGGAATTGCAGTTTTACTGCTTATAGAGGTGGGCACCGTTAGATTCTGTCTTTACGATCATAAACAATGTGTTGGATGTGGAGCTAGGATAAGTAATAAGGGAACTAGGAGTGATTTTCGGTGCAGTAAAAGGTTAGCATTTTTCGCTCGGGGCTAATTCACTGTTAGCATTGTAGTTTGTCTGCAGCTCATTCATCGCTCCTCCACTCATAACGGAAAAGTGTGAACAATATGCATTATGATAGGGATTAAAGAAGAATGCTGAGAATGCTGATAATTGGTGTAGATGTGGCAGTTTCCACATCTACACCAATTCTCAGCACCCTCGGCCTCTTCCTCAGATGGCGAACTTGAATCATCACCATCAGCACTTTCATCGGTGATATCAGGTGACGTTTCCTTGCATTTCCTCTTCGACATCAGAGGCTTGTAGAGATAGGGTTGGATGTCGACAACATACTCCAGATATTGGGTGGCCTCCGACTCAGAATCAGACATGATAAGCCGGGTGGAAATATGTTAGGCATTGAACAAATTCCCATCCACCTCGTCCTTGTGAGGTGAGTCCGCCTGGACTTTATTTTTCTAAACCTCTCTAAAAAGGTCACATTTCACTTGTTTTGCATCAATCTTGATACAGGGTACTTATTATATGTTATAGTTTGGATTCCTAAAGCTTTTAGTCTATAGTCTACTCAGAATCAGACATGATAGACGAAACTAGTTGTACTATCGGCGGAAGCCGCTGTGATTGATAAGCCAGGTGGAAATATGTTTGGCACATCTGACGTCACGCGCCGCCATCTTGCGGAGGAGCGGCGGAGAAAATAAATCGTCGGACTTGGTGTTGGGGGTTGAACAAAATTAATATTGCGCATTGCCAGACTCATATTATCTCCGATTTGAATACTGCAATATCTTAGATAGTGTTGTAGCTATATGATTTCGATTGTACTGGCAATTATACAAAAAGCTTTGCATTTGATCTTTAAGAAATTGCTGGATATCACAGTCCTTATACTGTATGAGTTTGATTGAGTATTACTGTGTAGGTCCTTTTTATTGTACTGTTACTTTGGATGAGGTTTTCATGAGTCAGTCAAATTAATTTGTTTTCATATGCCATATTCATATGTATCACACACGTAAGGGTAACACACAATCCTATTGAACAAATGCAATGCAATGGATAAGCTTAATTTCCACTGAAGTCACAGATAACGTCATATATCATATTTAAACAAATAATTTCCTTGTCACTAAAGCATTGACTACTACGCTATTCATCGTCCTTAAATGCAGGAATTAAGTTACATGTTCCGTTGTACAGCCACGATGAGGCTGTTTCTCAAGTGTGATGATAATACAATTAAGAGGCATTGGTAATAATATTAAAAACAACAATGTTTGGGTCGTTCGTCAGATAGGCGGTTAGCTGCAATAAATAACTCCAGTTCAACAAACCATATTACAATATCTAAGGGAGCGTTATTATCTTGAAATGTGACGTTCATATTTTAAAGATACACACATTTCATTGTGAGGTTGATTTAATATACACTAAGCCTCTCTTCAACAATACGTTGAAGTTAGCTAGTCTATTTTATGCTATAGTAGAGCATAGCGAATTTAAATGAACCTTAACAATGGATACAGTAACCTAAATAGCAAACTAACTATCTAACGTACAAGGATGACCTTATTTGTAGCAACCTCGCACAGAAGCCTTTTGGTATACAGTAGCATCCCACTTAATGTTTTACACTCTTGGATGCTACGCATAGCATCGTTAGCACAGATGGAGCTACGATTGCTCAAATGCTACCCCAACTCTAAACATTCATTAACGTTAGCTTAATAAAAACACCAGTAACATAACCTAAAGTACGCAGGGTTGACTTACCGAAGAAACTGCATTCATGGACGGTCTGTTTCAACCGCAGATAAATCCTATATTTGCATGACGAATAGTCCACCAGGAGCCAACACAACAAACACGGCCGAGTTCAAGTAGTGTTCTCCTCATGAGCTGAGCCGCTGTAGCATCACGGAGCTAACGGAGCTAGCAGAGAGGAGCTAGGAGCAGCAGTCCCGTTGTCATGAAGGGGGAATCTAACTATATACAGAATATGTTTTTGTAGATCCAGGCTAGAAACATGTTCATTTTCTGATGTTAAGTTGGACATTTTAACAAAGGGTCTACGGGAATTGCTCCCATCTGCATCCATCGCCTACAGTTTGCAGCATTGGGCTTCACCGCACTGTCCCGGGGTTTGCCGCTTGGCTCTGATAGGCCAGAAGTCGGTTTGATTGCATTAGGGCTCGATTGCTTATCCTGTCTGAGTAGCCCGGATGAGGCTGCGTCGCAATTTTTGACGTCGAATTGTACACACCGAATTTTTTTACATCGAATTTTAAACACCGAAATATTTGACGTCGAATTTTTTTCACTTGAATTTTTGGGATCTGAATTTGAACATTCGAATTTTTTTAACTTGAATTTTTACATTTTTATTTCACATAAGTAAATTCGGAGCAAAAAAAATTCAGATTCATGATTTTCAAAGTAATTATTTTCAATGCTATAAATTCGGTGTCTAATAAAATTCAAATACTTCTGTCTCTTGTTTGCATCCATATAAGACACTACACTACCCATAATCCCCAGCTATCGTTTAGGACTACAGTCCCCGTAAGGTTACCAGAGCGTCAAACAGCTGTGTGAAATGGAACGAAACCACGCCAGACTATCCAAAACTGGAATCGAACACCCCCCCCAGAACTACACATGCTGGCTATTGTGTTTCGCAAAATGTTCTATGGGACGTCTCTACTGAACGTTTTCGTTTGTCCCACAATTAGAAGTTGCCAGTATTAAACACATTGGTGTTATCAAATGTAAAACATATCATTAATAAATGGGTGAAAATCGCTTGTGTCCATAATGCGCAGCATTAATACCCACATGACAGCTCATTGTTACTTTGTAATTCTACTCCACTACAATTCAGAGGTTAACCTGGTATTTTTACTCCACTGCATTTATTTGAGTTACTTTGCAGATTCCGATTAATTAAGTGAAATATAAACAACCCTTAAATCAGACTTTAGTTACACCTGAGTAAAATTCAGGTAAGGTGATTGTCAAGTGCCAACAATCAGGAGAGATATTTGATAGTTGGTGCTTGAGAAGACTAAACATGTATCTGCAATTGACATGAATGGAAACGAGTAATAAAGTATATTCATTACTCGTTATTCTCTACTAATAGTTAATTAAAGACTGTATATTATGGCTATTTTGCACATCCCTTTCAAGATTTTCAAAGGTGTATTGACATATCATATACACAACTACGGTGTAGTTATGCAATGAATGAAACACTTGGGTCACAGGTTCCTCAACAGTGCATGACAAGACATCTATCAATATGTGTGTACCTCCACCATTAAACTGTCATATTCTGCACATTTCTTATTCTATCTACATACATAAGAGTATAATTCATATGTATAATATCAGTTAAAATAAGTGCTTCAACATAGTTAACATTGCAGGAAAGCAATATATTAGACGTTAAGTACTTTGTCAGGCTTAATATTTATCTGTAGATAGATACCCCCAATGTTTTTTTCTTATTTAAAAGAAGACCTTAATCTGTTATTTAATGTTTAAATAAAGGTTAATTCGTTTTTCTGTTTTGCACATCCTCCTATTAATATCTTTGTACATTCTGCACTAAACTGTTTTATTGTAGAGATCACTTATAGTATCTTCTTGATTTTTTATATTCTATATTTATACTTTCCCCCTATGAAAGTATGTACTCTTAATATTTTTTTAATCAAATAAAACACAATAATTCAATAACGTGCTTTAACCACTAGGCGGTGCACACAAGGTACACACAGCCATAATAACTTTGTATTATTAGTGTAGGACACTTTTGTTTTCGTACAACATCTGAAAATGTGTAGTTTTATGCATGCTTTCACATAATTTTACAGCATATTGCTATACTATTTCAGACTCAGTATTTACATTCTTACATTCAAAGAAAATCAGTAATATCTTTAAAAACTACAGTCCTTTTATATCAGCTGTGCACCGTTATGGTGTAAATATAACCTATCTGTGAATTAGATCAAATGTAAAAGTCAGCCGAATTAGTGTTGATACTGCAAGGAGACGTATTGTGTGAAGAGAAATTGAAGATGTTGTTTAATTGTTGAATATATTTATGATCCACGTCAAGTATTCGGTTTCGGCGGCATTTTCTCAGTTTTTCCAAAGGTCTTCTCATCAGGGCTCTATAAATAAAGAACTACGGCAGATCTGTAATATACAATGCAGCCGAACCGTGTATTACAATGCCGTTATGTGATGACTTTCAAAGAGAAAAGCAAGAGCGCTCGGAATTAAGTATTATTTTATTCTTTTAAAATGTTTTCCGGATTTCATATCATATAAACACCAAATCCCAGCATGCATTGCGGCTAAAACATCCAATAAACGAGCTTAAAACCATAGCTGAGGATCTTGGGTAATCGCTCGAAATGCCTACGTCTGTTTCCGGTTATTTTTATTTTGAAATTCAGTTCCTGACGGACGCCAAAAAAAACCGAGATTATGGAATTAAACCAATAAATAAAAGCAAGGATAATTGTGTGTTATTGGTGAGTAAATAACAGTGTGTTATTTTGAAAAGAATAACAAATTAGAAGGAAAAAAAGATTTAAAAAATACAGATTTCAGTATCCTGAGGCTCTGAGCCCCATTTATTTTCCTCACAGACGGCAACAAAAGTTCAAAATTATACGATTTCAAATAAAAGCAATAGGCTAACTGTGGCTTGATATTGAGTAAGAACATGTTTTTATGAACCACACAGCTTCCGGTCTTCCTCGACCCGACCGGAGAAAAAGACGTGCTGCAGGCAGTAGAAATACATTGCTTTTAAAATCGTGCTGTGCAACACGAAAAAAAGAGGCAAATCGTGTTGGTGAACACGAATCAATAGATTAAAAATCGTGTTGGTGAACACGAAATGCCGTGAGACTGGGTTGGCCTGTCAGCCTTCCATATGTGCACAAATTTATCTCGTGCCCTCATTGGTCATGTCCGCGTTCGTGTGTGTTGGAGGAGGGGCTCTGTAAGGAAGTCTGAAGGAAGGGGCAGATTTTTTTCAGCTGCGCAGTTTCAAATTCTAGTGCACTCGTGCTGGTTTCTCCATTCTTACCTACCCTACCTTTAAGCTCATGTTGCCAGTACATCTTTATCTAAAATACCCTGTATGAAACACAACTTAATATACATTTGTGGTGAAGTTGTGTACAAAAAAACAACCAAAACTTATTATTTTCTTCATACCACTTAGAGGAAAGTGGTCTTTGTATTTTGTGTGAACTTCCCCTTTGTAAAATCTCCAAACTATAACATGCTCAAAGAGAGTCAGAGTGCGTTATCAGCTGATTATCCTTTTTATTGTTTTTAATAGAAAGTCCAACTCTCACTGCAGGTACAAAAACAGAGAGCTGGAGTAGCAGCAGGCTGAAGAAGAAGAAGAAGAAGAAGAAGAAGAAGAAGAAGAAGAAGAAGAAGAAGAAGAAGAAGAAGAAGAAGAAGAAGAAGAAGAAGAAGAAGAAGAAGAAGAAGAAGAAGAAGCACTCAATAAGACTACATACTAATACCAAGCATAGCCTCCAATCACTAATACGTAAACCAGACCCTCCTCACTCCTCCGCCATCCTCATCCATATCATATCCCACTCCTCCTCCTCCTCCGACTCCTCCTCCTCCCTCCTCCTCCTCCTCCTCCTCCTCCTCCTCAATCCTCCTCCTCTCCTCCTCCTCCTCCTCCTCCTCCTCCTCACCTCCTCCTCCTCCTCACCTTGGCCTCCTCCTCCTCACCTCCTCCTCCTCCTCCCTCCTCCTCCTCCTCCTCCTCCTCCTCCGCCTCCTCCTCCTCCTACATCCGTCCTCCTAAGGGAGCAAAAGACTAGAAGAAGAAGAAGAAGAAGAAAGCTATTCCCCAGTTCATAATTACAGAAAAAAAATCCTTTTACATTCCTTTATCCCAAAGCTGTACAACGAAAGACGAGGCAACATTTATATATTTCATATTATATATAAAACAACAACAAATCTATAGATCCCTTTTTATGTTGACGGACATTCGGATGAGCACGGGGAGGAAGAAGTATTTAAAATCATTAACAGAAAGATTACAGTATTTCTGACGGATGCAGGAGGGACTTTTGTTTCGTGCTCGCTGATTGTCTTCAGTCTGTTTTGTTTTTGCAGCAGAGAAACACACAGGCGCACTTTTATTTTACTTACAGGCCTAACATCGTTTCCAGATTATATTACAAAATAATTAGGTTTCGGAAGAGATTCTTTAATCACTAATCTATCTGATTTGTGTTGTAATTAAAGGGCCAGTTCACCATTTACACGTTGATCATTCTATATAATATTCTGCAAAGTTTCCCAAAAAGAAGAATGCATTTGGTTTCAGTATTAAAATAAATATATTTCAAGTGTCGGCTTTGAATTGAATTGATTTGAAATGGAGTTTGTACTGGATGATGTAGTAACTTTGTAGAACTCATTGGGAAATTGGCAAAAAATCCATAAAATGCAAGTATTTAAACTAGCTTTTCCCTTCATTGCATTATGGGAAATGTAGCTTCAAGTGTTCTAGGAGCATATTAGGGATTAAAACCACAATACCTCGACCTCTGCTGACTTGAATTAATAAATCAGCGGTCTATTAAGAAAGAAACGTATGGGTGAACCAACCCTTTAATTCAGTTAGTTTTTAAGCTGGAATACAAATATTTTAAAATGTACCAGCTGTGGATTGTTTTTTCTGCTACACTTTGAGTTTAAAACAGACAGAAACATCCTGGTTACACGAAGAAGAGATGCCTCAGGATGAGTTTCACTCCAAAAACAACAACGTCTAAAGCTAAAATAAATCTGTAACGGAAAGACAAAAAGCATCGGGTGTTTGGAGTGAAACTTTTCTGCATGTTAGTTAAACGCCTCATACATCTGTGTGCTTATTCTATTTTATTCTATGTACACCTCTCTCCTCCTGGACATATAAAAAATGCATTTTCTTGATTCGTAGAAACCTGAGATGCTCGTACGTATTTATATTTACAGTTCAGCTCTCCGTCGGTCGGCTCGTACAGAGCAAGGTCACAAGAGCAAGTGTCTGACATTGTTTTTGGAAGCAAGAAGCTTTCTCGCGTTATTTAATTTAACATTCTTTTAGTTACTTCCTGTAAATGTACACATTTATTCTCAGAGAATAATTAGGGTTTCTTTTTCCTAGTAAATGTGTCTATTTTTGACTTTTTCCCCCTCACACATCCTTTGAGTTTGTCTTGCATATGCTTGACTTATTTTTTGATAATGTTCCTCTTTATTCTCAGGTAATATTTAAGGGTTTCCTTTAAGTGCATTTTAACATTTCAGATTAGTTATATATTGCCCAATACTGATTTCTTGTAAATGTACCACTCAGATAATATCCCCCTTTTCCTATGTCTTAATTTTTTCCTTTCTGCAGGTAAATCTTGAAAGCAACATCTTGTTTATGTCCTTCTCTGTAGTGGCCGTGCTCTCAGAGGCTTCTTGAGGTTTAAATACAGAATCTGCAGCTACGCAGACCCTAACGACAGTATAACGACCATCCTAGCTTTTTATATGCATACATTAGACGTTCCTATGTTCCCCTGTTTGAAGTAAATAAATACAGTACTTTTATTCTCCTCGCGCCGGCTCCCTCTCGGGGTCTGCGCTGATTGTCCGAAGCAAAAAGGAACGGATTATTTCTCGAGCTGAGAGATAACCGACCAATCACAAGAGTCCGTTAAGGTGCAGGACGGCGGGCGGGGTCGGCAGCGAGGGGCGTGGTCTCTGTTTCTATTTGGCGTTAGCGGCTCCTGGGTCCATCAGTAGTCTGTCCGCCGGACCAGAGGGAGGAAGAGGAGGAGGAGGATGAAGGTCCGGTGGAGTTCAGAGTTGAGGGGGGGTGGAGGTCAAAGGTCACAGAGCGGTGGAGGTGATCTTCTTCATCCCCCTCCTCTGGGCCAGGGTGGAGCAGCCCACCGGCTCCAGCACCGGGGGGACGTTCCTGTTCAGAGCCGAGTACGTCGCTGCCATCGCACCCTGCAGGAAGAACACAGAATGCATTATTTTACATAAATTGCTGCGTTAAAAAATTGAATAATAAATAGAAATGCTATAATAGAATATAATATATAATATATATAATATATATATATATATATATAATATATAATATAATAGAAACTCTGCTGTCAGATTCTTGGCATATTTAAAATGCATAACTACTGGAGACTTACAGTAAAGATACCAGTAGGGGTGTAACGGTATCCGTATTCGTCCCGTACCGTCGCGGTTCGGACGTCACGGTTCGGCACATGCAGTCACACGGCGAATACGCCTTTTTTTTACGAGTGGGAAAAAAGTCTGTCGCTCAGGGCAGTATTACACTATATATAATCCAGGGGGCGGTATTGCGCCTAAAAGCCAGCCGCCCGTAAATAACAAATGAAGAACAAGAACAAAACACAACAAAACGAACACAATATATGAAGAAGAAAAGTTAGTAGCTATGGCGAGTTCACCCAACACACAGGAGCTAGAACCCACCTGCTTCTTTTAAATCAGCTGTGTGGGAACATTTCGGGTTCCCTGTGGACTACAACAATGATGGGGTGCGAGTGGTGGATCGGAGGAGGACGGTGTGTCGGCGTTGTTCGACAGCTGTGCGGTATGCTAGTGGTAACACATCAGACATGCTCAATCACATCCGAGTCAGTCTCAGTCCCCAGCGAGAGGGTTTTCTCGACGGCAGGTGACATAGTTACCGCCAACAGATCTGCCCTCACTGCTGACAACGTAGACAAACTCATCTTTTTGAAGAACAACTTGAAAATAGAGTAAAGCTTGAGTACCTTTATTTAGGCATAATGGCCTCACACACTCACAAGTTAATTACACATGTTAGACATTGCTCCTAAAGGTACAGATTTTATTTTGTTTTATATTTATCATTGTATTTATTGTATATGTTGACATCAGGAGATGTTATACAGTTCTGTATTGCCTTTTATTGATTGTGATTGAAACACTTTTTTATTATTTATTTTAATATTTTCAAGACATTCTTTTTAGTTGTACAGCTTATTTAACCTTTTTGTTTGACATCAGCCATTATACATAATATGGCCATCTGAGTGTGTCTGTGTTACTGTTTGTGGTTTGTTTTTAACTGTGTAATACAGTTAATGATTCCAAATGGTAGAGTTCCTTATTTTCATACCAAAACTTGCACTACTGTTACAAATAAATAACAGCAAAAAAAATTATGCATTTGGGACTTTTTTTTGCTTTTCCTTGTTGTACCGAACCCGTACCGAACCGTGACCCCCAAACCGAGGTATGAACCGAACCGTGACTTCTGTGAACCGTTACACCCCTAGATACCAGTGAATTAATTTCCCGTTAAAAATCTAATCAAAATCAAAATGTTGACATTGTTTTGAAACACTTTTTAGCGTGAATAAGCATAGACTGACATTAATAATCTCTGAACACTGAACTTCTTTGGGGATGTATCAACAATGATTTCATAGTTTGAGACCCAAACTCTCCTTCTTCTGCACAAACCCCGCTCTCTTTTATTTTGAAATACCTTGACCAGGTGTGGGGCGTCCTGTCTGTTCAGGGTGTATTTGGGCAGCTGGTCCCGGTGAGTCACCCAGGGGTGTCGCAGCACCTGACCCGCTGTCAGCCGTCGGTGAGGGTCCACGTGCAGCATCTTAGACACCAGGTCCTAAAAGGGTGGGGGGGTTTGTAGAAAAACACAGTGAGGTCATAAGTATTAGACAGGATACTTAAGAGTCAGACCCAAATAAAATGATAGCACTAAATGCACTTTCAATAAAAAGCACAATGTTCCACTCTGGGATGTAGTGGAGCAGAAGTCAAATGGAAATACTCAAAGAGAAAATGTAGCAGGGTTGTCTGTCCCCTTCAGACACACCTTTGTCTAAATTAAAGTTGTTTGTTTTTACTCTCGTTTCTGGGTGTTTGTTTTAAAATACAGTTATGTTAGAGTCCATACCTTAGCCTCAGCAGAGACAGAGTTCCAGTATCCTCCAGTGAGGGAGAACTTCCCGCTGCCGATACGAGCCAAAATCTCCTCCGGTGTGTCCTCGGGACCGTTAGCAAAGGGCGTGAACCTTTAAAACATATTCATATATAGATTTGTTACGTTTATTACATTTATCTGTCAGGAATCATTTATAAAAACATTAATATCATATAGGGACACAAAAAACACTCAAATAAGTCATGAAATAACTACAAATATTTCAGTATTTTCAATTATACTACCATATCATTTTTGGGCAGAGTAATGTTTTTTATCCACATTACTCTGGGAATTATTTTAATCTAGCCTTATTTGAGATGGGAACTATATTGGAAATTGTGAAAAATTAGATGTTTGTTGGCAATAATGAAGCAATAAAAATGTTTTCATGTTAATAAAATAAAAAGTGTTTACCCTGTCAGCATGGTGTAGAGCAGGACTCCCAGACTCCAGATGTCACAGGCTGCATCATAACCCTGCTTCTTCAAAACCTGCCAGAAACATCATCAGAAAAATTAAGTTTCATAAATATACCACATATACACACAACCCTTCCTCTATGCATACGTTAATACTGGACAGCTGTATTAATGGTATTTAAACAACAATTTATTTAGCCTTTTACTTTTGTTTAGTTGCATTAAAATAAATCAAGACAGTGACAAAAAACACAAAAAATAACACTTTCAAAGAAGTTAAGAAAGAACATTTGAACAAAACTAATCAATGCAACAAACACTAAAACATAAAAGACATTAAGAGTGAGAAATGTCCTGATACGGACTTCGTACCTCAGGAGCGACGAAGTTTGCGGTGTAGCACGGCGTCATCAGAAGACCGTTCTCCGCTCGCAGCTGTTTGGCGAATCCGAAGTCGCAGATCCTGATGGACTCGGCGTTCCCACTCTCGTCCACGTACAGGATGTTACTGGGCTTCAGGTCTCTGTGCACCACCTGGAGAAGGAAGATGTTTACTTACAGGGTACATTTTCTGTTCAAAGCTGTACTCCAAGATATCTATGCAAAATCCGTGTATCTGCTTTTTTTTAAATTATTTGACATGATTTTATTATCTCTTCAACAACACTACAATTGAATTGGTCCCCGTTTTCTCCCATGGCTTAAAATCCACCTTTATTTGAAAATACTCAGTTCTTTGTGACCCGAAAGATGAACTAGATACGATAAATCTGAACAGTATACCACAATAAATAATCAGAGAGAATAACTCGTTTTTACATGCTGCATGGAAATCAGATGTAATGCTATCATTAAGAGCAGACAAGTAAACAATTCTAAAAGGTATTTTTCTCTTAAGGACAGAAACATACCCCCTGCACATGCAGGTACTCGAGCGTCTTGGTGATGGTGTACAGGACGGCGCTGGCTTCTCTCTCTGAGAAAAACTTCTGCCGCAGGATTTTATCGAGCAGCTCACCTCCTTTCATCAGCTCCGTCACCAGGAACACCGAGCGGCCGTCGTCATACACCTAGCACACGGCAACAACACAAAAATAACCTTTTAGTCACTACATTATTCATTACAAATCATTTATTCTGAGAGATTTCTAAATTAAACCAATCACGCCTTCTAATTCTGGATATCCGTTCCTTCAATAGAACCTAAAACATGCATCATTATCAAATTACAATAAAAAACCAAGAGGTTCAGCCTGAAAGGTAAAGTAGACCTGATACTGATTAATTGAGACTATGCGGTAGACTTGGTACCGGTGTTTTCTTTTCCTAAACAACAAGTTTTACACTATTTTATATTTGAGAATACAAATATTCAAGAAAAAGAATTTGAGTCCATTAATCAATCAGCAGAACATTCATTAGCAGCTAGTTAAATAATAACATCTGTTTTACAACAACCTTAAATGTATAAGGCATAAATGTAGGTATTATCAGCTTCAGTTACAAGAAGTGATTCAAGGAAGTTTTCATCCAGCAGCAAGACGATATTTTTAACTCCAATAATTACGAGTGAGTCATGAAACCATTGCATCAAACCAGGGAATTTAAGTTCTTTTGTCCACACAGAAATGTGGGTTCAGCCCGACTGAGTCACTCTGGACAAACACGCAGATTAACACCTACAATTACAGAAATACATGTGAAATTCAGTGGATGGAAAAAAGGACTTTGTGTTTATTCTATGGCGTTGTCCCTGGCATTAATAATAATAAAAACACCATAATAAAGGAATACATTGACGTCCTACTCCTCAGTATGTCCTTTAATCCAAATGCTCCTGGATAATATTTTATAATACGTTTTATTTACTCACATCTTTGAGTGTGATGATGTTGGGATGTTGACCGTATCTCAGCAGGATCTCCACCTCCTCCGTCGGGTCTCTTTTCGCCTTATTAATGATCTGAAAACAGAAGAAAAACAGAGTTTAAAGTAAAGGAAAAGTTAAATGTGGACAATATATATTACGTTTGGATGTTTGTGTGTTTCTTACCTTCACTGCGTACTCCATGCCGGTGCCTTTGTGCACGGCACGTTTGCAGATGGAGTACGAGCCCACACCGATGTCCTCTTTTATCTCGTAGGCGTCTGAAAACTGAGATGTGCTTCTGTGCAGCTGCTACGTGCAAAGACACACATGTCAAAGCAAACATTAATAATAATAATAATGATTCACTAAGGCATTCATACCTATTGCTCATTATAGAAGGTGGAAAGGTTAATGTATTGTCTTTTAAAGAATTGTATTTTATTTAACATTTTACTTTTTCTGTTTGCATAGATAACATTTATCTTTGTATTGCACATTATTGCTTTGAATTCTTATCTTTAAATGTAATTCTAGACTGGGGTTTCACTCTATAAATCTGGTTATTTGTCTCCCCTTGCAGTATGAAAGTATGTGTGTACCTGTACAATATTGCTGGGTAGTGGTTGTGTGTCCTCTTCTGTTATTGCTACAAAACTGAAGCCTCTGAACAGCTGATGGGCGTTGGCGCTGGGAGGAACCCCCGGAGAGTCTGAGACACAGAAACAGAGACAGCTGCTGAACCTCACCGCTCGGACCAATCACATTTTATTCAGGATGAAGTCAGGTCACACGGTGCGTACCTCGGGGTGTTTTAGCTGTGAACTCTGGATCGAAATAGAAAGTGTCGTCAGGTCGACCTGCAGCAGGTTTGAAGGGCGGAGGGATCTCTCTGCGGAAGAGTTTCTGCAGAAAACAGACAGAAAGAGTCAATATTTAAAAGTTTTTGTGTTGCAAAGAAAGTCTCTCTTCTTGAATTATAAACTAAATCTGATGAGAAAATGGCTTCAGAATCAGAAACCCTCTATTAATCCCACAGCGGGGAACATCTTCTTTATTCTATCTTGATTTTTGTTCTTAAAATGTTTCTTTTCAGACTTGATCTAACAATAAAGTATAATAATATAATTTATCATCATGTCATATCATAACAAGGCAAGCATGTTATAACATCAAATACGTACACAAATATGATAAAAACACTAATAAAGTCTATTTGAAGAAGGTACTGACGTTCCAGTCGATGGTGCTGAAGAAGTGATGTCTCTTTATCTCTTCAACGCTGTCTGGTCCAGCTCCTACGAAAAACAAACTGTTAGTTCACTGTTTTATCAAATAAATCTGCCAATAAGAAGCATATTATTTTAAAGGAGTGGGAATCTGCCTCTGCCCCTTTGCTTTAAAACTATTCTCGATAATTAGCGTGTGTTGTGTTCAATTGGAGAACATTAGGTCGTCCTTATTTGAATCAAACTTTAGATTTGGGGTCAATTTATGGATTATATCAGAAAGAAAATGGATTGTGATGCAACTGAAAAAGGTATGTTGATTTATATACCCCTTTATTTATGAATGTGGATTAACGTACAGTTCATTCTTACAACTTGGAAATGTCCAGGCACTGGCGAGCATCTCTCGGCATGCATGCATTCATTTTCAAAAAACTTGCTCTGAAAGTGCAAAAGAAAAGAAAAAAGTTGTACCTAATCTGTTTCCAGGGTTGCGTTTGAAAAGGTTCCTGAGGAGACTCTGAGCTTCTGAACTCAAAAACTGAGGCATTCCCAACTTGGCTCTGTGAAAAAAAAGAGAGAGAGTTTATATTCAAGTAAAATCAAGAATAGCTGCAGAATGACATCAACTGCACATATTGTATATCCAGACTGAAGCTTCTGAAAGACGCTACGCAGGAAACAAGGTCAGCGTTCTGCAGAGAGCGTGCTCAGCAGCTTTCTACACACAGATACTGATAAATAGACGACTGAGGAAGTTAATATTTCCTCTGATTAGTTTTTTATATTTTCTCTTTCAAAGATTCTCAATCACTGTCTCTTCCATAGCCGTTATAAATCGCAAGAACTCCCGAGTCCTCTCCTCTTCCTCCTGAGTGCTGCACTTTATCTCCTCAAATATAACCCTGCAGGATGTACAGTCATCTGTAATATAAGCTGTTAGATGGGGATTTGATACGAGTGTAGCGGCGATATAAAGTGTCTTACTTGAGGATCATGGTCATCGTCTCTTTCCGGTCTTTTCCTTGAAACGGCAGCGTTCCTGTCAGCATCTCGAACTGAGAGAAAGAACAGATCATATTTCCAGGGTCAAAGATTTAAACAACTGCCATTGCAACTCAATTGCAATTTAAAAGCTTGTTGCAAGTGTTGTAATGTTTTCTTCTTACTGCCGCACAATTCATTTGGGCTCCCACATTTCAATGAACATGATCCCACTGTGTTATTGGTGTACAGAAGCAGCATTTCAAATCAAGCGCTTCCTAAACTAACACTCAGCCTTCTGTAATATAATGAGAACAAATGAAAATGCTTTGAGTTGTGTGAAAAATAACCTTATTTTGACCTCTTAAGATTTCATAAATGTTGTTCTTTTTGTGCAAAATAAACCAAAACACAGACAAAGAGTAAGATCTTAGATAGTTTAGAATAAATATGGAACAACATTTTAATCATAACCTCTTTACTTAAATGAAATCAGGTTAGAAATACTACTTAAGTAAAAAGAATAAAAGTATTGGCATCAAAATATAATTTACACAAAGTAAAATCCTTATTATGCAGAATAATATTGTTATAGTTATTATCAATCGACTCCAAACAGTAGGAGGTAACTCAGATATCCCCCCCCCTCACCATGAGCACGCCGTACGACCACCAGTCGGCGCTGTGTGTGTGTCCTCGTCGGTTCACCACCTCGGGGGCCATGTACTCCACCGTCCCACAGAAGGAGTACGCCTTGTTCTCGTGATCGATTGACTCCTTACTCAGGCCAAAGTCTACACGCACACGCACACGCACGCACACGCACACACACACACACACACACACACCACACACACACACACACACACACACACACACACACACACACACACACACAGTAATAATGAAGTGATAAAAGAGTTATATATAGAGTGTTTTTATTCCCATGCTCCTTTATACTTCTCGGTCACAACATTTATCTGACAGCTTTATTTACTTTATAAATTACATTTTTAGGGCTGAAATGATTAGCTGTACATACATACTGATATTTTATAAGCGTTCTTATACAAGTACAGCTGAAATGATTACGGAAACACACAAACGCACACACACGGTGTAGGTGTAATATTACGCACCAGTCAGCTTGATGTGTCCCTCCTCATCAAGCAGGATGCTGAAATGACAGAAGTGCTTTTAATATTTATTTTCCAGGAAATGTCTGCGAACATGTATAATGCAGCATGACAGAATAGTCTGTGTGTGTGTGTGTGTGTGTGTGTGTGTGTGTGTGTGTGTGTGTGTGTGTGTGTGTGTGTGTGTGTGTGTGTGTGTGTGTGTGTGTGTGTGTGTGTGTGTGTGTGTGTGTGTGTGTGTGTGTGTGTGTGTGTGTGTGTGTGTGTGTGTGTGTGTGTGTGTGTGTGTGTGTGTGTGTGTGTGTGTGTGTGTGTGTGTGTGTGTGTGTGTGTGTGTGTGTGTGTGTGTGTGTGTGTGTGTTCCTACTTCTCTGGCTTCAGGTCTCTGTAGATGATTCCGAGGCTGTGGAGGTGATCGAGGGCGAGAGCGAGCTCTGCCAGGTAAAACTTCACGTCTTCCTCCGTGAACATCACCTGCAACACACAACCACAGGATTCACTACAGGTGATTTATTTTAAGAAATGTAGAACTTGCCGTAAGGAGATGGATTGCAGCTTGAAAATATGAGAAAGTAAAACAACGTAAACATTCTCCATGTGCGCATTTTTCTGTTTGTTGGAGAGTTTGTTGTTCTTAATTTAAAACACACATCTGTCATTTTCAATTCACCATGCTGTCTTTATTCCCTAAACGTGTTTCTTTCCCAAAAGGTCCTTTTTAAAGGCAAAATGTTTGTGGAATAAAGAGCTTTGTGTCCTAGAAAGAATGAAAATAATTGAACATCTTATTTCCCTTGAGAGAACACACGATCCTGACTAAAACAGTTGCTTTATTTTGTATATGATGGTTTCATTTGATGGCCCTTGACTGATTTGAATGCAAATAACCAAACTCTTAGGTTTAAAAATCCCTGTTGAAGAGGAGTTACCTCCTTGGAGAGCCGAGTGAAGAGATCTCCTCCTCGCAGGAAGTCCAGGATCAGGTACAGCTTCCCCTCCGTCTGAAACGCTGAGGGAGGAAAGGAAATAAGGAGATAAGATCTGAGAAGTTTCCTACACGCTGAACATTTCCACTGCTAAAAGAAGAATACTGAGTTTTAATTGGCCAGTGAGGTGCTGGTCTGTGATTGGCTGCCTCACCATAATGCAGTTTGACGATAAAGGGGTGGTTGACCTCCACCAGGATGTCTCTTTCCATCTTCGTCCTGACCCGGTCACGCACTGAGTGGAAAACACGTGAATCACAAGAGAAAGCACTTAGAGAAAAGGGCTAACTAAAACATCCTCCCCTATTTGGATTTCTATTTTTGGATCCCAGATGGCAGAGGGTGAATCACAAGGAGAAGACGGCAACAAGAGTTCAACAAAAGAAGGAAATAAACACATAATAAAGGAGCATGTTGTATTTTTTTCCACCAGCAGATGGTGTATGACTTTAGGAAGTTATTTGTCCACTTCCTCCCTCCCTGCACATCTTTGTATCTGCGTCTCATGTTAAGGTGTGAAATTCCACTTTGGGCGATGATGGCTGAGCAAAACAAACTCACTAAATCCACTTGAGAAAGATTTACTACCTGAAAAGTACGCTGACTTCCTCCAAAAACTATATTTGAGAGCAAAATACCTTCAGCCTACCTTTAAAAGGTTTGGAGGAATAAGAGTGATTTCTATTCAAAAATTAATTAAAATATATAAAAAATATATATAATTATTGTTTGATTTCTATTAATATTTTGAAAACATGCTTCTAATCTTTAAGTCGTTTGAATTACTTTTTTATTTCTCTTTTATTTCAACTTTTTTAATTACTTTTAAACTTCTCTTAATTTATTTTTTGGTTCCATGTTTTGTTTAAAACTATTTATTAATAATTATATATATATATATAAAAAAAAAACAAGTGTTTCGCATCCCTAAAGAAGAATACAGACTTAAAATAACTTCATTTAAAAAATGTTTCTTTGTACCTTTCAGTGTAGCTTTCTTCAGGACTTTCATGGCGTACAGCTGACCAGCGTCTGGCCCCGTGACCTTCCTCACCAGAAACACCTAAACACACAAACACATCAAAGCTATTATAAATAAATCAATTTATGTGATAAAAGTGTGTATGAACAGTGTAATGTACTCATAATTGCCAAATGGTGTGCATCAGTGCATATGTGTGTGTGTGTGTGTGTGTGTATGAATTTGTGTTTGTTTGGGTTAGCCTTCTTTTTCTACGTCATACTTATGTCTATTAACATAAACATAAAGAAACGCATACAGACACACACCAACACACAGGCTAATTGTTCATTCATAAAGACAATGAAAGTGAGTGTGAAGGGTCCTCAGACCGCTGTATCCATGGCAACAGCCTCCCAAAAACACCAGCACAAGGGAACATACACACACACACACACACACACACACACACACACACACACACACTTAAAACGGATCATTCGGATTGTGTTGAAGTGTACTTGAATGAGGTACTTCTACACAATCAGTACAGTAAATGCAGCTTAAAAAGAGGAGCAGCTGTTATCTATGCTCTCTTCAAAGCCACTAGACTCCATTGATAAAAACATTTTAATTTAACCTCGCAGAAAACAGGAGTCGCTGCTCTATCACTGCTTCATTGTTTGGATTATGATTAGGGGTGTAACAACATACTAACCAATTCAGATTAGATATAACTTTATTGTCAACGCACAGAGAACTGAGACAACAATATGCAGTTTACCAACTAACCAGATGCAAAACGCAGTAGTGCTAAGTATATTTACATATGTATGGGAATCAATAGAAAGATATGATTATGAACGTTATAAGCAGGAAGGTATATAGTAAAGTATGGAGTTATGTATATAATGCTGTACCGTATATAATGTGACACACACACACACTGATTTATATATAAAGTTTAACACACACTCACCTTGCCGAAGGATCCCTGTCCGAGGACTTTGCGCAGCTCGAACTGCCGCGGGTCGCCTTTCTCTGATCCCTCTTTCACATGATTAGTGATGTTGATCTCCTTGATCGGCACGTCATCCTGTAACACACACGGTATAAAGATTAGCAACACAGCCTCAAATTCACACTCTAAATTATTATTATTTTTTTTTTTAGAATGTCGAGGTAGGACACAAAAATATTGTGACAGTGTCACTCTGGGTAATTATGATGAGCAATTTAACTTATACTTTAACTACATTTTCCTATTAATACTTACATACTTTTAATTAAGTAACATACGAAAGACTTCCCACCCCCTGATGGTAACCACTTCTAAAATATCATTGCATTAAGATTTCCCGTGGGACTTACTGCACAAACTAGGAAAAAACATAGATAAATATAGATAGAAAAGTATGCATTCTAGGTTGACAATATACAAAGTATTATTTTAGCAACTCATGGAAGTAAAAGAAGAGTTATTTGCTTCAAATGTAACAACAGGAAGTGACACTTGGTATGTCTTAAATGTCCGGTTAGGATGTATTAGAACGAAATCTAAAATGAAAATTGTAAATAAGCAATCTGTATGTAAAAAAACCACCTGTATGTAAATTGTAAATAAGCCATCTGTATGTCAAATATGTCTTATATGTCTTAAATGATATGATGAATTGGAAATGGGGGACCCTGATGTAAACAAGACGAAAGTCTTTCTCTGGTCTGCATCCCCTTAACAGTTGTATGTTTTGAGCTGTACTGTACTGTACCCAATATACAAGCTGTTAATAAACTTTTCAATCAATCAATCAATCAATCAATCAACATAACAACTCTGCTTTGTTGGAAAGATATAGACCAATTGTAGACCCATTTATACCCTCAATAGACCAGAATGCATTGCGGGAGGTAAGCAAGACCAGGCAGGTTCCCCCACTAACAGAAGTTTCATTTATTTATTTTTAAAAACAATTCCCCTATCATACCTCTTTCTTATTATCCATCCATGTATCATACACCTCAAAACTACAACGGCTGGATGAAGCAAGTTAAGGCATGATCTCTGGCCATTTGAAAATATGCATTCTGGGAAATGCAGTATGTAAACACAGCAGTAAACTAAAACAACATTCTCTGGAGCAGCAATGTTATCAGTGCAAATATCAGTTTTTCTCATATCAGTGAATCATACAACAGGTTGAGCAGGGTTGCCGAATGTTCGTCATCCGCTCAGTGGGAAATTAGACACACACACACACACACACTATCTAAACGGGACACACACACACTATTTAAATGGGACACACACACACTATCTAAACGGGACACACACACACTATCTAAACGGGACACACACACACTATTTAAATGGGACACACACACATGCACAGTTGTCATGGAGCCACCCCCGATACCTGCTCCCTGCTGTAGCTGAGTGACTAAAGATACCATACTGTATGACTGTACTCACAATCCCTCCATCAAACTCTTCTTGCTATCTGGGCAATAATAACCCTAACAAGTCAACACATCCAGACTACATTTCCCATCGTCCTCTCTGCCCTGCGCTCCTAAATCCATCCTATTCTCTCTTTCAGTCCACCTTTTTTATACATACTGCTTCACCCTCTCCTTCCTCCTACCTGTAGGTCCCAGGTGGGAGACATGCTGGCTGCCGGGTGCCCCAGTGCATTGTGGGTCCTGTAGTCCCGACTGTGGCTGAGGCTCTGTGGCGCTAACATGCTCCCTTGCATCGACTGCAAGGCTACAGGATGGAGCTCTTCTCCCTCTCTCTCCAACTTTCTCTCTCCCTCAGAGACATATTTCCCTCCCTCGCTCCATCCCACTTTCTATCTTTTTCTATCTTTATTTGAACCGTTCTCACCTCTCCTCTGTGGTTCTCACCAATTCTCTGCTTCTCTTCCTCTATAGGAAAACGTCACATATTAGGAGTAAGGGGGGCTTAGAAGTGCAAGTATTCAGATACTTTGAGTAAAAGTACCAATACATCACTTCAAAATACAGAATTACAGTTAAAAAGTCATGCCTTCAAAAGTTAAAAAAGTACTCAGGTGTCATCAGCTAAATGAATTTAAGGTACCAAGAGTGAGTAAGCAAGTGCATAATACCACCATTCTATATTGCTATATTTGCTATATGTATTCATAACGATAGCTTCTTTTAATTGGTAAAATCGTTGTTGAAATAGACCTAGATAATATAGTTATTTTAACTTAAATAAGGAATTGTTGAAGCAAGCTTCTTGTAAACCTGTGTTACAAAACGTTTCAATTATATGAAAAACATGTTCCTATTTCTTAATGTCAGGCATATAATAAAACAGCCTAACATGCACACTGTGATGATCACACTGCATGTCATCATCGCTTAGTATGAAACATCACCACGCTGCATGTAAATGAGATTTCTCTGATTGGACAAAGACACTGAATGCAATTCGACGCAAAACAGAACAGAAATGAACAAAAAACGATGCATTACGAGAAAAAAACATTGTGTGCCTTGAAAAATGAGGAGTTAAATGTTAAAGTGTGTGTGTGTGTACGTGTGTGTATGTGTACGTGTGTGTACGTGTGTGTGTGTGAGTCAGGGCACAGATGGAGAATCAGAGCCGAAGCGACAAGATGCTCATGTAGCACCTCTTAATCACAGATTAAAACTGCAAACCCTGCACCTGTGCTCTGAACACACACATCAATACACACACACACACACACAAAACGTGCATACACACACCTGTACAGTATGTGCCCACACACACTTTACCTGCCTCTCTAACCTGTTATTATGCCTGTTAGTGTTTATTTCCATCTTAATTGTGCAGCTTCCAAATGAACTTTTCCGCTGATTATAAAAATATATTTAAAAATAAAAAACAATACATTATGTATATTGATAAGCAGGATAAATGCTCCATTACATTGTTATACATTTACTTAAAAATGCATATATATATATATATTGTAATAGATGTCGAATCCCCAGAGATATTGAAATAAAACGTAAACAAACGTATGAGGAAAGAAAGCCACAAATCCACACATAATGATGGTATATCTAAGCTTTTGACTTACTGTGCAGTGATGCAATACATTTCTTTCACTTTTTTCTAATTTGCTTCTCTTGAAATAGTAGATTATGTAGCAGTTTTCTTTTTATGATATATTTACTGCTGAGTTATTAAAATGAGCACCATGAGCCGTGGTAAACAGTGAGGTAAACAGGCCTGCAGTGAGCCGCAGTAACACAGCTTCCCATCATCTGGGCAGCATCACATCTAATTAAGAGTCCTCCTGAGGGAGAGAATCAGTGTGATGCTGTTACACACTCACAGCAGCAGACCTCCCTATTATTACATTTGATCTTTTTTATTCAATTAACATAAACTATGCACACGTTTTTAACTGCTGCTGGTCCGACGGGATATCAACCAGTCTGGCTCAACGGAGATCTCCTTATGAAGGATTTATAGAGCCAAATACTTTGAATAAGGGCTGCGTGATATATCGTTTCACATCGATAACATACATGTGAAAAGCAGAACTCGGAATGTCAATCCATGCAAAATGATTATCTTTCTTTTACTTAAGTTAGAACTTTTATATATTGTGTTTTTTATCTGAATGCTTCTTCCACCACTAAGACTCTTTCTAGTACAGCATCGTTTAATGTCTTAGGACACGTCAGCCTTAGAGAGGATGAGGAAACGTGAATCCCCCTCATCTCCCCCCTATGACACACATACAAACCCACACAGACAAACAATTTGAAATATGTTTGAGTAATGTATCCATTTCACAAATACATTCACGTGGTGACACTTTGGAAAATGCTTGCTCACGTACTCCCTATGCAGTCAGCATATTGCCAAATGTGTTTCAGAATCAAACTGTTTTAAAAATCAGCCTGTGCCATCAGCTGTTCTCACAAACATAAACCGATCCAACAACAGCAGTTCCTCAGCAAGAAGGTGGAGATACTTTTCCATGCTTACTGATTTAAACTCATCACTATGAACCACAGTCTGAAAGTTACTGACATCTATCCAAACTTATAGCATCCAACTGGCAAAAGCCAAGAAGTGTTTTAGCCACGACTCAACGGGCCCAAACGTCAAAATGCCAGAAAATAATGGAAACTTATTTGAGAGGCTTAAAACAGCTTGCTTTAAAATAACATTTTTGAGAGACTAATAGAGAATTTGACTTTTTTAAATGAGAAAAGCATATTTATATCTGAAAAAAAGTATTTTCTAGCATTTATGCATAAATAAAGATATCTGCAAGCATATGAGAATTATGATTAGGTGATTATGAAAAGTTTTTGAACAATCCTTGCCTTTATTTTCACATAAAATACCATAGTTGAAAGGCTCAAAACAGCTTTTTCTGAGGTTTCTTTAATGAAAATACAGATGTATTGACTATCAAAACATTCTTTGATTATTGACTGACTCATTGCCGCTCTACTTACAGCGTTATAATGCTTTTCCGGTCCATTACAGCCTAAAATCTTTCCCAAATTGTTCCCGCTATACTCCCAGCGACCTCCATCAAGGTTCTGCGCCGGGCGCTGCAGCAGGAGGCGTCGCAGCGCCTTCAGACGGCTCCTCAGGGCCCGTAGGAAGCCCGTGGCGGCACACACACACTTGGTCGATGTGGCCGTCATCACTGAGAGAAGGGAAGCAGCAACACTGAGGCTTATACTGCACACAGTCAGTGTGAGGGGGATACCCACAGGAGGGGAGGAGGTCCAAATTCAGAAGGGAAGTGGGATCCCCCCTTCTGTGCCCCCCCCCCACACCACCTCTCCCCCTCAGAGCAGCTGTAACTCTCCACCCAGTGTTTCCATCAGGTGTCCCGGAGATCCCC
Source organism: Gymnodraco acuticeps (assembly GCF_902827175.1). Taxonomy (NCBI): domain Eukaryota; kingdom Metazoa; phylum Chordata; class Actinopteri; order Perciformes; family Bathydraconidae; genus Gymnodraco; species Gymnodraco acuticeps. The sequence goes on along the minus strand of NW_022992223.1, from coordinate 243,986 downwards.
GCTCCCATAACTCTCCGACCAATCACTGAATAGCACGTCTATTTTCACACATTCACAGGCCAAAACATCGATGAATCTGAGACGCAATCTGTCATCTGAATGTGGGAAAGCTGTTAAAAGCACGAGGAATTGTTTATTTATCCCGATAAAGAGGAATTAAATTAGTTTTTGGGCTGCAAATCACAACTTTGTTCTGAGTATCTTTGATGATTATCTTTGTATTTATTATTATATGCTCTGTGCCCTCAAAACTATTGTAAAGAATTTCCAATGCAAACAAAAAACGAGTGTTAAATGCAGTGAAAACCTAAGCCATATGAATACAACATTTAAAAAAACGTCCCTATTTGCTACATAGTGCACAACATTTAACCTTCACCATTATTATATTAGACGAGTGTGCATACCGTATATTTTAGTACAATACTTTTTCTACTAATTCTTAAAATGTTACCATTTTGGAAGCAGGACTTTTACTTGTAATAAAGTACTTTTAGATTAGTATCTGTACAGTACTAAATGGTGAATATCTAAGGACACGTCAGTGTTAGAGGGGAAGAGGTAACGTGAATCCCCTCTACTCCCCTCACTGACACACGCAAATGTTTTTATGTCACTAAGGATAAGGTTCCCTGTTTGAATGTCATGTAAACTTTATTACTAACGTTTACGTAGAGCTCTCTATTTTCTATGTACTGACCTGCGTTTAACGAAGGGAAAAAAGGGATAATTCTTCTTCCTGTTCCTGTAATGCCTGAACATACAAGGACATGAATAAGAGGCACTACAAACATATGTACATTAGACCGACAAACAGATGACAATGACGCATATCAATAACCTCATAACACACAACCAGCAGACACAATCCTCCACCTGTCACACACAACCCTACCAAACCCACGTACGTACGTACGTACGTACACACACACACACACTCTCATGCAGTGACAGAAACACAATGTACACAATGCCAGTGCACTGTCAACAGGATGCGTGACATTTCTTAAATTACCTCCACCTGTTGTCGCCTTTCGCTGTGTGAACTGGTTTACAGCTACACTCACGTACAAATGCACACGTTTGAGATTTAAATGTAATTATTCCTCCACTGTGTAGGGACTCATCACAATTTCCTGAATATGTAAAAGAAAAGGTTTTCAAAAGTTGTCTTCCCAATTTACAGGTAAAAATGCGAGATTAGAATATAGGGATAAAACATGACATATAATGAATACATATTAAAGTGTACTGTACTTGCAAAAGGAGTAACTGTAATGGAAACAGCAATGTGGTAACATAAAAGAATATGCTTGATGAAAAGTACAACAAGTATTACTAAGGTATATATTGAAGTTAGTCAAGTGTTACCTTAAAAGCAGTCTTTGTCATGTAAATGTATGAAATATGGTTAGCTTGAAAAGGAAGAACATTTTGGCGATGACTGAGCTTATTGCAGGTGTTAGTGTGTGTGAGAGAGTGTGTGTGTCTGTGTGTGTGTGTGAGAGAGTGTGTGTGTCTGTGTGTGTGTGTGAGAGAGTGTGTGTGTCTGTGTGTGTGTGAGAGAGTGTGAGACAGGGACAGGAAATGAGAGAACGTGACGCCACATTTCCAGCATCACTTGCATATCCCCTATTAACTCTGCTAATAAAAATAGATGCAAGCGGGACAGTGGGGTACCAACCCCACTGTTCTTTCTGTGTGTACTTATCCGTGTGTACTTATCCGTGTGTGTGTGTGTGTGTGTGTGTGTGTGTGTGTGTGTGTGTGTGTGTGTGTGTGTGTTGAGAGTGATACACTAAAACTGTTGGTAGCTTAAATATCCCGTTAATCTAATTGTTGTTATGTTGCTCTCAGTGTGGGTCTGTGTAGGTATAAGAGCATCAGCTGATGCCACAAATGTAAATGTGTGTGTTTGTGTGTGTGTATAGAGCCTCTCCATGGCAGCAGCTATCACGGATTGAGCGAGCAAGATGCCATTCCAAACAATCTGCACCCCCCTAAGCCTGTTATGCAATCAAATTAACAGGCCGGATGGTCACCACACACACACACACACACACACACACACACACACACACACACACACACACACACACACACACACGCACACACACACACACACACACACACACACACACACACACACACACACACACACGCTATGGATTTGTGAGGTTATAGGAATAAAGTGCATTTCCATTCCCGATGGCCTTGCTGAAGGCTCGAATAACATAAAACACACATAAACACAAAGGTACATATCACACATACAAAGATACACACACACACACACCTGTCACAGATCAGAGTTTCCCACGCTTTGATAAAAACCATTTAAAATCATCTGTTAAAACTCCCCTCACAATATTCAAGTTTATGACACACACACACACACACACACGCACACACACACACGCACACACACACACACACACACACACACATACACACACACACAGCTTGAACAGAGGAAAAGGGCTCCATCTACAGAGATTTAAACAGCATCAACAAAAAGGGAGCAGTGACGCTGTCTCACTTAGAGGTGGATTCTGGGAAATGTAGTGCAGTGCTCTAAAGAAGGAAAAAGGCTGCTACTATATAATGACACTGTTTCTCCATACTCTCATTACTTCTTCTTACTTCGGATTCTTTTTGACCTCAACTCTAGATGTGTGGACTAAATGTAGTTTTTACACAAAGAATTGTGCAAAAGTGTTAAGTATTATGTTTATTAGAAATGTGCTCATAAGATTCTTGAAAAATAGATCAGTATAAAAAAGACTATAAAAAAGATTTTTAAAAAGATATAAAAAAAAGACAAAAATGAGCAATTAGTCAACTAGGAGAGCCCGAGGACTTATATGTATCTGTTTGAGTGTAAGACATGGATTTATCTTTGTTTTCAAGAAGTAAGGTTGCTGGAAATCTAGATCCAAAATGAAAGAAATAGGAGGGATAGAGAAGCATTTAATCTGAAAGACATACAGTAAGGGGAAGAGGAAATTAAGATGTAGAATGAAGAAGATATGACGGAGGATATGATTCAGAGCAGAGGCGGAACTTTAAAAAGAGAGAGAGAGAGCATTAAGTATAGATGAGGAGGACATCATCATTTATTCAAGAGCTGGCAGGACAAGATCCTGTAAATTGATCCACAAAGAAGCGCACAAGAGAGAAGATTGAGATGAGAGAGTAGAACGTCAGGATTTTCAGGAAAATATGTACTGAATATGCAGAAGACAAAACGCTATATATAGTTTTTAATTTTTTAAAAACATTTTAAAGTTGTAGTTTGTTATCGGTGACAATAACTTCATAGTTCTGCAATATATCGGTTAAGCACATGATATATTTTGTATTTAATACATTTACTTTTACTTAGTAAAGAAAACAATGATCAACTATTTAATTGCTACGTTTTACATCGGAGAAATAACCAGCCACTTTATTATAAAATAATGGAGTGATGGTGTATATAATCTGCAAAGTAATCATGAATGAAAATAGCAATTAGTTTAAGCGCTAAAAAACTTTAAAATGTTTGAATATAAAGCATTTTAATTGATATGTTGCTACTTTGCAACTAGGATCAGCCAACAGACGGGAAGAGAAACACAATGATATATCAAAAAGATGAGCGTCATGGGTACAGAGAGAAAGAGGGACATACAGTATCTGAGTCAGAATACTGAGTTACCATGGTGATCTGTACATAAACACACACACACACACACACACACACACACACACACACACACACACACACCACACACACACACACACACACACACACACACACACACACACACACTGATCTGTTGGACAGTATAGCCACTGTCTAACTACCTCATTAGAAGAAATCAAAGCGCTTCATCTGCTGCCAATCAAATCTCTCTGTTCAGGATGAGGGAGCCTCTTAATTACATCACACATCACACACACACACACACACACACACACACACACACACACACACACACACCACACACACACACACACACCACACACACACACACACACCACACACACACACACACACACACACACACACACACACACACACACACCACACACACACACACACACACACTGCACTACAGGCGGACAATAATGAATGATCACTTTCTCTTTTGATCCCTAATTGTTCAGCTTTTGAATATGATTTCTGCAGAATTCAACACCCTTCATCAGATTCATAACTATTCTGGGGTCTCAGTTGTAAACATTGTATATGCAAAAGTTGTGATCTATACAAATTTGACAGTAGAACTTGGACACACTTACGGTATCTCCTTGTGTTTCAAGGTAAAGTGCTTTCCAATGACCATTTATGGCTGAATGAAGCGGTGACCAACTCAAATTTGATTTGAGATTATTAAAAAAGTAATCTGTGCATTGGAAAGTTAAACATCTAAAAATGTTTGTACATTTCTTCAGTTACATACACAAACATATATTGGATTTCAAGTAGTTCCCTGGTTTTTATCATGTTTAAAAACCAAAATATCTTTAAATAGATAAAGTGAAATCTTAGCAATTATGCATACATTTAGGCGTGATTGACACAAAAACTAAATTTGAGAACCACGCTTCTCTAATTAAACTAATTATAAAACGCTTACAACAGTTTCCAGGGGAGGGAAACCTTGAAATATTATACTTTTTTAAGTGCATAGCATGGGGTTTGTGTCATTAAAATTGACCCAAATCATGCAAGGTACTAAAATGACAATATATGTCCTGCTTATGTTAAGATACAGCAAGAAATAGTGAGCTTTTATAGCGTTAATGAGGATTATTTTAGATTACAGTCAATTAATTGTTTACTTTGTTGTCAAAGCAATGTCTGCTCACACAACACACACAGAACAAATATATGATAAACAGACGGAGACTATGAGAAAGCAAAGAACGTGGGTGAACCAAAACCAAAGAAACAAACACAGACAGCCAGCAAACAACAATCTGTTATAACTATGCGTGCGTGCGTATGTGTGTGTGTGCGGTGGGTGTGTGTGTGTGTGTGTGTTAACTGTACCTGAAAGGGCCTGTTCAATATGTGAAATAAGAGGGTCTTCATCTTTGCTCCTGTCTCGTCAGAATTCCGTCACCAACTGATTAAATGATGGACTTATTACAGCGCGCACGCACACGTACACACGCACACACACACACACACACACACACACACACACACACACACACACACACACACACACACACACACACACACACACACACACACACACACACACACACACACACACACACACACACACACAGGAAGGCCATCCAGCTGTCCAGCGTGGCGATTAAAACATGTCCTGTCATTGTTTCCCTGGCAACAACATCTGCACAGGATGGCCCACATCTGTTCTTGAAGCCCCCTCCCCACTGTGAGGAAGCACAGAAAAAAAGCCCAAAACACACTCTAAATCATTAAAAAAAATTGTTAGAATGTGTGACGCATTATATTAAAGACTTTCCAAAAATTGTTTATGCATAGGCAAGTCGCTGTCATTTCCCAGTGGTCTTTGAATGCATCGTCCCAACTAACTTTTAATATGTGACAAAGATGATCTTTATACATTTTAAAATGCATGCAGATACCGGAAGAGAAAGGACAAAAGGAAATAGGAGAGGAGCTGAAAGGAGACAAGAAGAAGGAAACAGTGGACGGGAAAGAAGAGGCAAGAGGAGATGAAAGAATGGAAAGGAAAGAGGAGGGTAAAGAGGAGGGGGAAAGAAAGGAAAGGAAACCAAATTAAAGGTGTGGAGTAAAAGGAAAGGTAAGGATGAGGGGAAAAGAGGGAAGGAAAATAAAATGAGAGGAGACAAGAAGAGGTCACGATGAGTCCGTATGGGGAGAAAGGAGGAGGAAAAAGACATTCAAGATGACAAGAAAAATAAATGGCAAAGCGAGGAGACTAGAGAAAAGGAAACAAAATGTCACAGTAAGTCTGAAGAGGAAGAGGAGAGAGGGGAGGAGAGGAGGAAGTGGAGGAGCAGAAGGAGACACAGCTTTTGAGTGTCTATGTCAGATTCCAGCTGGGGTCAGGTAGATGTTAAAGTGAGTGAGGGTCACATGTTCTCTCTAACCAGGCTCCTCCTCCTCTCCTTCATTCCTCTGATATTTGGTTTTCCATTTGAAGGAAAGTTTCCTGTTTGTTTCAATACTTTATTCAATTATTTGCCTTTCAGATTTTGCCTGCATATTTTCTCATTGCTTCCCGTCAAGGTAACAACAACAGGATGCTGATTTTAAAAAGTGCATCGCTACACAAGAGTGTGGTGTGCTCCTGCAGAACAATTTAAATCTGGTTAAACAAAGTGCTTTCTAACCTTATTATTGAACTAAAATGAAAAAAGTGTCCCTGTAAAAAAGAATATTTGGGTATCTTTGATTTCATTTGACTGAAATATAATTAGAAAAGATCAAACATAATAATATGTTTGTTAATAATGAAAACTTTTGCTACTACC